>NC_141687.1:1345962686-1346562686 GCF_964263255.1 Lissotriton vulgaris
TGGGTTTGTTACCAACTAGCTCAGAGGTCACTGGAAACTTTCTTGACTGAATAGGAAGTGATCAGCTTCCCTGGTACAGACAAGAAGAGATTTAGTTTTCCAACAACCGTGCAACATGACAACTTTGCTCCTCAGATCAAGAGTCAATCTCTAGGGTCGTGTGAAACAATAGACAGTTATTTTACTCAGTCAGTGGTTGTGCAGTTTACTTTCACAATATGTAGAGAATAGAGAGACGGGCGTTGTCAATAAAGGGTAACATTTATTGAACAGTCTTTCTTCTCGTACAAGAGAAATGAATTGCCACAATTGCAAGACTTGTTATTATAAAAAGTACGCACAGTAAGATGAGTATTGCGAAATAATACTGTAAAAGCATTGATATGGTTTCTTAGCCATACAATGGTTTAAAATGAATAAAACATATATACATTCATATATACATTAGGCTAAAATACTCAACTGGTGCTTCTAACTACGCCTACCCCAGTGTACCTGACCTAAGCCTAATACTTGGGAGGGGAGTAAGTAAGTAGCTTTAAGTTAAGTTGGTTTTGCCAAGGTTTGCTTCAAGAATTCTCTCTAAGGGTTTAGTCAACACCATACCTCTGGAATAGAATGATGGAGGTCTGGTATCTCCTTCAGGGGGTCGATATCCCAGTCACCCGCAAGGGTAGACTAGAAACGCCGGAGCTGGATTTCTCTGCAGGAGAAAGACAGCGTCTCTTCTCAGCGCGTCGAGGAGGAGGAGGGGCAGCGTCCGCGGGCAGCTTGCATCTGCTGGGCTCTTGCAGGGGGACGGCTGTTCAGCTCCTAAGTTCACCACACCATTGTTCGCTCGTTAGCAGCGATAGCAGTAGCGATAGCAGCTATGGTATCATCAGCATGACAGCTTCTTCAGCAGCAGCGATGGCATTGATAGCTTCAGCGAAAACAACAGCAGACAGCAGCGTTTGCTTAAGGCAACGTTGGTAATATTTATACCTGAAAGGTGCCTTGTTTGACGTAAGTTTTTGGACATAAGACGTCAATAAAGATGTCACTAGCAAGTGATCGTCTATCAGTGCTCATTAGAGTTCTATTACTAATCAAAACACAGCAAGCGGGTATTTCCAGGTTGCTGAGTTTTTATCTTGTTGAAGAACTCGGAGTGTTAATCTAGGAATCTCAGATAGTAACTTCTGCTATGTCATTGCACTAATTGGTTGCAAAGGAAGTGGCAGAGAAAGTGATTCTGAAATGTGGCTTTGTTCGTGTGAGGCCAGAGACGAGTTTCTGAATATTGCACTTGAACGGTTATGCCAATATAGGGAATAAATGGATTTATAGCCGAATAGGGGCATAAGGTCACAGTATCGATCAGGGTCCTAGATTAGAACGCTACACCCACTCCACGAATTCATGTCCATCAAATTACTAAAACTAAAGCAATAAGATGCATGTGTAACATTGCCCACCCCAAAATACATATATGCATTTGAAATAGGCGTATATTGTAATACGTGAAAATTTAGGTAATGTACGTTTTTGAAGCATAGAAATCATTCAAAAATTATAGCATATGAAATCAATGAACGATTACGCAAAAAGAATTACACATGAAATATCTCTGAAACAGAAGAAGGGCGAGATAATTTCATCACATATAAATGCATTGCAATAAAATGTGTTAGAGGCTGGTGTAAAGTTATTATGTCTTTAGATGTATTTAGAAATAGAAGTTGAAGCTTCTGTTCTCTATGAATAGTTTTACTCTAAGCAAAGAATTTTTCGTGCCAAAAAAGGGTGAATATTAAAAAGTGTTCAATTCAAAAGAATTATTGCTTGAACGGGGAAATTAGAGTTCTAACGCTTTTAGCAGTTTTTGTTGTTCTAAACTGAAGGCCGAATTCAGAGTTCATGGGAACGCTGTGTGTCGGAATACTACTCTAAAGTTATTGTTTCTGTTCGGGTGAGAACATCATATCAGACAGGCTCTCAAAGAATTGGTCTACAAAATCAGGTGACAGTTCGACCAAATTCGATAGTGCTGTAACTTGGCAGGTGTGAGAATGATTGCTGTCATCAAAGTCGGGATCAGCAATGCTCACAGAAGGTCGTACCGGGGTGATATTGCTTTTGTCACTCGCTCCACTGTTACCGCCTAGTCGTAGCACAGGAGTCTCAACGAATGCCGTCATCAGGATTGGTAGCCGCTGGGGACAACACAATGCGTGAGCCGTTATCGGACTTAGCAAAGTATCGATATCCATTGGTACTGCTGATGGAAGTGAAAGACAGATGTCCAACACGCACTCATCTCCGCATAGCATACATCGTAGTACAAGTAGGATGCAATTTTGCCATATCGGTCTGAATGAAAGGAACCAGGTCATGTTTAGATCTCTCAGCCTGGCCAATCCAAGGACTCTAGTTATTCTGTCCCGGTAGCGGATTGCTAGGATTGTCTCTTCCATTCCCATAGGAGTCATGTCTGAGCTGTGGCTTGCCATAACGAAGCAGAAGGGTCAAAAAATAAAATCCCTGCTACAAGTCCCAAAAATAGGGGTATGCCGCCAAAAACAGAGTGGACAAAATTTGGAACGATTCCCAGAATTGTTTGAAATGGTGTAAGCAGTCCCGTAAAAATTGTCTTAAATATGCCTGGGATGCCTGTGGCACTAGACATGTTAAGGAGTTGGCTCAACATTTCAACGAAATGCACGGGGCAATTTTTTGATAAAAGGTCATGAACCTCCGTAGCTGTCCTTGCAACTAGGAGATCCTACGTCTCTTTTGATGACGTTATGGGCACTGTTGTCTGCAAAAGCACAGACTTCATTTTGCATAAAGTATCAATTCGTATAGAATAGAAATTCAGACGAGGCCAGATGGGAGTCTCTATGTCTCCAGGCCCGCTCGGGAACAATGCTTGCATACAGCATTTGACCCTGGAAGTTACGCTCACGAGATAACTTTTCCCTGGAACAAGACCACAACATCTGTGATCCGTTCTTAGAATGTAACTCCCATTCACGAGTTGCATAAAGAAGGGCTCTATCTGAGTTGCAGGTGTGACAAGCTGGTGGCATGAAAGGTTGTTAGAATTACCTTCACAGGCTCCGTGTAAATTAATACCCTGGCACAAAAGTATACCGCTTAGTGAACGTTTACAGTTTTCACCACTAAGAAATACATTTTTGTCGCTGTCACTATGAATATGTGTATGGTAATTTCCATGCTGATTTTACATATCCTTTACCCAATCGTTCATACTGGCCAGTAGGTATGTATTCAAGGCACTTTATAAATCGGAAAGTTGTTATCGGAATAGTGATAATTCCTTGTATTATCCATTCAATGACAGGACTTTCTGACATTGTCAATGGTAATCTCTCAAGTTTTTCGATTCTCAGGATTGTATAGTCTGCTCCTTTCTGTGCCAAGCTGATTTGTTTATCAGTAAGGTTAAAAATGGAAAATTATGACGTTGTGTTGATTAAACGCCAAGGCACATAGCCTGAACGAAGATTTTGCAGCGTCCAGCCTAATTGTACAATAGAACGTAATTGTGACTGGCCATGCTGTAACATTAGCAAGTCTCTGTCTATTATAACAAAGGCAGAGGATACAATATTGTCCAACGAATATATTCTGGAGGACAGAGTCATTAACCCATTGTCCACTACAGAAAGTGATTTTTCCAAATTAATACGATCAATTTCTCGTATTTTTTCTGCTGTTTCAATTTGTGTGACTTTCCAAGCCTCGTTGTACGCAGCATAGATGCTGGCCGCTATGAAACGCTTTTGACGCTGTTTGCGTGGTCCCATAATAAAATCGCGCAAATCAGCACCCTCTTTAAGTAAAGATAAGTGTTGCTTAATTTCAGCCAATGTGGATGATCCTAGCCATTCGAGGCAGAGTTTCCCTACACTGTATGTTGTTACTATCCCTGGATGTTGTCTCTGGGAGTATCTAGGGTCTTGTCTGGTCATTTTTAACCCCTGTGTTTTGTTCAGGAATCTATCTTGACAGTTGTTTGTGTCAGTAGGCCAGATTAACCACTTTTTCCAATCAGGATGTGTTCTGTTAAAATGTAAAATTTTAGTTACGTCTATCTCAATATCTGTTGTTACATTTTCAGGTATTGGCTTTGGAATAGACGGTTTGTATAGGTCTTTGATCTTAGCTACGCCAAGACAGGATGTTTGGTGAATTGTGTCATTTAAAAACATCATTTGCTCTGGTATCATGCAGGTTCTGAATAGTGCTTCTAGACCTTGTACCTGCCAATCTTTCGTACCCCAAATGGTTTTTGTTTCAATGTTATTTTTCCAATAATCAAAACCAAATGTCATCATTTTTTCATAAAATGCTTCTGAATATATTAATTTAGTGTTTGTCAGCATTGTTTTCATTCCTGTTTTATCTAACAGTTTGTAATAAAACGTTTCTGCATCACTGGTGTTAAACCCTGAGAAGTACTTGAATTTCTCAAAGAATGTTTTAGAACTGCTTTTAGGTGGTGTAGCACAATGTTCCCATTGATTATACTTAAAAACATTGCTAGGCTGTGCAGATTTATGCAAATAATGATCGCCATAATGTGTGTAACAGAACAACTGTTCATAACTAGACGAACCTTGTAAATAATCATGTTCTGTGAATCTAGCTGACATTACTAAATCAGACATCATGTCATTAATACTGTCAAAGTCCCAATCATCAGAGAATGTACTATGTTTTACAAAGTCACTTAAGGAAACCTTCAGTTGATGAGGATACTTCAGGATCTCGACCGGACCATAGATCTCATAGTCAGTTTTCTCCCATACTACCCCACCAGGTATTGGAATGGCTGTGACATTTACTGTTGACAGTTCTCTTTTCTTCACGTGGGATGATCTGTGTGGTTTGAGGACTAAGTTGATGTTCTGACTTGCTGTGTCCATTCAATTGTAATAAACTTTCCTAAAATTAAAACTAAAATTAGGCATAGTAGGAGTATGAGTACCCCTGAAATAATCCAATGCTCAATCAACGGTGTATCCAGATATAATTCTTTGATTTGTTGAAGGAGTCCCGTTGTATTTTCTTTAAAAGTCTTTTTTGTTTCTGGCATTACTTCGGGGTTACTTTGATCCTCGGAAAAGTTGTCTAAGTCGATGAAATAACCAGAGGCAGTTCTGTCAATTGTTGGGATTGTTCTTTCAATCTGTCTTTCGGTAGCACTTTCTGATGCCACATTATTGTAGACTGGTGTTTCTTGACGAACTGTTTCAATCTGTGTCTCAAGAGGCACGAGTTCCATGGCATTATTGCATAGTCATTCTCTGTGCACTGCAGGCTGATCGAATGTGATTAGTCTTTCAGTTTGAACCTCTTGGATTGTTGCAAGTTTGGGTATTCTGTTGTTTCTTGGGAGTCCACTGGGCCTACTGTTGATTATAGGCCACATGCTTGTGGTTTTACCAGGTCGATAGATACAACTCTGTTCTCCTTTTTACCAGCAAGGGGCGGTAGTACAACTGATCTTGTTCCGGTGACTGCCAAGACAGGTACTGCTTTTCTGTAAGAAGGCCCAAATTCCTTCTTCACCGCTATTTTTTCTCTGACTAGATCCCCAATCTTTGGAATCCAGACAGGCCTTGCTGGGGCTGTTGCTTGTGGTGCCTCGTCAGTGGTATCTGGCTGTTGCTTTAACTTTATGTTGCTTAAGGATTTTCTTGTTTCGTTCAGGTCCTGTAAAACAGCCAAAGGATCTTTGATGTCAAAGTCTGTTTCCTTATCCTGTACCACTGATAATTGACTATCTAAGTCCTGAATTCTCATTCTAATTCCGAACAATAGTTCGTATGGGCTGAAACCTTTTAGAGAATTTCTTGGCAAATTGTTAAGACTGGTCTGGACACTTATTAGATGTTTGACCCCCCCAGCGCCTGAACCTAATACCTTCGCTGTTATAGATCGCTTTATGTCCCGGTTTTTTCTTTCTACCACACTATTCCCTTCGGGGTGTGACGGACAAGAATACCGCAACCCAATTCCCATGCTGGCCATGGCCTCCTTATAAGCTCGAGAGCTAAAAGCAGGACCCTGGTCAGAATGGAACGTGGCAATTGCGTATGTGCCGATAAAGACTCGCAGATCTTTCATAACCGTTCTAGCGTCAGCCGAGCGCTGGAGGCCACATTTTTTAAGTGTGTTTAGCCTTAATGATTAATAGGACGCGGGATGGGGTGTAGACAGCGTTATGCTGTTTCTGATTGGTAGCCGGTAGCATGGTTCACTACTGCGATCCATGTTGCAGTTTTCACAGTTGTTTGCATATATTTGGTGTTGTACACTCATTCCCGGCCACCAGTATACTGATTGTAATTCAGTCAGGGATTCCATGATCTTTCTGTGCCTAGGACCCAAACCCATGTGTGCGTCTGCTATTTAAAATATTCTCCTGTTCGTGTTTGGAATTACCCTTTCCCCCACTCCAGGGATTCGAGCAAAAGGAACGGAGTTTGCATCGATTACGTATGCATAATTGAGTGGATAGTTCACGGGTAGTGCTGCACAGCCGCCTTTTACGGTCGTTTTTACTGCCAGCATGGTTTCCCCGTCTATGTATTTTTCTGTACGCTTTTTTGTGGCTACGGAAGCCGGTTTAGTTGCTTCCGCTGTGGCTGTATTAGCCAATGAATTCCCTGTAACGTGAACGCCATCACGTTGAAGACTCTGTGCGTGAATCACGTGAGTCTTTTGTAGTTCTTTCTGTAAAAGAGCTACCTGTTTCCAGAGCAATTTATGCTTTATTGTGGCACCTGTGTCATCTTTGTAATCGTTTTCAATCCAGCTCTGCAGTTTATTATTGTAAGAGTTGACGCAAAAATGAGAATCGCACACGATAAGTGTGGGGAATTCACATCCTGCATTTTCAAGCGCCATCTTTAAAGATCTGATTTCAGCTCTCTGAGCCGAACAGTTTCTTACTGATTCAGTTTTTGTTACTTTCGGTCTGAATTTACCGCACAGCCAACGACCTTTAACAATCGCACAGGCTGCATCGTAGGATTTGCTCTCTACGTTGAAATGCTGTACAAATCTATCTTTATAGATTATACAGGAGTACTGTGGGAGAGGCAGAAGTTCTATTGGCAGAGGAAACTCTTCTTCATATTCTAAATCATTCAGTTCTTCGAATTGCGGGGCGAAATAGTATTTCACATCTTCCGCTCCTAGAGACTCTACATACTGTATCCATTTCGGATCCAGTGACACTGTAGGCAGGTTTACTGGGCTGAATAGCGCCTCGAAGGCGGATTCCGCTGTGAGGATATTAATCCTTTTACCATGTGCTAATTCTCGTTCATTTGCTAATGCAATTTGCACTGCTTTCACAGTATTTTCTGTGTGACTGAATGTTTTTTCTACTTGTGTGTACAAGTGAGATTTAATTGAAATTGGTACCTTTTCTCCCTCATTAGAGGTCAGGTACGTGAATCCGCATCCTCCTGGGATGACTTGGATTACAAGATCGCGTGTGTTGTCACGTGTATCTAATTTTGTTTTTGCTAACATGTCTGTTTGCAGTGATCTCAAAATTTCTGTGTGTTTTTGAGTCCAATTGATTTGTTTAAAATCAGGTTTTATTAGTTCGTAGAGAGGATTAACCCTCTCTGCGTAATTTAGTATGTATGTTCTTCCGAAATTCAGAAAACCTAGTATGGATTGTAAATTCTTCAGCATTTTTGGAGCTTGGAGTACAGCGCACTTCTCTAAGAAATTGTCCGCTAGGCTTTTTCCTTCACTTGATAATTCATATCCCAAAAATAATACTGTCAGATGGGCAATTCGAGACTTTTTAAAGTTGAATTTGTAACCCTCTGCTGCGAACCCAAGTATAATGGTGTTCACTCTTTTCAAGTGAGTATCCAAGTCGTCGTCTGTGAGATAGATATCATCTACATAAGATAATGCCTCATCATCATATATTTGTAGTAACTCTGTTACCCTAGCTGAGAATAGTCCTGGGCTCTTCTTGAACCCCTGTGGGAGTCAACAGAATTTTTCTGAGACCCCATTACGGAGAAAGCGGTCAAATACCTGCTTTCTGGTGCAATGTTTTGACAAAAGAAACCATTAGATATGTCTAATGTCGTTTTATATTTTTTCCTAACTATGTTGTTCATTAGGGCAGCACTATGCGAGTTTTGTACTGCAAAAGTTTTGCAACATGCATTAAGGTGTCTGTAGTCCAAAACTAGACGATATGAATTGTCTGGCTTGGAGACAGGAAACAAAGGATTGTTCATTTGAGAGGTGCATGTTTCAATCACCCCCTGGTATTCAAGTTGATCTAAGATCTCCCTGACTTGTTTTTTAGCTTCTTGCTTAATGGGATACTGCCTTTGGGCAGTTGGTTCACTTTTTAACTGGATTTTGTGAGGTGGTGAGTCCTCATCCCATCCTACATGATTTTTATATAATGCCGGTGCCTGGGCTACTGCCCATTTCCTTGCATAAGTATATTTTTTGTGAATCAGAATGTGATTCGAGAAGGCAGGCATAATCATTTCTTCGCCACGAGGGCACTCCCTGACAAACTCTGGGGGCCAATCTTTTTCAGCTAACAGAATATCATAGCCTTTTGAGAGTTTATCCCAAAATAGACCCTTTATTTTCCTAGTCTTATCACCCTCTATACGCAATGTTATTTCGTATATCTTATGGGGCTCGCTAAGTCTGGTGTCGGCAGTTTCAACCTGAATGTATTCATTCGTGTCCACTGTCTCCAGATGACTCATCAAGATCTTGCGGGCTATAGTGATTTCTGCTGCACTGTCTAACATTGTCTGTGCCCACTCCCCGTTTTTCAACTGTGTCCTCAGTATTCTCGGGATGGTTGATTACTCTAATACTGGCTACCTTCTTTTTTGGAAATTGAGATTTTTTACTCTGAGCAGGTTCCTTGTCTTTGGACTTGGTGTGCTCTCTTGGGTCTGACCGTCCTCTTCTTTCCGATTTCTGCGAAAAAGATCGAGAGGGACGTGTATCAATACTTTGATATCTATCAGGCTTCTTCAAATTATCCCTATTTCTAAGGTTATATCTTTTCTCAGAGGGCTCCCTCTGGGGAGACTGGTGTTCTCGAGTCGGAGTTCTTTCCCTCCGTCGAGGAGACCTTCCTCTGGACTGGAAAACTTTTTCCTTGGGAGTGGATTGTTTATTTCCATCCCAGCTCTTTTTAGGAGTGTTTGAATTATTTTTAATAAATAATTTTACTAACTCTCTATATGCTTTTGTTAATTCTCTTATGTTAACTAAGACATTTTTTCAATGTCTGGATGTGGTGTGTAGCTGGCTAGAACAGGCCACGTTGCTCCTGGTCTACCTAGTGGACCGAGCCTGGTAATATGATCATTATGTTTTAGGGCGCCATTAAACCAGAGCAGGTGCTCTTGGAATTTTAGTGGGATTTCAGTCTCCTCGAAAGGAGCGTACTCATCCGGTGGTTTCTCTATTTTGTAATAGTGAAACTCTTTTGTTCTAGCGTTTGCAGCTGGAAAGTTTATCCATGAATAGAATACCTCTGTCTGCCGATATTCGTGTGCCTCTATCACGAAAATTACTGTACCACCTTGTGGTGTCAGTCCGTTTTCTATAAGTTTTAAAGTTATAGATTTTCTCAAATGTGCCGGGATGATTATTGCACCCGGTTCAGTAGTCCCGTCGGGACCCTGCTGAGTCGCATCTGCTGCGGCATCAGTGGTTGTTTAACACTGACATTTTATAAATGCAGGTTTTGCAGAGTAGGTCTCCAAGGAGACAAAGATTAGGTGCACAATATTTTGGAACACTGTATCCTTCAACGTTGAATAAACCAGAGCTTTACATAGGAATCTCTTCCTACTGAGTTCGGGCGGATTTTAACCTTATACCCACTCCAGACGTCTATTGGAGTATTTACGGGAGAAAGGGGTCTGTGTGAAATATGCACGACTGAGTTACTCTAACGTCTTGCGTTAGTTTATCGCCTTACCAAACGTTGGGCGCCATGTAGTGTAGTTCCTATTTTCCCAATAGGCCCTGCGCATTGGAATAACATAGACAGTAGTATTGACGTAGAAGTGCGGATTTTCCAGGCCTCCACTGACTATGCTAAACTTAATTGGGTTTGTTACCAACTAGCTCAGAGGTCACTGGAAACTTTCTTGACTGAATAGGAAGTGATCAGCTTCCCTGGTACAGACAAGAAGGGATTCAGTTTTCCAACAACCGTGCAACATGACAACTTTGCTCCTCAGATCAAGAGTCAATCTCTAGGGTCGTGTGAAACAATAGACAGTTATTTTACTCAGTCAGTGGTTGTGCAGTTTACTTTCACAATATGTAGAGAATAGAGAGACGGGCGTTGTCAATAAAGGGTAACATTTATTGAACAGTCTTTCTTCTCGTACAAGAAAAATGAATTGCCACAATTGCAAGACTTGTTATTATAAAAAGTACGTACAGTAAGATGAGTATTGCGAAATAATACTGTAAAAGCATTGATATGGTTTCTTAGCCATACAATGGTTTAAAATGAATAAACCATATATACATTCATATATACATTGGCTAAAATACTCAACTGGTGCTTCTAACTACGCCTACCCCAGTGTACCTGACCTAAGCCTAATACTTGGGAGGGGAGTAAGTAAGTAGCTTTAAGTTAAGTTGGTTTTGCCAAGGTTTGCTTCAAGAATTCTCTCTAAGGGTTTAGTCAACACCATACCTCTGGAATAGAATGATGGAGGTCTGGTATCTCCTTCAGGGGGTCGATATCCCAGTCACCCGCAAGGGTAGACTAGAAACGCTGGAGCTGGATTTCTCTGCAGGAGAAAGACATCGTCTCTTCTCAGCGCGTCGAGGAGGAGGAGGAGGGGCAGCGTCCGCGGGCAGCTTGCATCTGCTGGGCTCTTGCAGGGGGACGGCTGTTCAGCTCCTAAGTTCACCACACCATCGTTCGCTCGTTAGCAGCGATAGCAGTATCGATAGCAGCTATGGTATCATCAGCATGACAGCTTCTTCAGCAATAGCGATGGCATTGATAGCTTCAGCGAAAACAACAGCAGACAGCAGCGTTTGCTTAAGGCAACGTTGGTAATATTTATACCTGAAAGGTGCCTTGTTTGACGTAAGTTTTTGGACATAAGACGTCAATAAAGATGTCACTAGGAAGTGATCGTCTATCAGTGCTCATTAGAGTTCTATTACTAATCAAAACACAGCAAGCGGGGATTTCCAGGTTGCTGAGTTTTTATCTTGTTGAAGAACTCGGAGTGTTAATCTAGGAATCTCAGATAGTAACTTCTGCTATGTCATTGCACTAATTGGTTGCAGCGGAAGTGGCAGAGAAAGCGATTCTGAAATGTGGCTCTGTTTGTGTGAGGCCTGAGACGAGTTTCTGAATATTGCACTTGAACGGTTATGCCAATATAGGGAATAAATGGATTTATAGCCGAATAGGGGCATAAGGTCACAGTATCGATCAGGGTCCTAGATTAGAACGCTACAGTGGCTACCCATCATCCTTGCACTATTGAGTTAGCCACAGACCCTTTGGGTAATCCAAACACCAGAGTAAGAAAATAAAAGACATCGTCGTAGAATTTGTTGACAATCAAATATCACTTAGTCTCACAACCCGACATCTCCATATCAAAAATAAAACATGACCATTGAGAATTACAGTGTAATTTGAAAAGAACTCTGACAAAACGGAACTCATTAACCATTTTGTAAATAGCAGTAATACATCAGTGATGTCATGCAGTCCTTACTCAATTAGTCATTGAACCGTACTTGACTTAAACATTTCAAATGACTGGAAAAAGTATGCCTGACTGTCATTCCATCATTCCCTGATGGGGCTGCAATGTAAGGGGTCCCTGTTAGAGCTGGAAAGATTGCAGCCATTGTCTGTGCGATGTTCAGAATTAAATGCTTTACATATGCAATTTCTCCAAGTCCCTCCCTAGCTCTGCACTCTCTCACATGTCATTTCATCTCCTGACTGCCGCCATTTTGTAAACAGGCTCTATAGATCCATACCAGTTGAGATTATGCTGGAACAACTGACAAAAAGATGGAAATGGAAAATGGATTTAAGCACAGTGATAAGTGATGATCAATGGACAGAATACGTTTTTGTTAAAGCAAAGATGGCCCAGTGTTAGATCCATGATCCTAAGGGTGGTCTTCCCCCAAACATTTTGCCTGCTTACCTACTTTTTTACTGTATCTTTTTGCTGACCTTAGACTCTGAGACCTTTACCACTGCTGCCCAGTGCTAAAGTCCATGTGCTTCTCCCCTAAACATCGTAACATTGGTGTATACACAGTTGACATATTTTGTATACTTGTAACTAATTTGTAAAGTGGTATACCAAACACCCAGGGCTTGTAACCTAAATGCTACAAGTAGGCATGCAGCACTAATTGTGCCACCCACACAAGTAGCCTTTTAAACCTGTCTCAGGCCTGCCATTGCAGGGCCTGTGTTTGCAGTTTACTGCCACTTTGACTTGGCATTTAAAACTTCTTGCCAATCTTTAAACTCCCCTTTTACTACACATACATCACTTCGAAAGTAGGGCCTAGGTAGCCCATGGGAGAGTGTGCGTTGTAAGTAAAAGGCAGGACATGTACTGTTACGTTTTACATGTCTTGATAATAACAAACAGTTAACTTCATTTTTCACTACTAGGAGGGTTACTCCTCCAATAGGCTAACATTGGTAATTTCTTAAAACACTTTAAACCTCTAATTCCTAATCAGAAAGGAATAACTGCATCATGTTTCATATCTTTGAAATGGTAATGAGGAATCTTCTTTGCTGGTAAAGTTGGATTTAACATTACTGTTTTGGAAATGCCACTTTAAGAAAATTGACATTTCTCTGCTCTTACTGCTCTTTGTGCCTTTCACCCTGTCTCCAATACACGTCTGGGGTGGGTGACCACTACACTTTGTGCATTCCCTCTAGACAGCCACAAACACAGGAAGGTTGGGTGTGACACAGAACTCATCTGCATTCTTCTGCATTCTGATAGCTCTTCCTTGGCAGGAAAAGCGGGGGTGCTGACACACATTAATAGGCAGTGTCCTGTTTTCCTGCACAAAGGGCTGATTAACCCCTACTGATAGTCTGGAGCCAGTACAGGGAAGAAAGATGGACTTGTGCACTACAAGGGCCTGCTTAGAAGTCCTCCCCACTTCAAAGGCACAACTGGGTATAAATACGGGGGCTTCCACCCTACCCAGACAGTATTGGATACTATTGGACCTGTGAAGAACCTGTGAAGAACTCTCCCAGGAGTAAAGACTGCTGTGCTACAAGGATTGCCACTCTGCTTGACTACTGATTTGGAAGTACTGTTTTTCAGCTTTGCGTGCTGCACTGCTGCCTGCTGACCTCTGCCCTGCTGAGGACAAGGACTGGTCACTGGACCCATCTCACTTGAACCCAGAGTGTCGCCAAGGGCTTGTTGGCTTGCCCCCTGTTCTGAAGTCTCAGGGACATCAACAACTTGCTACAACTCTGCAACAACACCTGGACTCTACCATCTGTGAGTCCAGCCCTGCCACGTGGTGCCAATCCAGTCCTTGGCCAGTGCACTTTTGCTGTGCATAATCACCAAAATCGCAGTGATATTTTGCGCAGATCTGAACATATGCACTTCAACGAAGGAGCTGATCAACAGCATCCCTTTGATGGACTGCATGGATTGACAATGACGGACCGCATGGCTAGACAACAACGCAGCGCCTGCATCGTAAAGGGGTTCGTCAACGAAGACTTCATTGCGTGGATCGGAAACGATGCATCGAGCCTTCAATGCATTCTCCATCCAAGGCACTTTTTGCAGTGGGACCTGTGCGAGTCCTATAGCCGGCCTGCCATCCAACACCATTGGCCTTAACTTTGGATTTACCTCGGACCAACTTGACCTCAGAAACCCATGATCACTATTTGCTTCTAAGCACTAAATTTTGATTTAATCTTTAAAAATCTATAACTCTGATTCTACTGATTTAATTTTTGTTTTACTCATAAAAATATGATCTACTATTCTAGCCCTGTGTGGAGCATTTTTGTGGTGTTTTCCTCATATTACTGTGTGTGTGTTTGTGTTGCACAAACACTTTACGCTTTGCCTCTTTAGATAAGTTTGACTCCTCTGTGCCAAGATACCAGAGGGTGCACACAGGTTAACTTTTAGTGTGTATCTAGCTTACCTTGACTAGAGTGGTGGTTCCTGCTTGTCCAGGGTGCATACTCTGATAAGCAGAAACCCCAGTTCTTGCAAGGTGGAATATCATGTGGTATGGCTGGTGACGTTACCATGCAATGTTCACACAATTCACAGAGCTGAACCTCGGATTCAATAACAATAGCCCTTAGCTCAGTCCTGGAAGTGTGGCAAAGAGCAGTCATACATTACTGGAGGAACATGTGGGAAGCATCTTACACTACCATTATGGTGCATAGGTAATTGAGACGACTCAAAAGAAATCCTGACATCCATTTACAATTTAGAGCTTATTTTTATACAAATATGAACATCAAAATGAACTCAGTATCATACAGTGGATTTTTGAAGTGTTCAAAAATAAATGCAACCAACGTCTCAAACTGGTCTCATTGTAATCAATGGTGAAAACACAGGTGAAACTCAGTCACTTGGAAGTTGAGTTCAAGCAAATCCTCTTGTGGATAAGGTCATGTCGGTTCCTAGAACAAGTTCCAACAGTCGATACTTTGTTACCTTGCCCAGGGAATCCGGGTGCAGAGGTGATTTTGCTGTCCTGGGTGCAGAATGTGATCCTTGGGAGCTGTCAAACTTGCAGCACTTGACAAAACCACACTTGTCGATGAAGTTCCAATCTACCCACGGAAAGTAAAGGCTTTTGCGGTCTAGGACCTGGGTTCAACAGCTGGTTTTCTTCTTCCTTGCTCGGGGGCTTTGGAGGCAGAGGTAGCTGGCAGGTGTCAATGACCAGGGCAAGTTGCGCTAAAGATGCTTTGCTACACACTAGACTACTCCAACTACAGGATGCAGATGCACAGCAGTTGATTCATTGTTGATGTCGGTCACTGTTGCTGTGAGGTGCTCTCACGCTGGAGATGTTGTTCAAGGGGTCGATCACCCGACTGGCCATCACCAAACCTTGGCTGCGTCAAATATAGTCCATGGTTACTTTAGCATCTGAAAATCGTCAGGAGTGGATTAGCGGCTTGAAACTTGAGGAAAGCTTAGCTACCACTGCACAAGTTGGGAAAGCAGGACACCACTTCTCTCCGAGCTCACTCATGACAGGCCCAGCGGGTCCTAATTCTTGTCACGCAGCACTTCAATTTTCGTGCAGCTTGCAGGGGACTGGATCCACCAATCCTTGGGAGTCTGCTTCGGTTTCTAGCATCCACTGGAGTCCCTCTTGCTGAGTGCAATGAGTTTTTGCCATGGACACATATTGGAGACATGGTTCCAGGATATGGTCTCTTCAGGGCCCTTAAGTGCCATCTATTTGCTCTGTAGCAGAGTCCAAAGTCCTGTTGTCGGTCACAGCATCTTATTTGTGCCTCTTCTTGGATTCAAAGTCAGAACTGAAGTTCCGGTGTCAGTGGAGTCCCTTCAATCCTTGTTTAGGGGGCGTCAAGGGCATGAGGGACAGTGGGTAATAGGCTACTGGCCCCTGTGGCTAACCCACCCCTGGGGTGACAACATTCTGTGGATGTACATCACCTTTGTACCCAGAGTTTTCTAATTTACTGTCTTTCAACAACATGGCAGAACCCTCCCTTGGCTGTAAAGACATCCTAGCCCACCCTAAAGGTGTGGCTAGTCTTTTGGAGGTGTACGCCTCCTGCATAAATCATGTTCCCACCTGTCAAACTGGGCATGGTGGGAAGGGCTTTGTCCTCGAGTCAGCAACCAGGCAAGCAGGGCAGAAATTAAAAGCCTCTCTCTGAGCACTCTCAATGAAAAGGCCTCTTGCAGGAGAAAAAAGGGCAAGAAAATCACCAGCAGTCCTGCCCAGGCCGGCGCGTCAGACCCATATCACTACACTGCAGCAATCCTGTGTTTCCTGCCCAGCACGGCCAAAAAACATCTCTGACTCAGCCTGGCTGCAGTGACTCGGGATGCACTTCTATGGCATAGTGACAAGTGAGTCCGTCCAGCACAGCTCACCTTGAAATTCAGTGCACCTTGTGGCAAAGCCTGCCAGATTGTGTCTAAAGGGTCCACAGACATGGTATTGAAAAACCAAAATATCCTATAACATTTTTTGTTGTTCATTCATCTTGGTAACTTACATTTACATTTAAAAACACACCAAATAAAGAATAGAGGAAGAATGCGCTCTCTTGCGTTATTAAAGCTCGATTGGATATTGGAATCACTGCAGATGTTTGTGTAATCAGAGAGAAACAAAATTGAATCATGGTTGGTGCAGTGGGGACTAAAATAGTGACTTCTGTTTTACACTGCTACGAAGTATCAGCCTGAGTCTTAGAAAAGGGAAGTAGGCTAGTGACCTTCCATTTAAGGGCGATGCAGCAGTTTCAAAATCTTTTTACAACTTCTCATTTCTCAAAAGGGTGTATTGTCTGATATTTAGCTTTTTCCATGGACTTCATTGCTTAGTTTTACTTGCAAGATAATGTTACCCTATGTGTCACACATTAGGCAGTTGAATGTCACTCATAAGTACACTGAAAGAATGCAAATGTCACACATAATCAATTTGAAAACTTGACAGCTATGTATAACCTATGTTAAACATTTATATGAATAAATGATTCACTATCAAACTATATTAAAGCAAATGGCATACACTCAACTTTGCGAAAGTTACAAGTCATTCAAAACTGTGCGGCCCGCACTTTACTGCAAATTCCTTGCAGACAGTCTGCCAAACCCAGACTAATAAGCCTGCACTGGCTTCCTGTTACGGACAGAATTAGTTTCAAGTCCCTATGTATTGCACACCAGGCATTTTGGGAAACTGGCCCGGTAATCAATGCCCCCCTAATCACTCAGTACCAGCCTAGCAGACAACTGCGCTCGGCCAATGCCTTTTTGGCCGTGGTGCCCAAGTTCAGAAGAACAAGAATAGGAGGCCGTTCCTTTTCCCTTAATGTGGCTAAGTTATGGAATACCCTCCCTCTCCACCTGAGGTCCAATCCGCAATTGACTTCCTTTCGAAGGCAATTGAAAACGTTTCTGTTTAACAAGTAGACCCCTCCTCGGCCCAGTGTCTAAAGCAATTGATAACATCTGTCTCACAACTAGCTCCCCCCCCCCCCCATCCCCATGCCCTGCTAGACAACTACTCTAGTCTTAGCGCTTGGACGCCTACGGGCAGCTACGTGCGCTTTATAAGACCCATTTTCATTTAATTTCATTTCACATGTGTAAACATTGCGAAACATAATGTGTTTATAATTGTAAAATGTGCACTCAATATGTGTAACACATGAGATTCAGTGGGCGGATACATAAGCAGAAAACGCACAGGTCATATCAGGCATTCTCCTGTTCCCATAGCAAGGAAGTATCAGCACGAGACACTGCTTCGTACACTATAAATTGTTACACATGCCCTATTATACCTCTAAAGGCATGGTAGAGAGGGGGCTGGGTACAGACACCTTGACAGACGTGGGGCACTTGAAGCGGACTATTACTATCCACCATGAGTGTGCGTGCAACTGCATGGAGGTCTTCAGATTGATGTCTTATGTTAGCAACAGCACAGTGCTTTATCCCATAGTAGCTCTTCTGGTATGTGTGAAAGATACCCCGCCCCCAACATTAAGCAAATACACAGCGATAGCCTGATTATTGATAAAACAACCATAGTCATGTGTTTAGTGAGGCGCACGTCTGAGAGCAAGTGACAGGCTATAAGTCCTCAGGATTTACAAAGGTAAACCTAGATGAAAGTCTAATATTACAACTTTCAGTATTCACAAAGGGCATTTACGAGTAGTAAAGTTAGACTTTTGTCACAGTTTAACTTAAGTTTTAGTTTTAAGTGTAACTGAGACCAAAATTCTGGTCTCAGTTAAACTTAAGACCAAAACTTAAGTTAAGCTGAGACAAAAGTCTAACTTTACTACTCGTAAATGCCCTTTGTGAATACCGAAAGCTGTAAAGTTAGACTTTCGTCTCAGTTTACCTTTGGGAATCGGGCCCCTCATGTACTGTAATGAGATGGCCGAGGTATATGCCACACTTCACCCGCAGTGAACAATGCAAAAAGACGTGTGATCCCTTACGGAGATATTTACTGGCTGGACAAGAATAAACCCACTTGGGGCAAGAAAGATGTAATAGACTTCTTTCCTACGTGGAACACAAATGTGATGGTAATTATATTAAAGTTAGAGAAATTAAGCATGATCTTGATGATCGAATGCAAATGTATTTGTACTTCACAAATACAGCCTGAACTATAGTTTAATAAATCCTAGTATCTAATGGTATTATTTATTTATTTATTTTAATTGTATTTAAGGAGTTTTATATAGCGCTAGCCTGACCCGATAAAGCAGTAATTCTACCTATATGTTCGGAAGTCTAAGTGTGCTGAGTAGCATTGAGGTAGTACGAGAGTCCTAAGGTAACCTCCTATTGTGCACGTTGTCATGGGGTTGATACAACAAAGCAGTATTCTACATATAGATTCGGAAGACCAAGTGTGCAGAGCAGCATTGAGGTAGTCTGTGAATCCTGAGGTAACCTCATAGAGTGCATGTTGTCTTGGAGTTGCACCACTTGGGGGGGTGTTTTAAGGGGTCAAATAGCAGGGGGGGTAAGTTTTGTTTGTATCATGTTTTTTTACCACATGAACCTTGTACTGTCATTACAAAATATATGTTTCATGTGTTGCAAGCTTTTGCAACTTTGCTTGAACATGTCATTTGTATCAGATGTTTGTAAATGAAAGTAACGAAATATATGTAAAAAAAATGTTTGTCATATTCAAGCTCCTCTATGTTCTCCAAACCCTTCTCCCTGTAGCTATTAACAGGACTCATCTGCACTAGCTGTTTCAGTTGTTAACATGAAGATGGGGTTTTGAAATTCACTTTTTCTGGGAAGAGTGTCCCATGTTCCAGACCCATTAAAATGAGCACTTTATGAACTCTGCCTTCTGCCTACGCACTCCCTGACTGTCATTGTTCATTTCTACCTACCTGCCTCCTTTCTACCTACATGCCTGTCATCAGTGTGACTGCCAGCTTCTAGAAAATGAATTGGGAGTCATGGAACCCAGAGATCTGGGTTCTAATAACAGCTTTCCCGTTTAACTAATTTGAGTTTCATTGTGTGATCATGATTATGGGCCTTTATCCTCCTGATCCGCAGCCCCTTTTATCAGTAAACACTAGGGGCATAATTTATGGGGATTTGGCATAATGCAGCACAGCAGGTCACCCTGCTGTGCTGCCCTATGGAAAAGTGAAAGGGCAGAAATGCACTGTATTTATGTAATACAGTGCACTCCTGCCCCTTCCCCCAGCGCTGGTTCCGTTTCGGCAGGCTAGCACCAATGCAGGCATCCTTGCACCATGGTGCAAGATTGCTTGTGTTGTCTGCAGTATTGTTTTCGTGCAGGAAGAGGCACCTTCCTGCACAAAAACAATCCTGAGAGGGGTTGTCCTCTTTCTATACAGAATGCAACACACATGGAAAGAGGAAATTATGAGTAGAAATTATTTCCCCTTGGTGCAAGGTTTTAGCACATCCCCAGGTTCACATGGTTTTGTGAATCTGAGGATGGATCAAAAGTCATGGGTGTTGTGTGGGAACACCCACTGCAGCGCCCACTGAACTCTTCCCTAACGCACAGTAAGGCAATGAAGCGATGTGCGCTGCCTTGCCTCACTCCATATCTATGAGGCCATGGAAAGCTACAAAAAGTGACGCTACAGCAGCGCAAAGGGCTTCTAAATATGCCCCAAAGAGAGTATAGGAATAAAGGCAGCCCCATAACTAAGCGCTTAATAAAAATAATGGACATTTATATCTTGTCCATTTTCGCTGAATAGAACTTTTAAAATAATTTGTCATCAGTATAGTGAGTTTCTCCCCCAAAACACTCCTTTATGTAGCCCCAATGCCCTCCCTATGCCAAATTGTTTTTTAGTGAAGCTAATTACTGTACTCTGGCAGTGTGGAGAAAATCAAACACAGAAAGCAGACTAAACATTGTGGTGCAGGAATACAGACATGGGTACACAGAGCGGCACATAAGGGTACTGATAAAAAAAAGTGGAAAACAAAAGAGGTTTGTTACATTATGCTCTTCCTCCCTCTTTGTCCCCCCTTAGTGTTAGTGTCTGCTCGTCTATGTCATGTTTCTGTGATGTCATCCATGATTCTACCTGTTGCTGTTCAAGGGATTTATCAGTTATCTGGAGGCTGAGCAGGAGGTTATCTGCTCCCGGTGGGGTTTCTTTTCAGACTACATTTCTACTTTAATGCTGTACCAGACCATCTAATCCCAAGAATAAATATACTACTTGAACATTACAACTAGGACCCATCATCTTTATTTTACTGAATGCAACACTGGCGACAAGGTAAAAAAGGACCCATTTAAAAGAAAAAGGACTTCATTGAATTTAAAAAGGACATCATTGCAACCAAAGACAAGAAGAGAAACGTTTAAAATTACTTTCCTGCTTCTGGGTACCACACAGGTGTCTGAATCCAACTGACAGCCTCAACCCAGAGCATTATGTAAGTTTTACTGAAGCAACTTTGCTTCTAATTATCTGCAATAACCTCTGGCACATATCTAAAGGACTACCTTGCCTTCTGCCGGTGAGTCAGCTTACATATGAGTGATTTTTCTCCTGCTGACTGTTCTCAGTGTGCCTGCGTTGCTTGTGCCAACCTCCTGTTTAAAAGGTCTCCTGTTTACATAAGCGCTACTTGGACCGTTACAACCTGCAAGTAAAATGAAAGTGTGCCTGCATCAATCTGCGTAATATAGTGAATAAACAATGCTCTTACCTCACGTAGTGATGGTTGGTACATCTAGAGAGAAGAGGCATTTTTGAAGAAGTTCAGCGTTCTAAAAGTTGTCCTGCTCGAGCTCCTCCATGATGTCATCTTTCTTCCTGGAATGCAACTACAAGACTGCAACTCCAGCACTCGTCATCGCGCAAGGTCACGCAGCTTGAACTAGCGTAGCTGCCATCTTCATTTCACTTTTGGATGTGTTGTTGCCTGGTACCTTAGCAACATGTTAATTTTGCCCGTATTCACTCACAGAGTGTCTGCCTTTCTCCCGACATCAGAGGTATTCACTTTCTATTTCGCCAGTGCAGACACAGCTGTGCACACCATTATGATTGGACTTTTCTTCAAGTTTGACTTTACTTTTTGCCTTCCTGGTGCCACGTACCAGAGGAGTAACTCTCTCCAAAATTAAGACTACGGTGACTACTTTTATTATTTTAATTTGTTATGTTTAAAATGTTGTGTACTACATTATGCATATTTGTTTTAATTTACAGTGTGGGTCAGTCATGACGTTTCTTTGAAGTACTCTGATATGCTCAATATTGATTTACATGCTTTATCCTTATATTTCTGGTTTTAGGTTATAGATCTAAGCTATTTTGTGTTCTTTTCTGTGTGGATTTGTGAGTGATGGGTTTTGAATTTATTAGTTCTATTATTGCATACTTTTATTGGATACTAGGTATGAGGACCGCTGCACTCCAAGGTAAAAAGGATTAAGCTTGGTAAAGTAGGTAATCTTTTAGATAGGTGCGCAGGAAGTCACCTTCCAGGTCCAAAAGGTGCGTTTGATAAGCAAGCAATCAGAGCCTTACAGGGGGTAAGGACAAATCCTGGGCACTCTGGTAGGCGCCTATGGCGCGTAAATATGTTCAATAAAGTTCTGAATTCGGTGTTGAAAAAAACTTATGTTTGATTTATTTCATCAAATTTTCATCATGATAGTAGGTTATTCATGGTTCAATATTTCATCATCATATTCTGGTCATATGATCAAAGCATCAAAATTTCAGTATTCTTGTAGGATTATACATTCAAAAAATCGTCCCGATGCATTTCGTGCAAAGGTGCACTTCTTCAGGGGGAATCTAGAAGGTAAGAGGAAACAATATGTAGGGCGCTAATACAGGAGTTCTAAATGTACATCATGCACTAATAGAGAATGAGTGACAAATAAAAAGCGATACCAAGATTAAGGTGAACATGGCAGTAATATGAAGGGTGTGGGCTCATCACCGGTCTGTGAAAAGGAACACGATAGAGGGTGAAACAGGATTTGGGAAAGTGGAAACACACGAAGGAAAGATAAAGAATTCCACAAAATCCAACCCGAGGTGCATGTATGTAAATTGAAAGAAAACGGCGGTGCTCGAAGCTAAGTAAAGGCTTGTGATCGGCAGGAGAGTTAAGAAGAAATGAGCCGTCTTACCCAGTATGCGAAGATAAACCAGCATTCTACGATGGGATCAAAGGATTCTCCGAGAAAGTGTTCGGAAACCCGGAAGACGCCGGACATGCGCGTTAAAGCGGACTAAGAACGCAATGAAGATAAAAAGTGAAAACAGACTGAACTGTGGAGGCGGTGAAAAAACGCGTGTGAGGAAAAAGAGTAGAAACAGGGTACAAAGTCCGATAAGAGAGTGGATATTAAGAAAAAATAAAAAATAAATAATTACGAAACGAAGGGTGAAATAAACGAATAAAATCGAGGGTGAAAAGAAATAGTGAAACTTATACGTGAAAGGTGAATATCTAAGTAGAGTAACAGGGAACAACGTGCATGAGGCAGAGAAAAGGATGTGATAGGATGAATGAATACAAAGGAGGGCATAGAGTATATGACAGAGGTTGTGAAAATAACAAGAAACGGTGAGTTGACAGTAGTCAAAGATAAGGAATCTAAAACATATAATTAAACAAGGTTAATACACTTAAAGGGAATCAACCAAATTAGCAGTTCAAGGTAGTTCAAGGTACAGGTGGAATAGTATGAATGTCGGAACAATCCTTAAAGGTAACAACTGTATTCCAATCTATCATTTAGTCCTTTAGGGTGCATGGCCAGAAGGCGGTGTATCCAGTATAGTTCACGACGTAACAAGTTTTTATTGTTGTCTGAGTGTGGGTGTTTATCCACTACTTCCAAGATGAGGAAGCGAATTTGACTGGGGTTGTGGCAATGTTGGATGAAGTGAGCCGCTACGCAGGATTTGAGATTTTTAGTACGTATATTACTGCGGTGCTCCGTCAGTCTTACTTTGATTTTCCGTTCAGTTTTGCCTACGTATGGGAGGCCACACGGGCATTTCAACATGTATATCACGTTTGTAGTGTCGCAGGTAGCATTAACTTGAAGTCGTATGGGCGTCCCTTGAGTGGGGTGTGATACACAATTTCCTGGAATGATGCTGCTACAGTGACCACAATTGTAGCATGGTATTGTGCCTTTGTAGGTGATTTGTTCTGTGGTGGGAGATTGTTTCAGCATAGACGCAATATTTTTAGAACGTTGGTGTGCGAAAATCGGTGGTTGGTCAAATATTTTGTTAAAATCCGTTTCAAGTTGTAGCATTTGCCAGTGCCTGCGAATAGATTGTTTTATTTTTGTGGATTGTGTTGAATATTTGGAGACAAACACAACACGGGTGTCTGATTCTGTAGGCTTTTCTCTGGGTTTTAGTAGATCCTGTCTAGGTTTGTTCAAAACTCTGGTTTTAGCTGATTCTGTGAGTTCATCTGGATAGCTCCTTTGTCTGAATTTTGTGATGATTGAAGTACTGTTATGGTCATAGTTCTCTGGTGTGGAGGCGATCCTTTTAGCCCGCAAAAGTTGCGAGTATGGCAGATGTCGTTTCAGACTGGGTTGGTGGAAACTCTTATAATGCAGGTAGTTGTTCCGGTCGGTAGCTTTGGTGTGTATTGAAGTAACAAATTGATTATTGGATAGTATGATTTGTACATCAAGGAAAGATATAGATTTAGAATCAAAACTGTAGGTGAATTGGATACGGTCATCCACGTGGTTTAGTTCACTGATGGCTTGTTGAAGTTGATTCTCGTTACCTATCCAAACAAGGAAAATATCATCGATGTATCGATAGTAAGCATGTATGTATGGTTGCCACATTTGATGATTCAATATATGTTTGGTCTCGAATGAGTGCATGAACAGATTTGCGTATGCAGGAGCCGCACAGTTGCCCATGGCGACTCCTGATAGCTGTTGGTAAAATTGGCCGGTAGAAGCTTTGAAATAACTGTGGTGTAATGTATATTGCATAAGTTCCATGATAAAAACTTGTAAGTCCGTAGGTTTTTGGCTTTGTACCAGGGCGGTTTCTAATGCTTCCAGTCCCAAGTTGTGTGGTATTGATGTATATAGGGAGTTGACATCAATGGTGCATAATATTACAGATTGGTTAGGTGGAATGTTGATGTTTTGAAGCTTGATTAGAAAATCTGTGGTATCCTGTATGTAGGTGGGCATATTTGTCACGGATTTTTGCAAATGTTTATCAATGTACTTGCCGGTCGGTTCGTGGATGGAATCACATGTGCTCACTATAGGCCTGAAAGGTGGCTTGGTGGCATGTTTATGGATTTTGGGTACAAGATAAATGTATGGTATCTGTGGATGTTCTTTGACTAGGAATCTTTTGTCTTTTTCAGTGATAGTTCCAGATGAGACAGCTTTGGTGACAATAGTAATCAGAACCTGTTTGTATTCGTGGGTGGGATCAGTATTCAAGAGCATATACAGATCAGGGTTGTTCAAATGCATGTCTAGATTTTGGTTGTAGTAGCAGGTGTCTAGAGCTAACTAGTGATCCTCCTTTGTCTGCTTTGCAGATTTTTATGTTGCAATTAGAAGAGAGTTGTCGTAGTGCTTGAAATTCATTGGTAGATAAGTTGGAACGGTGTTTTGGAGAGGTTTTGAAGATGGTATGAATGTCCTGTTGTACTGCTATTTCAAACGTGTCCAACACTTTGTGACTTGTAAGTGGGATGAAGGAACTCTTTGGTCTTAATCCCATTAGGGTATTAGATTCTTGGGCGGTTTGGGGAGGACACACGTTGGTGAAAAAGTGTCTTAGACGCAAGGTTCTCATGAACTTATAGAAAGAGATGGTAGTATCAAGCTCATTGGTGTGGTACGTCGGTACGAAATTCATGCCTTTCTGGAGTACTTGTTGTTGAATGTTGGTTAGTGGAGTTTGTGAGATATTTATTACTAAATTCTGTGACTCCTGGTGGATTTCGCCGGTGGTAAGTCGGTGGGTCCTGCGGGACCTCCTGGGTCTGTGGTTGGTGCTAGGCCAACTTCTAAAAAAGAAGAGGGTGTCGTGTCTGTGAGGTTCCTGGGGTCACTTAGTGAACCTGAAGTTGACGGTTGGTCTGGTCTTGTGCGGTCAGATGCGCTAGGCCTTGGTCTTGGTTGGCCTCTGGTGGGTCCTGTTCTTGGGATGTCTTCGGATGATGAAGTGTCTCCGTCAGTTGATCTGTTGGTTTGTGCGCAATTTTGTCGCCTGGATGCGTAGATTTCAGCCCAATTGTAAACTTCTCCCAGTTTATAGTCAACTGTGTCTCGTTTAAATTTTCTTATTTTCCTCTCGTTTATTTCTTTCACGTATTTATCCAATTGGCTATTGATGTCCTCCAATGTTGAGGCAAGTTCCTCTGAGGTGAGTTTTGTGCTTAGATCGTGTTTTAGTTGTTTAACTTCGTTGTCAAGTTCTTCTAATAGTTTGGATAGTTCTTCGACTATGAGCAGTATTAGATCTAGAGAGCACTTATTGAGTATCCCGTACCACTTCTCTGTGAATCGGGGATTGTTTTTGCACAAAGTTGATTTCAATGGAATTCGCAAGCCTCTGGGAATGCGTTGTACCCGGTGGTATCTAATTAGGGTTGAAGCGTGCAGTCTTTGATTGATTTCCCTTTTAGCAGTATATAAAAGTTGTCGGATATTGGCTTGTGCAGATCCAGTACTGGAGGATATATAATCTGGCTCCTGTATTAGTGCATATATGCGATCAGTATCGTCTGTATTAAATTCAAACGTATCCGCTTTGTTTGTGGTTATTCCAGCAATGTCAGCATAAGACATGGTCAGTGGGTGCACAAGCGGTTTGGACCGGGAGGAAATAGATACTAGGTATGAGGACCGCTGCACTCCAAGGTAAAAAGGATTAAGCTTGGTAAAGTAGGTAATCTTTTAGATAGGTGCGCAGGAAGTCACCTTCCAGGTCCAAAAGGTGCGTTTGATAAGCAAGCAATCAGAGCCTTACAGGGGGTAAGGACAAATCCTGGGCACTCTGGTAGGCGCCTATGGCGCGTAAATATGTTCAATAAAGTTCTGAATTCGGTGTTGAAAAAAACTTATGTTTGATTTATTTCATCAAATTTTCATCATGATAGTAGGTTATTCATGGTTCAATATTTCATCATCATATTCTGGTCATATGATCAAAGCATCAAAATTTCAGTATTCTTGTAGGATTATACATTCAAAAAATCGTCCCCGATGCATTTCGTGCAAAGGTGCACTTCTTCAGGGGGAATCTAGAAGGTAAGAGGAAACAATATGTAGGGCGCTAATACAGGAGTTCTAAATGTACATCATGCACTAAAACCGCCTCCACAGTTCAGTCTGTTTTCACTTTTTATGCTCATCGCGTTCTTAGTCCGCTTTAACGCGCATGTCCGGCGTCTTCCGGGTTTCCGAACACTTTCTCGGAGAATCCTTTGATCCCATCGTAGAATGCTGGTTCATCTTCGCATACTGGGTAAGACGGCGCATTTCTTCTTAACTCTCCTGCCGATCACAAGCCTTTACTTAGCTTCGAGCACCGCCGTTTTCTTTCAATTTACATACATGCACCTCGGGTTGGATTTTGTGGAATTCTTTATCTTTCCTTCGTGTGTTTCCACTTTCCCAAATCCTGTTTCACCCTCTATCGTGTTCCTTTTCACAGACCGGTGATGACCCCACACCCTTCATATTACTGCCATGTTCACCTTAATCTTGGTATCGCTTTTTATTTGTCACTCATTCTCTATTAGTGCATGATGTACATTTAGAACTCCTGTATTAGCGCCCTACATATTGTTTCCTCTTACCTTCTAGATTCCCCCTGAAGAAGTGCACCTTTGCACGAAATGCATCGGGGACGATTTTTTGAATGTATAATCCTACAAGAATACTGAAATTTTGATGCTTTGATCATATGACCAGAATATGATGATGAAATATTGAACCATGAATAACCTACTATCATGATGAAAATTTGATGAAATATATCAAACATAAGTTTTTTTCAACACCGAATTCAGAACTTTATTGAACATATTTACGCGCCATAGGCGCCTACCAGAGTGCCCAGGATTTGTCCTTACCCCCTGTAAGGCTCTGATTGCTTGCTTATCAAACGCACCTTTTGGACCTGGAAGGTGACTTCCTGCGCACCTATCTAAAAGATTACCTACTTTACCAAGCTTAATCCTTTTTACCTTGGAGTGCAGCGGTCCTCATACCTAGTATCTATTTCCTCCCGGTCCAAACCGCTTGTGCACCCACTGACCATGTCTTATGCTGACATTGCTGGAATAACCACAAACAAAGCGGATACGTTTGAATTTAATACCGACGATACTGATCGCATATATGCACTAATACAGGAGCCAGATTATATATCCTCCAGTACTGGATCTGCACAAGCCAATATCCGACAACTTTTATATACTGCTAAAAGGGAAATCAATCAAAGACTGCACGCTTCAACCCTAATTAGATACCACCGGGTACAACGCATTCCCAGAGGCTTGCGAATTCCATTGAAATCAACTTTGTGCAAAAACAATCCCCGATTCACAGAGAAGTGGTACGGGATACTCAATAAGTGCTCTCTAGATCTAATACTGCTCATAGTCGAAGAACTATCCAAACTATTAGAAGAACTTGACAACGAAGTTAAACAACTAAAACACGATCTAAGCACAAAACTCACCTCAGAGGAACTTGCCTCAACATTGGAGGACATCAATAGCCAATTGGATAAATACGTGAAAGAAATAAACGAGAGGAAAATAAGAAAATTTAAACGAGACACAGTTGACTATAAACTGGGAAAAGTTTACAATTGGGCTGAAATCTACGCATCCAGGCGACAAAATCGCGCACAAACCAACAGATCAACTGACGGAGGCACTTCATCATCCGAAGACATCCCAAGAACAGGACCCACCAGAGGCCAACCAAGACCAAGGCCTAGCGCATCTGACCGCACAAGACCAGACCAACCGTCAACTTCAGGTTCACTAAGTGACCCCAGGAACCTCACAGACACGACACCCTCTTCTTTTTTAGAAGTTGGCCTAGCACCAACCACAGACCCAGGAGGTCCCGCAGGACCCACCGACTTACCACCGGCGAAATCCACCAGGAGTCACAGAATTTAGTAATAAATATCTCACAAACTCCACTAACCAACATTCAACAACAAGTACTCCAGAAAGGCATGAATTTCGTACCGACGTACCACACCAATGAGCTTGATACTACCATCTCTTTCTATAAGTTCATGAGAACCTTGCGTCTAAGACACTTTTTCACCAACGTGTGTCCTCCCCAAACCGCCCAAGAATCTAATACCCTAATGGGATTAAGACCAAAGAGTTCCTTCATCCCACCTACAAGTCACAAAGTGTTGGACACGTTTGAAATAGCAGTACAACAGGACATTCATACCATCTTCAAAACCTCTCCAAAACACCGTTCCAACTTATCTACCAATGAATTTCAAGCACTACGACAACTCTCTTCTAATTGCAACATAAAAATCTGCAAAGCAGACAAAGGAGGAGCACTAGTAGCTCTAGACACCTGCTACTACAACCAAAATCTAGACATGCATTTGAACAACCCTGATCTGTATATGCTCTTGAATACTGATCCCACCCACGAATACAAACAGGTTCTGATTACTATTGTCACCAAAGCTGTCTCATCTGGAACTATCACTGAAAAAGACAAAAGATTCCTAGTCAAAGAACATCCACAGATACCATACATTTATCTTGTACCCAAAATCCATAAACATGCCACCAAGCCACCTTTCAGGCCTATAGTGAGCACATGTGATTCCATCCACGAACCGACCGGCAAGTACATTGATAAACATTTGCAAAAATCCGTGACAAATATGCCCACCTACATACAGGATACCACAGATATTCTAATCAAGCTTCAAAACATCAACATTCCACCTAACCAATCTGTAATCTTATGCACCATTGATGTCAACTCCCTATATACATCAATACCACACAACTTGGGACTGGAAGCATTAGAAACCGCCCTGGTACAAAGCCAAAAACCTACGGACTTACAAGTTTTTATCATGGAACTTATGCAATATACATTACACCACAGTTATTTCAAAGCTTCTACCGGCCAATTTTACCAACAGCTATCAGGAGTCGCCATGGGCAACTGTGCGGCTCCTGCATACGCAAATCTGTTCATGCACTCATTCGAGACCAAACATATATTGAATCATCAAATGTGGCAACCATACATACATGCTTACTATCGATACATCGATGATATTTTCCTTGTTTGGATAGGTAACGAGAATCAACTTCAACAAGCCATCAGTGAACTTAACCACGTGGATGACCGTATCCAATTCACCTACAGTTTTGATTCTAAAACTATATCTTTCCTTGATGTACAAATCATACTATCCAATAATCAATTTGTTACTTCAATACACACCAAAGCTACCGACCGGAACAACTATCTGCATTATAAGAGTTTCCACCAACCCAGTCTGAAACGACATCTGCCATACTCGCAACTTTTGCGGGCTAAAAGGATCGCATCCACACCAGAGAACTATGACCATAACAGTACTTCAATCATCACAAAATTCAGACAAAGGGGCTATCCAGATGAACTCACAGAATCAGCTAAAACCAGAGTTTTGAACAAACCTAGACAGGATCTACTAAAACCCAGAGAAAAGCCTACAGAATCAGACACCCGTGTTGTGTTTGTCTCCAAATATTCAACACAATCCACAAAAATAAAACAATCTATTCGCAGGCACTGGCAAATGCTACAACTTGAAACGGATTTTAACAAAATATTTGACCAACCACCGATTTTCGCACACCAACGTTCTAAAAATATTGCGTCTATGCTGAAACAATCTCCCACCACAGAACAAATCACCTACAAAGGCACAATACCATGCTACAATTGTGGTCACTGTAGCAGCATCATTCCAGGAAATTGTGTATCACACCCCACTCAAGGGATGCCCATACGACTTCAAGTTAATGCTACCTGCGACACTACAAACGTGATATACATGTTGAAATGCCCGTGTGGCCTCCCATACGTAGGCAAAACTGAACGGAAAATCAAAGTAAGACTGACGGAGCACCGCAGTAATATACGTACTAAAAAACTCAAATCCTGCGTAGCGGCTCACTTCATCCAACATGGCCACAACCCCAGTCAAATTCACTTCCTCATCTTGGAAGTAGTGGATAAACACCCACACTCAGACAACAATAAAAACTTGTTACGTCGTGAACTATACTGGATACACCACCTTCTGGCCATGCACCCTAAAGGACTAAATGATAGATTGGAATACAGTTGTTACCTTTAAGGATTGTTCCGACATTCATACTATTCCACCTGTACCTTGAACTACCTTGAACTGCTAATTTGGTTGATTCCCTTTAAGTGTATTAACCTTGTTTAATTATATGTTTTAGATTCCTTATCTTTGACTACTGTCAACTCACCGTTTCTTGTTATTTTCACAACCTCTGTCATATACTCTATGCCCTCCTTTGTATTCATTCATCCTATCACATCCTTTTCTCTGCCTCATGCACGTTGTTCCCTGTTACTCTACTTAGATATTCACCTTTCACGTATAAGTTTCACTATTTCTTTTCACCCTCGATTTTATTCGTTTATTTCACCCTTCATTTCGTAATTATTTATTTTTTATTTTTTCTTAATATCCACTCTCTTTTCGGACTTTGTACCCTGTTTCTACTCTTTTTCCTCACACGCGTTTTTTCACCGCCTCCACAGTTCAGTCTGTTTTCACTTTTTATGCTCATCGCGTTCTTAGTCCGCTTTAACACGCATGTCCGGCGTCTTCCGGGTTTCCGAACACTTTCTCGGAGAATCCTTTGATCCCATCGTAGAATGCTGGTTTATCTTCGCATACTGGGTAAGACGGCTCATTTCTTCTTAACTCTCCTGCCGATCACAAGCCTTTACTTAGCTTCGAGCACCGCCGTTTTCTTTCAATTTACATACATGCACCTCGGGTTGGATTTTGTGGAATTCTTTATCTTTCCTTCGTGTGTTTCCACTTTCCCAAATCCTGTTTCACCCTCTATCGTGTTCATTTTCACAGACCGGTGATGACCCCACACCCTTCATATTACTGCCATGTTCACCTTAATCTTGGTATCGCTTTTTATTTGTCACTCATTCTCTATTAATGCATGATGTACATTTAGAACTCCTGTATTAGCGCCCTACATATTGTTTCCTCTTACCTTCTAGATTCCCCCTGAAGAAGTGCACCTTTGCACGAAATGCATCGGGGACGATTTTTTGAATGTATAATCCTACAAGAATACTGAAATTTTGATGCTTTGATCATATGACCAGAATATGATGATGAAATATTGAACCATGAATAACCTACTATCATGATGAAAATTTGATGAAATAAATCAAACATAAGTTTTTTTCAACACCGAATTCAGAACTTTATTGAACATATTTACGCGCCATAGGCGCCTACCAGATTGCCCAGGATTTGTCCTTACCCCCTGTAAGGCTCTGATTGCATACTTTTATTGGAGCCATCTTTTTGCTCAACCATCGTTGAGGTGCTCATTTGCTTTCATTTTGGGTAATGATTGGTAGCTATTATGCTTATTGGAGCCATTTTTTTGCTCAACCTCCGTTGAGGTGCTCATTTGATTTCATTTTGGTGATGTTTTGTAGGCGTTATGCTTATTGGGGTCATTTATGTGCTCAACTATCTTGAGGTGCACCAATTTGTTTTCATGCTTAGTGATGATGAGCTAGAGTGATGCTCAAGTTTGATGTTTATTTCTGTTATGAACCACTTTATATTGCTCTATTGTTAGAGGTGTTCATGTGCTTGCTATTAGAAGCCGTAGGGGCTCAATTTTATTGTCATTTCAGATGAACCACTTATAGAGCTCTATGATTAGAGGAGTTCATCTATTTACTGTGAGGATCCACATGGCTCAGTTTTATTGGTGATTTTCTGTTACTTACTGTGAGAAGCCGCAGGGGCTCAGTTTTATTCTATTTTTAGAGAAGTCATGCATTTTGTGTGAAGAGCTGTTTTATTGCCATGAACCACTTTTACTGGGCTCTATTTTTAGAGGCGTTCATGTATTTACTGTGAGGAGTTGGGCTCATTTTTATTGTTGTTTTATTGTCATGAACCACTTTTAGTCTGCTCTATTTTTAGAGGCGTGCATGTATTTACTGTGATGAGTTGGGCTCATTTTTATTGTGCTTTATTTTAGAGGAATCAAAAATATTTGAATTTGAGGAGTTGATATTTCATTTTATATATCTACGGTACTGAGCCATAATGTACCTTTAATCATTTGTATTGAGATGTTCAGTTTTCATTTTGTGGATTTGTCATCTTATGGACTTTACCACATTTACTTAAGCTTATATTCTTTTGTTAGCTTACGGTGCTTGTACAACCTTTGTACCTGCGCCCCTTGGTGTTACCTCTTCTTTCCACCATGTTAAAGAGGGTGTTTATTTCTTGTGCGTTTATGTTCTTTCTGTTGTCTGCCTTTCTGCTTCTGCCATCTTCTATTTTATCTTCTTCATCGTTTCAGTTAAAGGGGGGAGGTGTGTTACATCCTGCTCTTCCTCCCTCCTTGTCCCTCCTTAGTGTTAGTGTCTCCTTGTCTATGTCATGTCTCTGTGATGTCATCCATGATTCTACCTGTTGCTGTTCAAGGGATTTATCAGTTACCTGGAGGCTGAGCAGGAGGTTATCTGCTCCCGGTGGGGTTTCTTGTCAGACTACATTTCTACTTTAATGCTGTACCTGACCATCTAATCCCAAGAACAAATATACTATTCGAACATTACTACTAGGACCCATCATCTTTATTTTACTGAATGCAACACTGGTGATAGCCAATTGCAGACAGGTGTTAAACGCCACATACACACAAGACAGGTACTCAGTCACTGGTGTTGAGCAGTTACAGACAACAGCATACAGGTAACAGTCAGCTAATACATCAATTTACAGATATTGGAGGGGACACAGAGGTTGGTCAGGCACATGCTGCTAGGTGTAGAATGATGCTAATATGCAGGTATAGCAAAGAGACGTGCTGAGAGGCAGATACAACGAAGTCCAGGCACATAGAGCAAATGCTCATATGCAGGTACACACATTTTTCAAGCAGTTACAAACGTATAAGAGCTGACAGATAAGCACAGACAAAGGTATGTACAAGACAGGTGCTTAGGTGCTGATAGGCAGGTACAGTTACAGACGTGTTGATGCAGTTAATCAGGTATGTAATGCTGGTGGAAATGGTACATTTCGGAATATAGTTATGAAACCTAATATTTGTTAGCCCACATAGCACAACTAATTTGAAATTGTTTACTGAGATCTGTTCTAGTAATATGTAACAGCTTACGTATAACTCAGAGAGAATGGGCGGTATCACCATTAATTCACCCTTCAAGATGCCTTCTGTATGCTGCTCTATGGTCTGTAATGGTGAAGTGTTTTTCCTTCATGTTTGTGCTTTTTATTCTCATGTGCTATGTACTCCTCTGAAATGGTATATGCTTTTTATGGTGGCATGTCCCACTTTGGGTTTCATGCAGAGGTCAGCGGTAATATTAAATTGTTTATCGGTTTTCTGTTTTGTGCATCAAAATAATTATTAATATGTTGTTACACATGAATTTATATATAGAGAATGAATTAACATAGTTGCAATAGTTACACATTTCTTAGGATGTGTAAAACTGTCTTTATTATTGTGTTTTTTTTGTAATGCCACATGTTCATGTAAAAGACTATTTTTAACAAGATGGATGCCATCTCTGTCATTCACTCCTGCTTCCACCCCCTGCACACATCAGGCCTGATTTTTTGCAATTCACAGAGCAATTTTAGGAGTACTATCTTTACAACTGAGCAATCTCCACACTCGTGACAGAACATCCGCACATAAAAGATAGACAGGCAGTCGTAAAGATGCTACTTTCAAAATTACTTTGTGAATTGGACGAGGCGGGTCCAAGATGGCGGAGTGAGGACGCCGCCGAGTGGTAGCTAGCCTGGATGCTCCCTACTTCTCAGACGAGAACCAACGAACTATACTGAATTACGGACGCCTAAGTGCTCTTTGAAGTACTTTGATGTGCTTTTTTTAAGTCCGGAAAGTCTACCTTATGGGGAAACTTTGGAAAAGGAAAAGGAGCCTGTACTGAGATAATTGGAGAAAACTGAGTCTTACCGGGAGTGACGACAAATTTTCCCTCCGCCCGATGCCCTGGTTGCTTCTGGGTCATTCACGGATCACTCGGCATACGATGCGTGGTTTGCTCGCTGGCTCGGGGTTTGGTTGGTTCTGTCTGCAGCCCGTGGCCCGCGCTTTGGGAGGCAGTAGAATGTCGCCGAAAAACCCTCCAAGATCCACCCGCAATAACAAGAATGCCTCCGGGGTTGCTGCCGCTCCCCCCCCCCCCACAACTACAGTAGCAACGGCATTGGCTGCTGTGGCTTCGGAGACCGTGGCGGCTGCTCCCGCAACTTCCTCGGGGGCGGAGACAGGAGTGAGCCACGCGGCAACAGAGACAGCAGAGACCTCCGTGGCTGCAGTAACCAAGGGGCCTGATCGGGTTCCGGCGGCGGGTAAGCCATTGCTTCGTCCACCTACATTGACAGCTACGGGGTGCTCCTCTGGGAGAAATGCTGCCAAAAACGCTGCTAAGCTGGGGGCTCAGGGACCTGTGAAAGGGGGTGTAGCGGGCGGCTTAATTACTCCATTAGGATCGGCAACTTCAGATCTATCACCCATGGCTACAATAGTAACAGTTACCACAGAAGCTACAGAAGCTATGGAAAAATCCCAGAGTAGCAACAATGTTTCAGGTCCGATTATGCCGCCGACAAATACATCCTCTAAGACTGTGTCTACCACAGAATCAATGGATGCACTGGTTATGGGCAGAAATGATATAAAGGGTAACAAAAACACAAGTACAAATACAAATGATGTGGCATCTGATGCCGAGAGGCCGGGTGATTCGGGCTTGGGCTCTCTGGAATTGCTACATGCTACTGGTTCGGGACTGGTCGCTGTTCTCCCTGTAGACGAAACCGGACCACCTACCCTAGAGATCTGTGTTGGGTCTGCTTTATGCCACACTACTGTAGGGGATGAAGAAGAGAGCACTGAATTAGGCTCCTATGAAGACTGCGAAGCAGAGGTGGAGGAGGAGGCGGCTGATCTCTCTGATAATATAGCGAAACTTTTGGTTGACAGAAGGCGCAAGGCTAAAAACAAACCTAAAGCTAAAAAAGGGGGGAAAGTAGGTATTGCTCCCAACCGGCTGATTACAAGCAACACCTCGACCTCCAGGAAAATTTTCATTGATAAGAGCCCCCTCAGGAAATGGATTGACGCAAAGGGACTTGTGAAAAGCATGACTTTAAGGCTGTCAGGTACTAGCCCTATGGATTTCGATCCCACTATAGGTTGCCCTGCTCCCTCAGAGAGTTCTTTTGATATCTCCAAGGCTGACACTGATACACCAATTGTTCCACTCGACCAAGAGGTTGAGTCTGTGCCTGAGCCCTCTACTCTAAATGCTTATATTGCCCCAACTCCAATAACATCTGTGACCTGTGTGACCTCTGTTAAAACAGCAATTACGACTCAGGAACATGAACATGAACAGGAGACGAACATCTCTCCCCTGGATATCATACTACAAACTTTAACCAGCCAACGTCTAGAGGCACAAGAACATTATCTTCAGCTTCGGGAAGATAACAATAAACTACAGACTTCCTTACATGAGCTGACCTCTAAACTTGGAGGGGTCTCGCAGGAAATTGAAGACTTACAACAGCGGGTGGTGAGTGAAGAGGAGGTGGCAACCCGTATCAACACTGTAGTGAGTCAACATGACACTGTGATGACATCTCTGCAACTAAAAGTTGAGGATTTGGAAAATTGACAGAGACGATCGAACTTGAGACTTTTTGGAATACCGGAGGGGTCCGAAGGGTCCGACCGAGGGCTTTTCTTGTTAGTTTACTACAAAAGCCTTCCCAGATTTAGCAGACTGGGACTGGGATTCACGAATTCAGTGGGCACACCGTCTACCCCTAGTTCAAAGGAACAAAGAGAGTAAATTTCCTCATCCTTTCCATATCTGTTTTGGTAATTTTTTATTAAGGCAGGCTGTATGGCAAAAAGCACGCCCTAATTCCCCTGTAGCTATAGAGAATTTCTCCCTCTTTGTTCGCTCGGATCTCAGTAAAGCCACCATGGATAGACGGTGGCAACTGCGCAAATTGATTGATCCATTTAAATCCATTGGGGGGCAGGTATTTCTTCAGGAACGTGCCCGCCTTAAGGTTATCAAAGGTGGACACACCTATTTTTTTACTGATATAAAAGAAGCTGAGTCGATGCTATCTAATTTAGTTTGAGCTTGGCGGCAGCTATATCAATTGAGGGGGTAGAACTATTAGGCTGACATAGCAGAAAGGGAGATCAAGACTTAAGTCTTGGGGGGTCAGGATTCTTTTGTTTCCTCTTTTTTTGGCTGTTCTCTTTCTCTCTTTTTTCTCTTCCTTGTATCTTTAGCTTTAAATTTTAAATATTAGTCTTTTGTTGCGTTCTGAATATTCCGTCAGAGGGGGGGTAGGGCAAGCACCAGGTGCACCACTTCAGGCGCTGCCTCTACAACGGCAGCTGAGGCTCAAGGGTGGTCTCTCCCCTTGGCGGGTGGGACATTGGGGGGTGGAGGGAGGGTGTTTTCAGTTCTCCGCAGGGTGGTGGGGTTTGGGGGATAAAAATATAAATAAATGTATTTTCAATCTGATAGGGAGACATGCGATAAAGGGGATTAAAAATATGAGATTTCTTTGTTGCTCAAGAACAAAAGTATTCCACTTGGTTAATTATGTCCTTTATGTTTCTTTTTTTGAATGCATAAATTAAGATGCTAGCTTGGAATGTTGCGGGGTTATATAGTAAGAGCAAGAGACGCTTGGTGTCGGAAGAGCTGAGACTGCATAACCCGCACTTTGTTTTATTATCTGAAACGCATATTGCTCATAAGGACAAAAAATTGCTATGTCAACTTGGATATGATACTATAATCAGTTCTGCTTTTGGGGCTTCTATTTGAGGGGTTGCCATCCTTAAGGACAAACGACTTAGGGCAGAAACTCTGAAAACTGCTCACGATAAAGATGGCAGATGTGCTATTGCTCAGCTAAGTATTGAAAATCATAAATATGTTTTATGTGTGGTTTATGGCTCAAACAGGGATGAACCTAGGGTTTTTGATCGTTTGAACGTAGAACTTCTGAACTGGGAGGGGGAGCTCATTATAATGGGTGATTTCAACTGCATTATGGATTATCAACAAGATACCACTGGGCCCGGGAGTTTCCAGCGGATGCGTAAAACCAGGGTTTCTATTCTGGATATTTGCCGTATCCATAACATAAAAGATGCTTGGCGCATCATACATCCAAATACTCCTGGGTACACATATTATTCTGCGCCTCACAAATCATGTTCCCGTTTGGATATGGCTCTAGTTAACGACAATCTATTGAATACTAGCTTTATGAAGGTGTGTCCTCGAATCTCTTCGGATCATAACCCTATAATGCTGATATTTTCCACTCCATATACTCGTTCTTGCCCCAGACCATTCTCTTTCCCTAGATATTTAGTATCAGACTCTGTTTTTATAGCTCAGCTCAAAAGTCATCTTACTAATTTTATTGAGCTTAATCAGAATTCTACTTCATGCAGCATGGTTTGGGACGCCTGTAAAGCAAGTATTCGGGGCTTCACGCAGGGATATGTGTTCAGACAAAACTTTGAGGGCCGTAAACTGAATGAATCTCTAACCTCTAGTATTGCCACACAAGAAATACTGGGGCATATTATCAAGGACAGGCAATACATTATCGCCGCTTTTATTGGCAGGAAACTGCCGATAAAGCGGCGATAATGGCCTTGATAATATGCTCTATGAATTTCAATCGAAGCCCATGTTTGATGTGAACGCATGTAACATGGGCTTTGATTGGAATTCATAGAGCATATTATCAAGGCCATTATCGCCGCTTTATCAGCAGTTTCCTGCCGATAAAAGCGGCGATAATGTATCACCTGTCCTTGATAACATGCCCCTCTGCTCGCTACAGCTCTACGGCTAAATCTACCTGCAGTAGCTGAAATAAGTTTGAAGTTAGGTCAATTAAAAGCTGACACTAAGGCAAAACTTTTCCAAAAAAACAGTGCCAATTTACACAAATTTAGAATAGCACAATATGAGGGAGGGGACAAAATCGGCAAAATCTTGGCCTACAAGGTTGCGGAGGACAGAGCTAACACTCTGATTGCTAATATTCGAGGATCTGATAACATGCTACATGATCAGCCGAATGACATACTAGAACAATTTGTGGACTATTATAGTTCTTTGTATACCCCGGAGTCTCCCCCATGTGTAGCCTCAATATAGGACTATGTGGATGAGAATGCAATAAACATCTGAAATATCTCAGAAATGGATCAACTTTCGGAAGATATTACTAGATTAGAGCTTAGACAGGCTATTGCTTCTTTACCTGTCGGGAAGGCCGCAGGGGAAGATACCATCCCTCTGGAAATTTATAAAATCTGCCTAGAGGAATTTTTCACCTCAATTGGTACAAGTTATACGATCCATTGGGGTAACTGGAAAAGCTCCTAATTCTTGGAACTGGGCCAAAATAATTTTTTTTCTTAAAAAGGGCAAAGCAAAAGAGGATAGGGGATCATATAGACTCATCTCTCTTATTAATACCGATGCAAAAATATTTGCGAAAATTCTAGCGACTAGGCTGGCTCCTCTCATGCCTAAAATAGTCAACCCCCAACAACATGGGTTTGTGATTGGGAGGGAAACCACAACTCACGTTAATATGGCCATTACGGCGTTTGACATGGCTGAGACGGAATCCACCCCACTCGGTATGATCTTGCTGGATGCCGAGAAGGCTTTTGACCGAGTGGGGTGGGATTATCTCTAGTATGCTATGATAAAGATGGGGTTTGGGGGACAATTTGTAAAGGGGATACGGGCGCTGTATGATAACCCTATAGCTTGTATTAGCTATGGTGGGATGACCTCCTCAAACTTTTCCATCTCACGGGGCACCCACCAAGGCTGCCCCTTAACACCTCTATTATTTTCCCTTTCTCTGGAGCCATTTCTACACGCTCTTCAGGCACAACCGCGAATTGCACTTTTTAGGTCCGGCTTACAGGCACTGAAAATTACGGCATACGCCGATGATATTGCTATTTATTCTCCCGATGTTATAGAGGCACTACAAGGGATTACCACAGAGGCCTGTAAGTTTGGAAAAGTTTCCGGCTATAAGCTTAACATAAACAAAACACAAATTATAGCTAATTATGTACCAGTGGCAGTGGTTCCAGAGATTTGTAAAGCCGCCACTTATCTAGGCTTTAAAATTACCTCTAAAATACGAGAAATCAACTATATTAACTATAATGAGTTAATTAAATCTACTACGTTGCTATAAAAAAAATGGCACAGACTCCCCTTGAACCTAATTGGCAGAATCAACTTAATTAAAATGAAGGTTTTACCTAAATTTCTGTATCTTTTCCGTTCAATCCCTTTAGCACTGAACAATTCTTTTTTTAAGCAATTAGATGGAATCTTCAGTAGCTTTATCTGGGGATTCAGAAAAGCTTGAAGATCGCTGGCACTTTTAAAAAATAGTTTGGATAAGGGTGGCCTCAACTTTCCATGACGTTAAGTTATATTTTTGGGCCTCGTTTGTTAGGCGTCTTCGGTCTCTACTCAATAGCGAAGACCCATTCTTTTTCATTTGTTTATGCTAAAATCTGATTCAAATATGTTTTTGTTCCGAGTCAATGACCCCAACTATTTTAAGAGGGTGAAATTTAAGACTGCCAAGGCTGTAATTAGGATTTGGTCCAATATCTTAGCATTCTGTAGGACTACTTTTTATCACCCGAAACTACAGTTATGGGGTAATCCGGGTCTTCCCGGGATTTTCAATGACGGTATGGCCCTCAGATGGTCTGCTCAGGGTATCAATATCTTGGGGGACTTATACAGCGCACAAGGGTTCTTAGATTTTCATACACTGAAAATACTATACGACTTGCCGGAAACAATGATATTTAAATACTTACAGTTATATGATTTTTTGATACGGAAAAATAAAATCTATGAAATCTCAGATTGTGATATTTGGAATTGTCTATATACAGCCGAAAACAAGTCGACTATAAGCAAAGCTTACAGGTGTCTTAGTGCTTTTAAAACTGATGACTGCTCTAAACTAGCGGAGAAATGGAGTAGTAAAATGGGTCTAAATATAACATCTAAACAGATAGCTAGTTCCTTCTCTGACATTAATAATTCTGTGCGATCATCAAGTTTAAGGCTGCAACAGTTTAGAACCACCTGTATGCTGTATTATACACCAGAAAGGATTTCTAAGTGGTCCCTTAACAATACTTATAGTGACCGTACTAAATGTCCTAAAAGTCAAGCTGTTGCGGTAGATCTGGAACGTATGTTGTTCTCTTGCCCAGTCTTAAGGGAATTCTGGGCGGAACTACATAAAGTTTTGAAAATTAAGAAGATTCATCTACTTTCTATTACTGCCCTAACCGTACTACTTGACTTACATCCTGTCTTTCTGTCCCGGCCTGCACTTGTTACGATCCTTTTTTCCTGCGCAAAATTAATATTAGCTAGAGCCTGGATTTCTCTTAAACCCGCTAACATTTTGGATTGGTGGTCATTAGTAAATGAAATTCACTCTATGGAGCTAGCCTTGGCAAAACTTAGAGGGGCTCGGTCACTAAGAAAATTTGGAAACATCTGGGGTAACTTTATCTAAAAATTTAAACTGGAAGTACAACATTATTAGGAAGTCTTCTCCCCGTAGTGGGCCACTAGTAGGCCGCAGCATTCCTGCTGCTTCGTTTTTTTTGTATGTATAATATGAACTATGGCTATTTTTTTTCTTTCTTCTCTGAGCTCTCAAGCTAAATTTTTTCTATGTATACTAAGTGGAATCTGAAATATGTTTTGAGTACTATTCCTATTTTGTAAACTTTGGCTTTCTTTATTGTATATGTACTGGTATGTTTTCCTTATCAGGTTGTCAATAAAAAAAAAAATAATTTAAGTGAATTGCCAAAAAATGTAAACTTGCACAAAAGCGTACGTTTGCCTTTGTCAATCAGGCCCATCCTCTCCTCACAGGCTTCCCAGAGCACACGGTTAAGCTCATGACATAATGGTCATTTCCACTGCTATATTTGTCCTGCTACTGTAGAACTTGCTGTGGTGCAGATGTAAGAATGATATGAGAAAGAGACTAATGGTGTTTGCCCATGATACTAATTTAGGAAGGGCATACTCTTTGTAGATGTAAGAATGCAATAAATATTATAACTTTTTTGTTTACACAGGATCCATTCCCCGAAAGTCCTATTTTCAATCTTTCTTATTTGTTAGAACATTTCCGAATGACATTAACATCGAAGGTATTGAATATTTTCATCCTTAAAAAGGGATGGTGCTCATGTGTGAAGGTGGTGACGTGTATTTTTCTTGTGTTCAATTTGTTAAAAGATAATGTTGTAGGAAATGTTAAATATGAACATGCAGTAAATGTAAAACACGAGACTGTAGTGCAACAACAAACACGAATAGAAAACACACAGCTGTACGCAGTTAAAAGCTTAGGCCCAAGTCTTGCATTGACAAGAATAAGGTGAAAAGTGAACTGAAGGACACACTGGAATAAGTAACTTCAAAGGCTTTCAGTTAAAAGCTAACTCATCTTTAGCGAGCATGAAAATATTGATGTTTTAGCAAACAGGATCACCTGCACGTGCTCATGCTTCCAAATAGATCATACCTGATTAGACAATGGGTACAGGAAATCAAATTAGCCTAGAGCACAGGGGGCCTCATTTATGAGGCCGTGCGTCACTTTTACGCCGCCGGTGCGTCGCTTTTTGTGACACACCAGCAGTGTAACAAATGTGCCTTGTTGCACCATATTTACAAAGTGACGCATCTAGGTAAACCCCTGCGCAACATTATACCTACGCCAGGTATAATGTATGCAGGGGGGGCATTCTGACGCAAGAAAGGTTCATAGAAGCCACTTCTAGGACACAAATGCGTCAATTTCTTACGCCTGCCTCCCAGCAGGCGTAAGACTGGCGCAGGCCCTTTCACCTTGGACTTGCCCCATGTGAAAGGACACATTGCTGGAGTTGCGTCACTTTTGTGACACACTCCAGCAATGCGTCACTTTTGCGCCATACAGATACGTCAGAAATACTGACGTATCTGTAACTCCTTGCGACATGATGCGTCATACTGTAAATATGACGCATCATTGGTGTCGTAAGGAGTGCGCAGTGAAAAGTGACGCATCGCTGTTTTCACGCAGCGATGCGTCACTTTTCGTAAGAGAGGCCCATGGTGTCTGAGGCGCACAATGATACAAGCGCACACTTCACTAAAATTACGTTTACCACGAATAACATGCATTTGCAAGTAAGAGAAAGCTTCATTCTCCAGCATTGTTGATAGCAATAAAGAATCTGCAGAGGATTAGGTCAGAGTTCTGGGTTATAGGGTCACGTGTCTTTAAGTGTTTTCCTTTTACAATATATAATCTGAAAGTCATTTATTATTTGCTGTTTGTAATAAACCATTGTACAAATTGTGTATAAAACTAGCTGCATCTGATCAGCAATTTCAGAACGAGAGCTCCGCATTCTGCCTATGTGTGAGGATCGTCTTTCTCCTTGTTGCGACAGTCAGTCAAGAACTGCCTTTGCATTGCCAGGAGGTGTCTGTGTCTTATGTACATTGTGACGGCTTCGAGTTACCCTGCAACAATAAGATACATTTTCTCACACCAGTGATGAATCTGCAATTTCTCTAATTTGCCATGCAAGTATTTTGTATAAGAACACCTTGATTTTGGAGAAGAGCCAAAGATTTTGAAGACTTTCCTGTTCTACTAAGGATACCTATTTCTTTCTGATTTTGCTGATCATTTGGGACTTAGAATATTTCAGATTTTACATTCTCTGTATAACTTTTGGTAGCATTTGAGAGCCTTCATGGTATTGAATCTGTGCCACCTATTTCAGAAAAATATTAATAAACCCCTTTAACTTTACATTGATTCAGAACTCAATAATTGAGGGACCCCATTACTTATTGAACTGTTTTACTCTGCTAATTTGACATTTGAGGGTGCTTTGATGTGCATACAATTCTGTGTGAGAACTCTATGAGATAGATTTATGGGGTGTCTAAATTTTCAGGGACTGTTTTGCTCCCGCATTAATCCCTTGCAGATAAGAATGATATGGTTTTTACATCATAGTAAGCTACATTGTCAGTGTTACTCTGATATGTGGATGCCACAAAAACATTGATAACATCAAGTTTGTGATTAATCACTATAAATGTAGAATATTGGTACATTTTGATGGATGATACTAAAATATTCAATAAACAAAGGTTAAAGCAATATAGAGGCCATCAGTATAATAAGGGTAAATCCACATTCAGCATCTCAGTGCGTAATGGAGAAATGATTATTGGTAGTGCCGCTTACTGCTAGTTTTCACCATTTGTGAGAGGAATTACAAAAATGCATAGTATTGTTAGGCACTTTGAGACAAGTCTTCCTAGGTTGTTAAGTGAAAGATGACTGTGTGACTTTTACTACTGTGTTCTAATTTGTGTTTGATCCTGTATTCATATTTTAATAACTTCCTTCAGCTTAAAATGTACATGTCTACATCAGGTTAGTGGGATAGCACGCTTAATGCCATTTTAAAATAACATTGGCATCTGATGCAATACATATAAATAGCCCTATGCCTGGAATGGTGGAAGCTGGCAAGCCAATAGAAATGCTCAGTTTTTAGGGCTCTGCATCAGACTGCATGCATGTGCTGTCTTTAAGAGAGACATGTTGTATATAGTTTAGGGGCTTCAGCCCATCCACAAGCTTCTTATTTGCAAGCTCCATCATCACCTTCCTACTCTTTCCCCTCATTTGTAATGACATGTATGCGTCATTCCTCTTCCTGTCTTTACCCCTCCACGAGACCAAGGACCAATTACTACCATTCATCCACTCCTCCCATTTTAGAATAGTGTTTAGGGACTACTTTTTTGTTTTCAGCACTTTATACAAGAACATGTGGTGTGAGCCACATTGCACTCTGGGACACATTTTTAGGTCTCGCCTAAGCAGCGCACACGCTGTCTCTCGTCAAGAGATGTTGTATGCAGTATAGCGGGGGAAGCTCTGCCCATTTTCTGCCTATTTTTTTGGTTGGCCGAAATCATAAATGCTGTATTCTGATTGGTTTTCATCAAGTTAGCCCAGCCTCCTGACGGCCATGTTGTAATTTTTCTCCTTCCATGGCTATCGGCCCCTTTACTTTAAAAACTGTTTATGCCCCTGCCTCCCCCGTTCCCTCCCACAGTCTGTGACTTCTCTTCCCATCAGCACCTCCCTCCCATTTGTGCCTTCTTCAACACCCACACGTTCATTTAAAATCCAATACTTTACTTTTACTTTAGAAATCTTTATTTCGACCGTTTGGTCATAAAAGATACATGTACAGTAAAATCACATAAATTCCGACACAGTCATATAAAACATCAGTGCATGCAATTAAAACCATAACCAGACAATGCAAGTGATTATTAAAAAGTAAGCAATTCTACAATCTACCCAGCAGTTTTTAAAAGACGACTGCGCATGTGCCAAACATTCGTAAAGAATTTGGAAAGTGCAAAAACAATTGGGCCGGAAACATCACTTTTCAAAATCCTGTACATCGGTCCATATTCCCTGCCACCCAAATTCTTAATCAAGGGCAGCAGCCAGTACTTTCTTGCTGCCTTGTATGCTGGGCAGAAAAAGATCACATGCAAATCATTCTCCTCTTTGTCAGCACAAAGAGGACAGAACTTGGTAGAAGGGACTTTTGACCAGGTACTGCAAAAGGACCGTAATGGGAGTGTGCTGTATCTCCACTGGAGGAATAACTTTCTAGAGAGTATGGGGTAAACAGGGTCCAAAGCTTTCTCAAATGTATAGAGATCCTTGGTTTGCAGGAATATAGAGGAAAGGGACCCCTCCGTCTGGGTAGCTATAGCCCTTACCCTTTTGTGCTCGTGGTACAGCTTCGCCAATGCTCTCCTGGAGATTCTTGGTGCTGTATCTGCTGGTTCAGTCCACAATTCAGGGAGCCCCACATCTGTGCAAACTGACTGGATGTTTTGGACCCAGGGGATACTGAGCACCTTGGGATGTTTTAATAATTCGACCAGTTCCGCCCTATAATCGGCCAGATTGTCGCTGCTCCATAGCCTGCGCCAGAAGGCAATGGGTCTTAGGCTTATCTCGTCGGCAAGTGGCCGTAGCCCTAAATCAAGCCTCAGGGGGAGAAGCGGTGTGCTGGGGGGAAGTGCGGTAATTTGCCTTAGAAACCTGTTTTCTGTATAAGACAAATTCCGACATGGAATGTGCCCCCACAATTCAGCCCCATACAAAATAGCCCCCCTTGCCTGTGCCTTATATATCTGAATTAGGGCGCCCAATGGGCGGTAGGTCGAACCGGTCATCATCCGGGAAATACCCCCGGTAATTTGTACTAACTTAAGGTTAGCCCTAGTTTGATGGCTCTCCCAGGTCATATTTTCGTTGAGTGTCACGCCAAGATATTCGAACGTGGCTACTCTTTCCAGTCGTGCTACTCCCAGTAGGGGGTTTGGACGCTGTTTAGTGTTTGGGTTCAATACCATATATTTGGTTTTTGTGGCATTGATTTCCAACCCTCTATCCTGGCAGAAGGCCACAAAAGCATCCAGTATCTTTTGAATGCCCATGGGTGTTTTGGATACCAACAGTGTGTCATCCGCGAACATTATTGCGGGTACACTGTTGCCATTCAATTTGGGGGCATCTGTGTAGTCGGTGGCGTTTAGATGGGCGATTACCCTGTTAACAAAGAGGCAAAACAGGGTCGGCGCCAGCACACAACCCTGTCTCACCCCTCTGCCCACGGGGAATCTATCAGTCAGCTCCCCCGACCTCCCACACCTCACCTGGGCATAATTATTATGATGCAGCCTCTGCAGGGTCAATAGGATATCTGGTGGGACGCCCATCCCTGCTAAGATGGCCCATAGTTTACCCCTAGGCACAAGGTCGAAGGCGGCTCTTAGGTCCACGAAAATCGTGTACAGACTACCGCCTTCGAACCTTACTGTCCTCCAGTAGATCAGATTTAGTCTAAAGACCTGGTCCACAGTCGATACCCCTTTCCTAAAGCCTGCCTGGTATGGACTGAGGGCGCCCACCTCCTCAATCCAATCCTGAAGCCTGTTCAGGAGAACCCTGCCGAACAGCTTCTGTGCTACATCTATCAGGCTAATTGGTCTGTAATTGGCTGGGAGCAGGGGGGATCCTTTTTTGAAAATCGGGACCACCTCGGCCCCCAGCCAAGTACTGGGGATTTCCATCCCACCAAGGACACCATTAAAAAGGGCTACGAGGTAGGGCGCCCAGACAGTGGACTCCTGCTTGTACAGGTCTCCCGGAAGCCCGTCTAGCCCAGGCGCCTTCCCCGGAGCCAGGCCTGAAATAGCAGCTGTTACCTCACTCAATGTTATTTGGTCCGCCTGCAAGCCCTGTCTCACCGGTTCAATTATCACAGGAGTTTCTCCAGGCTCAGCGCTATATAGCGACTCGAAGTGGGCCTGCCACACTCCCGGCGCTATGTTAGGCTCCACTGCCGAGTGAAGACTCCCTGATCCCCCATTCACCATTCTCCAGAACAGTCGTTGATCTTGTACTGCTAGGGCCTTTGTGAGCTCTTCCCACTGATTTTCCTCCCATTCTATTTTGGCTTGTGTGAGAAGCTTCTTATAGGCTTGTCTACATTGCTTAAGACGTTCCCCTCCTATGCCCTCCTTGATGACTCCAAGGAGTTCTGTTTTGGCCCGTCTACAGGCTGTATTATACCATTGTGTTTTGCCTAGGGGCCTCACTCTTGGCTTTTGTATTTTACGTGTCAAATGGGGTGCCGCCACTTTTATGAGTTCTTTATGGGCATCAGACAATTTACTCCTTATATCTATTTGGTTTGCCACACTATCAAGGGCCCCAACAGTTTCCAGGATGGGAGTAATCTCTGCATAAAGCAGTGGGATTTTGTCCTTGTTTGTGACCATATGCTCCCACCTAATTCTTCTCCTGGTGTTGTCTATAAGGAGTGTGGGATGGTTCCCTTTCTCATGGGTCACTAGACCCTGCGGTACTGGGTGGGCGAGGTCTAACTCGAGAGCATTGTGGTCACTGTCCATCCTGTCAATAACCCTAAAATCCTGTATTAATGGCCACCTTGCTAGTTGAACCAGAATGTAATCTAAGTGTGACTCCCTTCCCTGGCGATTATAAGTAATTTTGCCTGGTGTGTCCGAAATGGTTCGCCCATTACACGCTCTGAGACCGTACCTTAGCGTGAGGGCAGTAATTTGTAACGCTAGCGGGGTCCAGGCTTTCGGAGGTGTCACATCAGCCCCTGGTACTGCCCACCTATCCTCTTCTTCTGATAGGAATCCTTCTTGGAGGCCGGGAAGTGGCTCATAGTGGGAGTTAAAGTCTCCGCCCACCACATAGTAAGAATCAGTCGACAGTTCAGATAGAAAGTTCGAAAGTTCATTAAAAGTCGGTGATTCTTTTGCCTTTCCCATTGGCCTAGAATAGATGTTGACCAGCAGGAGGCTAACTTTGTTTGGCCATGTTAGTAAGACCGCGAGGATGTCGTCGGAGCTGCATGGGAGCCGTGTTGCCACACAGCCCAGGTGAACAGCAATCCAATAAGTATTGTGTAAATACGAGTCCTATTGCATTTTAAATGCTTGTTTTGTCCTGGGATTGGCTGGATGAATTTGCACTCTATTTTGCCTGACCTGTCCAGAACACATGCGCAATACAGACGGCTATCTTAAGCATGCGTCCAGCAGCCGCCATGGATTTCCTATTACTTTCGCACTACAAGTCAGGGTAAGTGCGTATGAATAAGGAAGGCCAGCCCTTGCCGTAGGAGGAGCGGCACAGCGTGTGCTACCTGTTACCCGGGCTGCGCCGCTTCCCCCTCCCCCTCCCTCCACAACCATCAGTGACTGTTTTCTGTTAGGGCGGCTGGAGCAGACGGCTGTGCACAGTACCTCTTTCACGGTTTGCTACAGGTGGCTGTTTCTGTGATGCTGCTTTTCGGAGCTTTCACCGCCTCGTCACCAGGCGTCTCCCTGGGGGCTCTGGCATCGGAGGCAGCTCTGTAGAGGACTTCCTACCGGCGGGTATAAAGGTGATCTGGTGCAGTGTGCAGAGTTTGTGTGAATTTCAGGTTGGCATCGTGGGAGCAGAAACTCCTCCCACCTGAGAAGAAAGGGCGGAGGTGCTGGAATCTTGTCGCCTATTTATTGTCTTTAAAAGCTTGCCCTGCTTGCGATATTTAATGTTGCAAAACCTATGTTTTCAGCAGGCACTTAACTTCATATGTTACTGGTGGGGGTGCTTGGGGCCTGTGAATTTCTGAACTACTTTGTTGGTAGACAACCCTGTGACACCGGGAAATGATTTAAACCCAATATTTAAAATTCCGACTCTGTAGCAGAAGTGCAGATGTTAACAGATGGAGTCAGACTTGTGCATTTAAGTAAAATAACCAAGATGCGCAGTGCACGAGGCGTGCCTTTTCTCCCTAATTGTTCCTGTCCTTAAAGGTCCCGGGGCAGCCTAGGTGTATGCAGCACTGAAGCAATTTCCATCTTAATACTTTGTCTCTCCCGGGAGGGCGTCCTTTTCAGGGGGATAGGATAAGGTGTCAACAGCCAAAGCTGCCTACTTTGGTATTGAGGAACTGAGGTTCCAGTCTCGGACTCGGTTAAACACCATTTAATTCTGGATACATTTTGTAACAACCCACTGCCTAAATGCATATGTGTGTCCATGTAACTAACTGGTGCTCATGTAAAGCGCTGCAGTACCTTTGGGTCGAGGTCGTGCTATATATAACAAGCACTGGCAAAGCCAATCGGTCTCGCCATTGGGATCTTATGCGTATTTAGATATGCAGCACATTAGCGGATGGGAAGCGTGACACTCGACATTTTAGCTGATGTCTGCAGAGGGCTTCTACTGCCTCAAAAATCTCTTTCCTTATTCATATGCACTTACCCTGACTTCTACTGCGAAGGTGATTCAGTACCCACGAGAATGTGCTTCATAGCTAAATACACATAAGATCCTAATGGCGAGACCAATTGGCACTGCCAATGCTTGTTATGTTTGTTTTCACCACTTAACACAAGCAATTGTGTTGTTTGTTTTCATCACTTAACACAAATGTTTGTGTTTTCAGTTGCGTGCACCGAAAAAACATTTTTACTTTGCTTTCAGCACTTAACAGAAGCAAACGCTCTTGTTGCAAACTCTATCTGTAGTGTATTCATTTCTACAGAGTATAGAGCATGTGCTTTACTCAAGCGGCATTCTTGGATTTTCTAGGCACGAGGAAGATGAAATAATATGACTAGGATCCCAGGATGTTGAGCAGAAACTGGGACTGCAGTCTGATTTGCCAGTTCCAAAATAGCCCGCTCCGGCCGTTATGCCACATCCCCTCCCTATCCTAGTGGTGAACAAAGTTCACTGTTTTCATCTTATCTGTTGTGTGATCAGTGGGTGGTGCAGAAACACACAGATGCTATTTAATGATTGCTGCCGAATGTCAATCATGTTGCCGTGATGGTTGGATTACAGAAAGCGATGTCCTAACATACCAATACAATATCAACAGGAGAGGTAGGGTGTAGGCACTCCTGTACCCCAATAATATATACTGTAAACAACGAAGGAGTGACTAGAGTGCAAAAGAAAAGTGACAATCGTGATAGGTTCAGGAAATAACGCTTCATTGTGTACTGCACGCGTGATCGATGCTCACACGCGTGCAGTAAGTACAGTGGGGCAGTCTCAAAGTCCCTAAGGGGGCCCGGACGACCGTCTTCAACTAGAAGAAAGTCAGGAAATAACGCTTCACTGTGTACTGCACGCGTGATCGATGCTCACACGCGTGCAGTAAGTACAGTGGGGCAGTCTCAAAGTCCCTAAGGGGGCCCGGACGACCGTCTTCAACTAGAAGAAAGTCAGGGCGTTTGCTGGTCACCCTATAGTGGGTGAAGGGAGAGAACCTTAGTTCTTAGAAGGACCCTCACTCACCACTAGTTGGTGACATGCTTCATCATCGGGTCCCCGCTGGGGTGACCGAATGCCTCCCCAGCGTGCTACGACGCCTGATTACAGCGGAGCAGGATGTGGTGGGTGCAACAGTGCCCAAATTAGGAAGTGACTAAACGTGATAGTGCAAAAGTGTATTATTACAATTAAAAAATGCAAAGGTTGTGCCTTTAGAATTTTTTTTAATAATGGCCAACCTGCATTGGTTAAAAACAAAGTGAGCGGACTCCCCGGGTTCTTAATTAAGGAACCGGAATCCTAAGTCAGAAATAAAATTTGGTCGACATGTTTCAGCTGTTTAAGTTGCATGTAGCTCAGCTTTCTTCAGGACCTAAAACAGAAGTCCTCCGGTGGTGTGCACGCCCTAAGGTGCACCCTCCCATGAGGCTCTAAGTGTGAAAAATATTTTATATAATGTCAAAGGACGGAAAACATTCCATCAACACCGCACTACTCACTCTGGTAGGGGTGTGTTAAAAAGGGAACCTGTGAAAAAGAAGGGACAAGGACAAGACCACAAACACATAAACGTGAAGGAGAAGGGTTAATTCCTTCTATGCAAGGTTGTTATCAACATTGGTTTCACATAAGTTCAACTATGGGCATCATGCACAATTTATGTGACACCCATATTGGGGTGCTACCTTATATTCCTTAATCAGGTGCACCTAATTTAGCTGTCAGGACCAGCCCGGTGAATAAGTCTGTGTCCTGAACCTGCTCGAGGGTCATTGGGGTCGAGCAATGAGCCACTTAATTATGAAGTGGTGAAGTTAAAAAACCACAGTGATAAGAGGGTATAGGCAAGTGTTTTCTTGATGTTTAAATACACACACACACGTAGAGGGCCAGAAACACCCTTCCCAGCGTGAGCAGAGGATACTAAAAAAGGGGGGGTTTGTAAGCAAGCATATCCGTAAATGTTTGATCATCCACACCCACACAAATAGAGGAAAGAGCCCTCTCCGAGCGTGGAAAGCAAATACCAAAAAGCCAATTTGTGAGTGGAAATATGTATTGAGAAATAACTCACTTCCTGAAGGAACAGATTGTGCCCCTTCGGAAATGACAGCGTGGGTTGACTTCACGCGGCGTTATTCTACCAAAGGCGAGAAACAACAATCAGAGGGGTGTCGGTTCGTTAAGAGGTAATATCGCGTGGTGAAAGTTCGTCTCAGTTAAGGCGCTCGCCATCATGCTCGAGATCGCATACAAGCAACAGGCAAGTGTGTTGACTGAAAAATTGGAGAAAAGCGGATACCCATCAAGGATCCTCAACACCAGCCAAAAGAGAGCACGGAATAAACAAAGGGAGGCTCTTTTGGAAGATAACCCCGCTTCAGAGGTGAATGAGATTCCCCTCACATGCGTCACCACTTTCAATCCATTATCAAACGCAGTGAGCAGATGTATATCTAAAAACTGGAGAATCATCACTAGCAATAAGGCACACTGGCAAAAACCACTTTTTTCCTATAAAAGGTCCACCAGCTTAAAAGACTCTCTGGTCCACACACGACCAAGAAACAGTAACAACAATAACCAACTACCGAGCGTTCTTAACGCTTGGGGGCTACCACCAGTAACAGGCCATCATCCCTGCGGTAACTGCAGTATTTGCCATCTGACTTCACACACGAAATTCCTGGACTTGACGTATGGCACACGCTGGGTACAACGCAGCCTCACCAATTGTAACACAGCGAATGTAATTTTCAGGACACGGACTTATTCACCGGGCTGGTCCTGACAGTTAAATTAGGTGCACCTGATTAAGGAATATAAGGTAGCACCCCAATATGGGTGTCACATAAATTGTGCATGATGCCCATAGTTAAACTTATGTGAAACCAATGTTGATAACAACCTTGCATAGAAGGAATTAACCCTTCGCCTTCATGTTTATGTGTTTGTGGTCTTGTCCTTGTCCCTTCTTTTTCACAGGTTCCCTTTTTAACACACCCCTACCAGAGTGAGTAGTGCGGTGTTGATGGAATGTTTTCCGTCCTTCGACATTATATAAAACATTTTTCACACTTAGAGCCTCACGGGAGGGTGCACCTTAGGGCGTGCACACCACCGGAGGACTTCTGGTTTAGGTCCTGAAGAAAGCTGAGCTACATGCAACTTAAACAGCTGAAACATGTCGACCAAATTTTATTTCTGACTTAGGATTCCGGTTTCTTAATTAAGAACCCGGGGAGTCCGCTCACTTTGTTTTTAACCAATGCAGGTTGGCCATTATTAAAAAATGTTCTAAAGGCACAACCTTTGCATTTTTTAATTGTAATAATACACTTTTGCACTATCACGTTTAGTCACTTCCTAATTTGGGCACTGTTGCACCCACCACATCCTGCTCCGCTGTAATCAGGCGTCGTAGCACACTGGGGAGGCATTCGGTCACCCCAGCGGGGACCCGATGATGAAGCATGTCACCAACTAGTGGTGAGTGAGGGTCCTTCTAAGAACTAAGGTTCTCTCCCTTCACCCACTATAGGGTGACCAGCAAACGCCCTGACTTTCTTCTAGTTGAAGACGGTCGTCCGGGCCCCCTTAGGGACTTTGAGACTGCCCCACTGTACTTACTGCACGCGTGTGAGCATCGATCACGCGTGCAGTACACAGTGAAGCGTTATTTCCTGAACCTATCACAATTGTCACTTTTCTTTTGCACTCTAGTCACTCTTTCGTTGTTTACACTAACATACCAATAGGCATGCTTCAGCTAATCTCCTTGTCGGATGTGTAACCTCTTGATCACTTGTGGCACTTTGGTTATTGCTGCATCATGGATCCTGATGAAACTTGCAGCAAATGAATGAGGTGGTTGCTGTAAATACAAACAAACTGACAAGTAAAGGTGGCCACATGTCATATTACTTGGTTCTGCGGCACACATAGAGCAAGGAAATCACCTCTGGTGATTGTTTATGTGTAGGAAGGTGCCTCTTCCTGCACATAAGCAATCATTAAACAACCATTTGCAATGCAACAGGTCTTGCATACCTGAAAGTATGAGTTATTGACGTTGCAAATAATAATGCAACGCCAATAGCTCATACTTTCAGTAATGCAAGACCTAGTGCATTGCAAATGCATTTCAGTACTGCAAGATGCTCCTAGAGGTCCCTAGCAAAAAAGGTACTAGCACTGGATGTCTCGGTGCAGTACCGTAAGCTGCTCCTAGAGGTCCCTAGTTAGCAAGGCACCAGCACTGCATATCTTAGTGCAGTACCGCATGCTGCTCCTAGAGGTACCAAGTGAGCAAGGCACCAGCACTTCATGTCTTGCTGCAGTACCACAAGCTGCTCCTAGAGGTCCCCAGCGATCAAGGCACCAGCACTGCATGTCTAGGTGAAGTACCGCAAACTGCTCCTAGAGGTCCCTAGTGAGCAAGGCACCAGCACTACATGTCTAGGTGCAGTACCGCTAGCTGCTCCTAGAGTGCCTTGTGAGCAAGGCACCAGCACTGCATGTCTCGGTGCGGTACCAAAAGCTGCTTCTAGAGGTCCTAGTGAGCAAGGTACTAGCACTGCTTGTCTACAAAGTTGGAGTTAATGGCATTATAAATGACAATGTTTTACCTAGCCATGTTGCAGGGTGCAATACCATATGTGGCCAAAAGGGGACCTCTTTTGGTCATATATGGTACTGCACCCTGCAGAAGACATGGTAAATCCTAACTACCCATAATACATTGCATGCAAGACAGTACTACGAGTACATTTAAATAACTATGCCCATGTATACAATTAGTAGCTTTGAAATGTGACAAAGGGGGGGGGGGCGTGGCTACGGCGCCGCACAAGATGGACGCTTAGGGAGTTCGCTCCGCCGCACCGGACCTGTTCATCACCACCCCCTTTTCTGAATCATTTTTGTCCACCATAAGTGTGGAAGGGTATACTCAGATGTGAGTCCCTTGCTCATTGCACCATCAGGATTCAAGCAAGCCGGGCCGAAGACGGCTGAAATGCCAGAAACCGGTCCCCGGTAGCTTGTTTCCTTCCCAGTATAAGAATTGGCTTGGTAGTTTGGTCTGCCCTGTTCCCATGATGCACTGGGCCAGGGACAGACTAGTTTGCATATAGCCATGTTTTGAACTGGGATGGTGCAGTGAGCTAAAAAAACGGTGATGGATCAAGCCCTGATCTTTGGACTGGGTAAGAGTGGTCTGCTTAATTCAGACACTCTGTTCATCACCACCACCCCCTTTTCTGAAGCACCGGACCTTTCAGCATCATCTCGACTGCGGTTTTTCTCCAAGGCACTCTGCACAGGAATGTTTCCTACATGAACCGGAACATTTCCTGCATCTGGTGAGCGCATTTCAGCAGTTGTCTAGCTGCGCTTTTTGAGATATCCGCGCTGCTGCTCCTGCCCCGTCATAACGCCCGGCGTCTTGAGAGCGCGTGATCCTCACACGGAGCTCAGCGCCCCCTCACGAAGATGCCTCACACGCGTTGAACACATCACCTCTTCATAAAATTCCCTAATTACTTTACTATTTGCCACAGATATCACTACGAAGGATTATTACTCTTTGGCAATGTTTTTGATAATGAGACTGAGACTGAAGTAATATCCACACTCATTTAGCGCTGGCATAGCATTTCAACTGCCTATCATCACTAGAATGACATTCTTATTTAGGTCTCTGCTTCTTTGCTGTGGCCCTTGTCTTAGTTTACTCTCGTGAAGTGGACATCCAGCATAACCACGGCAACGCATATGTTTTTTTTGTATTGATGCATTTATGATGCATATTATTCAACAGCTGTATGTATCCTTGCTATCACACTGCCTTCTTCAATTATTACTTCAGATACAATGTGACAACATCCACATGAGATTTGTCCACATTTCTTCAATTCAGTTTGTTAACTAAGGACATTTCATCCCCTTAATATTTCTGTGTTTAGAAGCAGAATAGCATGTCAAGTTATATGGAGATATTTTTTACCTGAATGACTTGCTACATTGGATGTAGAGATATTTCACCTTTGTTCTGGACAATTCTTTAACGTCTGTAGGAAGCAGACACACAGGCTAAGAGAGACAAGATGGCGTCAGTGTGAGCGGTCATGACAGCTCTCGCTCCCTGAGTCCTGGTCTGAGCACTAGAATTCTCCCGACTATGCTGGTATCAAAGGACGAAGACTACTACTAACTGCTGGTGTTTGTGCTTGTGTTTGTGCATGTGTTGTGCCCGCTGTGCCTATCGTGAGGAATCATTAAGGACTAAGGGGCAAAAAATATGTTTGCGGTGGCTGGAGGGATCGAGAGGTACCGGCAGGTACCGGCAGTGGTCCAACCTCGGTGCCACCCTGGACGAGGCTGAGGATTTGGCAGGTACGGGTTCCAAAGGAGTAACCTCAACCCCGGGAAAAAACTCTGTGACTGCGTGGCTGGGAGTACATCTGAACTGGAAGGCTCCGCCGAACAACTGTAAGTACGGCACCTGCGCCTGACTATCCTGCCCTGTTTTCCTGCTGGCACCCCCCCTCCCCCTGCACCTATCTTCTGCTTTTGGAGTAATAACAAATCCAGGGAACCTGCTTTCGATTTTTTGCTTCAGCCTAAGCACGGAAGGCCCAGATGGGAGAGGCAGAGAGGCAGAGGGGTATGGCTGGGTGATGGCTGATGGATAGTGACATATGTGATCGACAATTCAGGCGAAGAGATTAGCAGTCTTGGATGCTCACGAACAGGTGAGCCGGCGGCCCAGTACGGCACAGCTCCACAACTCTACAGGGCTCCACAGTGTTCGCCATGTATTACTGACCTGATAAACGGTAACCGGCAGCCGGTAAACCGCAGTTGCAGCTGAATTGGCGCTCAACGTCCAAGAGATCCGCAACTCATTTTCTTCTACTCCGTGGTGCCCTGCGCTCCGATCAAGCACTCGGCCGGCTCCTCACTAGGCGTCATCCGCACACTCCGGGACTTTTTGGTTGAAGGTCCACGATGCTGGATATCACGAAAAGTTCACTGTTACAGTCAGTGTCCCACTGCTACTAAGAGAGCGGGTGCAGGTGCAAGGTTTTGTGCAGGAATAGTATAGATCGGCAGAAAGTCTAGAAGTGGCAGAACAGCACGAGACGAGCACAAGATGAGCTGACCTGAGCAACCAGCTGCAAATTGCTGTAGAATAACACAGGTCATAAGAGTGAGGCTGGTGTCTGGCAAGAGGGCCAACGTGAAACTGGGGGCACTAGTAAGAGCGCCGACAGCGGGTATTCGGGTGTTTGTTATAATCAAGCTCCGGGCAACCCGGCCCAATGACTATGGTGCATATGCAAGTTCCCAATCCATTCCCGGCTGCAACAGAGAGTTGATCAAAAGAACTGCCAAAGGAGCACAAAATGCACAAACTGTGATACAAACAAACACTACAGCAGCATCAAGGGAGTCAAGACTATCTAGACTACACTTTGCAGCCGCCGCAACAGCAACAGCTAAACAAAGACAAACACAGACACAGCCGCAAGTACAGGTACAGGTGCAGGTGCAGGTACAGCTACAGATACATGAAATGGCAGGTCTCGCCGGGCCCGGCGAGCAAATAACTGAGCAAACCCTGCATCTATCTGACCAAGAAGCACCCCAAGAATCTCTAAAATAAGTCTCGGAAAAGCAAAATTCAAACAATATGCAGAAAGCAAAGGACTCGCAGCGGCACCCGGAAACCAGAGGGTCTAAAGCTAAAGAAAACAGTGAGGAGAGACATGGCGGCAACAGCAACGAGAGACCTAAAGGTATGGACAAAAATAAAAATAAAAACACTGATAAGAAGCTGAAAAAAGAGGTGGATAAAGCGAAAGGAAAAGAGAAGGAAATTGGGAAGGAGAAGGAGAAGGAGAAGGATATAGAAGATAACGATAACGGTAATCTGGAGTTAATGGCTAAGAAGGTAAAGAGAGACTACAAACTATTAAAAATCTGAAGGCTGCTGCTAAAACCACTGGGCAACTGGCAGACTCTCAGCCTCAAATCTCTAACATATTCAGCCCAATGCCCAAGGAGGGGCTGAGCAAACCAGCAAAAAAAGAGAAACAGCAACAGGCCAGCCCGGATGACGAAAAAGAACAAAATGAGGAAAAGAGCCGAATCACCCGTGTTGACCCTGATATTGATAGGGAGCAACCCATCGTGGGGGTAAAAACTGCTTCAGATCCCGCTCTAGGAAACCAGTCCCAGCCCCCAGATATAATCCAGGGAAAAGAAATCGCTAACTCAGTCACAATCACACCCAATAAAAGCGAATATGTGCCAACGGTACACAGACAAAATATCGATTTTTAAATATCGATATACAAAAATATCGAAGTTTAAATATCGATGGGACAAAATATCGAAGGTAAGTAATATCGACAGTCTTAATATCGATATTAGTATGATATCAGTAATATCGAAGTTTTAAATATCGATGTCAATAATATCAAAATAAATAACTTCGATGTTACTAATATCAATTTTTAAATACATTTAGTGTATATTATATTGTATTTATTATGTTTTATTATTTATTTTTAATGTAATTTAATTAAATATTGTCTTTTACTACTGTAGCGGGTTGTGGGTTTATAGGGGAATAGGGTGGGAAGTAATTTAATTATGTTAAATAATTATTAATTAGTAGGAATTATTAATTATTAATTGAGAAATAATTTTTCATTAATTTTAATTAATTGATTTATTGATAAATATGTTCTGTAGCGGGTTATGGGTTTATAGGGGAATAGGGTGGGAAGTAATTTAATAATAATTAATTAATTGATATATGTTTGTACATATTTTAATTAATAATTAATTGGTAATTAATTTATATTAATTAGTTAATTAATTATTATAATTTTGTACATATTTATAATTATTAATTAGTTGGTAATTAATTGATATTAATTATTTAATTACATTAATTATAGTAATTTTTTTATATATAATTTTTTGTTATTCTTAATTAATTAATTGGGAAAAATAATATTAATTATTAAATTAAATTAATTACAGCTAATGTGCTAATATATTTACTTTATTGTTATTGTTAATTAATAATTAATTGGTAATTAAATAATATTAATTAATTTTGGGTAAAGGAGTATTTTTAGGGTTCAGGGTCAGTTTTCAGTTTTTGGGTAAAGGGGTATTTTTAGGGTTCTGGGTCAGTTTTCAGTTTTTGGGTAAAGGGGTATTTTTAGGGTTCAGGGTCAGTTTTCAGTTCATGGGTAAAGGGGTATTTTTAGGGTTCAGGGTCAGTTTTCAGTTTTTGGGTAAAGGGGTATTTTTAGGGTTCAGGGTCAGTTTTCAGTTTTTGGGTAAAGGGGTATTTTTAGGGTTCAGGGTCAGTTTTCAGTTTTTGGGTAAAGGGGTATTTTTAGGGATAAGGGTCAGTTTTCAGTTTTTGGGTAAAGGGGTATTTTTAGGGTTCAGGGTCAGTTTTGAGTTTTTGGGGTACAGGGATATTTTTAGGGTTCAGGGTCAGTTTTGGGTTTTTGGGGTACAGGCGTACAGGGTAAAAACAAAAAAATATTACATTAAATCAAATAAATAACATTAAAAAAAATTACATTAAATTATTAAGTGTTTTATGTATTTTAAATGTATATGTATTGGTTTTAATTTTGTTTTAATATTTTTATTTAATATTTGTAAAATTATATGTATTTTAAAATTATTTTTACATTATTATTAATACATTTAAAAAAACGATATTTTTGATTCCGATATTTTTGTACTACGATATTATTTTTTCGATATTTTTGTACTTACCTTTATGAAGATAGGATTCCGATATTTTTGATGTCGATATTTTTGCTCAGATATTTTTGCATTTCGATATTCTGTCTGTCGATATTATGTCAGACATTCTGTGCCAACATATCCAAGAGAATCCCCGAGACTCGACCATTCGTCTTCCATGGCGCAAACACCCTCCTCGAGAAGAAAACCACTTCCCGAGACTGAAAAACTCTCCGAGGAATCTGATTCGGACATCTATGAAACAGGAGTGTCCAACTCCAGCGTGACAAGTGAGACAAGTGAGGCAGGTGAAGAAAGATGAAACAAGCACAAGCCATTAACAAGCAGCAACAATCTTGGAGGTTTCCGACATCACAGTCCTAGGGAAATCTGCGCTACCCGGCCAAAATACCACTCCAAAGAAAAGGCTGGAAAAAAAGAGGACAAGGCATAGAAGGCACTGTAAATCAACATATGATGAAACCATAGACCCCGGGAGCAATACTGATCAAGTTAAAGTAAGAACTAATCATACACGAAAAGGCTCAACCCCAAAAACTACAAGAGAACCTGAATCTAACAGGCACTACATGGGGGATGCTGAAGTAAGTGCTCCACAGCAAAATGGAGATGGCGGTGGCTTGGGAAAATCAACAGAGCCATCACTGAGCGAAGTGCTAAGCTCCATCAAGCACTTCCACAAAGATGTTAAGATAAACAGCCAAAGGAACCATGCTGCCATACAAAAACTGCAAGGAGCTATTCAAAAAGTAGGCCAAACCTGCTTTGAAATCTCTGACAGACTGGCTTCTGTGGAAACGTGCACAGAAAATCTGGAGTCCGACGTCACTAAGCTCAAAACTCAAGAGAAAGAGCACAAAGGAATCATTAAAGACTTAATGCTAAAAGTTGAAGACCCAGAAAACAGAGGCAGGAGAAACAACCTGCGTTTTCTCGGAATTCCTGAAGGGGCAGAGGGAAACGATCCGAGGGGGTTCATGTCCAATCTTCTAAAAACAGCCTTCCCCGAACTTCAATCCTGGGAAATGAACAGTGAAATCCAACACGCTCATCGCTTACCTTAACTTTTCCTAAACGCGCTCATAAGGCACCTCCATACCCAAGAGCCATGCTGGTTAATTTCGGGGACTTCATCCTAAGAGAGGCTATTTATGACATTGCCAGACCTACAAACAAGAGAGAATACAAAGGCTTCACCTTCTTCGCACGTCCAGACTTCGCCCATGCCACGGTAGAACGAAGATGTAGAATGAGGCAAATATTCACCCCATTTGAGCAAATCGGAGCAACTGTGTTCTTACAAAACCCAGCGCGTCTGAAAGTAATCTACAAGGGAACAACAAAAAGCTTCACAAGCTAAATCCAGGCAGAGTCCCACCTAAAAGAAATCTCAGAGACCGCAAAGCAAAGCACAGGAAAATAGCAAAAGGCATAAAACTTCAGAAAAAGAAAAAGAGAGAACAAAACACAAAGAGGAACAATACCGCCAGTGGTTTAGATCTCGGGTGTACAACTAGAAGGGGATGAATAGAGGGGGAAAGTATATCTTAATACCAGGGTTGGGGTGATGGCAAAGAGAAAAGTTTACCCCAGGTGTACTTACTCACGGCCAGGCCATGGGGCGAGCTGAAACACACTGATTTCACAGACGCCTACACCTGGGTGCCCTATGACCCAGGACGTCTCAATAGGTGGCGGGGGAGGGGGGAGGGGGGTCACTGGGGAGGTTTGGGGTGGGATGAAAGGCGGGGGTGGAGGGTGGAGGGGTAGGTGGGTAATCCGATCTACAAGAAGCCATAGAAAACTAATCATAATCAGAAGTAACACTATAGGCACACTACAACAGGTATATCACCAAATTAGGAAAAATAAAAAAATTTAAATATGGCCAAGCTAAAAATAGTTTCCATGAATATCTGTGGGCTAAATGACTCACAAAAAAGACAGAATGTCGCAAAAGGATTAAGATAAATGGGGGCTAGCATCGTCTGTCTCCAAGAGACTCATGTGGAGGGATCGCAACATCATCTCCTGCAAATGCTTGGGTATAAACTTATTACAGCTACAACACAAGCAACTAAGACACGTGGGGTGGCTACCTTGGCAACTGGCGGGAGCTCCAATTTACATGATCCACAGCCGATAGGCTTGGGAGATGGGCAATTACTGAATGGCAATATGGCGCCGGTAAGAGATTAACCATTTACTCCATCTATGTGTCACGGGTGATCCCGATTTGCTGGAATTCGTATCTAGTGAACTTTCACGCTGGCCACTCCCAATAGTAATATGTGGCGATCTCAATCTTAACCTACCCTCAGACAGGTCCTTCGGACCCAATTTTAAATACCAGGGGAGGAAGGCAAAGGTCTTTAGGGCCTTTCAAGCGCTATGTAATATACATGGGCTGTCCGATTGTTGGCAATCTAAATACCCCCATAAATCAGGGTTTACGTTCTTCTCCCATCCTCATCTGAAGTTTGCCAGATTAGATTATATGCTTGTCTCCCACACCATTATAACCAAGTGCCACATAGATAAATTACCCAGGGTCCTGTCAGACCACAACCCATTATTCTTAAGCATCGATACCAATAAAATTCAACAAGATCAAAACAGCTGGACATTTGAAAGGGCTATACTATTAAATGAGAAATACTGCCAACTTATTGAGAAGTGGATACCGGAATTTCTGGCAGGCAACCTGGGTAGTGCACCTTTAGAAGTAGTGTGGGATACATTGAAAGCCGGAATCAGGAGGGAAACACTGCACTTCTCAAAAATGAATAATCAAGCTGCAAAACAAAAGATAACCGAACTAAAGGGGAAACTGACAGAAGCTGAGGAAGGGCTTGTAAGAACAATTAGAGGGGGTATAAATATAGAAATGGCATCACGAAAGATGGCCATCACAAAAAATAGACTAATAGAAATATTCACGGAAAAAGCAATTTGTAAAGCCACAATGCAAAAAGAGAAAGTATATGAATTAAGCGAGCAAATAGGGCATCATCTTGCTATCCGCACCAGACAACAAAACACTGCAAATACAATCAAAGAGATCAAAGATCATAACAATATCCTCAGGCAAGATCCAGAAGAGATTAGGTCAGAATTTCAAAAATACTATCAAGATTTATATAAAGAAACTAATAAGGATCAAGAACTTATCAATGAATATCTAGATCAGGTTACTACAACTCTACTCCCACAAATTGACCAAGATAATTTAGCGGCTACACCTCAGTGGGTGGAAATTTTGTTATCCATCAACTGTTTAGCCCCAGGGAAAGCAGCAGGCTGGATGGAATACCCGCTGAATTCTATGTCAGATTTCATAAATCACTGAAACATCTTTTAACTGCTTTAATGATCCAAGTCTTCCTAGGGAGGAAACCACCAAAATCATGGGCACGGGCCAAAATTGTCATCTTTCCAAAGAAAAGCAAGTACCCAACAGAACTGGGATCCTATCGCCCGATCACATTAATCAATTGCGATTCCAAAATCTACGCCAAATTATTAGCCAGCCGACTAGCTCCAATTATCCACAAGCATCTCGGTCCAGCAAGATGGATTTGTCCCTGGTAGATCCACGACGGATCATGTACAAAGGGTAATCACACTCTTTGACATAGCGGAAGTTGCAGGAGACCATATGGCGCTTATACTTTTGGATGCAGAAAAGACTTTTGATAGGGTCTCCAGGCGATATCTATGGACGGCTATGTCAAAGAGTGGGATTGGGGAACAATTCATTAATGCTAAACGTAGCTTATACCATAACCCAGAAGCAGTCATTATGATAAATGGGGGACTGTCGAGCAAGATTGATGTGACCAGAGGGACAAGGCAGGGGTGCCCCTGCTCCCCCTTATTGTTTGCAATATTTATCGATCCATTTATTCGCAAACTTGAAATTAACCAGAATATATTACCCATTAACACCCCAAATGGACCCGCCAAGACTCTAGCATACGCGGATGACAACGCGATCGCCACAACTAATCCTCGGGAAGCCGTAAAAATGATGGAAGAAGAGGCTAGGCTCTATGGAGAGATCTCCGGGTATAAATTAAATCAGGGCAAGACCCAGAGAACTATAAATAAAAAAACAAATTACAGAGATGAAAGGATAGTAGGAAATGCCGTATACCTGGGTGTAAATATTACCTCCAATCTAAATCAACTAGTTAAAATCAATATAGACCCACTCTTGAAAGAAACAACGAGGAATCTTAATAAGCTACATAACTTACATCTAACCCTAATAGGCAGATGTAACGTTATTAAAATGATTTACTTCCCGAAATGTTATGCTTAAACTTTGACCAACATATATTCAAAGCAATCGATAATATATTTTCTCGATTATCTGGGGTTATACAAGATCAGGCAAAGCCTACAGATATATATTGTGTGGATACATATACGCAAGCTTCTTGGAATTGGAAGGTATTTCTTTTACACGAGCCTCTGTCGAAACAATAATCTACCAAATATATTCACAGATATATGTATATATATATGAAAAGATGGGTGAATATAGGGATCTCTCGATGTGGGGCTTTTTTTTACCCCAACAGGCTTTAAATCATTTGAAGAATTAAAGAACGAGTTCGGATTAGAACACAGAGACTTCTTCAAATATCTCAAATTAGAGACTTTCTAATGAAAAAAGGGGGTGGAAGCTCAGAGTTCCATAAAATCCAGACAATAGAGATCCTTAACCGAAACACCTCAGTCAAAATAGGAGAAATATATAATAACTTAGTTTCTACACTGCCAGATGATATGGATAAATACACTCTAAAATGGCAAAATACGTTAGATATGGATGAGGATTCAGTACAGCAGGCATTCCAGCTCTCGCAATCATTACTAATGTCACCCAAATTGCAAGTGCAATACTATAAAACCTATTTTCCACTATATTACACATCATATCGAATAGCTAAATGGAGCACAGGCAAAGGTTCCCAGTGTCCAAGATGCTCATCACAGGGGGCCGATATAGTCCATATATTCGCCACATGTGAAACATTAGGACTCCTTAGACGTGAAATATCTACATTCTTATCCGGAATCTGGAATTCAAAAATAGAAATCACTTCAGAAGAAATAATGTTAGGAATTGACGGGGATATCAGACCAAAGGGAATACAGGGGCTCATCTTCATCTCCATGGCTGTGTACAGAATCTGCTTAGCATCTAGCTGGTTGGATCCAAATCCCCAGACTTTCCCACAGTGGCGGGCAAGACTCCTAGCTTCATACAGTCTAAAGATAGCGATATATAGGTGGAAGGGAGTAAAAAGGAAAAAAAGGGCCTCGAAATCTGGGTTCCCCTTATACAGTGGATGCAACACCAAGAATCTTAAAGTATAATGTCTTACTCATGAAAATATGATAATATGATTGCAATCTGAGGTAATATGTCGATGATCCACGATTATGTATTAATGAGATGTATTCCTTCTTGAAAACGGATTCCCCCAAAACAATGGATGCAACATTTTGAATCTAAAATATATCGTTTTCTACCTGAAATATTCCTAACATGACTATAATATGAGGCAATATGTTCGGGGACTCTTGACTATGCATCAACGAGATGTATTCCTGTTTTCTTGTTTTGTTTTTTCTTTCTTTCTTTTCTTCTTTCTCTCTTCATTTATTATATGAAAACAGGTGACCAGATTGGGGGGGGGTCGGGGGGGGACTAAGGGGGAGGGCGGTTATGTTGTGAAAATATCCTAATAAAGAAATGTTTTTTTTTAAAAAGGAAGCAGACACACCATTTGTATTTTGTGCCCTTCAGAGCATTTGCACAGCTGTAGCCTGCACTTTTTACCTTTCTTTTCTGGTGAGTGCTCGCCTCTCTACGGTACTGCTTTATGTGGCAATACTTATTCATTTACCTGTTCTACAGTGATATGTATTATATTCAATTGGCCTACTTCCTAAATTTTTGCCCTCCTTTGTTACAATAACTCTCTACTCATTCTATTACTTGGGGGTACTTGGCTTTTATGGGCAGGCTGTGTAAACCAAAATTTGTCTTTATATCTTCCAAAAATATTCCAAGGGATTCCTCATCTTCCTCAATACCAAACTCTTCCTCCACCACATGCAACTTGGCTGGTGCTACGCCCATTCGTTCCTCTTCAATGCAGTCCAATCCAAGCAAGATCTCTCCTCCTATGACTTCGTCTAAGTGCTTGAAACAGGATCCTCCGTCTCCTGACAAACCGCCATCTCCTATCTCTATGGAACTACTCGTAGAAGAGATTCGCGCACTGCGTCCATTTGTGGAGAGTAGCAATATTAGAATGCAATTTCTCGAGGAGAATGGTCAAATATGGACAATAGAGTTACGTCTGTGGAACAACACGTCTCGGGAATACAAGATAATATTCAACGCATCTCCTCTCAGGGAAAGTCGGTTCTTGCCCTCCAACAACACACCGAGGACTTAGAAAACAGAAATGGGAGGAATAATTTACGTATGTATGGCCTGCCTGAATCCTTGGAAGGTGATGATCCTGTGACGTTTTTTACCTCTTTTATTCCAAATCTTCTGGATATGTTGCCTACTAATTCTCTCAGTATCCAAAGAGCTCATCACCTTGGTCCACGCTCATCTGCTTCAACTAAGCCACGAGGGGTCATCATTCTCTTCTTGAAATTTACAGATCTTCTTTCAGTTCTTTCTGCAGCCAGATCTAAACTGCAAATTTCTTGGTTAGGTCAAAGAGTGTTCCTTTCTCAAGACATCTCCAATGCTACAACAGCGAGAAGGAAAGAATTTCTGAACCTGCGTGCTCCTTTACGATTCCTTGGTGCCTGTTATGGCTCGTTTCATCCATGTACTTTTAAAGTGATGCATCAGAATCGAACATGGACTTTTCAGGATCCTGGAGAACTTAAGAACTTGATTCACATTCAAACTAATGTTGGCATGGATACTTCCACTTCTCCTCGTGGCTGATGGATTGTTAAATTTATTTAAACTTGTTCTTCTTTCTCATTGTATTCTTTGATGGTGTTCTATGTTCAGATCTAACTTTAGATAATTTTTCAATATTGTTTTACTATTGTCTCTTTCATTGTTTATCATCTGTTCATTACCTTTTTTCAATTGAATTTGTAGTTTCTATGGTTGTTCTATGTCTTCGCACAATATGTTGGTTTGTTGTTTACTTCCTACCGTATATTCCTGTTGTTAATTATTCTTTATATTCTCTTATATAGGTTCGTGGTATACTACCCCCCACCTCATGTGGTCCCCTTCCTTAGTTTTCTGTTCCGGTGCGGTTCGACTCCCTCTTTCAGGCAATCCGTCTTGTTGAGTGTCACCATTGCCCCATTGTCCTCTTGTATATTCCCCTCAGGTGTGTTACTATTAGTCATCCTTTTTGATTGTGTACTGTCTCTTCTTGCATTTCCTTCCTCTTTTCCTTCCCCTCTCCTTCCTTTCTCTCTCCGTTTCATTCACTGGTTCGGTTCCTCTTTCTTTTGCTTTTGCTATTTTTTCTACTCCCATATATAACCATCCCTCCTTTCCTCTCTTTCATTTTACTCTACTCTTTCTCTTATTTGTTCAGATTTCTTTTTTCTTCCTTTATTTTATCCCGACCCTTTCTTCGATGTTATCTGTGATATTCGTTCTCTCTCTACTCCTTCTCTTACTTTTCAGTTGTATATTACATATAAACATTCTTGCAATTTTGTTCCTATTGATCTTATGCTATTTGTAAATTCAGAGTTGTTTCCTGGAATTTAAAAGGTTTCATGAGCCCCATTAAATGGCAGGGAGTCCTTTCCCATTTAGCCCCCTATAACCCTGATATAGTCCTTTTGCAAGAAACCCACCTTACTGAAATTAAATCTCTTAAGTTAAAAAGAAGTTGGGTTGGTACAGTTTTATTTTCACCCTCCAACAGCAAAAAGAATGGAGTTGCCATTTTATGTCATAAGAAATTAAAATGTTAAGTTGTATCACAAGAGAATTATGATGATGGTAGATGGATACTAACTAACTTGCTAATTAATTCGATATCTTTAACTGTTTTTAATATCTATGGCCCTTCTCAACCTGATTGCTCTTTCTGGCCTTTAATTACGAACAAATGTATTCAACATAAGGATGAATTATTTATTTTGGGTGGAGATTGTAACTAGATTGTTGATCCATTCCTTGATCGTAAATCCACAATTCGCTTCATACCTCACAAGACTCACAAACAATTTCTTGACACTATTTTGCAATCACGTTGTATTGTCTCTTGGCGACTATCACATCCTGATACTCTGGACTACTCTTTCTTTTCTCCTCACTCATCTTTTTCTCGGCTGGGCTACATTTTTCTCTCTCAACCTCTATCTCAAAACTTATTATCCTCTTCTATTGAACCCATAAAGCGCCGAGACACCCTAGGGTATTTGTTGCGCTATATAAATCCTGTAAACATAAACATAAACATAGTAATTTCGGACCATGCCCCTATTGTAACAGATCTTGATCTACTTCCGCTGCGTCCCAAACCATCTCGCTGGTGCTTTAATAAAACACTTCTCACTGATCCCAACTTCTCTTCTTCTTTTTGTTTCTTCATTAGTGATTTCTTTCTATTTAATTTTGACCCTTGTACCCCTCCTCATATCCTCTGCGATTCCTTCAAGGTCATTGAGCAAGGATTCATTATTGACTTTGTCTCTAGGAAACAGAAGTAATATCTTCAGAAACGGAAAACCTCCCTAGAACATATAAAGTCTTTGGAGCATAAATGTTATACTTCCTCAGATAAACATATGTCACCAGATCTTTTACAAGCAAAATTAGAATGTAATAAATTTACTACTGATAAAGCATCTTCAATTCTCCTTCATAGTAGTGCACGTTATTATGGTGGTCGCAATAAATCAGGAAAACTCTTAGCTAATTCTCTTAAATCCCGCAAAGAGTGTACCCTAATAGAATCTATTTATTCTTCTGATTATACCCTCCTACATAAAGACAAAGACATACTTGGCCAATTTCAATTATTTTATCGACAGCTCTATACCCAGAATCTCCTCCTACTCCTTCCCTTATTCAGAATTACCTTGAGAAACTTCCTCAATCTCCAAATTCGCATCTCAATTTTCCGGACCTTGAACTTGATCTCTCATTACATGAACTTTCCGTAGCTTTGACATCCCTTACTAAAGGTAAAACTCCCGGCCCTGATGGTTTCCCTGTTGAATTTTATTTGCACTTCTCTGATCTATTATTGCCCAAACTTTTAATGCTTTTTCAGTTATTTTATTCATCCGGTAAAGCAGAAGGTACCTTTCAGGACGCCACCATTTATCTTATCCCGAAAGATGGTTGTGATCCCAAATTTTGTAAAAATTACCATCTGATTTCTTTAGTTAATATCGACTATAAATTATTTGGTAAACTGCTTGTGTTACGCTTAGATCCCTTTATGCCACTTCTTATTGGTAAGGAGCAAAGTGGCTTTGTTAAAGGCAGGCTCACCTCTGACAACTCTCGTCTTTTTCTTAATGTTTTGAATAAAGCCCCTTCTCGTTCAATTCCTTTAGCCGCTATCTCTGTTGACGCGGAAAAGGCTTTTGATAGGGTTGATTGGTCTTTTTTGTTTGCTTCATTACGCTGGCATGGCTTTGGTTGCAAATTCATATCCCTTATATCTCTGTTATATTCTGCATGGGAAACATCCTTTACAACACAACTTTTACCACGCAGTGCTTTTACATCGCAACTTTTACAACACAAACCATTACAACGCATTGCGCTGGGGGGCGTTTTAGGATAGGGAATAGATTTAATTTACTATCCAACACCTACTATCCATGGGGACTGGAGTTGGAATAGTAAATTAAACTATTCACTATCCAGCACCGATCAATACTATGCATTGTAAAGGCATGCGTTGTAAAAGTTGCGATGTAAAAGCATGTGTGGTAAAAGCATGCGTTGTAATGTCATACATCCATTCTGCACCCAAGGCCTCAGTGCTTGTAAATGGTCAGCTCTCCTCCTTTTTTACTCTTCAGCGTGGTGTTCGTCGGGGCTGTCCCTTATCCCCACTTCTTTTTGTTCTAGCTCTTGAACCATTTTTTTCTTCCATTCGTAATAACAATTCCATTTTTGGTTTTGCCTATGGCAACAGTCAATTGAAACTTTCTGCATCTGCAGACGATATCCTCTTGTTTATTTCTGACCCAGAAGTGTCTGTTCCCCCCTATTATCTGAATGTGCCTCATTCTCTCTGGTTTTAGGATATAAGATTAACTCAGATAAAACTGAAATCCTTCTTCTAACCAAAACCTGTCTTCCTCATCTCTTCTCCTCGACTGGCTTTGCCTGGAATAGTTCAAAGATTAAAAATCTTGGCATTTGGTTCTCCAACTCCATTTCTTCTTCAAATAAATTAAATATGACTGCAGTTTTGTTCCGAATTGACATTTATTCTCCACTTGGAATCCACTATTTCTTTCCCTGTGGGGTGGTTTGGATTCAATTAAAATGATGCTAGCCCCTATTCCAATTTATATCTTTTCCATGTTACCGGTTCATATTCCTGCCCTCTATTTTAAACGTATTGATTCCTCTCTTTTGAAATTCCTTTGGAAAAATAAAAAAATCTAGAATTTCTCTTGCAGCCCTTCGTAAGTCTGAACCTAACAGTGGAGTCAAATTTCCAGATTTCCGTCTCTACCATAAATCTATTTCTTTACGCCAGGCCTCCCGATGGCTATCATCAGATCCTTCCCCTTTTACTCCTCTTTGGCTCCTTATTGAATAAACATTATCATTACCCTTTTCTTTCGATGAAGTGATACGCTTCTCTACCAAATCTCCCTATACTTCTTCTCCCTTATTCAAACATACTTCTCCTCTTTTAAAAACCTTGCTTCTCCCAACTACCATCATGTGTGAATCCTTTTTAAATACCCCCATTTGGTATAATTCTCTTATCCTTTTAATTATTAGACCCATTTTTTGGAGCTCTTGGAGATTCAAAGGTGTCATATGGGCTAACCATCTCTTTGATGGATTATCACCTTGCTCCTTTTCCCCAATTTCAACTTTTATTCCACTGTCCCCGCTCTTTCTTACAGAAATGTACTACTCTCATGACCATAATTCTTGAACTTTATTATTCTCTTCCTTCTTCGACATCATTAGTGCCCCATTCCCCTCTTCCTAAAATCCTCTATATTCTCCCTAGAGCATCCCTTATTTATAAATGTTTCTCCTCTTCTAACCCAGATCGCGCTAAGACTAAATTGGAGCTTTCTTGGGAAGCGGATTTTGGTTTACTTGGTCTGTTGCTCTTTGGGAGAAACTTTGGTCCAGATCTTTAAAATGTTCTCGTTCTGCTTCTCTCACTCAGTCTTTATTTTATCTATATCATCGTATTTATCTTTCTCCTCTTTCTTTGTCTCATTTCATACCTTCTTCTGACTGTAATGTTTTTTCTGCTTTTTCGGAAAAAGTTTGGTTATACCTTTCTCGCATTTTTACACTTTCTGTTCCATACTCAGTCACTCTTCTTTTTCTGGGTAGCCTTTCTGATTCTTTAGAACTCCCTCCACACTCACATGGTCTTTTAGATCTCATGATTGCTCTCGCTTTCCAGCACATCTCTTCCAATTGGAAATCTCTTACAAACATCTCCATACAAGGTTGGTGTAACACTATGTCATTTTCACAACCCTGATGTTGCCTTTGCCTCCTCTTGCAAACCAATGTGTAATACTGATCTACTGGTTACCCCTCAATTCATACCTGGATAGATTAGCTCTGATGAAATTTAATCATATCAACTCAGAAAACTTTAAGCCTCCTTGAAAGACTTTAACTCTCTCCTTCTTGTTATTTTGTTACCTTTTACAGGTTTCTCATGTTACATTTCTTTTTATGCTGTACATCTTATGTTTATCAATTGTACCATTGGATCAGATGCCGTAATTATCTTTAGCATTAATGTTTTGCAATGCTATTTTTCTTTCCCTTTCCCCCTTCTTCTCTTTCCTATTTATTTTCTACTTCTCACCCCTCTCCCTTTGTCTTTAAAACTCCCATAGAATGCTTTTGTTTCCCAATCATTGATATTAGCACGGTTAATGTTTTATGCTATGTGTGAGCATAACTTTTGGTTCTGCTGATATCTCTGCTTGTTTACAATTTTTCTTCAATAAAGCTTTTCCAACATAAAAAAGAAATGTGACAAAATAATTATTACATTAATTTTGGATTAGGATTAGGTTGTACTCTGTGTGGAGCTGATGAAGGGACATTTATAAATGGTCTCAAATAAATGTGAAATGTTCTAGTGAGTGAAGTACCCACAGCCAGCCTAGCTTAGGATCAAGTGTGTGCCCTGACTGAAGCCATTTAAAAAAATAGTGCTTTGAGGCGGTAATTAGAACCTAGGGAGTAACAACACACTTAACAGGGGATGCCCTTATGGGAGTTTACAAGAAGAGACAAGCTGGTACTAAGGAGGGACTACTAAGCCTACTGACCAATGAAAAGCCACCATTCACAAAGGACAGGAGCAAGAGTAAATTGAAAAGATGGGCAACAAGTGGGAGGAGCTTTATACACATATCCTGACTACAGCATGTCTGAGAGAGACAGAGCAAGCACTGCCTAGGCGAGACCTAAAAAAATATGTTTTTAGGTTCTATGTGTGCTACTGCATCACACATAGAAGTTGAAAAACGCAATTTCAGATTGCTCATGTGCAGGAAGGGACACCTTCCTGCACTTAAACAATAATCCCTGTGACACAGGCATCCTTGCACCATGGCTCAAGAGTGCCTGTGTCGGCGCATGGCAGCAAATTGTGCGCCAGCGCAGGGGAGAACAAAGGGATCCATCATATCCTTGTAGCTGTGATGCATCCAAGTGCTTTGAAAGTGCCGCAGAGTTGTGCAGCCAAGGGGCTTTTGGTGCCGCACTGCGGTACTTTCTTATAAATGAGGCCCCCTTTATCCATGGCCTCTTACTCCACAAGCCAAATCAACACCAATAATGCTTAAACAGGAGCTAGGGGGGCCATAAGATTGGCTATAAACTAGCTACACAGCAGCAATGCTAAGAGTAACTCACATACTACACACCACTCACAATTTGAAGCAGGTAGAAGGGAACAACACAACCAGAAACCATGAACACAGAAGAGACCATAGACATGCATATAACATTCAGTTTGTTGTATCAGTTCAAGCTAAGTTCAGTCAGACACCACAACAAAAATCCAGAAAAAAACATCCTAAATAGTTCAAGCAGAAACGCATGGCAAAAAACAAAAGAACAGAGATACTAACCATTCAACCTCAAAGTAGAGTTGGTGTAAGCTATCTCGGTAGACAAACATGCAAAATAAATCTATGACTAGGCATATAACGGACCCTAACAAGTATTGCATCACCGTAGTGTTTTGTTCTACCAGAGCCCTATAAACAACTAAACCTGTCTAACAAAAAATCTCTTACTGTGTATCCCACCACAACACAAAAGTTCACAAGATACTTATAGTCAGTGATTTCAACATCTGGAGAGGATAAAAGACAAGCCCATGGATGTAGACAATAACACTGAAATACTTGCGGTCTTTCAGCTTGCGTGTGCCCCAGACACATGCATCTCAGTGTACACTTTGAACATGATCTTACCTCAAAATTGAATTGAAGATGCTGAAGGAGAACCAAATCACTCATGAGTCAGCCCACAAATTACCAACATTGCCACATGTAACTGCTTATCTTCTTTCTCCCCCCACTGCTGCACCCCTGGATTAGTGTAGTTGACAATTCACTGTGGGACAGGGTAGGATATGGTGCAGATGGCAGAGTGGAAAACTGTGCAGGCTTCTGGACAATCGGTTCACCATGTCTGTGAGGGACTTAAGTGTACGGGGCAGGAAATGGTCTATCTGCAGGATAGCTGAGGTGGATGGGAACACAGTTGGGCACGTGACAAAAGTAGGCGATTGTGACTGTCAGCGTTTTCAGTAGGTTAAAATTGTCCAATGTCAATTTCCACCACAGGCCCACCTCTGATACAAGGAACATTCCACACACCCAGAACAGTAGCACCCAAAATCATAAACATTGAGTGCCTCATTTATGGGAAAAAAGTCTCATCGCTGCTAGAAAACAGTGATGCAACAGTTTTCACTGCGCTCTCCTTGTGACAATGATGGCTGTGCCATATTTACTGTATGACGCATCATGTTGCAAGGAATGATGGATACATCAGTATTACTGACGTATCTCTCAGCGCAAAAGTGATGAATTGCTGGGGTGTGTCTGAAAACAGATGCAACCCCAGCAATCAGTCCTTTCACATGGGGCAAGCCCCATGTGAAAGGGCCTGCGCCAGTCTTACGCCTGCTGTGAGGCAGGAGTAAGATATTAACGTAGTAACATCCTAGGAGTGGCACAGTGAAATATCTTAGATTTTACTGCGCCACTTCTATAACAAGGCGTTTTGCGGGGGAACGCCTACCCTGCATACATTATACCCGCTGCAGGTGTAATGTAGCGCAGGACTTTACAAAGTGACACATCTGCTTACATGCGTTACTTTGTAAATATGGCGGAATATGGAAAAAATTACGCCGCCAGTGCATCACAAAAACTGATGCAACAGCTGCGTAAAAGTGTTGCAAGGCCTCATAAATAAGGCCCTGAGCCTATAGGAATGAGCACCATCAGCAACCTGGAAGATGTCATCCACACCTGAAAACTGGGGGCCTCATTTATGAATACTGTTGCATTGCTGCGTGAAAGCAGCGATGAGACAGTTTTCACTGTGCCCTCCTTGCGACATGCTGGAGGCGTCATATTTACTGTATGATGCATCATGTCAGAAGGAATGACAGATGCGTTAGTATTACTGACATATATGTTGGCGCAATAGTGAGGCATTGCCAAGATGTGTCTGATAACAGGCGCAACTCCAGCAATGTGTCCGTTCGCATGGGGCCTGCGCCAGTCTTACGCCTGCTGTGAGGCAGGCATAAGATATTGACGCAGTAGCGTCCTAGTTGTGATGCAGTGAAATCTCATAGATTTCACAGCGCCACTTCTACGGGGCTTTTTGTAGGGGAACGCCCACCTTGCATACATTATACCTGACTCAGGGCTTTACAAAGTGACGCATCTGCTTAGGTGCGTCACTGTCTTAATAGGGTGCAACGTGGTGCATTTTTACGCTGCTGGCGCGTCACAAAAAGTGGCGCAGCAGCTGCATTAAATTGTTGCACGGTCTCATAAATAAGGCCCTCAGTGTCTCTGAGCTGCGTGCATGTCGACTCCTGATAAGTCAAAAGCTTTGTGGTGCGACGTTTTTCAATTCGGTCTTTATGAGTTGGCATGACATGAAACACACCTTTCAGTGGATCTCAAAACAAAGCCGATGAAAGGGAAGCACTGACAATTGTACAAAGAGGCTGTAATGCGTGATGCAATAGGCCACGCAGGCACTCCTCCCTATTGGCCTTTCTCTGCATTTTTATTAGTTTTCAATATAATAAAATGTTGCACATTCTCCATTAATATATGCTTTTAGAGTGGTTCGTTTGTTTCCTGGCAGGTAAGCAGCCAACAGGAGTTTCGCTCTAGGATAGGTCCCGGTGGGTTTTATGAAGGCTCACAGCTGTGTTTAGAATCTTAAGAGACCTCTGCAGTTGGTCATTATGAGTCTCATGGTAAGCTGTTAAAGAATATGTGCATCCTGACTGCCTGAAGGACTTTTTCGAACGTTTACGCCACATTATACCGAGATTCATACTGACTGCTTATCGAGGACCCTCTTAAGGGACTGTCCGTGATTGTAATCCTTGAAAATGCTCGCAGTGGCCTTGGCTCAGGAGTCCTTGAGCGAATCGTGCTGGCTGACACAAAGTTATTACCAAAGTAGCAATCAGGAACAAAGCCGGGCAATCTGAAACGTTGAATCAACAGAGAATGCACAAGACTGGATTACGTTGAATAATGATGCAGTCAACTCAATTCTTCACGAACAAGGATGACAATTCGAGCCCTGTTGCTAGTAGCCGGCCCTCTGTAACTGACATCGAGTCGTTCTGAGACAAGCATCATTTGTCTACCTCGTGGTGAGCCATTTAACCATATGGGTAGAAAGGTCAATCCCAGTTCAAGCATTAACTGACAGTACCCCGTGCTCTCACATTCTTATTCTAAGAAGACACTAAAAAAACAAGAAACACCTCACGAACGCCCTCTTTTGTACTCTGACATTCAGTATGACCAGTGACAGTGCAGAAACGTAACTAATACCAGTGCAGAACAGGCAGTCACAGTATGCAAGACTGGGGCCTGTGCTACTGTGGTAAAGTTATTGAAAAGAAGGGATTTTCGTTTGTGCACTGGTTTTAGTGAGCCAAACGTTATGTCCTTGACGTGAGATATAAACGAGGGATCTTCAGTGCTATTTTTCCCTAAAACAGAGAGCAGATCTGAAAATAGAGAGAGTGAGACAACTGCGCTTGTACACTAAACTATGTGTCCACTTTGCTCGCAGGCTCACACTTCATGGTGGGAAAATGCCTCTTCTTGTCAAACAGGTTATGCCTTCAGTTTCCGTAACTTCAGTATCATTGTTCTGTTCTGCTTCCCGCAAGTACATTCCACGTGTCACTGAAAGAGAAACGTGCTCTGCTTAGGTATGTGAGACCCAATGCTTTAGCTGCTAGGAACTTCTGATTCACCACTCAATTGCATTCCCCGAACTACCAAGCGTGCCGAAAAGGCAACAATCCCGAAAAGTGTGAACTGAATAGAGACTACCTTGGTACTAGTGTGTGTGTATGTATGTATATGTGTGTATATATATATTCACTGAAAAAAACATGTTTCACACACGTTATAGTTAGGAATTAGCATTTAAAAAACATTGCAAATTCATTGAAAAAAACATAGGTTTCACACATGTTATAGTTAGCTGGACATTTCACTCATACAAAACCTTTGAAATTCCCCTGATATAGTTAGTTTAGCTAACTATAACTCGCGCGCCCGCAATGCACTGCTGATGACGTCACATATTACATCACTCATGACATGGTCAGTGACATCACTCATGACATCACTGATGACATCTCAAATGACATCACTGATGACATCATCCAGTGAATGTGTGTCTTTCTGAAAAATAAATATTTTTTATATATGTATATCTAAAGGTCAATGGAAGAATAAATGGTAAAAGAAGTGTCTAAATGGATGTTTTTTTTTTGAAAAATTGATTGGTTAACTGAATTATTAAGTGTATCTTAGTGAATATATATATTAGCGAGTAATGTTTAAATATTTAAATATATGTATCAGTGTCTCACTTTGTGTATAAGTGGCTGCATGGGTTGGTGAGTAGCTACATGAGTGTGTATATGGGTTATTAGTTGTTTTATTGAGTATCAGTATGAGTATCTGTATGGTTTGGTGGGGGTATTACTTAGCGCATAGATGCATGAATGACTGACTCACTGTTTGTATGTGTTTTGAAGACAGCATGTGTGCAGGACTGTATGGGTGGATGAGTGTGTGTATGGGTGTGTTACTGAGAGAATGACTGTCTCAATAGTATCTTTATGAGTAACTACATATGTTTTAATCTAGTATTTGTGAGTATTGATGTATATAAGTGAGTATATGTGAGAGTGAGAGATTGGGAGAGTTCCTGTTTAAATAAGTATGTGTTTGTATAAGTGATTGTTTAAGAGAGTAAGAATGTGTACGTTTCCGTAGAAGTAAGTGTGGTAGTGTGTGTAGAGCTGTATATGCAAATAAATGGATGTTTGATAGTTTATTTGCATGTGTGAGTATGTGTGTGAGTAACTCTATAGATGACTCGGTGTGTACAGGATGTATAGGTGTATCAGTACATATGATGAGTGAGTACATGTATGAGTGACTATATAGAACTGTTAGTGAATGAGTGGATGTGTATATAGATGGTGGAATTACTGAATAGGTTGTTGTAACTGGTATTGGTATCTCCATTTTTTTGAAAATTTTAGTTTCTATTTTTGCATGTGTGTATCAAAAGTCATATTACGCTGAGAGGCGGTCTGCCACTCTTTCACAAGGATGATGTCATCAGTGATGTCATCAGTGATGTCATTTGAGATGTCATCAGTGATGTCATGAGTGATGTCACTGACCATATCATGAGTGATGTAATATGTGACGTCCTCAGCAGTGCATTGCGGGCGCGCGAGTTATCGTTAGCTAAACTAACTATAACAGGGGAATTTCAAAGGTTTTGTATAAGTGAAATGTCCAGCTAACTATAAAATGTGTGAAACCTATGGTTTTTTCAATGAATTTGCAAGGTTTTTTAAATGCTAATTCCTAACTATAACGTGTGTGAAACCAATGGTTTTTTCAGTGAATTTGCAAGGTTTTTTAAATGCTAATTCCTAACTATAACGTGTGTGAAACCTATGGTTTTTCAGTGAATTGCAAAGATTTTGTAAATGATAATTATTAAATGTATTAATTGTTATTTTTTTATACCGATTTACTACATTATTTTAAACTATTTATTTTTAGATATTTTATTTTTTTAATTACATTACATATTTTTAATATAAATTGAAAAAAAGTTTTAAAAAATATTTAAATTGTAATATATATTTTTTTAATTTAACATTTTTTTTAATTCATATATATTTTATATAGCAGGCAATGATATTCTATGGAAGGAAATTCAAGTTACTGGTAGTTACAGTTAAATTTACTTTTCAGGAATAGTAGTGAGCTAGATTGGGGAATTAATTCCCCTTCAATCCTGAGGTCCCCTGTGAGCCAACTAGCCTACGAGGTACCTCCAGTATGCGCCAGACAGCTGTGTTGCAGAGAGGTGTTCAAAGGGCACGCCCCCTTTTTACAACACTCTGCAACACAGCTCCGTGGCGCTTACTGGAGATACCTGTTGGACTAGTTGCCCCCTAGACTAGACTAGTTAAAAAGCGGCTCAGGGCATGTTTGCGCTCACATCACCTCCCCACCTTCACCACTGTGCTAACGTGCCCTGTAGAGTGTTCCAAGTTGGGGGATTAAGTCCCCTTATATACTGGGGTCCCTGGGGGGCAACTAGCCCACCGGGAACCTTCAGTATACGCCAGGAGGCTACGTTGCAGAGAGGTGTAATGAGGCCACGCCCCTTTTTACACCTCTCTGCAACGCAGTCCCCGGGCGCGTTTGCAGAGGGGGAACTCATTTCCCTTGCATACTGGGGGTCAATGGGGGCCAACTAGCCCACCAGGAACCACCAGTATGCGCCAGGGGGCTGCATTGCAGAGAGGTGTAAAGAGGCCATGCCCCTTTTTACACCTCTCTGCAATGCAGCCCCGCGGGCGTTTGCAGAGAGGGAACCAATTCCCCTTTGAACCTCCAGTATGCGCCAGGGGGCTGCGTTGCTTTGCCACAGGGGGTGGCAGTCCCCTGGGATGTGTGGGGGAGTTTGGGCCCCCCTCACACTTCTTTTTCACTATGCCCCCGGGATTTGGTCCCCCCGGGGGCGGGGGTAATTTGAAAAAAGCAGACTGGGTTTTTTGAAAAAATTTGGGGGCCTTGGCGGTCCGTGTGGGACCACCTGAACAGGCCTAGGGGGTCAGGGTGTTTCTACCCTGCCCCCTTTTTGTGGTCTACACGTTTGTTTTACTGCTTTCTTGTGCCTTGGTCTACTGAGCACAAGATGGCTGCCGACACTTCCTGGTTTGGAGTGTTGAAAGCCAATGAGCATGCAGCTCGTGCTCAGAAAGGTTTAGAACTCAAAAAGGGGGAAGGGTAGAAGCACCCTGACCCCCTAGGCCTGCTCAAGGGGTCTCACAAGGACCCCCAAGGCCCCAAAAAATTGTTTTTTTCCCCAAAAATCGCAGGGTACGCATACCGTACGCGTACCGTACGTGCACCCCGCGATTTTTGAAAAACATAAAAACAAAATTTGGCCTTGGGGTTCCTTGTGGGACCCCCTGAGCAGGCCTAGGGGGTCAGGGTGCTTTTACCCTCCCCCTTTTTGAGTTCTACACGTTTGTTTTTCTGCTTTCTTGTGCCTCAGTCTACCGAGGCACAAGATGGCTGTCAACAATTTCTAGTATGGAGTGTTGACAGACAGTTGACAGCCAATCAGCATGCAGCTCGTGCACGGGAAGGTACGTGTGATGTACGCGTACCATATGCGCAAGGTGCGCGCTTATAGATATTTTTTTTCCATTTAATTTCTCAGGAACTAGTGGAGGGATTTACACTATTTAAGCAAAAGCGTGGTCTGCGAAACAGACTCTACCATTTTGCCAAATTCTTGTAATTCAGTTCAACCGTTCGGGCTGTAGCCGTGTCTAATCGTCCTATGGAAAATAACATGGGGAAAAAAAGTTTTGGGACCCCCCTTTTTTCTCAGCTCCCACTTGACGAATCCCCCTAAAACTTTCAGGGAAGGATCGGGCCATCTTCTATGAGAAATTCGCGAAGATTCATCAACCGGCGCCAAAGTTATTCCCAATAGAATGTTGCGGATTTCATATGATAACTAGGTCCTAACTATAACCCGCCAGTAGGTAATATATATATAATGTTTGGTTGCTAGCGGAAAAAATCTGGAAAAATAAATGTATTCACCTGAATGCTGTGGTCTGTCTCCTGCTTCGCCGACCCTGTTGGTTCGGAGGTGGTTTCCTGGAGTGACTGTCGATATATATATATATATATGCATTCGTCAAACCCGGGACCCTGAAATAAACGGAAGCCTGTTCTCGACTCCCCGTGTGGCCTCTTCTCTTTTCTTTGGGAAAGTGTGAATGGTGATTTATACTGCGCAGCCAGACGCGCAGAAAAGAGGCCCTGCAGCTTCAAGTGATACTGGGTTTAACTGGCAAACACGCTGCTTGCAGCTCAAGGACTATCGAGGGATCGATTAACCCAGATATCCGCCAGGATTTTCAGCGCGGTGGTAACTGACAGAGGTATTTCATCTCGAGGGGGCAATCTGTCTCGCATCTGACAGCCCCAGTTTTCTACTAACCTGAGAGGAGGGGCGCTGCAGTCAAACGGGGACACAGAGCTGGCACCGCGATGTTCATCGTCCTTCAAACCACCCCATCCATCTGCAAGGGCACAAAACCACGTTGTTCTCCACTCCTCTACACCAGCCACCTGACATTGCAGACACTATGCATGCTGGGATTTGGAGTCCGCCAAATTCAAAACGGGCTGCCATTCGCTGTGCTGACCGCATTAAGGGGAGGGAACACAGTGCCTCGAGATGAACTTACACAGAAGGAGCTAATTGGGGAGAGGCTCGTTAAGGAGGAAGACGCTGAGGAAGGCACATATGCCGAAATGCATTCGTCAAACCCGGGACCCTGAAATAAACGGAAGCCTGTTCTCGACTCCCCGTGTGGCCTCTTCTCTTTTCTTTGGGAAAGTGTGAATGGTGATATATATATATATATATATATATATATATATATATATATATATATATATATATATATATATATATATATATATATATATTACCTACTGGCGGTCGCCAGTAGGTAGTTATAGTTAGGATTTTTTTCAATGTTAAATCTCAAAATTCTATTTGGAATAACTTTGGCGCCGGTTGACGAATCTGCCTGAAAATTTCCTCAAAATGGTCTTGTGGAGCTCCGGTCCTTCCCTGAAAGATTGGGGGGGATGCGTCAAGCAGGGGCCGAGATAAAACGGGGGTCCCAAAACGCGTTTTCCCCATGTTAATTTCCATGGGGCGGTCGAACGGCTGAATGGATTTCCACCTCATTTGTCAAAATTGTAGGGACTGGTAGCCCGATGTGCCTTTGCTATGTCTCGAGATATGTGCTCCAGTGGATTTTGAGTAATTTAGGTTCAAAAAAATATATATATCTAGAGCCGCGCAGGGGAGCGCTCAAAGCGCGCCACGCGACTTGCGTACGGAAAGCTGATTGGCTCTCAGGTGTCTGTAAACATTCGAAACAGTCCGCAGCGGCCGCCATCTTGTACCACGGTAGGATTGAGGTGGTAAAAATCAAAGGGGGAAATGAGCAAAAGGGGGCAGGGTACACCCCCCCTGACCCCCTAGGTTTGATGTGGGGGTCATAAAAAAGCCGTACGGAGCCCAAAAAATTTTTTTTTTTAATTTGCGCCGAGGGAGCGCCTGGTAGGCGCACTGGTGAGCGTACGATTGAGAAAAAGAATGACACTTTTTAAAAAAAAAAATAGCATTTTTTTATAAATTGGAGGTAGTTCTGAAAATAACTTTTTTTTGTTTTTGTTGTTTTATATTTTTTTTATACTTTTTGAAACGATTTTATATTTTTTTGGGATTTTTTTCAGGGGAAAAACAAAAACAGGGATTCAAAAAATGCTCAACAGGAGCAAAAAAATGAGAAAATTTAGGGACGGGGAGAGCATTGGTGTTCCTGTTTCTTTATTGCAATGAGTTGAACGCTCTGCTCCCCGTAACAGAGTAGTTCGTCACAGTCCTTGCATAAAAATGTTATTCCTGCAAATACCGGCTGGACGTTAGGGACCATTCTTGCACGTGTTGAACCTGAAGGTGTTGCTCCACCAGTGGAGGTGCTGCTGCCATCTCTTCGTGCCTTCTCTGCCAGCTCCCTGACACTCTCCCTGGAGTAATTGTTGGGGTGTCTTCTTTTGACATGCCTAATTAAATTGGCATTTCCAAAGCTGTATTTTTTTAGAGGATTGCCTCTGGATAAAATACTTCCACATATTTTACAAGTTACTTTACTTGCATTAACTTTTTTTTGTCCTTCAGGGATGTCATAAAATTTCCAGATGAAGTGGTTCTTTGTTTTTTGGTGAGGAGGGTCCTCTTGCACAAATCCATCTGAATCACTGCTGGATGACTCCCTTGCAGTCATTGCTGTAGATCAGGAAAGTATGAGTTCAAAATTCACAAAACACCTCTTGCTCTCTCCAAGTGCAAATCAATAGTGAGAGAAATGGGTGGGTTTCTCTAAATTTAGAAAAAAATAATTATTGAACCAATGAAAAGTGTTATTTACAGGTCACATGACCATGGGCTTCATCATTATGAAACCAAAACTGTATGAACCAATGAAAAGTGTTATTTTCTGGTCACATGACCCGACGCACTTACGCGACGCGCCGCGGGGCGCGGCCAGAGGCGCGCTGCGTAAGCGTGTCAGACGCCTACGTTGCGCGATCGTATTTGCTCGAGTGCTTCCGGGTGCGCTTACGCCGTGCGTATCACGCGGACGCGGCTACGCGATACATCACGATCATGTTTTCGTTCGCGATATTGGCGCTCTCGGGACGCTCCCCGGAGCGCGCCTCAGGACGCTTTATAGAAGTACGCTTTTCGGGGCGCTCCCCGGGGCGCGCATCAGGAGCGCATAAAAAAAAAATTGGGAAATTGTAGGGACAGGTAGCCCTATTCTGAAGTGCTTTTTACGAAAATTAACTTTGGAAAAAAATGTATTGTGCTACATTGGGCTTTATATATGTTAGAGCAAAAATGTAGCTCAAATATAGCCCAACTGTAGCCCAATGACAGAATGTATCAGAGTGTTCTAAACAACTAGAGCGCTAACAGTCTTACTTATAAAGTGAGACTTATAGTTAGGAATTAGCATTTAAAAAACCTATGAAATTCACTGAAAAAAACATAGGTTTCACACCAGTTATAGTTAGGAATTAGCATTTAAAAAACCTATTAAATTCACTAAAAAAACCATAGGTTTCACATCAGTTATAGTTAGCTGGAAAATGTTACTGACATAAAACCATTGAAATTCAACGTTATAGTTAGTTGGACTCCCTATAACTTGCGCGTGTAATGCACTGCTGATGACGTCACATATTACATCACTCATGACATGGTCAGTGACATCACTCATGACATCACTGATGACACCCTCCAGTGATTGTGTGGCTTTCTGAAAAATAAATATATTTTATATATGTATATGTAAAGGTCGATGGAACAATACATGTTTAAATAAGTGTGTAAATGGATGGGTTTTTTAAAAAAAATGATTGGTTAACTGGCTTATTAAGTGTATCCTAGTGAATACATATATTAACGGTTAATGTTTAAATATTTAAATATATGTATCAGTGTTTCACTTTGTGTATAAATGGCTGCATGGGTTGGTGAGTAGCTACATATGTGTGTATATAGATTATTAGATGTTTTTTTAGTATCAGTATGAGTGTCTGTATGGTTTGGGGGGAGTGTTACTTAGCACATAGATGCATCAATGACTGACTCACTGTATGTTTTTTGAAGACGGCATATGTGCAGGACTGTATGGGTGGATGAGTGTGCATATGCGTGTGTTAGTGAGTGAATGACTGTCTCATTAGTGTCTTTATCAATCAATCAATCAGTGACACTTATAAAGCGCGCTACATACCCGTGGGGTCTCAAGGCGCTGGGGGGGGGGGAGCCGCTACTGCTCGAACAGCCAGGTCTTCAGCTTCTTCCTGAAGGAGAGGTGGTCTTGGGTCAGGCGCAGGTCGGTCGGGAGGGAGTTCCAGGTCTTGGCGGCCAGGTGGGAGAAGGACCTTCCTCCTGTAGTCGCTCTTCGGATGCGGGGGACGGCGGCGAGGGCGTGGTTGGCTGATCGGAGGTGGCGGTTGGGAGCGTAGAAGTTGACTCGGCTGTTGAGGTAGCTCGGGCCTTGGTCGTGTAGGGCTTTGTGTGCGTGGGTGAGGAGGCGGAAGGTGATTCTTTTGTTGACGGGGAGCCAGTGAAGGTCTCGCAGATGTCCGGAGATGTGGCTGGTTCGTGGGATGTCGAGGATGAGTCTGGCTGAGGCGTTCTGGATCCGCTGGAGTCTCTTCTGGAGCTTGGCGGTGGTCCCGGCGTAGAGGGCGTTGCCGTAGTCCAGTCGGCTGGTGACGAGGGCCTGGGTGACGGTCTTCCTGGTCTCGGTGGGGATCCACCAGAAGATCTTCCGTAGCATGCGTAGGATGTTGAAGCATGCCGAGGAGACGTTGTTGACTTGCCTGGTCATGGAGAGGGAGGAGTCCAGGATGAAGCCCAGGTTGCGTGCATGGTCTGTCGGTTTGGGTGCGGTGCCCAGGGCGGGAGGCCACCAGGAGTCGTCCCAGGCGGAGGGAGAGGAGCCCAGGATGAGGACCTCCGTCTTGTCCGAGTTCAGTTTCAGGCGGCTGGTCGTCATCCACTCGGCTACCTCTTTCATCCCTTCGTGCAGGTTGGCTCTGGCGGCGGCGGGGTCGTTGGTCAGGGAGAGGATCAGCTGGGTGTCGTCGGCGTAGGAGATTATGCTGAGGTTGTGTTTGCGTACGATGGCCGCGAGGGGGCTCATGTAGACGTTGAAGAGGGTGGGGCTCAGAGATGATCCTTGGGGGACGCCGCAGATGACTTCGGTGGCCTCTGACTTGTACGGTGGTAGGCGGACTCTCTGTGTTCTCCCGTCGAGGAAGGAGGTGATCCACTCCAGCGCCTTGTCCTGGATTCCGACGTTGCTGAGGCGCCGTACTAGGGTGCGGTGGCAGACCGTGTCGAATGCCGCGGAGAGGTCTAGGAGGATGAGGGCCGCTGTTTCTCCATTGTCCATCAGGGCTCGGATGTCGTCGGTGGCGGCGATGAGGGCGGTCTCGGTGCTGTGGTTGGCTCGGAAGCCGGACTGTGAGGGGTCGAGGGATCCGTTCGTCTCGAGGAAAGCGGCCATCTGCTTGTTGACGGTCTTCTCGATGACTTTGGCTGGAAACGGGAGGAGCGAGATGGGGCGGTAATTCTTGAGGTCGGTGGGGTCCGCTGTTGGTTTCTTGAGTAGGGCGCTGAGTTCGGCGTGTTTCCAGCTCTCGGGGAAGATGGTGGTGTCGAGGGATGTGTTGATGATGTCTCGCAGGTGGGGTGCGATGACAGCGTCGGCTTTGTTGAAGACGTGGTGAGGGCAGGGGTCGGTCGGTGATCCGGAGTGGATGGAGTTCATCGTGCGGATGGTGTCTTCGGTGCTGATCGGGGTCCAGGCGTGGAGGGTGGTGGTGGGGGGTGGTTGTTCGGTCATGGTGTGCGTTGGTTGGTTGTTGAAGCTGTTGTGTATGTCCGCGATCTTGTTGTGGAAGTATGAAGCCAGGGAGTTGCAGAGGTCTTGCGATGGGGTGATGTCGTTGTTTCCTGCGCTGGGGTTGGAAAGCTCTTTGACGATGTTGAAGAGTTCCTTGCAGTTGTGTGCGTTGTTGTCCAACCGGTCCTTGAATGCTGTTTTCTTGGCGGCGCGGATCAGCTGGTGGTGTTTCCGGGTGGCAAGTTTGAAGGAGGTCCTGTTGTCCGGTGTCGGTTCCCTTCTCCAGACTTTCTCAAGGGCTCGGCAGTTCTTCTTGGAGCTCTTGAGTTCGTCGGTGAACCATGGGGCTTTCTTGCTGCCGGGTCTGCTGGGCGGGGTCCTCAGTGGGGCGAGTTCGTCCGCGCAGTTGCTGATCCACTTCGTGAGGTTGTCGGCGGCCTGGCTGGGGTTCGCTGAGCTGGCAGGAGGGTGCTGGCTCAGGGAGGTGGCGAGCTGGTCTGCTGTGATCTTGTTCCAGCTTCTGCGGGCGGTCTGTTGCTGGTGGTGGTGGGTCGTTGTTTTCTTGAAGGTGAAGTGGACGCAGCTGTGGTCCGTCCATTGAAGCTCTGTGGTGTGGCTGAAGTTGATGTCCTTGCTGGATGAGAAGACAGCGTCGAGTGTGTGTCCGGCGAGGTGGGTGGGGGTGGACACCAGTTGCTTGAGTCCCAGGTTGGTGAGGTTGTCGAGCAGGGTGCTGGTGTTGCGGTCGTTGTTGTTCTCCAGATGGAAGTTGAGGTCTCCCAGGAGGATGTAGTCAGCGGAGGGGAGGGCATGTGGGCTGACGAAGTCGGCGATGTCCTCGCTGAATTGTGTGCGTGGTCCAGGGGGTCGGTAGATCAGGGTGCCTCTGAGGGTGGTGTTCGGGTTGGTGTGGATCTGGAAATGCAGGTGTTCGGCGGTGGTCAGGGAGTTGTCGGTGCTGGTCGTGAGACGGATGGTGCTCCTGTGGATGATGGCGATGCCTCCTCCCATCTGGTTGGCGTTTCGGTCCCTCCGGACGATCTTGTAGCCCTCTGGGATGGCGATGGCGATGTCGGGAGCTGAAGAGGCGTTCATCCAGGTCTCCGTGAGGAAGGCAACGTCTGGAGCTGTGGTGTCGAGGAGGTTCCAGAGTTCGATGGCATGTCTGTGGATGGAGCGGGTGTTGAGCAGGATGCACTTGAGGTGGGTACTGCTGGTGTTCGGCTTGGTGGGTGCTGGTGCGAGGCAGGTCCGGATGCAGGTGAACTTGCAGGCGTGGCAGCTGAAGGGTCCGTGGGTACGTCGTGGAGAGGCTTGATGGCATTCTGGGAGTCGGCCGGTGTTGAGAGCGGTGAGGGTGGCGGCGGAGTACGTCAGGCGGGTCGGTCGGGGTCTTCGTGGGCCAGGGGTCCTGGCGCTGGTCGCGATCCGGTCGCGGACGGGCGTAGACTTACTTTATCAGTAAGTACATATGTTTTAATCTAGTGTATGTGAGTATTGATGTATATGAGTGAGTATATGTGAGAGTGAGAGATTGAAAGAGTTCATGTTTAAATAATTATGTGTTTCTATAAGTGATTGTCTAAGAGCGTAAGTATATGTAAGTTTCCTTAGAAGTAAGGTGGTAGTGTGTGTTTAGCTGTATATGCAAATAAATGGATGTTCAATAGTTTATTTGCATGTGTGAGTATGTGTGTGAGTAACGTTTGGATGACTGTCGGTGTGTAACAGGATGTATAGGTGTATCACTACATATGATGAGTGTATATATGTATGAGTGACTATATAGAACTGTTGGTGAATGAGTGAATGTGTATATAGATGGTGGAATTATTGAATTGGTTGTTGTAACTAGTATGGGTATCTCCATTTTTAAAAATGTTTTAATTTATATTTTTCAATATGTGTTTTCATGGGTTACATTACAGTGAAAGGAGGTCTGTCACTCTGTCACAAGGATGATGTCATCAGTGATGTCATGAGTGATGTCACTGACCATGTCATGAGTGATGTAATATGTGACGTCATCAGCAGTGCATTACACGCGAAAGTTATAGTGAGTCCAACTAACTATAACGTTGAATTTCAATGGTTTTATGTCAGTAAAATTTTCCAGCTAACTATAACTGATGTGAAACCTATGTTTTTTTTTAGTGAATTTAATAGGTTTTTTAAATGCTAATTCCTAACTATAACTGGTGTGAAACCTATGGTTTTTTCAGAGTATATATATATATATATATATATATATATATATATATATATATATATATATATATATATATATATATATATATATATATATATATATATATATATATATATATATATATATATATTCACTGAAAAAACCATAGGTTTCACACCAGTTATAGTTAGGAATTAGCATTTAAAAAACCTATTAAATATATATATATATATATATATATATATATATATATATATATATATATATATATATATATATATATATATATATATATATATATATATATATATATATATATATTCCTAGCATTTAAATAAACCTTAGAAATTCACAGAAAAAAACATAGGTTTTACCCATGTTATAGTTAGCTGAACATTCCACTCATACAAAACCTTTGAAATTCCCCCGTTATAGTTAGTTCAGAGCTAACTATAACTCGCGCACCCGCTATGCACTGCTGATGACATCACATATTACATCACTCATGACATGGTCAGTTACATCACTCATGACATCACTCATGACATCTCAAATGACATCAAACAGTCTTATTCCACCAGCGTATAAGCACAGTATGTAGCAACAACCTCCAACAGGAAGTCATTGTTCTCATCTGAAAACATTTCAGCCATCCAATTCAATAGTGAGAATAAACATACATGTTCTTCAACGACCGGAGCCTCTATCTCCATTGGAGGAAAACTCAGGTCATCTTCAATGTAACTGCGTGCCAAGAAGTCATGCTCCGCTGCAAAAACATTCCAACGTCCCATTATTCCGTGTGTCGCTGCTAAGGCCATAATCCCGTCGCCAGAACAGAGCAAGTCATGAACCACTAAGACACAGCTTTCCAAACTGTGTGGCGCAACACGTTCCTGTGTCGCGCCCCATACGTAGGTGTGTCACGCATCATGAAGAGGCTCACCGTGTGTGCAGTTCACGAAGGCGTCCAGGCGCTCTCCAGTTAGCCCCCTCGGGACGTGCGTTGGGGCGCGTCTCTCGGGAGGCAGATCCGTGACTAATCTCTGGTCCTGCAGGCACCTTGCGGCGACTTCCAAAGGGGAGGCGCAGCCCTTGCAATGAATGAATATTACTATACTGGTGCTGTTTTCTTAAATGCGCTCCTGTGGTCTCCGTTGTTTACGCGGTTAGCAACAATTTCAGTTCCTCAATGTCTCGGGAACTTTCACGTGACTACAGAAGAAAATATGTGTTGATTGCCCTTGATTGCAAAGGAAATTTAAGCAAAATTGCACTGAAATGCTTTGGGGAAGGCAATAGTGCAGTACTCTAGTAATCCAGCTTTGAGATGCTTCAGCTTAATTTCTGGTTCATACAATTTGACTTTAAGGTTGAACATGTGGTCGACTGAAAGAATTCACGGACTAACTGTAGGCAAAGCAATCATGCTTGCCCAGGCGGGCAACTAGAGCCAAATTTCGGGGGGGGGGCTGAAAAAGATTTTAGGGGGGGCTAATTCTTCCAGCCGTAAACAGAGTGGCTGTAAGAAGGGGTGAAAACATAATAAAAGCCTCATTTACAAGTAAATAGCCTTTAACAGACGTGTGAAGTACTCGGGTGCGGCTGCAATTAGACGTCCTCAGCCAGCAAAGCTGTCTCCTCCCCGGGCTGACACATACAACGGAGGGGAGAGGAGGGGGGGCTGAAGCCCGGTGAGCCCAATGGGGGTTGCGCGCCTGTACTTGCCCTCAAGTTAAACTGTTATCTTATATGCTGCGTTTTGCATGTGGCCTCAATCAGCAAAAATGCTCGTGCAAAAACTTCCAAGATTGTTTTCTTAAAAGTGGCTGAAACTTGATGAATATTTACATTACAGCTAGTACTTTACTGTACCTGTGAGGCTCCACTGACCTATCATTTTCCACCTAACGTCTTGAATATGCTGAATGTTGCTTTTTTTCTTTATGCTAAAGTAATTGTTCAGCCCGTTTAAGCAAACACCACTTCAGAAATACAGTATGGCTTTTTCCTCCATAACTTAACCCACTTATCTCTCCTTTTCCTCACCGTCTTATTTCTTAACTTAGAGATCTTAAAAACTCTGCAGTTCTTTTTTTTTATTCATTCGTTGCCTCGTCCTCAATTTCACTGCTGCCCTGTTCATCGCAATGTTGAATCTCGTCTGACACAACTTCACTACTCTTGCTCATCTGTTCTGTTTGACTTTGATTGTTCAACTGGCAGTGATCCAGTTTAGACTCAGTGATGTATGCAGTCAGTTAGAACATCAGGAAAGAAATCAGATTCATGATCTGTGCACATTGTCCAGTGCCTTGTTGTAGCTGGGCGACGGAGTATGCTATGCACTTTAACAATCAGTGTTTGTAAAATGTGCGAGATCTAAGCATAATTCATAAGTTTAATTCTGTAATCAGTGTCTTTAAAAATTGTATTTTTTAACTTTTCTTTTTGTGATTTTGGGCAAATCACCTAATCTCCCGGTGCCTAAAATTAATGTAAGGCGACTAGTGCTCGTGTAAAGCGCTCTGACCCCTTCGAGTCGAGTTTGCGCTATATTAAAAAAAAATCGAATGTGGGGATGTGTGTGGGTGGGGTTGTGTGTGAGTGGAGTTGTGTGTGTGAGTGGAGTTGTGTGTGTGGGTGGGGTTGTGTGTGTGTGGGGGGTTGTGTGTGTGGGGTTGTGTGTATGTGGGGTTGTGCATGTGTGGTTGTGTGTGTGGGGTGTTGTGTGTGTGTGGGGGGTGTTGTGTGTGTGGGGTGTGTGTGTGTGTGGGGTGTGTGTGTGTGGGGGGGGGGGTGGGGGGTTATGTGTGTGGGGGGTTGTGGGGGTGTGTGTGTTTGGGTTTGTGTGTGGGGGGGTTGTGTGTGGGGTTGTGTGTGTGTGTGGAGTGGGTTATGTTGATATGTTTTATCTAGGAACCCGATCAATATTGTGACCGTACGCCCCTATACGGCTATAATCAATACATATCCCTATAATGGCATAATAATCAAAGCCATATTTCAGTAACTCGCCTCTGCAGTCCATGACACAGCAGAAGCTACTTCCTTAGATTCCTAGAGAGCACACCGAGTTCTTTCGACATACCAAACCCCCAGCAACCTGGGAAAGCCCCACTTGCACATTGTCCAGTGCCTTGTTGTAGCTGGACGACGGAGTATGCTATGCACTTTAACAATCAGTGTTTGTAAAATGTGCGAGATCTAAGCATAACTCATAAGTTTAATTCTGTAATCAGTGTCTTTAAAAATTGTATTTTTTAACTTTTCTTTTTGTGATTTTGGGCAAATCACCTAATCTCCCGGTGCCTAAAATTAATGTAAGGCGACTAGTGCTCGTGTAAAGCGCTCTGACCCCTTCGAGTCGAGTTTGCGCTATATTAAAAAAAAATCGAATGTGGGGATGTGTGTGGGTGGGGTTGTGTGTGAGTGGAGTTGTGTGTGTGAGTGGAGTTGTGTGTGTGGGTGGGGTTGTGTGTGTGTGGGGGGTTGTGTGTGTGGGGTTGTGTGTATGTGGGGTTGTGCATGTGTGGTTGTGTGTGTGGGGTGTTGTGTGTGTGTGGGGGGTGTTGTGTGTGTGGGGTGTGTGTGTGTGTGGGGTGTGTGTGTGTGTGGGGGGGGGTGGGGGGTTATGTGTGTGGGGGGTTGTGGGGGTGTGTGTGTTTGGGTTTGTGTGTGGGGGGGTTGTGTGTGGGGTTGTGTGTGTGTGTGGAGTGGGTTATGTTGATATGTTTTATCTAGGAACCCGATCAATATTGTGACCGTACGCCCCTATACGGCTATAATCAATACATATCCCTATAATGGCATAATAATCAGAGCCATATTTCAGTAACTCGCCTCTGCAGTCCATGACACAGCAGAAGCTACTTCCTTAGATTCCTAGAGAGCACACCGAGTTCTTTCGACATACCAAACCCCCAGCAACCTGGGAAAGCCCCGCTTGCTTTGTTTTGATTAGTAATAGAACTCCTGCGAGCACTGTAAAAACGACCAGTTCTTAGTGACATCTTTATTGACGTCTTCTGTCCAAAAACTTACGTCAAACTCAGCACCTTTCAGGTATAAATATACCAACGCATCCTTAAGCAAACAAAAGGTGGTGGTGAATACTGGAGCAGAACAACTGTCCCCTTGCAGAGAGCCCAGCAGATGCGAAAAGCCCACGGACGCTGCCCCTCCTCTTTGACGCGCTGAGAAAGGCGCTGTCTTTTCTAATGCTGAGAAAATCCAGCTCCGGCGTTTCCAGCCTACCCTTGCGGGTGAATGGGATATCGGGTCCTGAGAGGGAGATTACCAGACCTCCTACATTCTATTCCAGAGGTACGGTGCTGACTAAACCCTTAGAGAGAATTCTTGAATCAAACTCTTGGCAAAACCAACTTAACTTAAACTGCTACTTACTTACTCCCTCCCACGTATTAGGCTTAGGTCAGGTACACCGGGGTAGGCGTAGTTAGAAGCATCAGTTGAGGTCGTTAGCCAATGTATATATGAATGTATATATTTTATTTATTTTAACTATCTTATGGCTAAGAAACCATATCAATGCTTTTACAGTATTATTTCATAATACTCCTTTTACTGTACGCACTTTTCAATATAACAAGTCTTGCAATTGTGGCAATTCATTTCTCTTGCATGAGAAGGAAGACTGCTCAATAAATAATATCTTTTATTGAAAACGCCCGTCTCTCTCTTCTCTGCACTCTGGTGAAACTAAGAACGCACGTCTGACTGAGGGAAATAGCTGTCTATTGTTTCACACGACTCTAGAGATTGACTCTTATTCTGGGGAGCAAAGTTGTCATGTTTATGCGGTTGTCGGAAGCTGAATCCCTTCTTGTCTGAGCCAGGGAAGCTGATCACTTCCTATTTCAGTCAAGAAAGTTTCCAGTGACCTCTGAGCTAGCTGTCGCAAACCTAAATTAAGTCTAACATAGTCAGTAGAGACCTAGAAGACCTCAGTCCTACGTCTACACTGCTGTTTATGTTATTCCAATGCGCAGGGCGTATAGGGAAAATAGGAACTACACTACATGGCGCCCAACATTTGGTAAGGCGATAAAACTAACGCAAGACGTTAGAGTAACTCAGTCGTGCTTTTTCACACAGACCCTTTCTCCCGTAAAGACTCCAATAGACGTCTGGAGTGGGTGAAAGGTTAAAATCCGCCGGAACTTAGTAGGAAGAGATTCCTATGTAGAGTTCCTGGTTTAGTCAACGTTGAAGGATACAGTGTTCCAAAATATTGTGCACCTAATCTTTGTTTCCTTGAAACCTGATCTGCAAACTTTCATTAAAACAATGTCAAATAATGGCGATAACAACGGAACCAATGAAGTCGCAGTAGAAGCGAATCAACTGGGTTTCGATGTTACAGGGATTAATGAACCGGGTGCAATTATCATCCCGGCAAACATAAGAAAAACTATAACTTTAGAACGTATAAAAAACGGACTGTCAGCACGAGGTGGTACAGTCATTTTCGTGATAGAGGCACACGAATATCGGCAGACAGAGGTATTCTATTCATGGATAAACTTTCCAGCGGCAAACGCTACAACACACGAGTTCCACTATTACAAAATAGAGGAACCACCGGAAGAGTACGCTCCTTTCGAGGAGATTGAAATCCCATTAAAATACCAAGAGCACCTGTTCTGGTTTAAAGGCGCCCTAAAACATAATGATCACATTACCAGGCTCGGTCCACTAGGTAGACCAGGAGCAACGTGGCCGGTTTTAGCCAGCTACACACCACATCCAAAAATTGATAAAATGTCAAGAGAAGAACTTTTAGCACAGCTAAAATTATTAATTAAAATACACAGACAGTTAGTCCAATATGTAATGCGGACTGCAACAGTCCAAACAGCTGTTAATATTCCACAGCTAACCCCTCATCAGGGGAACACAAATAAAATCACACCACAGAACATACAATCATGTCTTGGAAAAACACCCGCAAAACGGGAACAAATTCCATTCTGGCTAGCACAAAAAATAACTCAAATAGAGGCAGTATTCCCAAATACTAACCCTATTGAGAAACACAAAATTCTGACTATCTGCCTTCCAATGGGGGTCGCACCACATGTGGAGGACTGTGACACTTGGAGTACAGTCTTTGCTTCCATTTACACAAAAACATGGTGTTCCGTCCGTGGCGGTAATACCAGATGTGCTAAAACAAATTCAGAATGAATACGGTCCAGAACCTGCTTTAACTCTTGGTATGAAATTACTGAAAGACTTCAAGCAGGTCTCGGCTATATTACTAGTCAACATAAAAGGAGAAGCAGCATCTGTGGCGATCCGCCAGAAATTGAAAGAAACAGATATAACAGAACAACCAATTGAACTTGCCAGAATCATAGAAAAATGCTATGAAGAATTAGGTAGAGATAGTTTGGGTGGGAATCTAGTTAAACCCCAACTACTTGAAAATCCTGAAAAAATATTTATTAAAAATAATGTAAACACTCCTAAAAAGAGCTGAGATGGAAAATAAAAAATCCACTCCCAAAGAAAAAGTTTTCCAGTCCAGAGGAAGGTCTCCTCGGCGGAGAGAAAGAACTCTGAATCGAGAACACCAGTTTCCCCAGATGGAGCACTCTGAGAAAAGATATAACCTTAGAAATAGGGATAACATGGAAAAACCTGATAGATATCAAAGTATTGATACACGTCCCTCTCGATCTTTTTCGCAGAAATCGGAAAGAAGAGGACGGTCAGAACCAAGGGAAGAGCACATCAAGTCCAAAGACAAGGAACCTGCTCAAAGTAAAAAATTACAATTTCCAAGAAAGAAGGTAGCCAGTATTAGAGTAATCGAACATGCCGAGAATACTGAGGACACAGCTGAAAAACGGAGAGTGGGCACAGACAATGCTAGACAGTGCAGCAGAAATCAGCATAGCTTGCAAGATCCTGATGAGTCATCTGGAGACAGTGGACACGAATGAATACATTCAAGTAGAAACTGCAGATACCAGAGTTAGCGAACCTCATAAGATATACGAAATAACACTGCGTATAGAGGGAGATAAGACTAGGAAAATAAGAGGTCTATTTTGGGATAACCTCTCAAAAGGCTATGACATCCTGTTAGCTGAGAAAGATTGGCCCCCAGAGTTTGTCAGGGAGTGCCTTCATGGCGAAGAAATGATTATGCCTGCCTTCTCAAATCATATTCCAATTCACACTAAATATGTATATTCAAGGAAATGGGCAGTAACTCAAGCACCTGCATTATATAAAAATCATGTAGGATGGGATGAGGTCTCTTTTCCTCACAAAATCGAGTTAAAATGTCAACCAACTGCACAAAGGCAGTACCCAATTAAGCAAGAAGCTAAAAAACAGGTCAGGGAGATTTTAGATCAACTTGAATACCAAGGAGTGATTAAAACATGCACCTCTCAAATGAACAATCCTTTGTTTCCTGTCTCCAAACCGGACAATTCGAATTGTCTAGTCTTGGACTACAGACACCTTAACTCATGTTGCAAAACATTTGCAGTACAAAATTCGCACAGTGCGGCACTAATGAATAACATATTTCGCAAAAAATAAAAAACAACATTAGACATATCTAACGGATTCTTTTGTCAAAATATTGCACCAGAAAGCAGGTACTTGACCGCTTTCTCAATAATGGGGTCACAGAAAAATTTCTGTAGGCTCCCACAGGGATTCAAGAACAGCCCAAGACTATTCTCAGCCAGAGTAACAGAGTTACTACAAATATATGATGATGAGGCATTATCTTATGTCGATTACATCTATCTCACAGATGACGACTTGGATACTCACTTGAAAAGAGTGAACACCATAATACTTGGGTTCGCAGCAGAGGGTTACAAATTCAACTTTAAAAAGTCACGAATTTCCCATCTAACAGTCTTATTTTTAGGATACGAATTATCAAGTGAAGGAAAAAGCCTAGAGGACAACTTCTTAGAGAAGTTCGCTGTACTCCAAGCACCAAAAACGCTGAAGAACTTACAATCGATTCTAGGCTTCCTGAATTTCGGAAGAACATACATTTTAAACTATGCAGAGAGAGTTAAACCTCTCTACGAATTAATAAAACTTGATTTTAAACCAATCAACTGGACTCAAAAACACACAGAAATTTTGAGATCACTGCAAACAGACATGTTAGCTAAAACAAAATTAGAAACACGTGATAATACACGCAACCTTGTAATCCGGGTCATCCCAGGAAGATGCGGATTCACGTGCCTGACCTCTAATGAGGGAGAAACGGTACCAATAGCTTACAAATCACATTTGTACACACAAGCAGAAAAAACATTCAGTCTCACAGAAAATACTGTAAAGGCAGTTCAAACTGCAGTAGCAAAAGAACGAGCCCTAGCCCAAGGCAACAGAATAACTGTTTTTACAGCAGAATCAGCCCTTGAGGCGCTTTTCAGCCCAGTAGATCCAAAAACAGTGGCACTAGATCCGAAATGGATTCAGTGGGAAAATTCTCTTGCTGCAGAAGACGTGACATACTATTTTGTCCCGAACATGAAAAAACTGAATGATTTAAAATATGAAAAAGAATATCCTCTGCCAATCAAAATTCTGCCTCTGGAACAGTACTCTTGTATAATCTATACAGACAGATTTGTACAGCATTACAATGTAGATGGTAAATCCTACGATGCAGCCTGCGCGATTGTTAAAGGTCGTTGGCTTTGCTGTAAATTCAGACCGAAAATAACAAAAACTGAATCACTGAGAAAACGTTCGGCTCAGCGAGCTGAAATCAGAGCTTTAAAGATGGCGCTTGAAAATGCCGAACATGAATTCCCGGCACTAATTGTGTGCGATTCGCATTTTTGCGTCCATTCTTACAATAATGATTTGCAGACCTGGATTCAAAATGATTACAAAGATGACACAGGTGCCACAATCAAGCATAAAATGCTTTGGAAACAAGTAGTTCTTTTACAGAAAGAACTACAAAAGACTCACGTGATACACACTCTGAGTCATCAACGTGATGGCGTTCACGTTGCAGGGAATTCATTGGCTAATACAGCCACAGCGGAAGCAACTAAACCGGCTTCATAAGCCACAAAAAAGTGTTCAGAAAAATACATAGACGGGGAAACCATGCTGGCGGTAAAAACGTCTTCAAAAGGCAACTGTGCAGCACTACCTGTGAACTATTCACTCAATTATACATACGTAATTGATGCAAACTCGGTTCCTTTTGCTCGAATCCCTGGAGTGGGGGATAGGGTAATTCCAAACACGAACCGGAGAATATTTTTAATAGCACACGCACACATGGGATTGGGTCCAAGGCACAAACAGATGAAGGAATCTCTGACAGAATTACAATCAGAATACTGGTGGCCGGGATGAGCCTGCAACATTATAAATTTGCAAAGAGCTGTCCAGACTGCAACAGAGACCACAGTAACGAGCCAACTGGAGTAATGCCATGGCCATTCCTGTAGGTAGCATAGGGCTGTCTACACATGAAGTCCAGCGTCCTATTAATTTTTCTTTAGGACTAAACTACCTTAAAAATGTGGCCCCAGCGCTCGGCTGACGCCAGAACTGTTATAATAGATTTGCGAGTCTTTATCGGCACATACGCAATTGCCATGCTTCATTCTGACCAGGGTCCTGCTTTTAGCTCTCGAGCTTATAAGGAGGCCATGACCAGCACGGGCATTGGGTTGCGGTTCTCTTGTCCCTTCCATCCTGAGGGAAACGGGGTAGTGGAAAGAAAAAAACGAGACATAAAGCAATCTATAACGGCAAAGGTATTAGGTTCGGGTGATGGGTGGGTCCAGCATTTAACAAGTGTCCAACGTAGTCTTAACAACCTACCAAGAAATTCTCTAAAAGGTTTCAGCCCGTACGAACTATTGTTCGTAACTAGAATGTATGTTCAGGACTTAGATAGTCATGCTTCAGTGGTAGAAGATAAGAAAAGAGGCTTTGACATCAAAGATCGTTTGGCTGTTTTACAGGACTTAAATGAAACAAGAAAAGCCCTGAGCAACATAAAGTTAAAGCAACAGCCAACAACCACTGAAGACACACCACCTGTCCCAGCAAGATCTGTCTGGATTCCAAAGATTGGGGATCTGGTCAGAGAGAAAATAGCGGTGAAGAAGGAATTTGGGCCTTCTTACAGAAAAGCAGTACCTGTCTTAGCAATCAACGGAACAAGATCAGTTGTACTACCGCCCCTTGCTGGTAAAAAAGAGAACAGAGTTGTATCCATTGACCTGGTAAAACCACAATCATGTGGCCTATAATAAATAGTAGACCCAGTGGACTCCCAAGAAGAAACAGAATACCCAAATTTGCTAGTATCCAAGAGGTTCAAACTGAAAGACTAATCACATTTGATAAACCTGCAGTGAATAAAAAAGGACTATGCAGAAATGCTATGGAACTTGTGCCTCTTGAAACCCAAATTGAAACACTTCATCATGAAACCCCAGTCTACAATGATGTAGCATCAGAATGTGCTAATGAAAGCCAAATGGAGAAAACAATTCCAACAATCGACAGAACTGCATCTGGCTACTTCATCAATTTTGATTACTTTTCTGAAGATCAAACCGACACTGAAGTGACGCCAGCAACAAAGACTTTTAAAGAAAAAGCAACAGAACTCTTTCATCAACTCAAAGAAACCTATCTTATTTCTCCATGGTTAGAATTTTGGATTGGGCTAGGTGTATTTTTCCTCCTGCTTTGGCTCATCATGGTACTTTGTTTGGGAAAATTCATTGAGGGAATATACAGTACAATGGACACAGCCAGTCAGAACATCAACTTAGTTCTGAAGCCTCACAAATCATCTCACATCGAGAAAAGAGAACTATCATCAGTGAATGTCACAGCCATTCCAATACCCGGCGGGGTAGTTTGGGACAAAACAGACTACGAAATATATGGCCCGGTCGAACTCTTGAAATATCCTCATCAGTTTAAGGTTTCATTAAGTGACTTCGTAAAACCAAGTACATTCTCTGATGATTGGGACTTTGAGAGTATAAATAATATGATGCCAGATTTAATTTTGTCAGCAAAATTTACAGAACATGATTATTTGTAAAGTTCATCGAATTACGAACAGATGTACTGTTTTACTCATTATGCAGACCACTATTTACATAAATCTGCTCAACCTAGAAATGTTTTTAAATATAACCAATGGGAAAATTGTGCTACTCCACCTAAAAGCAGTTCAAAAACATTCTATGAGAAATTCCAATACTTCTCAGGGTTTAACACAAGTGATGCAGAAACATTTTATTATAAACTGTTAGATAAAACAGGGACAAAAACCATGCTGACAAATACTAAATTGATATATTCAGAAGCATTTTATGAAAAAATGATTACATTTGGTTTTGATTTCTGGAAAAATATCATTGAAACAAAAACCATCTGGGGTACAAAAGATTGGCAGGTACAAGGCCTAGAAGCATTATTTTGAGCCTGCATGATCCCAGAACAAATAATGTTCTTGAATGACACAATTCAACTAACGACCTGTCTTAGTCTAGCCAAGATTAAAGACCTTAACACACCGTCTACCTGATAATGCAACCACAGATATTGAAGTAGACGTATCCCAAATTTTAAATGAAAACAGAACACATCCTGATTGGAATAAGTGGTTAAACTGGCCTACAGACACGAATAACTGTCAAGACAGATTCCTGAACAAAATACAGGGGTTAAAAATGACCAGACCAGACCCTAGCAATACGCTACCGGGACCGCATAACTAAAGTCCTTGGACTAGCCCGGCTAAGAGATCTGAATATGACCTGGTTTCTTTCATTCAGACCTATATGGCAGACCTGCATCTTACCTGTGCTTCGATGTATGCTATGCGGAGAGGAATCCGTGTTAGACACCTGTCTTGCACTACAATCAGCAGTACCAATGGATATCGATACTTTGCTAAGTCCAGTAACGGCTCATGCGTCATGTTGTCCCCAGCGGTTACCAATCCTGATGACGGCATTCGTTAAGACTCCTGCGCTACGACTATGTGGTGGCAGTGAAGCAAGAAATGAAAGCAACATCACCCAGGTACGACCTTCTGTGAGCATTGCTGATCCTGAAATCGATGATAGCAATCATTCTCACAACTGCCAAGTTACAGCATTATCGAACTTGGTCGAACTGTCGCCAGAATATGTAGACCAATTCTTTGCGAGCCTGTCTGAAATGATGTTCTCCCCTGAACAGAAACAATAACTTTTTGGAAAACAATCCGGCAGACAGCGTTCCCATGAACTCTGAATTCGGCCTTCGGCTTTGATAAACAAGAGCTACTGAAAAACGTTTGGAACTATTTTTGCCCCGCTCACCATGAAATTATTTTTTCCAAAAATTCCAAAATATTTACCTTTATTCTGGCACACGTACTTTGCTTAAAGTAGACCTATTCATAAAGAACAGAGCTTCTATTTTTAGTAGATCTAGAGACAAAATATTACCTCAGCCTCTAGCACATTTTACAGCAATTGTATTTATATGTGATGAAATAGTCTCGCCCTTCTTTTCTGTATTGAGAGACATTTCATTGTAATTTTTCGCAAAATCGTTCAACTGAATATATATGCAAACTTTTTTTGAATGGTTACCCTGCTTACAACGTACAGTACCTATTATCATTTTCATGTATTTAGTATACACCATTTCAAATGCGAAAATGTATTTTGGGGTGGGTTGGAATACACATGCATCTTTATTGCTTAAGTTTTTAGTAATTGATGGACATAAAATCGTGGAGTGGGTGATATGTTTTATCTAGGAACCTGATCAATATTGTGACCTTATGCCCCTATACGGCTATAATCAATACATATCCCTATAATGGCATAATAATCAGAGCCATATTTCAGTAACTCGCCTCTGCAGTCCATGACACAGCTTCCTTAGATTCCTAGAGAGCACACCGAGTTCTTTCGACATACCAAAACCCCAGCAAACATGGGAAAGCCCCGCTTGCTTTGTTTTGATTAGTAATAGAACTCCTGCGAGCACTGTAAGAACGACCAGTTCTTAATGACATCTTTATTGACGTCTTATGTCCAAAAACTTACGTCAAACTCAGCACCTTTCAGGTATAAATACACCAATGCTGCCTTAAGCAAACACACGGTGGTGGTGAATACTGGAGCAGAACAAGTGTCCCCTTGCAGAGAGCCCAGCAGATGCGAGAAGCCCACGGACGCTGCCTCTCCTCTTTGACGCGCTGAGAAAGACGCTGTCTTTTCTCCAGCCGAGAAAATCCAGCTCCGGCGTTTCCAGCCTACCCTTGCGGGTGACTGGGATATCGGGTCCTGAGAGGGAGATGCCAGACCTCCTACATTCTATTCCAGAGGTACAGTGCTGACTAAACCCATAGAGAGAATTCTTGAATCAAACTCTTGGCAAAACCAACTTAACTTAAACTGCTACTTACTTACTCCCTCCCACGTATTAGGCTTAGGTCAGGTACACCGGGGTAGGCGTAGTTAGAAGCATCAGTTGAGGTCGTTAGCCAATGTATATATGAATGTATATATGTTATTCATTTTAACTATCTTATGGCTAAGAAACCATATCAATGCTTTTACAGTATTATTTCGTAATACTCCTTTTACTGTAAGCACTTTTCATTATAACAAGTCTTGCAATTGTGGCAATTCATTTCTCTTGCATGAGAAGGAAGACTGCTCAATAAATAATATCTTTTATTGAAAACGCCTGTCTCTCTCTTCTCTGCACTCTGGTGAAACTAGGAACGCACGTCTGACTGAGTGAAATAGCTGTCTATTGTTTCACACGACTCTAGAGATTGACTCTTATTCTGGGGAGCAAAGTTGTCATGTTTATGCGGTTGTCGGAAGCTGAATCCCTTCTTGTCTGAGCCAGGGAAGCTGATCACTTCCTATTTCAGTCAAGAAAGTTTCCAGTGACCTCTGAGCTAGCTGGCGCAAACCTAAATTAAGTCTAACATAGTCAGTAGAGACCTAGAAGACCTCAGTCCTACGTCTACACTGCTGTTTATGTTATTCCAATGCGCAGGGCCTATAGGGAAAATAGGAACTACACTACAATGTGTGTGGTGTTATGTGTGTGGAGGGTTGTGGGGGTGTGTGGGTGTGTGTGTTTGGGTTTGTATGTGTGGGGTTGTGTGTGTGGAGTTGTGTGTGTGTGGGGGGGTTATGTGTGTGGGGTTATGTGTGCGGGGGGTTGAGGGGGTGTGTGTGTGTTTGGGTTTGTGTGTGGGGTTGTGTGTATTGGGTTGTGTGTGTGTGTGGGGTTGTATGTGTGCGGGGTTGTGTGTGTGGGGGGTTTTGTGTGTGGGGGTTGTCTGTGTGGGGGGTTGTGCGGGGTTGTGTGTTACACCGTTAGGGGCCTATTTACATGTCCCTTGTGTCACCGGTGCATCAATTTAACCATGCGAACCACCCCCATTAGGTGGTTCGGGCTCGCTCGTGTTACCGTGTCCCTGAAATTTTTTACGCAAAAAGTGTGTCACCAACATGAAAAGTTTGGAAAGCTGTGCACTAAGGGGCTCATCAGCTGGTCATAATCTGCATTTGGAGACACCGTACTGCAGAGACACAAATCCAGGGCCCAGTCGAAATCACAGCTCAGGCAATGGAACACAGGTTGAACGCATGTGAAAAAGGAGAATCGAAACGATAATCCATAAGCTGCACTCAACGTTCCAAGAGGCAGTGCTCCATAGTAACTAAGCATTCGGTTGCCGACCAGCAACAACCGAGAAATATTGTCGTCGGCTGCAAGATGTGCATCCATATTTAACTAAACAAATTAATACAAGCACACCTGCAACTAATGTGAGCATTAAGCACAATTCACCAAAGATGCTGGAAAAAATCGAATGAAAAAACACCGACAAGACACCAAATATAGTTTCTACAGAAGTCACAAGGCGCATTAAAGATAGTCTAAATTAACTCCCTAAAATTCCAGGGCACGTCTGTATTTAATAAAGCATACACTTCTGTGCGGGTGTTTGCTACAGCGACCTCTTTTTGAGACAATAGCGCTCTTATACGGCTCATTTGGTTGACTCTTCTTTCAAGGTCGGAATCAACGGCCAGATGGAAACATCCAGCCTCCCATGCAGAGGAGTAAACACAACTTTTTTATAACAAACCACATACTCAGTTACCGTAATCATGTAAGCGATGCCTGCTAACATCGCACAATAAGCCACACAGCTGAATCGGATCTCCAATAAGTGACTACTTCTAACTATTCTCATAGCGCGCCCTGTGCTCTGATTTGACAGTGAGAGAGTGATCGCACCATAGTTTCTACTGCTAATCATTCTCAGCATACCCTACGAATACGATAAAACGGCGATAATTTTAACACCGGTCCTTGATAATATGCCCCGTATTTCGTAGCGTGCCCTGCATCGCAAAATGTGATGCAGGGCATGGAACGAAGGGGCATATTATCAACAACATAAGGCGATACATTATCGCTGCTTTTATCAGCAAAAAACTGCCAATAAAGCGGCGATAATGGGCTTGATAATAGGCCCTTGAAAATTCCCAGAGCAGCCCAGGTTCTGGTGTTAACATAAGGCGATAATGTATCGCCTTATGTTGTTGATAATATGGCCCGAAATTCATTTTATTGATTTGTTTACTTACCTACAATCATCCAGATTGCGTTGTTTATCACCCCCACCCTGCCCCTCCCCCGCCCCACCTGTCTCACTGCAACTCTCTCCACAGGCCGAGTCTGGGCTTGATAATACCCCCTTGTTAATTCCCTTAGAAGCCCATATTAAGACCAGAACATGGGCTTCTATGGGAATTAACAAGGGCGTATTATCAAGACCATTTTCGCTGTTTTATCGGCAGTTTCCTGCCCATAAAACGGCGATAATTGTAACACCAGTCCTTGATAATATGCCGGTCAGTGCCATATTATCAGTAACGGGCGATACATTATCGCTGCTTTTATTGGCAGGAAACTGCCGCTAAAGCGGCGATAATGGACTTGATAATAGGCCCTTGTAAATTCCCATAGCAGCCCAGGTTCTAGTGTTAACCTGGGCTTCTATGGCAATTCACAAGGATATATTATCAAAACCATTATCACCGCTTTACCGGAAGTTTCCTACCGATAAAAGCGGTGATAATGTATCGCGCTTTATTAATAATATGGCCCATAATCCCTTAATGTAAAGAGACGCACAAACTGATATTAAACAAAAAAACATAACAGCATGCATTATAGCAAAACACATTTACTACTATAAAACGTATAACAACGGACAAATATAGGGGCATATTATCAAGACAGGCGATAACATTATCGCCGCTTTATCAGCAGTTTTCTACCCATAAAGCGGCAATAATATTATCGCCTGTCTTGATATACCCCATAATTCCTTAATGTACAAAGATGCATCGCACACACTCCCATACAACTTATCAACTCACCTTTGAAATTGATTTGTAAATTAGGAAGAATACCAATCACACAGTGGAAATTCTTGTACAGAATCTCTCTAGTTCCGTGTTTGCAGCAGAACCGTCAAATGGAACATTTTCCCTCTCATTTTACACATACATACATATAAATAACCAATTAAAATCCTGCACACATTAATTCAAAACAAAACACACATTTCTATTGATTTAACATTTCAAACCTTTCTAACTGACTTAACTTTCCTCCCTATCCCCAACAGATCATGCTAAAGTCTACTGTCAACAGAGGTCAAAAGTTCAGCACTGTATAAAACACTGCTCCTCAACAAATTTAGACTATGCATAAGCACTTACTTATAAGTACCAATAAAGCAAAAATGTCTCATTACAAGCAACAAAGATATAAACACATAAACTTGATAAATATCTGTAAAAGATTTATTTTTAATTCATTTTTCTTGCTTACGTACACTTATGGAACAACTTTCAAAATTCGCACTGTAAGTGCACAATAAATATACCGTAAAAAAATAAATAGCATACATCACTCATTTTTTACAATCACCGGACAGCCCATCCACCAAGCCTCAAATATAACGTTCAAGACCGTAGATAGAGCCCCAAATCCACTGCGGTACCAGCCGGCTCCCTGCATCATTCAGGAGCCGGCATTGCTATTCCTCACAGAGAGCAGCTTACATGCTTCCATTCTAATTTCAAACATGATTTCAACAGTTTGTTATACATTTTATAAAATAATATAGTACTGCACACTAAAGCAGAAAAGTCAGCACAATTATGATAGAATGCAAAATAGAAAAAATATATATATACTTCTACACTCAACAAACTCGTAACCAGAGTACACAGTTTAATTTAAAAAACACCCTACCACAACTAGTTTTTCAAATGCATTGTACAATAAAATGCGTCACAAAATAGGTTACATACATGGTGACCCTATAATGTCACATAGCAAAAAGGCCACTCTTAAGCTACCAGGAAAACACAACAAAAGTACAAGGCCCAAACTTCCATTGTAGTGATTTCTTAGGTGCAGGTCTAGTTGTCAGATCGACACACACACTCCCTCATGGCTCGTATACACCCACACCACACCCATTCAGCGCATCCGTCCCTACACACGTGACCGTATCTATAAAAAAGACAGAGCGCACGAGTTGTACGCCATTTTTGAGTTGTTCCCAAAGCACCGAACAAAGGGCCCACTACCACATGCGTGGCCTCTTTGGTCACTGAGTTAGTGGTGCCCGAAGCACTAAGCGGGTGAAGAACCTGCGATGATGATGATGATGGGAGCACGTGTATGTCGTGAGCCATAGAGGTATCAAGACTCGGCAACACGTATGAGACTTCTTTGTTGAAGATCGTGACTACATCATGAAGAAACTCGTTTCCACAAAAGGTGAGTAATGACACTTGAGTACGCATCAGAAGGAGTCAAAGGGTTGTAGCTGACTACATACAAAAATGCGACTTAATATTTTAGACGAACGCACTCCTATATAATGTATTTATTTACATATTTAATTTTTTTCCCAATAGCAGTAACGTTTTTATAATCGCTGAAATGTCTGGAATATATTTAGAATACAAACAGGCATAATATCAAGGACCGGTGTTCACATTTTTGCCGTTTTATCGGCAGGAAAATAAAGATAAAGCGACGATAATGGGCTTGATAATATGCCCTTGTGAATTCCCATAGCACCCTAGGTTCTTGTATTAACCTGGTCTGCTATAGGAATTCACAAGGGCATACTCCCATTATCGCTGCTTTATGGCAGTTTCCTGCCGATAAAAGTGGCGCAGTTGCAACAGTCTAACTACGGAATATTAAGAACCCACATTAAAATTCACTTTTGACAGTAGTTACGCAACTCAGTTTACGATGACTAATCAAAATGTCCTTTTGTTTCCTTCACCAAACATCCTTCAGAAGCAACCACGGCCTATCGAGCAACAGCAATGGAATTGTCTGCAATGTATTGAATATACTTTGACGTATAGAAGCAGAGTTCAAGTCGAGTGGTGAACTCCGGTGGCCGCACTTTTTATACAAGGTAAGCACAGCAGCCTACATATACAATGCCTTCATAGCAATGCATTAGAAATAAATCAGCATATTTACAATGCCGTCATGCCACTTTTGCGTCAGTAACGCAGTAGGCACTTCCATATAGACATCACTTGAACATGGCACTATAACAAGTGAAATGTTACAAGTACACTGCACTCATAAAACTATAGTGTTACCTTTATTTGTGAAAGGAGAGAGGGCCATATTATCAAGCCTTGGGGACAAAATTATCGCCACTTTATCGGCAGGAAAGTGCAGCTAAAGTGGCTATAATTGGTTTGATAATATGCTCTGTGGAATTCCAATCGAAGCTCATGTTAGATGTCCTGTCACCCAGGCTTGATAATATGGCCCAGAGTGCGTAGTGGACAGAAGCTTCTCTGTAAAATCAGATACATTACAACAGTCTGACAAACAGATCCACAACGTTATTACGCCACTTTTGAGTCACTTTTAACATGGGTAAAGTGACGCAAGGAGCTTAGAAATCTATGTCTGACTTTTCAAGAAAAAATCTCAACTCCAGACTCTGCGACACTGTTTTAATGTTGTTTTCTCTCTCTCTCTTTCTCTCTCTCACTCTCTGTGACATCATTTCTCTTTCTCTCTTATAGACACTGCTGTCTACTTGGATGTGTAGAAGAATTGTTCAAAAGAAGTTGTGAATTCAACTGGCCGAAGAGTTTGGCTGTAGTGTTTATACAACGGTAAGCACAGAGGCTTAGATCTACAAAGCCTTCATAGCAATGCGTTAGAAACAATTCGGCATAACAGGCGTCAGTAACGCAGTAGGCACTTCCATATAGACACCACTTGAACGCGGCACCATAACAAGTGAAATGTACCAGGTACACTGCACTCGTAAAAGTGTAGTGTTACCTTTATTTGTGAAAGGAGAGAGGGCCATAATATCAAGCCTGGGCGACAAAATTATTGCCACTTTATCGGCAGGAAAGTGCCGCTAAAGTGGCGATAATGGGTTTGATAATATGCTCTATGGAATTCCAATCGAAGCTCATGTTAGATGTGAAGGACATCTTATGGCTGAGATACCCGCCACCCCCTCTCAACACAATCCCCAAGAATGGGAATACGGAAACGGTTCTGAACTTTTGGAAGGCGGGAGGGAGTTACCCTCCCGGCCGTATTTATTAAAATATGAAACAAAATTAAAACATTAAAATAACAGTTTCATATCATGTACAATTTCATTTCCACATTACGATGTTCTTGGCTAACCTTAACACATCTCTAATACAAAGGTTCTCCTAGCCGATACTAAACATCCTGCAAATGCATTTCTAAAAATTGAAATTGTACATCCTAACATTACGGGCCAACGGCAAGGTCGTAACCGGTGTCAGATCCCTAACCCAGAACTCCCCCCTCACTTGTGAGGGGCGGTCGCACAGAGGACTACACCTTTTGTGCCTATTTCCAATTTCCCTTGTCTTGACGGGGGCCCCATGTTAACTCGACGCCATCTTAGTGGTCGTCCGAGGACTCGTGTGAGGTGTCTAGAAGGTAGCGTAGACCCCCCTCCCACCCCACACAACTTACCACATCTGCCGTCGCAGATGTCCTGGCCCCGGGAAATTCCCAGGAGAGGCCCTGCAGCCCCTCCTCCCCAGGGAGGGGCCTATGGCCGCCTTCCCTTTCGGCATCCCCATCCTTAGAGGGGACCGCCTCCCCGTTGAGGGGCCAATGGCCGCCTCCCCCGGGCGCTCCCATCCGTAATGGGTGACGCCCCCACCTCTAGGGATCTTCCAATTACTGCTCACCGATCATGACCTTACCGCCCGACCAAAAAATAAATACGACAAACTAAGGCTAAAAGAGGAGAAAAACAATTATACTTAAGCATTCAAAGTATAAACTCTACAGAACATCACTGTTCAACTCTGGTGCAACTACTTTTGAATAACATGTTGAAAATGAAGATTATCAACTTTATTGCATATCAAATCACCAACTTTATTCAGAACAACCTGTAAGAAAAAACAATACCACATCACACGACTTTATTCAAACAACTCGCTGTCATCAGGGGCTGGTGGGTGGGTCAAAATTGGCTCTTCGTTCCGTCTCGAGCTCACGTGCAAACGGGGAAGTGCAGCTTCAGAGCACAGGAACAAGAGGATGCTTTCTTGGCTTGTCACTCCTTTTATCCTTCTTCGGGCGGGCGTGGACCCACCTCCAATCCGCCTCCGGGGCGTGGCTAGCGGCTTCGGTGTCTAGGACAACCTACTCTTGGGCGGGAAAAGGCGCGCCCCGGCTACGCCGCTTCGGGCATACCAGCCGAGACTCGCCTCCCGCCCAAAATGGCTTCCCGGGGGGATCGGGGTACTCCACCATACGTTCGGGGGGACCGAGTGGTCGCCCCTTTCCATATGGCTGAGATACCCGCCACCCCCTCTCAACACAATCCCCAAGAATGGGAATACGGAAACGGTTCTGAACTTTTGGAAGGCGGGAGGGAGTTACCCTCCCGGCCGTATTTATTAAAATATGAAACAAAATTAAACATTAAAATAACAGTTTTATATCATGTACAATTTCATTTCCACATTACGATGTTCTTGGCTAACCTTAACACATCTCTAATACAAAGGTTCTCCTAGCCGATACTAAACATCCTGCAAATGCATTTCTAAAAATTGAAATTGTACATCCTAACATTACGGGCCAACGGCAAGGTCGTAACCGGTGTCAGATCCCTAACCCAGAACTCCCCCCTCACTTGTGAGGGGCGGTCGCACAGAGGACTACACCTTTTGTGCCTATTTCCAATTTCCCTTGTCTTGACGGGGGCCCCATGTTAACTCAACGCCATCTTAGTGGTCGTCCGAGGACTCATGTGAGGTGTCTAGAAGGTAGCGTAGACCCCCTCCCACCCCACACAACTTACCACATCTGCCGTCGCAGATGTCCTGGCCCCGGGAAATTCCCAGGAGAGGCCCTGCAGCCCCTCCTCCCCAGGGAGGGGCCTATGGCCGCCTTCCCTTTCGGCGTCCCCATCCTTAGAGGGGACCGCCTCCCCGTTGAGGGGCCAATGGCCGCCTCCCCCCGGGCGCTCCCATCCGTAATGGGTGACGCCCCCACCTCTAGGGACCTTCCAATTACTGCTCACCGATCATGACCTTACCGCCACAGGCCGGATAGTTGACCGGCTATCCGGACCCCCCACAAAAACTCCTACTTAAAGGTCATGGCTGCAAACTCTTTAACCAAGCTACGAAGTCTCCTATGAGTAAAGAATTCCCAACCCAGGACAAATGGACTCCATCCTCTAGATACATTCGGCCCCCCTGATACACCCATGCGGAATAGAATGCAATGTACTAGTACGGAACAATCTACCAAGCTTGTTATTCACCTTCTTCACTGAATGATTTACAGCAGCCACCGAAATAGCCCCCCGCCACACTTTCCGTGGAATCATATGGGACCATGCAATTGTGCACCCTGGAACCCTTCTCGCCAACCAACTTACTGTGGATAGTATCGCCTCGAGAAGTAGTCGTCTACCAGTGGTCACCAAATCATTGCCCCCAAGATGCACTATGATTATAGATGGCGGTGACCTTGTCCGCCCTAACAAACCCTCCATAAAAGTTTGAAACTGGTCAATACAGAGCCCGCCCCTTCCGTAGAAGGTCACCCTGTACCCGTATTCCCCAGCCATGTGAATCATGTCACCTGCCTTGAATACGTCCGCGGCACGCCTCACGTATGAGTGGCCCACGACCCACACCACTCTCTCCTCAGCCGGTGGCCTTTGACCGCTGGTTCCCAGGTGTCGGGTCGACTGCACAGTCCGCCCCGCCTCGTAAGCTTGCGAAACTGTAAACCAAACAAAAACAAGAAGCGTGAGTGCATGATATCAGCTTCACAACATGTGCAACCGCACATACCTTTTGTAACAATTCGAGGACCAACGCCCCAACTGTTTTACTTTTTCAACACTCAGACCCCTGGCTGTAGCCTCTGTAGCAGCCCCTATCCGGAAGGAATGGGTCCCAAACTCGCACGGGTTCAAGCCCGCGGCTGTAATTGCCATCGCAAGCACCCGCTTGAACTGAAATCTAGTCAGTGGGGTGGCGTCTGCGTGCCTCAGCAAGGTTCCCCCCCATGATGCCGCCCTGTGCGCCAAATACTCCTCAACGCATGCAACCGGGCAATTGGGAGATCCGGGAATCGGCTGGACTACTACACTGTCCCCGATCGCATCCTGATCAGTCTTGGACCTGGCAAACGAGACCATCATCGTCTCCCCCTTAATTTATATGTGCTCTCGGCACAGACCTCCCCCCGTATCCTGCTTGTTCTTTGCTACCAGTTCGCTAACCCGCATAGCCCCATGAAATGCCAATGCAAAAGCGGCCCGGAATAGCACTGTCTCAGACTGAGATGAACATGTTGCAGGGAGTACGGACAGTAACAGGGCCAACCTTTCCAGACCTATCGGGTGCCTTTCGTCCACTCTGCGACCCTCAAGGCGTTGCCACCCACGCAGCGCCTTCTGTACCACAAAAGACGCTGTGGGGTCCTGGATACCATGAGCCCGAGCCATAAAAGAAATGGCGGCCCGGTGCCTCTGAGCCGTAGCTACTGATTTGCCTGCCTGATGTAACGACAACAAAAATTTCAGGACATACTCTTCTTGGCCCCAAAGCTCCCCCATAGCAGAACCCAAAAAGGACCAATAGGAACGGAACGCCCCTTCGTATGCCTTCCTTGTCCTGGGTGCTAAACTCTCTCCCACGAGGTTTTGTAGTTCGGGGCACCGAGAGACCAGAGAGCTTCGGGAAATGGTGCCGCCACCGGGTCCGCTGTGGGCAGAAAATCCCAGAAGGCCTGCATACGGGAACGAGAAAGCGCATCAGCTGCTTGATTCAGCACCCCTGGCACATGTCTTGCCCTAAAAAGGACGTTCAGTTGCATACATAGCAAGACAATTTCCTTAAGCAGTCTCAAAATCCATTTGCATCGTGCTGCCTGACTATTGATACACTCAACCACGGTCATGTTATCAGACCAGAACACCACAGAGTGATCCCGAAACCCCTCAGGCCATGTTTTCAAGGCCACCAGAATAGGGAATAATTCGAGAAACCCAATGTTACCTGTAAGCCCACTCTCATGCCACCACGACGGCCATGTTTGGGCTGACCAGTGATTACCCAATATGGCGCCAAAGCCCATACTCCCTGCCGAGTCTGTCCACAACCCCAGCTCCTCGGAGGCCACCGCCGGTTTGTTCCAGACCACACGACCATTGAAATCCGCCAGGAATGCCAACCAAATGCGCATGTCCTGGCGAACCTCTGCCGAGAGCCTTGTGCGGTGGTGCCCCTCTTTAAGGCCGACCATGGCTTGTGCAATCGAGCGGGAAAAAGGGCGAGCCATTGGTATCACTCTAAGGGCAAAATTCAGCTGACCCACAGTCTGTTGTAATTGATGCAAATTCACCTTTGTCTCGCTAATACATGTTTCCAGCGAGGCCCTGAATTTTGTTACCTTTTCTTTGGGCAACCGGAAGCAACCCTCTTCGGAATCGAGCTCTATTCCAAGAAACTCGAGCGAAGTAAACGGTCCCACAGTCTTACCTGGCGCCAATGGCACACCGAAATGTCTCATGAGATCACAAAATTCGTTCAAAGCCTGTGCACATTCGGAGTCCCCGGCTGCCCCCAGGAACAGAAAATCGTCAAGATAATGCATAACATGCGTAAACCCCGTTATTCTTGTGAACGCCCATTGAAGAAAACTACTGAATTTCTCAAAATACGCACAAGATATGGAGCAACCCATCGGCATACATTTATCCATGTAATAGCGTCCCTGAAACATGAAACCAAGGAGACGCTGGTCGTCTGGGTGCACCGGGAGCAACCGGAACGCTGACTCGATGTCCGATTTGGCCATCAGCGCTCCGGGCCCCAGGCGATTCAACATGGCGACGGCCTCATCAAAAGATGCATACCGCACCGAACAAACTCCCGGGTCAATCGCATCGTTCACCGAAAGACCCCTCGGAGCTGACAAGTTATGTATCAACCTAAATTCGCCTGGGTCCTTCTTGGGGACTACTCCCAGGGGTGAACAAACAAAATCAGGAACTGGCGGTCTGTCATATGGTCCGGCAACCCGACCCCGGGTCACCTCTTTCCCAATCTTTGCTTGAACCACAGTTGTATTCTGCAGAACCGACAGTTGGTTCCTACATTGTGTTTTACCCTGAAAATTCCCCGCCGGGATGCGGAAACCATACAAGAACCCGTCTCGCAACACCCCAGCGGAGCTATGATCCGGGTATTCATTGAGCCAAGGAATCATTGCCATGGTATCAACCGGGGTAGGTAGAGGCGCCCCTTGGACTATTTCAGACCTGTTTGGCGCCCCCTCTACTTCCTGTGTCACCCGTTTTGGCTCTGCACATGGTCTCGGGATGCGAGGACTGCCCACACCCTGTACATTCATGTCTAAACTTGCATGACCCCTGGGGCCTTGTACACTTGCCTCTGTTAAAACTCCAGCATGCCCCTTTTTTACCTGAGTTGCCATTGGTCCTTGAGTGTTGATCATTGCCTGATCCCGCCCGAAAGGGCGCCCCAGACGAGTGGCGGGAAAACTCACCCCCGTTCCCCCCCAACAATGGCGACTTTGCCATGCCTGATTTCTCCATTTTTTGCCAGGAAATGGAGTCGAAACAATCCCACGTCAGAGATGTGTCGAACTCCTTGGACTTGCGGAATATGCTATCGTACAAGAACCATTGATTACCCTCATATGTCTGAGAAAACTCCATGATACGTGTCTGATACACGGGTAGTTCAGCCAACAGTTCGGGCCTTCGTTCCCCCATAATTGCGGTGAACATCCCAAACGCTCTGCCCCAATTACCTATCGTTTCGTCAACTCTGAAGGCGGCCATTTTTGAGCGCCAAACACTAGGGTGCAGAAATTCCTTTTGAATTTTCACATGCTCAATCTCATAATGATCAGTTAGTAAAGAAAACATGTTTACATATTTATCAGCCCATATCCTCTCTCTGACTTCCATCGGGATATGCTGAGCCACTTTTTCCCTCCTTGAGGGTACTGACCCCTCCCCGGCCATCAGCAATAGCTGCTTACCTGAACCGGTAGCTGTTACCGTAGTCGCTGCTGAACTCATGCCCGCTACTGGTAGTTCCACAGGAGCCTGCGGGGGAACAAGAGGACATGGTGCCTTCGCAGCATCTTTCGATTGCCGCAACTGCTTCATCACTGCTCTGGCCTCATCAGCCGTGGCCCCCTCGCTATCCTTCCCCAACCATGCTGCCAACTGTGCAGCCAGTCGGGAGGCATATCGTCCCCATTCACGGGGGTGACTACAACCGGAATTGGTTGCCCCTCGTTCGGGACTGGGATCGGGGCCTCAGTTGGTGTATCCGGGTGCGCCGGCGGCGCCTCGGGAACTGGGGCCTCCCCCCCTTACGCTCCCTTCTTGGCCCTTCTACCTCTCCCGTTAGGGACTACTCCCGGCAATGCTGGTCCAACGACTCGCTTGGGTCCCCCCACACAATTCATTGCCGCCATCTGCTTCTTCATCTCGGCCATGTCTTTCACCAGCATGCGGAGCATCTGATCAGTACCGACCCGTTTTCCGACTTTCTTGCCCGGCATCGTCCAACGCTGACTTTCTGAAAGAACAAAGAAAAAATTAAATCCTTCAAAATTGGCTCTTCGTTCCGTCTCGAGCTCACGTGCAAACAGGGAGGTGCAGCTTCAGAGCACAGGAACAAGAGGATGCTTTCTTGGCTTGTCGCTCCTTTTATCCTTCTTCGGGCGGGCGTGGACCCACCTCCAATCCACCTCCGGGGCGTGGCTAGCGGCTTCGGTGTCTAGGACAACCTACTCTTGGGCGGGAAAAGGCGCGCCCCGGCTACGCCGCTTCGGGCATATCAGCCGAGACTCGCCTCCCGCCCAAAATGGCTTCCCGGGGGGATCGGGGTACTCCACCATACGTTCGGGGGGACCGAGTGGTCGCCCCTTTCCAAACATGATCTTCGATTGGAATTCCATAGAGCATATTATCAAACCCATTATCGCCACTTTAGCGGCACTTTCCTGCCGATAAAGTGGCGATAATTTTGTCGCATAGACTTGATATTATGGCCCAGAGTTCGTAGTGTACAGCAGCTTCTCTGTAGAATCTATAATTACCTCTGAGCAGTGACAACAGATAGGTTACAACAGTCTGACAAACAGATCCACAACCTTATTACGCCACTTTTGAGTCACTTTTAACATGGGTAAAGTGATGCAAGGAGCTTGTAAATCTACGTCTGACTTTTCAAGAAAAAATCTCAACTCCAGATGCTGCAATACAGTTTTTATGTTGTTTTCTCTCTCTTTCTCTCTCTCACTCTCTGTGACATCATTTCTCTTTCTCTCTTAAACTTATAGACACTGCTGTCTGCTTGGACGTTTAGAAGAATTGTTCAAAAGAAGTTGTGAATTCAACTGGCCGAAGAGTTTGGCCGCAGTGTTTATACAACGGTAAGCACAAAGGTCTAGATCTACAAAGCCTTCATACCAATGCATTAGAAATAAGTCGGCATAACGGGCGTCAGTAACGCAGTAGACACTTCCATATAGACACCACTTCAACGTGGCAGTGTAACAGAACTGAAATGTACGAGGCACACTGCACACATAAAACCGTAGAGTTACCTAAACCTATAATGCTTCAGCTCATTTACTCACATCTACATAATTCTTAACTTTAATTTTCTTTTTTGTTTTGCAGATTACCAATCGGACATCTTTTGGAGTCCATTTAACAATTTATTTATAATATTGTTTGTTAAAGTTATTTTTCTAGTTGCTTCTAATATAGTTATAATTCAGTTTTGTTTACATTTATTGATTTAATAAAAGTTAATAAAAAAAACTACATACTTCTTTTATTTTGTGGGGGAGGGGTATGATGGTCCACAATAAAAATTATGTTGAAATACTATAGTAAGATATTCAAGACTAGGATTGAAAACTACTGAGTTCTAAGTAACACATACAATAAAAATAACGGTGAAAAACTACTAAAATGGCGGTGGACGGACTACGTAATCAACGTTTGGCACCTCGGCATTACCTTTCAAATAAATATAGAAAAAATATGATTATTATTATATTACAAAAGTACAGCGGATGACACACACGACCCAAAAAAAAAGCAACAAATTTACTACCTGAAATAAAGAAAGGTTTGCTTGTTGAACTTGAAGAAAAAGAAAAAAACGTGGGCTTCGAAACGAGGCTGCATGCGTAGAGTACAACTGCTACACAAAAAAAAGAAACGTTTTACATACTATCATAGAAATGAAGGAAAATATTATCAACAAAAGGCGATACATTATCGCCGCTTTTATAGGCAGGAAACTGCCAATAAAGCGGCGATAATGGGCTTCGATATTAGGCCCTTGTTAATTCCTATAGAAGCCTATGTTCTGGTGTTAACATGGGCTTCTATGGGAAATAACAAGGCCGTATTATCAAGCCCATTATCGCCACTTTATCGGCAGTTTCCTGCCGATAAAAGCGGCAATAATGTATCGCCTTTTGTTGATAATATGGCCCATTGCTCTTTTTTTTGACCAGTAAACTTAGGTGCATATTATCAAGGACCAGTGTTAAAATTATCGCCGTTTTATTGGCAGGAAACTGCCGATAAAACGGCAATAATGAGCTTGGTAATAGGGCCTTGTTATTTCCCATAGAAGCCCATGTTAACACCAGAACATAGGCTTCTATGGGAATTAACAAGAACGTATTATCAAGCCCACCCTCCCAAAATTAATTAAAAAAAACAGACAATGCAGGTACCCGGAGCTGGAAGGTCATTTTACATATTAGTGTCCTAGAAAGGTGGTGTTTCCCGCGACGTGTATGGGGAGAGAGAGAGAGCTCAAAACATTATTATTTTTTTTAAAACACCGAGGCTCCTCGAGACTGCGGGGAGTAGGACCGTAACCCCCCCCCCGCACACTTCAAAATAAAACCACAGGAGTGCCATTCCCCAGTGCTCAGGGCACCTTACAAGCCCACATTATGCAAACAAATGGCCCCCGTAATTTGCCCCCCCCCCTCGAGACCGAATGAATAAAACTTTTTCTACCTCGTACAAGTACTGCACGGGTACCCCACCATTTTTCTGAGCCTAAAGATCCATGTACCACCCCCTGACCAAGACTATAGGTTCAGAATGTTTCTAGGCTGCCCCCTTCCCTTATTTCTCAGCTTTGTTTTACTGTTTTCTTGTGACTCGGTGCTACCGAGGCACAAGAGAGCCGCCAACACTTGCTGGTTTTGAGTGTTGACAGACAGTTCACAGCCAACCAGCATGCAGCTCGTGCTCGTAATTGAACGGATTTCCGTCCGCGTGCTGCACTCCGTCTCTAGATATTGCTATGATTTTACCTGTAATTTTCTCAGAAACTACTGAACGGATTTACTCCATTAAACTAAAAGCACAATCTGCGAACCAAAGTCTACCTCTCTGCCGAATTTTATGTAATTCCGTTGAGCCGTTCGGGGTGTTGCCCTAGCTAAAGGTCCCTATGGAAAATTGCATGGGTAAAACACGTTTTGGGACCCCCCTTTTTTCTCAGCCCCCACTTGACGAATCACCCTCAAACTTTCAGGGAAGAAGCGGAACCAAGCAGGCCATTTTCTTTGAGAAATTCATGAAGATTCGTCCACCGGCACCAAAGTTATTCCAAATAGAATGTTGTGCATTTCCTATGGAAACTAGATCCTAACTATAACTTCCTACTGGCGACTGCCAGTAGGTAATATATATATGTGTGTATACATATATATATATATATATATATATATATATATATATATATATATATATATATATATATATATATATATATATATATATATATTACCTACTGGCGGTCGCCAGTAGGTAGTTATAGTTAGGATTGTTTTCCATAGGAAATCCTCAACATTCTATTTGGAATAACTTTGGCCCTGGTGGATGAATCTTTGTGAATTTCTCAAAGAAGATGGCTCGGTCCGCTGCGCTCATTTCCTGAAAGTTTGGGGGGGGTTGGTGAAGTGGGGGCTGAGATAAAAGGGGGGTCCCAAAACGTGTTTTCTCCATGTTATTTTCCATAGGACCTTTAGACTCGGCTACAGGTCGAACTGCTGAATGGATTTATAAGAAATTTGGCAAAACTGTAGAGTCCTGTTCGCAGATTACGCTTTTTTTGGAATGGTGTAAATCCGTTCAGTAGTTGTTGAGAAAATTAAAGTTAAAGTCAATTATATATCTATAGGCGCGCACACGTGCGCGCACCCAAGCGGCTGCGCGTGAGCGGAATTTTTTTTTGCTGCGTGACGTCTGTTAACGTTCGATTCGAAGGAAATCAGGAAGTTTTGTCCGCCATTTTGTCACTGCGAGTAAATATATTGTTCATTTCATAGCGTTGAAACATGGAAAGGGGAGAAGGTAGAGATTGTCTTGCTGCGTAGGTTTTCTCGGGGTGTGTAGTAAGGCCCTTAAACGCGAAAAAATATTTTTTTTTTTCCGGAAAAAAATAACGGGGTGCGCGCACCCGGTCGCGCACACCTATTCACAAGAGTGTGAAAATGGAGATAAATTAGAAGTTTGAGTGCTTAGATATAAAGTGGCTTTGAAAAGAGCCCTTGTGTTAATTGAGTGTTTTCTGCATTTATACGTAAGTACCGATGCAGAGCCTGATGTTGCAGAGGAAGATTGTGTTTCCCTCATTCGTGAAATGAACACCGTCTCTCCTATAGACGTCTTGCATGTGGTATCGCAAGTTGTTGTGGTAAATAGAACCCATGCTATAATCTCTGAGGAACGCAGAAACAGATGTATTTACATGTCTCCTTGCTTTCTCAAATTGTGCACAATGTTGATTGGACCAATTCCATTTCTGTCTTTGGCATATATTGGAATATACCAAGGCAGATCGAGGAAAAAGTGTCATCAATTGTGGAAAGGTGTCTTTTAGAAGCATTTCCAGACCTACCCGAGTGATTGTGCCTAGATCGTTCCCACCACAGTGCACAATTATAAGGTCTGGTTCTGGGAGATGCATAAAAGTTTTCACCAATGGAATCAATTGGTGACATTTCAATCCTCTTTTGGCAATCCATGTTATGTGTACATTTGGTAAGCCGAGGTTGCACATTCGTCTCCTTAGTGCATATTTTTCACTCCAGTGAATATAACTGTGTCCTATTAGCCAGACCTTCATTTTTAATGGATTTGTAGTCGTCGTCCGATCGGTTCTGGAAGTGGAATGGTAGTTACAAGTTTAAATTCTAAATAAAAAAAGGAAGAGGCTGGGTGTGGTTAATAAAATAAAAATGATTGGTTGATTATAATAAGTGGAGATTGAAGAGTACGTTGCATGTTAATGTTTATGTTAAACGAAAAGTATTATTGGGTGTGAAAAAAAGACATGTAACTGAGTTGTGGATTGGCAGGTGTTTCTGGAGGGAAAACAGTCTTCTTAGTTTGCTGTAGAACGTTGAGACATGAACTTTTGACCTGTTCCTTCAGCAAGGTGCAGAATGAGGTGTTACCATGGAAACAGCCGGAGATGCCAGTTGGTGATGGGTGTCTCTCACGTGATTCTGAAAATATTGTGAAGGACAACCAATTGAAATGTAAATTTGATTTTACAATTCTGCATCAGGAAATGTGATTGGTTGAAGAGAGTTATATGAGTGTGTATTGACTGGATATCTGTGCCATTGAATTTTGGTTGCAGTGATAGAAGCAATATTCAGAGTTCCGCTAACGAATATCTGTTTTGTGACTTTCACTGTTGTACACGGTTCAAAGCAATGGTAAAGGTAAGTGCGTAACTGTTTGTTTTGTCATGTATCGTATAATATAGTTTAATAAGAAACAATCATTGATTTTCCATGTGAAAACTAATTTATGGCTGTCGTAATGTGTTGTATTTGTAAAAGTAATTTCTTCCATTTAAATGTTGAATACGCAGTAAAAAATATTTTTAATATAGAGTAATTATTTTTGTAATTTTGAAGCGTTTATATATAATGAGAGAAGTTGTTGAGGATATGAAGAAATAATATTCGCAGAGACACAGACAATGCAGAAAGAGAGAGCAATGGTAAATTACTAGTGATACCGTTGTGAAAAAATGGTAATGGTTAATGAATTGGAAAACTTTTTGTCAGTGGACAATATTTCAGGCTGGTTGGTGGCCGTGGCCTGCACTGGTGGGGGTGGGGCGAGAGGGTCGGGGAAGGGGGTTAAAGTGGTAATGATTAAGGTATTCACAAAGTTTCTGTTAGACGTCAAAATTATAGTGCGGTTTCTGGTCGTCGTTTGCACTGGTGGGGTGAGGGAGGTGGTCGAGTGAAATAAAATGAAAAGTTTTGACCATGAGGTTGTATAGAGATTTGTGTAGTAAATGTGTTCGTACATTGAGGTTGGAAACGGAGCATAAAAATATCTCTCTCAGTTCTGCTGTTTGACTCAATCTTCATGTCCCTTCTGTTTTGCATCTCCGTTGCCCTGTGTTATCTTATTGTCTGTGTGTTTGCCTTCCATCCGGCCTGAGGAAGTTTGCTGTGGAGGCACACACAGATAGTCCTATTAAAGTGATTGGAACGTTTTCAAAAAAATAATTATATAATTGCATTGGTATTTTTAAAGCGCTACTGAATATTTTGTTTCACAATTACCGCTTGGTTGCTTTCTCAGAGCAGAGGGTATGTCGTATTTCACTCTTTGGTGCCTCTGCATCTGAGTCTGTTCTCTGGTGGCTGGGGGCGAACTGTTTGTTATTGTGGAGATGAAAGGGTGATAAGGAGAGAAATACGACATAGCGTCTGGCCTGTAGAAGCGTGGGAGCAGTGATTAACTCTGAGTGAAGCGGAACTGTGTTGGTGCTTGGTAACAGTAAAAAAAAATGTTAACAGTGGTATAACTGTCTTTACGGTGCGCGACCTACTAAGAAAGAGTTCACGGGCCGTAATTGGCTTGCAGGTTCTAGTATCAGTAAGTGAGGTCGAGAAAAGAAAACATTCAGGACTTTATTTACGAAGGCCTTGCGCCACCGGTGCGGTACTTTTTCTTATTTTAAAAAATGAGGCACCGGCGGCGGAAGGTCTTCATAAATAAGGTCCTCCGTGTCTACAGTTAAGGGTATGTGGAACCCATGAATAGTTTTTCAATATGAAATCATTTCAGTTGAGATTATGGATTAAAAGAGAAACCGTGAATATTTGAAATGTTTATTTGGAAATGTACTGTTTTAAAGGCAAATCATTATGTAACATGAGTACAGAAATTGCAAAAAACACAGTAATTGGTATTGTCAGTAGTACATGGAATACAAACGCTATAGTTGAAGAAAAATGAATATAGTTGGAAAAAAACATTGTACACTCTTATAAGGAAGTATATTATATTTTAATAAGTGGAAGAAGGTCTCTGGTCTTTTAGTTTAGGAAGGATATATGAAAATGCAAGTTGCTATACATCATTACTTTATGAATCAGATGTCTACATGCGAAGCACTATCAAGTTTGTGTTATGTTACTGTGTGAGGTGAAAAAAAGGCGCCAAAAGCGACAAAATGGCGAGAGGTGCATGTACGTGAGGGGAAAAAAAAGGTGCCAAAAGCGACAAAATGGCGAGAGGTGAATGTATGTGAGGGGGAAAAAAAAGGCGCCAAAAGCGACAAAATGGTGAGAGGTGCATGTATGTAATCTGTTGGGTGCTGCAGTATTGCCGGTCGTATAGGAACTCCACAGAATTAGGTTGCCGGCTATGCAGTGGAGAGGAGCATAATGACTTGATAAATTTTCTAGGAGTCTGGCCGATGTAGGTAAATCCCATTTACTGATTTTGAAATACCGAATACTACCGATTCGGTATTTCAAAATCGGTAAATGGGATGTAGGTCCCAACATCTGGATTCGTTACCGAATCCTTAACAATTCTTTAATTACCGATTCGGTAAATACCGATTCGGTAATGGCCATTCATTCCTATGGGCTTTGAAGCCCATAGGAATGATTAGGCATTACCGATTCGGTATTTACCGAATCGGTAATTAAAGAATTGACAAGGGTGCAGGGGGTGTCACTTTGACACCCTCTAGCACCCCCAAAACGGGCATGTGTGCAATGTGGTACACAGACATGCCCTAAGGGCACGTCTGTCTGTCACATGGCACATGTGTACATGCACAGATGTGCATGTACACAGGAATCGGTATTTTACCATGGATTTGTATTCCATGGTAAAATACCGATTCTGTAAGCCATGTGCTGATGGTACATTGCCTACCTACATTCCATTTTCGGTAATTTTACCGATTCGTTATCATTACTGAATCGGTAAATATTACCGAATAGGTAAATTTACCGATTCGGTAATCATAACGAATCGGTAAAATTACCGAAAATGTGCCCCTACATCTCGTTAGCCCTTTACCGATCGGAAACGGCCGAAAATCAGTATTTTCGGCCGATTCGAATCGGTAAAGGGCTACCTACATCGGGCCCTAAGTCACTTAAATATTGCTAAGGAGTTTGCCACGGAAATATGTATCCATTCTCAGAGGTTTATTATATTAAGGATATATATTAACATGGTGGCTCCTGGTGTTTTGTGGTTTTGTGCAAGTGTATTGCTTGCATGTGTATAATGCTGGCCCTGTAGTTTTTCTGTATGGACATGGGGTTTTATTTATGACGGTCTTGCGCCACTAGTGCGTCACTTTTCCCATGCTAAAAGTGACGCAGTGGCGACGCAATGTTTTATTAATAAGGCTTAGTTTTCGCCCCCGCACGGCTACCTCATGTATGCACGGTATGTTGAGTAGCGACAGGACTTGTCCTCATTGTGGCTTTCGTATGACCACTCTGTTTCAGGAGTCCACGGAACAGGCACTGGCCTGCGGTCTCCTGAACGTCAGGTCGCTTCGTAAACATAGGCTCGACGTGCTCGAGCTGATTACTGACAAAAAACTCGACATACTGTTTTTAACGGAAACGTGGCTTGATCAGTTCTCTGACTCCGACATCATTGAAGCCACACCAGAGAATTACTCCTGGGTTAGGCAGGATAGGCCAGAGGGGGTGAGAGGGGGGATTGCGATCATTTTTAGGGACACTTTGGCCTGCGGCTTGGAACACACGCTGATCGCGGAGAGTGAGGCGGGTCTCTTCTCGATTAAAATTAATGGAGCTAAGACACTAAATGGATGTTTGATATATCGACCCCCAGGGGCCTGTACTAAGTTTAGGGAGAGCTTGTTAGAAAGCCTCATGGAAGAGACCCTGCGCAGGGACAAATTTCTCCTATTAGGTGATCTTAACCTGCACCTCAACTGCCCGGAGGCCACAGGGGTTGAGGATTTTGGTCGGGACATGCTCGCCCTGCAACTGGATCTGAAACTTGAGGCCCCTACGCATCGACTGGGTCACCTCCTGGACCCGGTCTATGCCAATTGGGAAGGTGTGGAGGTGTCAGGTGTTGAACCTTTTCCCTGGACCGACCACTTCCTGGTTACATTCACAATACAGAGCAGAAATGCTCACAAAACTAGCCAGGTACCCTCTAACTTTCTTAGAAGGAAGTGGGCTAAATTTTCGGTGGAAGATTTTAACCAAGCTCTAACTAGGGATGGTTTGCCGGGGGGTGAGGACATAGAATCCGCTGCCCGTAACCTGAATCAGCATATTTTGGCTGCGCTTGATCAGACAGCCCCACTCTGCCGTTCGACTACAAGTGCTCGGAAAGAGCGCTCAGCACCTTGGTTCAGTGCTGAGCTGAGACTGACAAAGGCAGACTGTAGGCGGGCAGAAAAAGTCTGGAGGGTGTCCTACGACAGCAAGGCCAGGGAAGTATTCCTGGACAAAAGGCGTATTCACCATAGGCTGATAAAAAAGTCTAAGGCAGCCTACTTTGCTGAACAAATTCAGGGGGCAGAGAACTCCGCTAAGGAACTCTTTGGCATTTACAAATCCCTGACGTCGGTAAATGCACCCACAGAGCCGGAGAGCTGCTCCACGGAGTCCTGCGACCGGATTGCAGATTACTTTTCCGCCAAAGTAGAGAAGATTTATTCGACCTTCCCTACTTGGCCCACAGGACTGGACCTAGAGGAAGCAGCGGGGGACACAGAGACGGCAGGGCATATATCACACTATTGCACCCCTCCTCCGGAGGAACTATTAGCGGTGTGCCGCTCTGTTAAATCAGGGTCCCCGTGGGACCCGGTGTCGCCAAAACGCCTGGCAGACAGTTTGGAAGTCCTGGAGCCTTATATAAGGCACGTCCTCGATGTGTCTTTCGGATCGGGGAAGCTGCCGGTCGGATGGAAACAGGCGGTGGTGCTCCCGCTCAGGAAGAAATCCCACCTAGGCTTCGAGGTATTAGAAAATCTGAGGCCCATCTCCCTCCTGCCTTTTCTGTCAAAAGTGGCGGAAAAGGTGGTTAATACCCAAATTATGAAGCATGTGGAGGAAAGGGGACTGCTCCATGCGACGCAGTTTGGCTTCAGGCCACGGCATTCCACCGAGTCCGCCCTCCACATGGCGACGGAACATCTGAGAGAGGGCGTGGATGCAGGCCAAACTATGGCGTTGATCCTGCTGGACCTCAGCGCGGCGTTCGACACTGTAGCACATAACATCCTGCTACAGTGTCTGAACAGTGGTGGCATCTCTGGTACCGCGCTGAGATGGATCCAAGACTTCCTCAAGGAGAGAAGTTTTCAAGTCAGGCAGGGAGACTGCTACTCAAGGGGGGTGCCTTTGGGCCAAGGCGTGCCGCAGGGCTCGTCATTGAGCCCAACCCTCTTTAATTTGTACGTCGCGCCTGTAGCATCGATCGTGGAGAGCCATGGCCTCCAACTGGTGTCCTACGCCGACGACACGCAGCTGGTGATCTCCCTGTCGCAGGCGCCCTGTCTTGCTGCCGATGGCTTCCGTTCGTGCATGCAAGATCTTGCCGAATGGATGGCCAATAATTGTTTGAAGCTGAACGGTAGCAAGACAGAGGTGTTGGTGGTAGGGAGAGCCCAGTCTGCCTGGTCGCCGGCGTGGTGGCCCTCCTGCCTTGGACCCTCCCCTACCCCGTGCCTAGAGGCGCGCAACTTGGGGGTGTGGTTTGACGCTGGGCTCACATTCGGCCCCCAGATCAATCGGGTGGTGGGAGTCTGCTTCGGGATTCTGAAGAAGTTGAGAAAGGTCCTGGACTTACTCCCGCTTGAAGCACGTCAAACCCTGGTTCATGCCCTGGTCACGGCGAGGGCGGACTATGGGAACCTGCTGTACCTGGGGGCCCCAGAAAAAAGTATGGCCCGGTTGCAAGTGCTGCAGAATGCGGCAGCGCGTCTGATTCTCAGACTGCCTAAAAGGGCGCCTTCTAAGGCGGCCCTCCAGCAGCTTCACTGGCTCCCGATGAGGAGAAGAGTGGAATACAAAGCCCTCTGCACCTGTCATCGTATTCTGAATGGCAGAGCACCTGCCCCTCTGTCGAATTTGATCAAAGCGTATATACCAGCTCGCGCGCTCAGATCAACAGGGGGTGGCCTACTGAGGACTCCCAGAATTAAGAAAGCCCGCATGGGAGGCAGGTCGTTTAGACACCTGGCGGCAACCAAATTGCCTACGAACCTGCGCCTGGAACCAGATGAGGCTAGATTCCGGGCGAAACTAAAAACTTATCTTTACAGTAAATAATGGCCCTGTAGCTTGGTTTTCACTGTCATCTGCCTACTTCCACTTTCAGCGCGTGGACACGCCGGTGTGCGTAATCGCAGCGCTTAATAAATGTCCCAATAATAATAATAATAATAAGGCTTTTTTTGTTTTGTGAGTTGGCCTTTTACTTTTAAAAGCCTATTGTTGTAGGTGCATGAATTTTAACATAAGGAAAAGTGACATATCTGTGGCAGAATGCTTTTATAAATGAGAAATTTTGCATTTATTTTTAATGGAGAGTATTTTGGGAATCTTATTACTTATGCTTGTTCAATGCTATAATGATTGTATATTGTGTAGGAAATAAGTTTGTTATAAGTTAATAAAATGTTATTCTTTCTATTCTTAGAGTGTTTGGTGCCTGTAAGGATTAACCTGTCGAAGTTATATATTGAGAATATATATTCTTTTTTTCAGGTGAGTTTCTTTTTATGGTTTGGCAATTTCTGTGGGTGGTGATGAAAATAATAAAGAGTAATTTGTAAATGTTTTGAATATGATTTTATCTCAAATTGTTTACATGTGGTTCTATCTGCTTATAGTACATATGTTTTTTGAGATGTTCTCCATTGACAGTTCAAATTATGTTTTAATGAGCTTGGGATATGAGATCTTTTACAAGGAGTTGAGATTTAGAAATCATTGGAGTATAATTCTTTTAGGTTTGTTTTAGTAATACTTGTGAAGTGCTCATTATTTTTAAAATCTTGTTGTATTATGTTTGGTAGTGTTCCATTTTTAATTAGAGAGAGGTATTATGATATGGATCGAAATGTAATGTTTATTTTCCTGTATATCTGTGAATATACTATGTATAGGCAGTTTTTTAAATATTAATGTAGAGTTTTATTATGAGGTGGTTGTTCATGGTAAGTATGATATTTTGCATATGGTAAGACATTGAAATGGTGAGTATACTGTTGTAATATAAATGGAACTGTCTCTGTGGGAAGTAGTAATCTGTAAAGTGAATTAAATGGTTTGTATAGTGTAATTCTTTTCTTTAGAGTGCATATATTTATATTGCACTTTGTAGTGATGAAATAAAAGAAATGGGTCTCTAAAAATTATTGTACAGGTAATAAATATTTCAAATATGTAGAAAATCTAAAAATAAATTTTACAGTGAAATGTCTTTTATCAACAGTAATTATTTAATTTTAAAAAAACAAAGTGTCAATGTTTAGAGTTATATTGCCAATTTCTTTTTCAAAACAAGAGGAATGTGGTATCTTACAAATTATAGAGTTAATAAGTTAGAGATTATAAAATTATCTGTAGTTTAAAAATTAGTAAAGGTAGTTTTTAATTATACACTTATGGACAAAGATATAATTTAATGTTTATATTTTTTTAAAAGAAAAAAGAAGAATTTATTGAAAAAAATATAATGGAATTTTTTTGGGAAGAAAATGAAGTGAATTTTGAAATTATAAATGAACTAATGGAGGAAATATTAGACGCGGTTGTTGGAGAGGAAGAAGATGAAAATGACTATTTTATGGACATTTCATTAGATTCAGCATATTTAGAGCTGATAGAAGAGGAGGACAATGAAGTTGAAGAAATTTCTGATGAACTGATGTTAGAAGTTCTTTTAAATTATGAACTTTTAAATAAATAAAAAAAAGTTATAGCAAACCATTCGTGATGATAGCTTTTTTCATATATTCGTCGATAAAGTGCTTCATGAGAGTGATAAGATATGTTCTCATGAAGTGTAAAAGAGATTGTAGAAAAAAAGATTAAAACACTTATGATGACCGATAGTTTTTGAAAAAAGTGTACTGTTTGTATGCTTTTAAAAAAAATTCAAAATTGTCTATGAATTTTAAAGAAATATATAGTGTGATAAATTTACAAGGAAAATTCACTACAGGATTTACTACTTTGTTCAGAGATTTTCTGTTATTATGTGTATTTTATTAAAAAATGAATGTGTGGTTTTAATTTGTACGGTATATGGTAGTACTGAACTATAATATTTGTTATTTTTGTGTCTTACAGGTTCACAATCTCATCAAAATTTTAAATTAAGATGCCGACCAGAATTGAAAAAAAGAAATTCTACAAGCGGACGTACAGTTTAAAGAAGAAAACTACAGAATTATTTTCAAAGACTGAGAGGACGGTTACAAAGAAGAGTACTGCTGGTAAGCAAACTAAAAAGTTTGTGAAAAATATTTTGGGTAGGAACAATGTAACTATTGAAGTTCAGAAGGAGAAAAAGATTTCATCATCTAAAAAGACATCTGGAGTTAAAGAAACTACTATTACTGCAATTAGGAAAGATGAAAGTCAGTACAGTAAAACCCGGACCAATCAATTTAGCCAAATCAGGAAGCGTATGTTTTACAACAGAGTTGTTGCGAATTTATTACAAAAGGAAAAAGTTTCTAAAAAAAAGATCTGTTTTTCTTAAAAAAAAACTATACATAGAGGCTTTTGTTGAGCGCGCATTTGAGACAAAACGAAAGTTATTTATTTTAATACTTAATAGAATAAATATTTTAAATAAGGCGATTCGAGTTTTCAAAAGTAAAAGTAAATGGAAGAGACATATAAATAGGAGTAATTTTTGTAAAGTGTTTTCTGGGAAGTGGATGCATACTTCAACTTCTGAGCCATTTTTTAATGAAGAGAGTTACTTTCAAAGTAACGATCTGTTGCATGCAGTTGACACCACTGGTCGAGCGTATGAGGTGAAGGATGGTTGTGTTATTGAGAAAGAGAAAATTGTGGTTAGAAATGCAGAAGATGTTATGGTTAGAGAAGCTTTACAGGGACGTCCTAATGCTCCTGTTTACAGTTGGAATTGTAGTAGCATTTGTAGTGTACGACAGGATTCAATTAATTTCTTTCGCAATTTCTTACGTAAGTACACTAAAGAAAGTCTAAAGAAAAAAATTAAAATGTTGCAAGAATTAGATGAATGCAGAGTGCGTGAGGAGAAAATAGGTCTGCAAGGCCATTCTCTGGCTTGTCTCTCTAAAAAAATATGTCAGAGTGTATTTCATCACTTCCGGATGTTAGCAGTGCATCACACTAAAATGAGAAAATTAGTGAGAAAGTTGTACTATGCAAAAAGTCCAGCACTTAAACTTAAACAGTTAAATAGTGCTCTTTTGTATGGATGTGAATTAGATGTTAAGAAGATTTGTGCAGAAATTGAGGTAAGTTATTTTGGTCCCGAGGAAGATAATGCAGAAGGTGATATAATTACAGAAGGAAATGTGTTAGAAAATGTTGGGCATGTAAATATTGAAAACTTTGAACAAGAAATAATAAAGTTTAAGGTAATTGCAGGTGAGAAACCAAATTTTTCTTGTGTCTGTTGTCGACGAATTCATTACAAAAGTCAAACGAGGTTAGTTGATTTATATTTAAAAAGTGAAGATGAAAGTAATGGTCAATGGAAAGATTTTGCAACTTATTTGTTGGTGGAAAACTATTTTGATTTGGGTTTTGAGCAACGTGTTTGTAAATATTGTTATAATAAATTAGATGAAAATAAAATGCCTGCTAGAGCTGTTCACAATAATTTAGAGTTGGTAAATATTCCATCTGAATTGATGAATTTAAATACTTATGAGACGATTCTGATTCAATGTGTACATCCTTTTCAGGCTATTGTTCGAATGGAGCCTAAGACTGGTAAATTAAATCCTTCAGATTTACTAAGAGGATTAAAGGGTAGAGTTGTGTATTTGCCTCTTGATCTTAAAAAAAATATGGAAACAATTGGTGTTGAAAATGTAGAAGAGGAACCTCTAGTTATTCTAGTGAATGGTGTACCCACAAAGAGTAAGAAAATCTGGCAAGATTTAGTGGATGTTAGGAAAGTGAAAAAGGCAACGTTGTATTTAGTGCAAAATAATAAGTATTACAAAGATATATATGTAGAACAAGAAGATGTAAGTGAAGAAGAGGATAGTGATTTGTGTAGTGGACAAATTGAAAAAGTTGATGTATCTAGATCTGAAGAAATTTATGAACATTACAGTGTTCATCCACTGCATTCCAAAGAAGCAATAGGGAATGCTATTGAATTATTTCAGATGAGAAAGGCGAAAGGAAATCCGATTAGTGTCTGGGAAGAAAGTTTGGAAGGTCGTTGTTTCCCACAGTTATTTCCTACAGGTGAAGGTACACGATATGATGATCGACCTATGCAGATTCCTGCATCTGAGTACCGGACAACTAGATTATATGCAGAAGATCCAAGGTTTCGGCAATGTATTCCATATCTGTTTCATCTTTTGTTTGAGAGTGACTTATCTGGTCTGTCTTATGCAGTAAATCATATCTTAAAAAGTGGTGTACATCTGCAAAATATTTCAGCAAAGGAATTTATGGATAGAGTGCATCAGAAAGATAGTGTTTTGGATTCTCATTTAACTAATTTAATGGCTTGTCAGCGGGGTACTAATGAGTATTGGTACCGTCGTCATGGAGATTTAAAGTGTATGCTTAGAAACTTAGGAGCACCAACATGGTTTTTAACTCTAAGCAGTGCAGAGTATGCTTGGGAAGATTTAATTGGATTTCTTCGGGAGGCGAATGCAAATATAGAAAATATAAACTATAAGACACCTGGAGAACTGTGTTCATTAGATCCAGTTAATGTTTGCAGGTATTTTAATCATAGATTTGAAGCTATGATGTCTTTCATTACTAACAAGAAAAATCCGCCTCTTGGTGAAGTACTGGATTTCTTTTGGAGAAAAGAATATCAAGCAAGAGGTGCTCCTCATATTCATATGCTACTATGGATCAAGGATGCTCCTAAATTTGGAATAGACTCGGATGAGACTGTACTGTCTTTTATTGAACCGTATGCCACTTGTGACATACCTAATAGTACCACTGATAAGGACTTAAGAGGAAAAGTGTTACGCTTCCAAAGTCATCGCTGTGGAAAATATTGTCGGCGAAAATTCAAATCAAAGAGCAAATTTTATACCAAATGTCGCTTTGGATTTGCACGACCGGTACTTTCAAAAGGAAGAGTCAACATTGGATGTCATGTTTGCGACATAATATCAGAAGGAGGTCACCTAAAAATACGTACAATTTAAGAAGAGGTGAAGAATCGAAATATATTAATGACTATAATCCAGTCATTTTGTCCATGTGGAATGCTAACATGGACATACAGTATGTTGCAGACAACTCTATTGCTGTGGCTCGATATGTAACGTCTTACATCACGAAATCTGAAAAGACGGAACTGAAGGAGATGTGGGAAGACATTTCTCATGAGAAGAGCCTGAGCAAGAAATTATATACGTACAGTTTGAAGATGCTGTCTCATCGAGAAATTGGAACATATGAATGTTGTGATAGATTATCATCAGCAAGTCTTTATGCAAAGTCAAGGACTATTCTCTGGGTGAGTTTGGGCCTAGCAGAAACACGAAACCGTGTTCTAAAACCTGTGCAAGAAATTGAGTACTTAGCCCAGAAAGAACCAAACAGTACAGACATTTTGAAAACAAATATGTTGGATACATACTATCCAAATAGAAGTATTCTGCTTGAAAACATTTGTCTGTATGAAATACTTCAAAATTATATTTTTAAGAGAAATGTTACCGAGAATATTGATAAAGGTGTACATGCTGTAATTGGACATGAAGGATGTCTGGTAAAACAAAGAAAAAGACACTTGATAAATCATCGGAAACTGAGTTGCGAAACACCTGATAAAAGAGAGTTTTACTATTTTGCTCTTTTGCAACTCTTTAAACCATGGCGTAGAGAAGAGGAACTACTTGGAGACTTTGATAGTTATGAAGATTCATTCAACGCATCTAAAAGTACTATTGAATGTCCTATTTTCAGCAATTATCTCCAAAAGTTGAATGACGAAATAGAGCAAGAAGCAACAATTGCAGCAGAGATTGCTAGAGATAGTTCACAAGATAGTCAAAGTTCGGCATCATTAAGTCAAGATCCACTGGGACAACCAATTATTCAAAATGAAGCAGCCACCGCCATGGATGAGGTGGAAAGCGCAATGCAGCAAGGTCAAGAGCAAGTAATCGACTTAGAAGAATTAAAGAAGCAGTTTAATGTTGAGCAAAGACAGATATATGATGAAGTGACAGAGCACATTGAGCATGTCTTTCGTCATGAGAGAAAAGATTGCTCATGTATGTCATTTGAGCCTATTCGATTATATGTAAGTGGAGAAGCTGGGACTGGTAAAAGTTTCCTAATTAAAGGAATTACTACATATTTACAGCAAACAACTCAATCAACACTGTCGTGTGTTGTTACTGCTCCAACTGGATTGGCAGCACATAATATAAAAGGTGTAACTTTACATCGTTTGCTGATGCTGCCAGTTGAACATGAAAATAAATTACAATATCAGAAGCTTTCTGGAGAAGCTTGTTTTGAAGTTTCTAGAGTCCTTAAAAAAATGAAACTTCTTATTATTGATGAAGTAAGCATGGTCTCTAATTTAATGCTTGCTTTTGTGCATTTAAGAATGCAACAGACACTTAAGACAGAGTATGATGTGTTATTTGGAGGTAAACATGTCATAGTTTTTGGAGATCTACTCCAGATGACTCCTGTCAAAGGACAACCTGTATTTGAAACTGTTACACATGAGGAGACCAGAAAGTGTCTGGGCAGTATTGGAAATGTAAATATATGGTCACATTTCAAATATACTGAACTGATTCAAAATATGCGACAGGCAAAGGATACTAAATATGGAAGTATTCTTCAAGATATTAGGATTGGAAAATTAACTGAAGATGCGAAACAGACTCTACGAACGCGATTACTTTCCAAGCTGTTTCCTAATGAAGATAATGTTCCTGAGAGAATATATAGTAAAGAGGTTGTAGATAAGTCAGTGATATGCTTGATGCCAACTCTGAAAGAATGTTCAGTTTTTAATGAGAAAATGTTGAATTTAGAAAAGCAAGAAATTAAGAAACTGGAAGCTAAAGATAGAATAGAGCATGAAGGTAGTACTATTGTTTTGTCTGAAAAGTTGAAATTAAAATTGGATTCTCTTCAAAAAACGATATCTAAAACTGCTGGTTTAGAGAAAAATCTGTATGTATGTTTAAATTGTCGCATAATTTTAAGAAGAAATTTACATGTAGAAAGAGGATTGGTAAATGGAGCAATGGGTAATGTTGTTGGTTTTGTGAATTATACCAATAGAGATGAGATTGAATTTTTGAGGATAAAATTTGATGGGATTGATGAAGTTCAACAAATTAGTCGATGTTCAACTCGTTTTTTGCTTGTGAAAGACTTATATGTCCGTCGTAAGCAATTTCCAATTTGTTTGGCATATGCAGTGACTATACATAAATCTCAAGGTTTAAGTGTAGATTGTGCTTTGGTAAATATTGGAAGTACTGTATTCAAAGAGGGTATGGCGTATGTTGCTCTGTCGCGTGTTAGAACTTTATGTGGACTTTATCTAATTGATTATGATGAGACAAAGATTAGTGCAGATTTAAATTGTGTGAAGGAGTACAATAGGTTAAGAAGAGAATATGCTCCAAGTTTACCTCAATATCCTTTAATTGAAAGGCGTATAGTTGGTCAGAAAAGGAAAAATGAGGACAAATGTGCTGAAGTAGTCCAGAAACGACGAAAAAAAGATGTAGCTGTTGTTGGTAGCTCTAGGAAAACTGTTAGTATTGAAGAGATTGTTGGATTTAAGTTGAAAAATAGGTGTGGTGTCAACTGCTATGCAAATGTAGTAGTTAATGTTGTTTTCTTTTTGAAAAATGTTAAGGAACAGATTATAGAAAATCAGGAGCATACCTTTTGTCATTCTTTAAATTCTATATTTGAAACGTGTAGTAGTGGTGATAATGAAATAGGAAGTGTTTCGGAATTAAGGAATGTTTTAGATATATGTGCAGAAGTAAATCAGTTTTCTCAGAATATACAGCAAGATTGTCAGGAATTTATTATGTATATGTTTACAGCTTTGGAAGATGAAGGTGTAGATATTGATAGTCTTTTTGGGCTTTCTTATAAATGGGAACATAAGTGTGATAATTGTTCATTTTTAAGTAGTACTGAGATACCCAGCGAAAGATTTTTATATTTGACATTACCAGACTGCAAAGAAGTGCCTTTTAATGAACTAGTTAAAGATGCGCATCAAAATATGGTCTGTTCTCAATGCAAGTCTGAAATGTTATCAACTTTATTTATCCATAGATACGGACAATATGTAATTTTAATGTTTCAACGATGCAGAGCTGATGGGAGTAAAGTATCTACTTTAATTAAAAATTTTGTGGCTTCTCAAGTTTCTATTTCTAGAAGAACATTTGTAACTGTAGCCATTATTTATCATGAAGGGCATTCTACATCATCAGGACATTATACGGCTTATTTGAAGTGTGCTACTGGCTGGACACTTTGCAATGATAGCCAATTGACTTTTAAAAAACGTTTGCCTTTTGCCTTAAGTAACTCTTATTTGTTATTTTTGGAACCCAAATTTCAGTAGAGTGGTTTGGTGTAGGAATATGTATAGTACAAAGATCTGAAACTTACTAGTTTACAAATATCATGTAAATAAGGGTGTACAAATCTATACATGAAATTTGTGTTTTGCATATTGATAACATCAGGTACAAATTTACTTAATGTTTGATGGTATAAAATATGGTACAAATTTTGATTGTAAAAGTACAGAAAATAATGGATGAGACTAAGATTACAAAATTTCAGAAAAAAACTACTTAACTCATAGTATTTGGCCACGTGGAAAAATATGAGAGAAGAAAATGAGTACTTTTGAGAATTATTTAGAAACTTATATGGACGTAAGTGTTTCGGAGAGGTATTTCAAAGATAATGAGTTAGCTTATACAATTTGGCCACGCGGAAAGGTATGAGAGAAGAAACTGTGTCTTTCAAATACATTTTTTATAGGAGATTGCTGCACGGGATTTTGTTGAGATATCTTGAAAAATAAGTGGTATACTTTAATTAGGTTGCAACTGTGGAAGATGTAGTGTGCTTACTAAAGAAATTGCGAATTTGAGGAAAACATTTAAGACATGTTTTTTTCAAGTATTTATAATATGTATGCAGATTTTGTATGGGTTTTTTAAACACAATCATTTTGATTGTGTTTTTTTTTCCCCGCTGTTATATGATGATTAATGTTGAAATCACTCTTGATAGTGAAAATCAATGTTTTCTGAGGACAGCAAAAATAAATCATTTAATATGTTGTTTACTTATTTTGCTACATTGCATTCAGAAATATGTATTATAACAGATTTTTTTTACTCTCCTCCACAGATATTATATTTAAAAGGTAAGTTTAATTATTAATATCTGACAGTTTTGTTTGCACCTGTCTTATTGTTTCGTATTGTTTTTTCTATAAAAATTATACTTTATAATTTTATTTTTAATTTCTTTCCACAGGTGCTACGTTTTTATAAGACATTTAATTTTTTTTTCTTTTTATTAGGTAAGTATATATAATAAAGAAATTTTTACAACATTGTGTTATTTATTTCTCTATCCTTCTTAAAACAATGTCATCTTTTATATTGAACACTTCCACATAGGATTGGGTGCATTGTTAGAAGGTATGGTTTAAAAGTGATTAAATAAAATGAGCGATATTTCACTGAGTAAGTTTAGGAAAAGTGATATATGAAAACGATGGTGTATATGGTATTAAATGTTACATGGTGTTCTTTGGAGGACTTTAAATCCTGTGTTGTAGTTCCAATTTTGACTCAAGATTAGGGGGCTGGGGGGCTTAGTGGGACTTGCATGGTCATGATTGAGGTACTCCTTTTATGAGCCATGGTTCAGATGTGTTTATGATAGAGTGGTTCCGTCATCTTTCTGCTTAGCGAATAGAACGTGTTAAGGAAGCACAATGTTAGTGTTGTGCATGCATAGCGGCAAGTTCATCACAAATGTTGTTCGTCCTGAGGACAGATCAGACAATGTTCATGATGGAGTACGTTTGTGATGAGTATGGAACCATTTAACAGCTGTTAAAAAAACCTGAAGGGTTTTTATAAAGACGAGATATGTTTGTCATTCTAGAGCCCTGTATCATAAAGAACTGTTCTTCTGCACTAATACGTATTGGAATTGGTTGACTGTCATTTATGAGATTTTACTCAGTGACTTTCTGGGCCATATTCTTTCAAAACTGTGCATGTGATTGCTGCGTGAAGACCTACGCCTACTTCAATTTGAATATAGAGGTATATTATGAAAGGTGTTTATCTGTGTTTTTTTTACTTTAAACGTCAAGAAAGCAGAGATAAAATTATCTCTCTATTACCAAGCAGCTGCTAACACCAGTTAGGAACACTTAGTAGAAGATAGTGAACATTTTGGGCCGCACTTTGCATGTCAGTTGCATTTATATCTAATGAGATACAAAGTGGGCGTGCCAAGATGTTACCGACTGAAAATAGTCTTTAACATCGTTATCTCTTATTACTAGCTTTTGGATATATTTGCGCTAAGCGGGAATATTTCTAAAAGCTAAGACTTGCCTTGAGTAGTTCTTAGCTATGTTATCCAATGGGGGGTGGATAACATGGCTAATAGCATTAGGTCGCTATCTATGAATAATCCTGATTTTTTTGTGATACTTATGCTTTGCAACGTTTTTTACCGCATTTGCGTTAAATCTTATTAATACCAAGGTTTATTTGCGGAAGAAATCGCTGCAGCGCTGCGGTAAATGTTTAGGGGCATATTACCAAGAACTAGCGATAATTTTTGTCTCTAACTTGTTTAGTGACAAAAATTATCGCCGCACATTGGCGATTTTTATCGCAGATAAACCTTGCTATTAGCAAGGTTTATCGTAAATGCGATAAAAAACGGTCGCAATGCATGAATATCGATGAAAAGTCAGCGATATTCATGAATTATTGAGCAAATGCTCTTAGCCATGTTATCCACCTTCCATTGGATAACATGGCTAAGAACTGCTCAGGGCAGGTCTTAGCTTTCGGAGATATTTGCGCTTCGCGCGAATATCTCCAAAAGTTGATAATAGGAGATAGCGATGTTAGGGACTGTTTGCAGTGGCTAACATTTTGGCATACACACTTTGGATGTCATTAGTGATAAATATCACCGACATGTAAAGCGGGGCCCAAGATGGTTGCTATCTCCTATTAGTTGTCACTAATTGGTGTTAGCGACAGCTTGATAATAGGGAGATAATTTTATCTCCGCTTTGTTGGCTTTTAAAGCCAAAAAAGCGGTGATCAACCCCCTTGATAATATGCCCCCTAGTCTCTAACCAAGTAGAAGGAATACTACATACTTGAATATTGTTTAGTGCTTATTTTCATTGAGATCGTCACAGAAGTTCAATGGACCCGAGACGCTGTTTTTGTGTATCTTGGCGACTGCCAAGCCTTTGTAGCAGTGGGAGTGAGGCCTCTCTAAGGGGGGCAGCGTAGCTCCTTTTGATGTTTATAATTGCAGATAGCAGGGTAGAAATGTCCGCGGAATTTATGGATGCTTAGTCGAAGTATAGTGTACGTGCTGCTCTTAGCACCTCATTACGACACACAGGGGAGTCACGTTCCACAGTTGGAGATGAGAGACTTAGGAAATAAAACTTTATAATAGCAAGGGCTCTAAGCGATAGAAATCGACCGTTGTCGGTGTACAAAATATCACCGGTATTGCTGGTATTTTCTATGGTGTTAGTGGTCGAAAGAGAATAGTAACATATGTGAAAAAAAATTCGGTAACAGGCTCAGAATTTCACATTATCACGTGAAAACAAAAGTTTTTCTCACATACTGATAAGTCTTTTATAATTAAGGGACGGAGTGTATGTAGTGCTATTTACTACACTGCTATGTGAACGATGTCGAATGTTTCATAAGGGGAGGCTTTAAAAGTTTTTCGATAAACTGGTTTTCTAGGGAAGTGGGTGGAGTGTTCCGTGTAAATTGCAGAATAGAAACTAGTAAAAACCAATTGGAAGTGTTCTTTTAAAGTCACATGACTGCACATGTGTGTCTCGACGCCTGTACGTGATAGGTGGGTGCGCGCACCCGGTCGCGCACAAGATGAAAGCGGCGAGAAAATATCAGCTAGAAGTGTTGTTTTGAAGTCACATGACTTCACATGCAAGTCTCAAGTCCTGCACGCGATAGGAGGGTGCGCGCACCCGGTCGCGCACTACAATGAAGCGCCGAAAAAACATGTCATAAGATGCTCTTGGAGCATGTTTTCGTAGAAATAGTTAGTTCTGAAAAGAACTTTTTTTTTTTTTTTTTTTTGGAAACAAGTGTTATGATGCTTTAGATTTCTTAAAGTTGCTACTACATTTTTCAGTATGTAATACTATGAAAATGAAGTGAAGAAATGTATCTTTTCTTGGGGCATTTATGACTTTCAATTTTGAGTTTAATAAGAACAAGGCTCTGCTCTCCATATAAAAGAATTTCTCCACACTCGTTGCATTTCATGTGCACCTTCGCAAAATATGGTCTCAAGTCCATCTCAGCACTCGATGGAGATACAGGTCGTCCACCAGAAGATGTGCTGGCCACCTCTGATGGTAATAGCGTGGCCAGGGCTCTTGTCGATGCTTTTGCATAATGCTCAGGGTGCCTTTGTTTAACATGTCGCAGCATGGTGTGTATAGAAAAGGAATATTTTCTATTTGGATTTCCCCTTGAGAGCTCCGAATTGCATATCGTGCAGGTTACTTTTGGCGCATTCACTTTCTTTTGATCTTCAGGATAAGTAAAAAATTGCCAAATGAAAGATTCCTTTTTTCTTCTTAACGGTGGTCGCTCATTTCCTTCAGATTCGGAAGATGAATGTGGAAGGGCAGCCATTTCAGCAAAGTCTTCCGGAAGATGCTCGACGTTGTTGTCTCTTGAGAGTAGAAAAGATTGTGAGGAAAGTGGGTGGAGTGCTTCGTGTAAATTACAGAACAGAAACTACTAAGAACCAATTGGAAGTCTTGTTTTCAAGTCACATGACTTTACATGCGCTTCTCAGGACGTGTAGGCGGTGACACTATCTAGTTACGAACGTGATTTGGAAGTAGCGATGTTCTTTACTGAAGTTTAAAAACGTGAAAAGAAGTGAATTCAAACACATACGGATTTGATATATTTTTACAGCTCGATTTAAGTATACCCCTTGTTGTAAATATTTTTGTCCACCCTAAGCGTGGAAGGGTATGCTCAGACATGAGTCCCTTGCTCATTGCACCATCAGGATTCAAGCAAACCGGGCCGAAGACGGCTGTAATGCCAGAAACCGGTCCCCGGGAGCTTGTTTCCTTCCCAGTGTAAGAATTGGCTTTTGTAGTTTGGTTTGCCCTGTTCCCATCATGCACTGGGACAGGAACAGACTAATTTGCATACAGCCAGGTTCTGAAACTGGGATGGTGCAGTGAGCTAAAAAACGGTGTTGGATCTAGCCCTGATCTCTTGACTGGGTGAGAGCTTTCTGCTTAATTCAGAGACTCTGTCCCTCACCACCCCTTGTTGTAAATATCTCAGGACGTGTAGGCGGTGACACTATCTAGTTACGAACGTGATTTGGAAGTAGCGATGTTCTTTACTGAAGTTTAAAAACGTGAAAAGAAGTGAATTCAAACACATACGGATTTGATATATTTTTACAGCTCGATTTAAGTATACAATTAATAAATTATAAAATCTGTTATATTTTTCAAAATAAATATTAAGGTGTGTACAATCAGTCACGCACGAATGATTAAAAAAAATTCGGCTCCATTTAATTAAAAAGTTTATAGGAGAAAAAAAGCCTAGGTTCAGTGTCTTTAACGTACTATAAGTTTTTTCATTGGTCTATGAAGAAATTCATTAGGTTTAAATTGGAAAGCTTCATGAAATAAATAGGTGGGTGCGTGCACTCGGTTGTGCACGTAAGATTGGTATGTCGATATTTATTTCAGGTATATCCTTCATACTTAGGAACTAGCATTCAAAAAACCTATGAAATTCACTGAAAAAACCATAGGTTTTACACACGTTATAGTTAGGAAGTAGCATTTGAAAAACCTATGAAATTCACTGAAAAAACCATTGGTTTTACACACGTTATAGTTAGGAAGTAGCATTTGAAAAACCTATGAAATTCACTGAAAAAAACATAGGTTTGACACCAGTTATAGTTAGCTGGAAATTTTACTGATATAAAACCAATGAAATTCCACGTTATAGTTAGTTGGACTCACTATAACTTGCGCGTGTAATGCACTGCTGATCACATCACATATTACATCACTCATGACATGGTCAGTGACATCACTCATGACATCACTGATGACACCATCCTTGTGAGAAAGTGACAGATATCATTTCAGTGTAATGTAACCCTTGAAACACATATCAAAAATAGAAACTAACATTTTCAAAAAAATGGAGATACCTATACCAGTTACAACAACCAATTCAGTAATTCCAACATTTATATACACATCCACTAATTCACTAACAGTTCTATATAGTCACTCGTATATATGCTTACTGATTATATATAGTGATACAGCTATACATCCTATTATATACCGACAGACATCCAAAAGTAAATCACACACATATTCACACTTGGAAATAAACTCTTTTAAACAATCACTTATAGAAACACATACTTATTTAAACAGGAACTCTTTCAATCTCTCACTGTCACATATACTCAGTTCAGTTTCAGTTTCATTGACTTTTATTCGATTATCATTTCAATAATCATAAAAAGTACATAGTTTAAAAAGAGAAGAATTTTAACACATGATATAGAAAACACAGTATTAATAACATTTTTGAGTGGAAATAAAGAACTAGGGTTTAAAATACTGTTCAGTTCTCATTTAACTAGAAATGCTGCGACGTAATGTTAAGACTTCTTTAAGGAAGGTCGCTATAAATTTGGCTTCATGCATTGTCTTTAAAGATTGCAAGTAAAGATATGCTGCATGCGTTTGTCTGTGACCACTGATTCGGAGAATCGGAATAATCCATTTTTTCCTTGATGTTTTATAATATTTGCAGAAGAGGACTACATGGATCGTAGTTTGTTTAGTTATATATTTCAATACTTACATAAACTACATTAAAACATATGTGGTTACTAATAAACACACTAGTGAAGCAGGTATTCACTCACTAACACACACATATACACACTCAGCCATCCATACAGTCCTGCACATCCATTAAGACACTTATTTAAACATTTATTTTTCCATCAACCTCTACATATACATATATAAAACATATTTATTTTTTAAAAAATACACACATTCACTGAATAGTGTCATCAGTGATGTGATCAGCAGTGCATTACACGCGCAAGTTATAGTGAGTCCAACTAACTATAACGTGGAATTTCATTGGTTTTATATCAGTAAAATTTCCAGCTAACTATAACTGGTGTCAAACCTATGGTTTTTTCAGTGAATTTCATAGGTTTTTCAAATGCTACTTCCTAACTATAACGTGTGTAAAACCAATGGTTTTTTCAGTGAATTTCATAGGTTTTTCAAATGCTACTTCCTAACTATAACGTGTGTAAAACCTATGGTTTTTTCAGTGAATATATATATATATATATATATATATATATATATATATATATATATATATATATATATATATATATATATATATATATATATATATATATATATATATATATATATATATGCAAAAAAAGAGAAGGAGAGAACTCTGGGTAGTTTTCAAGTTTAGGTGGAAAGCAGCCCCTGTTAGAGCACTCTCAACACCAGCGACACTCTAGATCTGCTCATTTCAAATGTCTGTTTTTCTATCAAAGTTTTTAAGCATAGGATTAGCACAGTGCTATCCAAGCCGAGATAGAAAAAGTATTTTGCAATTTATACAGCAAAGTCTTTAAGCATAGGACTAGTCCAGTTCTGTCCTTGCCGAGCTGTAAAATTACAAAAGCAATTCATCACTCCAGGCACAATATTACAGCTTTGAATTTGTGAAATACCAACTCAAGCCAACCTGAAATGAGTAAAAGCAACCCCTGACATAGTGTTTCGCTCTAATTAGAGCTCTTCAGAGAGGTATAGCTTTGTCCAGACACAAGGGATCACCCAGTATTAAGTCAAAACAAAACCCTTTCAGGCATAGAGTGACGCATAAATTATGCAAAAAAGAGAAGGAGAGAACTCTGGGTAGTTCTCAAGTTTAGGTGGAAAGCAGCCCCTGTTAGAGCACTCTCAACACCAGCGACACTCTAGATCTGCTCACCTCAAATGTCTGTTTTTCTATCAAAGTTTTTAAGCATAGGATTAGCACAGTGCTATTCAAGCCGAGATAGAAAATGACAAAGTCTTTTGCAATTTATACAGCAAAGTCTTTAAGCATAGGACTAGTCCAGTGCTGTCCTTGCCGAGCTGTAAAATTACAAAAGCATTTATCACTCCAGGCACAATATTACAGCTTTGAATTAGTGAAATACCAACTCAAGCCAACCTGAAATGAGTAAAAGCAACCCCTGACTCAGTGTTTCGCTCTAATTAGAGCTCTTCAGAGAGGTATAGCTTTGTCCAGACACAAGGGAGCACCCAGTATTAAGTCAAAACAAAACCCTTTCAGGCATAGAGTGACGCATAAATTATGCAAAAAAGAGAAGGCGAGAACTCTGGGTAGTTCTCAAGTTTAGGTGGAAGCCAGCCCCTGTTAGAGCACTCTCAACACCAGCGACACTCTAGATCTGCTCACCTCAAATGTCTCTTTTTCTATCAAAGTTTTTAAGCATAGAATTAGCACAGTGCTATCCAAGCCGAGATAGAAAATGACAAAGTCTTTTGCAATTTATACAGCAAAGTCTTTAAGCATAGGACTAGTCCAGTGCTGTCCTTGCCGAGCTGTAAAATTACAAAAGCAATTCATCACTCCAGGCACAATATTACAGCTTTGAATTTGTGAAATACCAACTTAAGCCAACCTGAAATGAGTAAAAGCAACCCCTGACACAGTGTTTCGCTCTAATTAGAGCTCTTCAGAGAGGTATAGCTTTGTCCAGACACAAGGGATAAGCGTATTAATACAGTTTTAGATCTGGCATAACTTTCGCACCCGTATTACCCACATCCAATGTAAAAGTTTAGCAACAGCAATTGAATGTTCTGAACAGTCTATTTGGAGAATCCTTAGTACCTCTGCACCAGTAGTAATGCCCTTCAGCAGACAAATATGCTTCAGCCACGTACGCCTAGGATGTTTATACTCTGGGTAGATGAACAAGATGTGTGCTATGCTTTCCGGCTGGGATGGACAAAATAGACAACTTGTATTGGTTTTGGCATGCCATTTACCAGTGAAAGAGTTGACAGGAAGCGTTCCCACCCTATATTGGTGGTACCATTTCCTGTCTCCGGAAAGTGTGATAAAATCCCAGTACCCTTCATAAGCAAATTCTTGTTTTAGCTCCAGGAAGTTTCTTGTGAGCGATGGACTGGTACAAGTTCTAAAACTTCACATGGAGACCATCGACCAATATAACTCCCTGAAAGCCTTTCTAGGCGGAAAAGGATTAACAATAGGATTCTCCCACAATGAACTCAGGCCCATGGCGGTGTAAACTGTCCTAACCTCTCTTAACCATGGAATTCTGTGGGCGGTATCAGCATCTCGGACTTCGAGGAAAGCTGAGCGTACAGGGAGAGCTCGGGTGTAACCCACAGTCTCCTCCAGTAGGCCACAGGTCTAAAACGTGCCACGTCCTCTAGTAGCTGGCATCCCAGATCGTAATAAAAGGGGCAATAGTGGCGTGGATGGTGGAATGCCAACTAATCCCCTCACAAACTTGTTTTGGGAGCCCGTTAATGGTGCTAAATTGCTAAACCCCCATAATTCTGCCCCATAAAGGACTGACGCGCTGCTTTTGGTACTATAGATTTTAAGCGCTGGGGCAATTGGTTTGTGGCTGATAGGCACATTTCCGCTATTAGGGCACCAGCTAGTTGTGCAAGTTTGATAGGCAGCTGGTTAATGTGAGGTTTCCAATCTAATTTGGAACCCAAGGTTATGCCAAGATAGGAAAAGATGTGGGTCTGTTCTAGCATTACACCATTCATAGCCACCCTCCCTCTGACGAGCTTTTGCTTGTGCATGACCATAAACTTAGTCTTACTCACGTTAATGGTAAGACCAAAGTCCTTGCAGAACACTTCAAAATGCACAATAGCCTTCTGGAGGCCTTGCTGCGTTTTAGAAATTAACATAGTGTCATCTGCAAACATTAGCAGAGGGATCCGTTTGCCATCGTGTATGGGAGCGTCAGTAGATGGTTCTTAAAATACTGAATCACCCTATTAATATACAGCAAGAAGAGTGTTGGTGCTAGTACACACCCTTGTCGTACTCCTCTGGAAATAGGAAACCTATCCGTAACTTTTCCTTGCTGTCCCCAACGGACTTGGGCAAAATTTATGTTGTGGAGTTTAATTAAAAAAGCCAGTACATCCAGTGGCATGCCTTGTTCAGCAAAAACACTCCACATCTTGGCACGCAGCACTAAATCAAATGCCGACTTAAGGTCGACAAATGCCGTGAAAAGAGTGCCTTCTCTAAGGATTACCACCCGCCAATATATTAAAACAAATCTAAAAACCTGATCTATGGTGCTCGTGTGTGTGCGGAACCCAGCCTGAAGGGGAGACAGAATGTCCTCCTCTTAAATCCAGCCTTGGATCCTAGTCAATACGAGCCTAGCTATCACTTCTGGATGCAATCAATCAAGCTTATAGGCCTATAATTGGCTGGGTCCGAGCGATCCCCTTTCTTATAGATCGGGATGATCTCGGCACCCTCCGATGTGTCTGGTATGGGGGAGCCTTTTGCGATAGCATTGGCAAGGGACTGAATATAAGGCGCCCACACTCCCCTATCATGTATAAACAAGTAGGCTGGTACACAGTCCAACCTGGGCGCTCTACTTTGGGACAGAATTAAGTGTACTTTCTACCTCCATTTTGCTGAAATGTAAGGGTGTAATGTCTTGGGGGATATTTGGGATGTCAGGGTACAGCTCAATATCAAAATCCGGACAGGCAAACTGAATCGAAAAGTGCAAACCCACAATTCTGGGGCACGTAATTAGGGGGTTGGTCCCTGGAGTGCCCCTTCCCCAATTTTACTAAATCCCAGAATGCACCCATGTTCCTGTCTCTACTGGCATGATACAACTCTGACCAGTACTGTTCGTCCTTAGCCCGTTTTGCATCGTGTTGCGCTTTCTTATACGCCACCCTGGCATTTTTAAACATGTCCCTATCTTTAGTTCTTATAGCCATAGCCAGGGTTTTGTAAGCATCCCTACATGATGTGCCATACCATGTTTCCACCCTAGTTTTAGGCTTATTCTTCCGCTTTTGTACCTTTGTTATAAAAAAAAGCCCTGAGCTTATTAAAAAAGAACATATGAATGGGAATAACTTTAGACACCATGTCCTGCTGAGTGACACATTTCTGAAGATCTGCTGTGGCCTCTACGGCCAACTCACTCATTGCCACTAGGTGATCCTCTTTAAAAAGGCAGTTCGACCATTTTACTCTCCTAGTATCGTTAGTAAGGAAAATGTCAATTGCCTCTGTGCAGACTTCTGAGGAGGGACTTCCTAATAACTGGGAGGACAATACATGCGGGTTATGGTGGCTTTCCACTCTTTCCAGACCAACCATAACCTTAATTGAGAACCAATTTTCTTTGTTAAAAAAGGATGTAGTCTATTAAGTAGTCCATTATTAAAAGTGGGAGCTCCCTGCTTATCTGATTCCGTTCTTCAATTTGCGGCCCTTAACCCCTGTTCCAGGAATAAAACTTTAAGCTGTAACGCAGCCTCTGACCACTTCTTAATTGGAGGTATGGACAGTTGCGGAATGTCCCAAGAGAGGTCTTCCTCCAAAGTAAGATCCATATCATTTCTATCTAGCGGCTCAAAGCAGCAAGTAAAATCTCCTGCTACTATAATGTTCCCCTTTCCATTATAAAGGTCAAGATACAAGTCTAGCAAGGTAATGGTATCAGAGGCTTTACCCCCAGGCTTACCCCTTGCATAGATATTGAAAATGAAAAGATCCTTAGACTTTGGACTTTGAATTTTAATTATTAAAATATCACTGCTCTCGGAGTCCAACTGTTTGACTTGATACTGTCTACCTGTCTCACCCTGGTGGTCAAACCCCCCATCGGTCTTCCCCTGGAGCTCGGAGTAGCTGGTTTAAAAAAATATAGATAACCTTGCCTATACTCTGGTTCAACTAGCCATGTTTCCTGGAGTAGTATAAAATTATTTGTATCTATAAATGTTAACCAGTCGTGGGATATTAGTTTACTTTTTAGCCCTGCGATATTCCATGAAACCAAGATGATTCTATACATCCAATACTGGGATTACTATATTGCTGATGCCCACTTACACAAGGGGTTGCATCTAAGACCATTTAACCTGATTCTGGGCAAACAGCAGACCTTAGAGCTGAATAGGGCTATTCCAGTTATTATTATTACACTTGGGTGAGCCAATTGACGGTAACCTAGTGGCTTCATGACTCTGGTTGGTCCTAATAATTTTGTCCTCACTACGGCCTTGGGGTGAACTCACCCCTGATGTATTGTGGTCTATTTGTGGGGACAGTCAATCGTTTGCATCCAATGTGCTAAGCACCTCAAATCTGTTAGCCACTGAGATAGCACTGTTAGTAACTCTTGGCCAGTTCCATATTGGCCTGTGTGTTGTTGGCCTTTGTTGTACGTCAGATCGATAGAAAAATCCCAACGGGAGAACACTGATAACCTCACTACTAGGCCTAGAGTAGGCTGCCTGGTCCAAAATACACCGTACCATAATCGGGGACCTAAAACTTAACACGACACAATCTCTATCCAATCCTTTTTGAGAATGACCAACTCATCATCTTAAATTCCCTGAAAAGATGGTTCCCAAGACCTGTTTTAGTATTTCAGAAGTGGAGTGCCTTGTTCTTAAGTGAGGACCAATGCTCCTCTTCTTGATGTTGGAGTTTCGGGACATTTGCTAAAATAATGGTGTACGGGTTCGCCTCGGGTGGAAGATGTAGGAATGCTCCCGCAAGCGAAGCATTTCCCAGACCCTGTAATCTTTCTACAGGGCCCTGTGACCCATCTCTACCTTTAGGTTCGGACAGTATTGGAGGGTTCAGAGGTGTTACCATTGGGATTGGTAAGGGACATGCCGTCCCGCTACGTGGTGACCTAGGTGGATTTCTTATCTCTTTAATGACTGGATCTAAGAAATGTCTATTCCCGGAGTATACAGGTTGGTCTTTAGATATATACTGTTCTAATTTACATAGTCTTTGATCAATTACTTCTAGTTTCGCCAGAACAGGATTAATCAAAACTAATAATCTTTCTTCCAGCTGTTTTAAAAAGTCAGGTTGAGCCCGGAAATAGTTGCGGCAAAGTGCTGCTGCAGATTGGTTAGTACTATTCTCAACCCCCGTAGTATGCTCAAAGTCATCCGGTATATCCCTGGGCGCTCCCAGCTCATATACAACATTCCTGTTCTTTGCCTGATTTGAGATCTGATGACTGGTTTGAGGGGCACTATGTGCTTTCCTTTTCTTGGACTGTTCTTTGACTTTAGGGTCTTGTGAGGACCTTAGGTGCCTGATACGAGTGGCTGGCGGAGAGGAAAGCGGAGTTGGGCAAGACGAACTAACCATTTGTAGAAATTGGGGGGAGCCCTGCTGTGGATTAGATGCAATCCTTTGTAAGGTTTGGGGGCTCGTAGCTACAATAGCATTAGAGTCTGGCATAGGAGCTTGCTTAGTAGGTGGGTTTAATGGTTCTAAAGAGAGCCTCCGCTCTGTGAGCTGAATCTCGTGTATTAACACGGATTCAGCCCGTGAGAGGAAGCGTCTAAGGTACCCACTACTCCTGCCCCAGTACCCCCCTTACGTGAGTTTTTACTCATAACGCTAGATTTAAAACTTGTCTAAAGTGTACTATAATAATTTGGCAAAAATAAGCCAGTAAATAGCACAGCTTCCTCTTTCAACAATTACTCTCCCACCAGCACAATAAAACACTAACAATGCCCCCTTAAGTCCAAAGTCAAAATTGAAAGCTCATCTTACTCAGCTTACTTCGAGTCCGGAAAGAAAATGTTGGAGGGGTGGCCCAGCTCAGCCACTTCCTGCCGCTGACGGGCCCGCCCTTGGCTCGGGCAGCGCCCGGGCACGCCCACGCACGTCCCTTGCTGCGTGGGGTCTCCTTCGCTTTTAAGCACGCCCTGGCGCTGAACAGTGATGCGCTGGAACAGCGCCACTTAGGGCTCTGGGCTATGTGGTCCCCCTCTGGGCGCGATGATGGCGGTACTGGCAATGAAAGCGGCAACGGCCGCAAGAGCTGCTAGAGTCCCCACAGGTGGCAGCCTAATTCAGCAGGGAAAACAGGACAGTAGAAAAACCGGTAAGCATGAGAATTCAGCATTCGCAGCATCCCGCGATGCGTGGGGCCTCCTTCGCTTTTAAGCGCTTCCTGGCGCTGAACAGTGACGCGCTGGAACAGCGCCACTGAGGGCTTCTGGGCTATGTTGTCCCCCTCTGGGCGCGATGATGGCGGTACTGGTGGTGAAAGCGGCAATGGCTGCAAGAGCTGCTAGAGTCCCCCACAGGTGGCAGCTTAAACCAGCAGGGCCAACAGGACAGCAGAAAAAACTGTAGGCAGGAGAATTCAGCGTTCGCAGCGTCAGAGTATTTTTTGATTAATAAATGATTGAACTTTCTTCACTGCCAACTGACTGTTTATTTGGTAATGGGATTTGGGCTATTGGTAGGTATAGCCCTTTATGTTATTTTTATGGTACTTCAGTAGGCGACTCTGGTGGGACTCCATGATAGGGTCGTCCTCCCAGTACCGGGTAGAAAGGACAAAGAAAGGGGAGCTCTGGTCGAGCGGGTGGACGGACCGAATATTTTTTTACTTACTCCGCTCTCACGATCCGAGAGCCCCAGCTGCTAGTGACCCTTCGCCAGAGTCCTACAGGCGTAACCCAGGAGCTGACCGTGTTGGTCTTCAGGAGTTGGCAGTGGAGAATACGCAATTGTACCTGCGGGCACCAGGTGAGTGGATTATTTTTGATGACTTTTGGAACGTGCTGTTGAGCAGTACTTTTGAAGCAGTTAACTGTGTAGGATTTGGTGGTCGGTGTACCACGGAGAATCTTGGGGGTCTGTCGGGGCAGCATTGTGGCTGTATGGGTAGATGCTCCACGGACTTGTTTTGGGAGCAATAGAGACGCCGATTGGACGCCCTGGTGTGGCTCGTGTGGTGCGCACCCAGCCGGACTGGTCTCGGAAAGGCCTGTGGTTGTACCTGGGTAGCCTTGGGGACATATCTGAAGCGGTGCTAAGGAAGCGGGCTTAGTCAGAATAGTCCCAAGGGTGAACCAGGAAGACTGCAGGATGGTCTGTAGGGCAGTCTGTGGTTATACCTGTCCGGCGGTCTCTTGGTAGTCTTTGGACTGCTTGATTTTTGTATATGTTGGTCTGGAATCTGAATTGATTGAATCTCCATGAACAGAAGTCGGCTGGATTTGTTCTTTGTTTGGAAAGACAGAAAAGAGACATGCCGTTTTGAATATCCTTGTATGTATATATATTATTGTTCTGTGTATGTCTGAATAAGAGAGGTTGAATATGTTGTGAATGTTTGAACATGGCCATGTTTGGAAGTATGTTTTTATGATTGAATGAGGAATACGTGACAACAATCACTATGCCGTGTGTTAGCAAATTGAGTTGTTTTGGATGTTGTTGTGGCCCAAGGATACGTGATTGACTGAAAGTCAACCTGCCCCGCCTGAGGGCAGCCCGAGTTATGATATGTATGTAAAGCATGGTATTACATCTATCTTGTTTAACACACTATGGCATAAATGTACTAAGGATAATGTGGAGTTGCAATGGCCCTTAACTGGGTCTTTTGATGAGAAAAAGATACATTTCCTGCAGGATCGATTGTTTTCTAAACGTAGTCGACAGTCAATGTTTGATTCCCTAAACCTATGGCAGAAGGAAGGAAAGCGTAGACGTATATGGGAGGAGAAATTATGCAGAATGAAGGGAGGTCAGACGATTACGCAGAAAGCCATTGCTTATGATAAAGCTCAAACCGAACAGGGAATTGATTGTGCAGATAGGCAATTTATATTGCAAGTGGATAAGACCTATGTGGCTAGGACTGAAGCGGAGGATGAGATGGAGGATTTATTGGATACTCGTCCCCCTCCACCTTATGCTCCACAAAGTATATATCCCATTGTTTCCCCAGCTCCAGTACAGGTCCCTTCAGCCTCTGCCCCTGTTGTTTCCTCTTCCACTGTCTCTCCGGGAACGTCCTCTGTTTTATCTCCCTCTGTGTCTGAGACTGCTACCTTATGGTCTGTTACATTGCCATCTTCGGTTTTCCCATATTGTCAGATTGGGGGGCTTTCAGAACAGAATTTGAGAGGGTCTTTGATAGACGTGCCACGATTTTCAGTGCCGATAAGGAATTATTGGAATTGAGACAAGGCAGGAATGAATTGGTCACCTATCTAACCACCTTTAATAGGTTGGTGGCGGAATCCTCTTGGCCCGAAGAAAAACAAATGTCTATATTCTATCAAGGACTCAGAGAAGGTCTAAAGGATATTATAGCGCAGATCGATCCCCAACCCACTACTTGTGCAGGAATTATCAGCCTTTCCCTGAGATTGGATGGGCGCGTGTCAGAGCGTAGTGGGGATAGAAAGAAGTGGGATTGAGGATTTTACAGGACTGATTTCTCAGCTAGGAAGGGATCAGCGGTGTCTGCTGAAGGTCACGAACCTATGGAGATAGGTGCAGTGAGGGCACCCTTGACCAGAGAGGAAAGAGAAATCCGGAGAACACAGGGCTTGTGTATGTATTGTGGGAAAAAAGGACATTACGTTCGGGAATGTCCTTCCAAACCTAAAACTACAGGAGGATGGGTCAAGAAAAGATTGGCTGTATCTAACACAGGTTCCCCTAGTGTAAACAGTGAGGATGGTATCGATAAAACCTCTTTGAAACTTCCTTCGCTGGTGTGTGAAGTAATTCAAGAGTCTGTCGCACATATTGTAGTGCCCATGTGTCTAGAGAGTCATCATGTAGTCCACCAGGTGTTGGTAATGATAGATTCCGGAGCCACCGGCAACTTTATCGATAGCGGATTGGTGTCATTACTGTCTTTGAAACGCATTCCTCGTCAACATCCTGAAGAAGTATGGGCAGTAGATGGTAAACCAGTAAAGTCAGGGTTAATAACCGAACAGACAGAAGAGGTATTGTTAACGATTGAGGTACAAGAGGGTGAACATAGAGATAATCTAATATTAAACATCATAGAGGCGCCTCACTATGAGGTCATTTTGGGCATGCCTTGGTTGGCATATCATAACCCCGCCATAGACTGGAAGGAGAAAAAGATAAGGTTTCAGTCGGTGGATTGTAAAGCACATATGAGCACACACTCCGTCACCCAGGCAGCAGTGTTATCCTTCCCATTGCTAGTCGCTACGGCTGCGGAAAAGGAAGTGAAATTACCGATTGAGTATCTAATGTATGAGGATGTTTTTGACGAACAACTAGCAAATGTGTTACCCCCTCATAGGCCTTATGATTGTTGTATTGATTTGGTGGAAGTAGCACTGGTACCTACATGTAGGGTATATGCTTTATCAGTGCCAGAAACCAAACATTTAAAGGAATATCTAGACCATTATCAGGCAATCGGTTTTATTCGGCCTTCAAAGTCTCCAGCTGCCTCGCCAATGATTTTCATAGCTAAATCTAGTGGCGAATTGAGGGCTTGTGTGGATTATAGGATGCTGAATAGGAACACCGTCCGCAACAGGTATCCTCTCCCCCTCATCTCAGTGCTGCTGGATCAAGTTAGGAACGCCCAGATTTACACCAAACTGGACCTGCGGGGGGCGTACCACTTGGTGTGTGTGAGAGAGGGGGATGAGTGGAAAACGGCCTTTAAAACAAGATATGGGTTGTTTGAATACAACGTCATGTCTTTTGGTTTGTGCAACGCCCCGGCCGCGTTTCAATTCTTTCTGAATGATGTTTTAAGAGATCTGGTGGATACTAGTGTGGTGGTGTATATCGATGATATACTGATTTTGCCTGACCAGGTGGAGGCACATCAAGAACATATTTTACAAGTTCTGCAGCGATTGAGAGACAATAGTTTATATTGTAAACTCAATAAATGTGAGTTCGGAGTAGATACTGTGGAATTTCTGGGAGTAATGCTCTGCCCTGAAGGATTACAAATGGCTGAAAGAAAGGTCCAAGCAGTACAGTCTTGGCCAGTGCCCAAGAATGTGAGAGATGTCCAGTGTTTTCTGGGATTTGCGAATTACTATAGGAGATTCATTATGGGTTTCTCTCAAATCGCTGCTCCCCTTTCACGACTGCTAAGAAAAGGGGTGGGTTTTCTGTGGACACCTGAGACCGATGCTGCCTTCTGTGTTCTTAAGGAAGCGTTCATCTCCGCCCCTATCTTAGCACATCCTCATCCTGATTTACCATTCATTGTGGAGGCAGATGCCTCTGATGAAGCGGTCGGGCCATTCTATCGCAAAGGGATTCCCAGACTGGCCAGTTGCATCCTGTGGCGTACCTTTCTAAAAAATTGAGCCAAGCTGAAAGGAATTATACCATAGCCGAGAAAGAGCTACTGGCTATAAAAAAGGCATTTCAAGAGTGGAGACAACATTTGTGGGGGACTGTTTATCCGGTGACGGTATATTCTTATCACCGCAATTTACAGTATATGAGAACTGCTAGACATTTATCTCCCAGGCAAATGAGGTGGATGTTGTTTTTTGCAGAGTACAATTTCATCATCACATTCCGTCCAGGGTGTGAGAATCGCAAGGCGGACACTTTGTCGCGTCTAGATAACTCCGAAGCAGCAACCACTGGCCCTTCTCTGGAAGCTATAGTAGAACCGAGCAAGGTGATATGTGCTATAAATGCTTATACTTTCCTCCGCGACATCAGGGGTCAGAGGTCTCCCAATGCATGGGATTTGTGGAGCAGGAAAGAGGCGGTTTGTTCCATCAAACAAGGGTTACCTTTTGTATCTAAAAAACTGTTCTTACCTTCAGTGGAAAGTCGAAAAAAGGCATTCAACTGGTGCCATTCGTCACCGGTATCTGGGCATCAAGGAGTAAAAGAGACGATACTTCTTCTGCAAAGACAGTTTTGGTGGAAGACCTTGGCCGGTGATGTAAGGTTGTGGGTGGGAAAATGTGACGTTTGTGCACGAGTGAAGAACCAACCGGGTCAGAGTAAAGGTAAACTGATCCCTATGCCTACTCCTAAAAAACCCTGGCAAAGTATCAGCATGGACTTTATAACTGGGTTACCAGCTGATCATGGACATACAGCGGTGCTGGTAGTGGTGGATAGCCTTACAAAAATGGGACATTTTATACCTTGTCGGAATCTTCCCACTGCTGGCCAGACTGCACAACTGCTCCTAACCACTTTTTTTCGCTATCATGGGATTCCGGAGATCATTATTTCTGATAGGGGTCCTCAGTTTATTGCTAGCTTTTGGAAATCCTGGTGTGTGGCACTACATATCAAATCCACCTTGTCAACCAGTTTCCATCCACAGACGGAGGGTCAAACGGAACGTTTGAACCAAACTCTGAAAAAGTATCTCAGGTGTTATGCAGGAGAAGCACAGGACAGTTGGGTATCTCTTCTTTGGCTTGCTGAGTTGGCCTACAACAATGCTTGGCACAGTTCCTTGGGGGTGTCCCCGTTTTTTGCCAACTATGGGTTCGATGCTAGAGTGTTGCCTATCTCCATCCCAGGTGAGGTGGGTAATCAGCCTTTAGTGATGAGTCAAGTTCGTCATCTGCATACTGTTCAAAGGAAGGTTTCTAAGCATCTGATTCAAGCCAAAGAGGTGTACAAGAGGTGGGCTGACAAGCATAGGGGTGATTGCCCAGTGTATCGAGTAGGAGACAAGGTGTGGCTATCCACCAAGAATATAAGATTCAAATTACGTTTTGTGTTTCACCCCCGGTACATTGGTCCATATGTTATATTGAAGCAAATAAATCCTGTGGCTTATAAACTGAAGTTGACAACATCACTTCGCATACATCCAGTTTTTCATTGCAGCTTTTTGAAACCTGCTTTGTCTGCTAAACGCAGGGCTCCACCACCGGTGTTGTGTGACGGTGGACTAGAGTATGTGGTACGCTGCATTAAAGACTCCAAACGACGTAGTGGCGCTTTGTGGTATCTGGTGGCCTGGAAGGGGTACACTGCTGAAGATTACTCATGGGAACCTTCCTTGAATGTGCATGCCCCGGCTGCGGTTAGGGCGTTTCACCTGAAATATCCTGCGAAGCCTGGGCCTAGGAGGCGCTAGGAGGGAGGGCATACTGTAAGGTTTTTCCTTACTGCGACTGCCTAGATTTCAAGAAACTACAACTTCCAGGAGCCTTTGCTTCAGTAAGTATATTATGGGACATGCCCAGACTATGGTGCGCGTAATTTTGAGTCCGTCCTTTGTGTTGGTGGTTTGTTTCCAGCCTTCGGGTGGTGGCAGGAGCGGCTGCTCCTGTCACGGAGAAGATTAACGTAGCGGAGCCGAAAAGAAAGTAAGATTCAGCTGGGGACTTCGCGCTGGGAGCCGTTTGCTCGCGGATTTCCCCAGATCTTTTGAAATTTGTGCTAGTATTTGTGTACTCGTATTTTTCCGATACGAGTGGGATACCGACTGACTTGTTTGCGGTTAAGGAGCGCTGTGGCGGTTGCTGCGCGTGGCCTTTGGAAGGCTCTGGTTCTCTGTGGAGTTTTGTTCGGACTGTGCAAGGATTCACAGCGGAGCGTAGTGGTGTTCCACAAGCTGCTGTGTGTGTTTGTGTTTTCTTCTGGAGCGGTGAGGTGGTCGCAACTTCCCGCTGCCGGATATCTGGTCGTGGTTTTAAAAGGTTATTGAACAAGCGGAGCATAGGGGTGGTCTCAACTCCATGCTGCCGTCTTTACTGGTTTCTCTATAGATAGCTATCAAATGAGAAAAGAGGTGGATTTAACACTTGCTGCCTTCATTCGTTTATGGGAACTGATATATATACTTTAATGAAAGCATTGGTAATTCCTGTGGAGTGCTAAGAGAGCTTCATCTCAAACTCAATAGGTTCTGCTATTTCTGGGGAAGCAGAATCAACAAAGGGTCATTTAGAAGTTCTGCTCTACATAATATGGTGTGTGCACACTCGCTAAAGATTCATATGCGTTGTATGTTAATAACTGGATATGTTATAACCTGTGCATTCATTTACAGGAGTGTGAACTGGGACTCCCTTATTTAGCGCTGGAAGATTTATTACAGCCTTTAAAGGTACAGGAGCTCCAGTGAGATATAATGAGAGTAGGGTTGTATGCTGCCTAGTATTTATCCCTGTTTTGTGTTTTGTCATTTCAGAACCCTTGTCCCTGCTGACCCTTTCCCTTCCCCGGTCCTCTATTCTTCATTTATCCCTCACCTGCTGGTTCGGACACCCTGTGATTTACTTTCGGGGTGTTGGTAACAGCTGGAGGTGGAACCCATATATTCATCAGCCGGGTCCTGCGAGGCGGGCCTTGACAAATTGTGCCACTAAGGCTTTGGAAGGTTGATTGCTGGGAAGTAAAGTTTCAGACTATAAAGGATTGTACAATCTTATAATGAGAGAACAGATCCTTAATAATTGCCAGAAGCAGTTGTTGCATCAACACCTGATTGACTCAGATCTGACCTCTCCCCAAGAATTGGGAAAGAAGGCAGACAAATGGGTCAGAACCAGGGTTAAGCAGAAACCCCAGAACCAAGGTGGGGATCAGAAGAAGGCAGACCAGAAGGGTGGGGATAAGAAAGAAAAAGACCAGAAGCTTCTTCAGGCCCCCAAAATAATTCTAATAAGGAGGGTGGTTCCCAGAATGGAAACAAGAAGAAGAAGAATGATGGCCCAAAGAAACCTTGGTGCAATACTTGTAAATCAGTTTCACACTGGGGTAGTGAATGCACTAAGAAAAATCCAGTCCCTACCACTGCAGCCCCTAAGGCACCTGCACTCCCTAGTACAGTCAGAAGTGGTAGTACACAACCAAAGGGAATAGTAGGGTTAACCCTGGGTACTGCGATGGAGTCTGGCCTAGTCAGAATCGCTACTCAGGCAGTTCTGCTCTATGATGCGGACATATCCATGCCCACTACTACGAGTCCCAATACTTTGGGCAAGTATAGGCAGACACCTTTGATCAATGAGAAACTGGCTCAGGCCTACAGGGACACATGTGCCAGTATCACGATGGTGACACCTAACTTTGTGGACCCTGGACAAATTGTACTAGGTGAGAATTACCTAGTGACCAACGCTAGCAATGCCACTACTACACATAGTGTGGCTGTTGTTAACTTCTCATGGGGAGGGGTAAATGGCCTCAAGAAAGTTGTTGTGAGTGCAGACCTCCCAGTTGACTGTCTTTTGGGCAATGATCTAGAGAATTCTTTATGGTCAGAAGTGGAGTACAGGACTCATGCAGAGATGTTAGGTATTTCATCACATGTCCTTGCTGTAACCAGGTCCCAGGCCAAGAAGTGCCTACCTGAACCTGTGGTGGATCTTGAAACTATAGACCAACCACAACCCAAGAGGAAGAGCAAGAGGGTTAAGGCAGTGCCTTCCCACTTGCCCCAGATTGAGGATCAGCCCTCACAGGAGGCTGATTCTGTGATCCAAGAGAAGACTGTCCCAGAAGAGCTTGAACCTGATCAGGTTGAGTTGCTGGGGGCAGGGGACCCTTAAGGGCAGATCGGGGGCAGGCTCAGTTAACTTGCCCTTCTCTTGAAACCCTCAGACAGCAGGCTGCTGCTGAGGCTGCTGGGAATGCTCAAGGTACCCATAGAGTGTATTGGGATGATGGGCTCCTTTATTCAGAGGCTAAAGACCCCAAGCCTGGTGCTGCCAGGAGGTTGGTCATACCTCTGCAATTTAGGGGCTTCCTTCTCACCTGGCCCTTGAAATTCCCCTAGCAGGACACTTAGGCCAGAACAAGACTTGGGACAGGCTTGTCCCTCACTTTCACTGGCCTCACATGTCAGAAGATACCAAGGAGTTTTGTCGCTCCTGTGTCACCTGCCAAGCCAGTGGCAAATCAGGTGGCACCTCAAAGGCCCCCCTCATACCACTACCTGTGGTGGGGGTACCCTTTGAAAGAGTTGGGATAGACATTGTTGGACCAATGGATCCCCAAACAGCATCTGGGCACAGATTTATACTGGTGGTAGTGGATCATGCCACCAGGTATCCAGAGGCAATTCCCCTGAGGACCACAACAGCACCTGTTGTGGCAAGGGCGCTACTTGGAGTATTCTCCAGAGTGGGCTTTCCAGAGGAGGTACGTTCAGACAGAGGTACCAACTTCATGTCTGGATATTTGAAAGCAATGTGGAAAGAGTGTGGAGTGAACTATAAGTTTACCACACCCTACCATCCACAGTGCAATGGGCTTGTTGAAAGGTTCAACAAGACCCTAAAGGGAATGATAAAAGGGTTACCTGAAAAGCTCAGGTGAAGATGGGACATCCTATTACCCTGCCTACTCTTTGCTTACAGAGAGGTCCCACAGAAGGGGGTTGGCTACAGCCCTTTTGAACTTTTGTTTGGCCACTCTGTAAGGGGTCCATTGTGTCTTGTGAAGGAAGGATGGAGTTACCTCTCAAAAAGCCTAAACTTGATGTTGTGGACTATGTACTTGGTCTCCGCTCCAGGATGGCTGAATACATGGAGAAGGCAACCAAAAACCTGGAGGCCAGCCAAGAATTACAGAAAGCTTGGCATGACCAAAAGGCTGTTCTGACTGAGTACCAGCCAGGGCAGAAGGTGTGGGTGTTGGAGCCAGTGGCCCCAGCAGCTCTCCAAGACAAATGGTCTGGACCCCACACCATACTGGAGAAAAAGGGAGAGGTCACCTACTTGGTGGACCTTGGCACCCCTAGGAGCCCCCACAGGGTGCTCCATGTAAACAGATTGAAAGCATTTGTGGACAGGGAAGACATGGGTTTACTCATGGCTACAGATGGGGACCAGGAGGAAGAGAGTGACCCTCTCCCAGACCTGTTATCCCAAAACCCTGATGATGGTTCAGTGGATGGAGTAGCCTTGGCAGGCAGCCTCACAGACCAGCAGCAATGGGACTGCAGACAGGTGTTGCAGGCTCATAGACATATGTTTTCTCTTACACCCAGTCAAACTAACTGGTGCACCCATGAGGTGGACACTGGTGACAGTCTGTCTGTGAAGAATAAAATCTACAGGCAACCTGACCATGTCAGGGATTGTATAAAGGCTGAGGTGCAGAAAATGCTTCAACTTGGAGTAATTGCGCCATCAGAGAGCCCCTGGGCCAGCCCAGTAGTCCTTGTGCCAAAACCTCATACCAAAGATGTAAAGAGAGAAATGAGATTGTGGGTGGACTATAGAGGTCTCGATGCTGTCACTAGGACAGATGCTCATCCTATTCCAAGGGCAGATGAGCTCATAGATAAGTTGGCTTCTGCCAAATTTCTGAGCACATTTGACTTGACAGCTGGCTATTGGTAAATCAGGTTAGCTGAGGAGTCTAAAGCCAAAACATCATTCTCAACCCCCAGTGGACATTATCAATTTGTGGTAATGCCCTCTGGTTTGAAGAATGCACCTGCCACTTTTCAAAGGTTGGTGAATCAAGTCCTTGCTGGGTTGGATGACTTTTGTGCAGCATATCTAGATGATATTGCTGTTTTCTGCTCCACCTGGGAGGATCACCTGATCCACCTGAAGAAAGTTCTGGAGGCCCTGCAAAAAGCAGGCCTGACTATCAAGGCTACCAAGTGCCAGATAGGGCAGAGCAGGGTTGTGTACCTGGGCCCCCTAGTAGGTGGGGGTCAGGTTCAACCATTGGAGAACAAGATCCAGACCATACAGGACTGGGCTCCTCCAACTACCCAGACACAAGTCAGAGCCTTCTTGGGCCTGACTGGGTATTACAGAAAATGTATAAAGAACTATGGGTCCATTGTGACACCATTGAATGATCTGACATCCAAGAAGATGCCAAAAAAGGTTCAGTGGACAGTTAGCTGTCAAAAGGCATTTGATGACCTGAAGAAGGCCATGTGCTCTACACCTATCCTGAAGAGTCCTGACTACTCCAAACAGTTCATTGTTCAAACAGATGCTTCTGAGTTGGGGTGGGAGCTGTGCTTTCACAACTTAATGTAGATGGTCAAGACCAGCCCATTGCTTTCATTAGCAGAAGGCTGACCCCTAGAGAGAAACGTTGGTCAGCCATTGAGAGGGAGGCCTTTGCTGTGGTTTGGGCCCTGAAGAAGTTGAGACCATACTTGTTTGGCACTCACTTCCTAATTCAGACAGACCATAAGCCCCTCTTGTGGCTAAATCAGATGAAGGGTGAGAATCCCAAACTGCTCAGGTGGTCCATTTCCCTACAGGGGATGGACTTTACAGTGGAACACAGACCAGGGACTGACCATGGCAATGCAGATGGTCTCTCCAGGTATTTCCACTTAGAACATGAAGACTTATCTGGTCAAGGTTAAGTTTAATGTCCCTGCGTTTGGGGGAAGGGGGTTATGTAGGAGAGTAGGGTCTGCTTTCCTATGGTCACCCCAGATTTTTGCTTTTGCTTCACTGGTTTTCAACATAATGTGGCTGTGGGCCTGCTAATCAGACCCACAGCCTGCTGTTCTCTCTCTAAATTCACATCCATGTACTTTAGGTACATACCCACTTGGACATTGGTTCACCTTATCAGCCCCTGTACAGTGTACTATAGGTGCCCAGGGCATAGTTGTATCCAAGGCCTACCAGGGGCTGCAGCATATCTTTTGCCACCCCTGGCTGGCTACCCAAACTGACACAACTGGCTGATCACTCAGCTGGAGCAAGGTTGTGTAATCACCCCTTGCTTAGATATAGTATACTTATATCTAAACCTATATCTGGACACATATATACCTATAAGTCACTCCTATGGCAGGCCTTAACAATCCTGGAGGCAGAGTGCTTGCTTTTATGTGAAATGGTGCTCTAGCATGAGCTGAGCCTGTCTGCAGCTGTCGGGACCAACTCCCTTAGCTGTTCCGGGATATTGCCATACCATATACTCTTAAGTGCATTATAATCCTCGCGGTTACTTGCTAACTTTGGTTTGGCTTTATCAAAACATGTTGTGTAAGGTGTCATACGCTTTGGAATACTACCCCCTCGCCAGTCCTGGCGACGGGTGGAGCATTCCACCCTTCTAGAGGGAGAAGACATGTTACTTTGCTTAAACGCGGTTAAATCTAACCAAAGCCCCAGCATCACAAAATGGATGCTGCTGCCACAGACACAAGTCTGGCCTCCTGCTGCTGACCGAAACTCCGGCAGGGGAGGCCTGGACAATAGATATCCTGTCACAGGGAGGTGTTACACCACCCCAGACAGGAGATAGTGGATTTAGGCACTGCACCCGTGTCCCGCGGGCCTCTCCCGACTTCATCACTGTTAGTCCCGAGTAGTCCCAGCGATTCACAACGCCCTAGGCCTTACCGTTGTTCGAGAGGTGGTACTTACACCACTATTTTAGTATATGGTTTGAGTGGCCACCGGGCCTATCCAAAATTGTGCAACTTTTGAATGTTTAACTGTGCTTTTATTTAAACGCTTGTGCCTCTGCACTCATAAAGAGTACAGAGGATTATTCTAGTAATAAATACATATATTTTTATAATATATAACTTGTGTGGTGTCCTTTCATTTGGTATTACAGGATTGCATATGGTAAAACAGCTGGCTTCACATGCCCTCTTGAGTTTAGCCTAAGACTGCTTAGTCCATGCTACCCCTAGGATAGCTTGTCTATAAAGTTGACTTTACAAATACCACCATAAGGGATTGTTTGGACTGATACAGGGTGCCCACAGAACTGTGGACATCATACATCAGGCCAACTTCTCACAGTTACACTACTGAGCTAGACAGGTTTTATATTGGAGAACTCTCTGGTCCGAGTCTGACTGTAGAAGTTTAACACATACACGAGGGCCGTCCATATAGATAGACACTTGGCTGCATCCTACACACTTCCCACGTTTGCATTGGTAAAGTCACGTGTCTGTCACTGACTCTGGCTCTAGTACAGCTTTGGTACAGTGGTAAACTCAACGCCATTTCACAGCAAACCTATCCTAGGCAGAGTGTCTGGGCTGGGGAATTCCAGGAAGGCGAGCCAACTCGGGCTCAAACATGCAAGGGCGTCGCTTTTCAATTGGGAATTGATTTTGATCATTGTTAGATCAGCAAACGTGTACATTAACGGTGATGAGCCTTCACCTTGCTATACTGCCCGCTTGGAAATGTCCTTTTTCTCTGCTCGTCCTTCACTCCCCCCTCTCCCCTGTGTCTTTAACTCTGATCCTTTCTCAATCAGATCCATTCACCGGCCTCTCCTACCGGTCTTTTCATGTCAAACGTCCAAGGAAGAAGTCGGTTTGTGTTAAAAATAGAAAAATCTGGTCACCACAATATAAAACAGCCTTACAGCCCGCTGCAGAGGGCTATTGTCAAAGGCCCTGACCCTGAGGGATAGGCCCAGCTACAATCTACAAGAAGGAAGAGGGCCTTTAACAACTGGTATAGCCTGGGGTAGGGGCTAGAAGGCTATTAGAATATCCCATAACCTGAGGGTAGAATGTTCTAAATTAAAAGGGGAAAAACAAAGACAGCTATTGAGTCTTGGAGCAGAAGGCTTCTACCAGCTGTACATGACCCTGGGCCACTCCATTATCCAATGGAGTTCAACACGCCAATGTTCTATTGCATAGAAGATGCATCCATGTGTTTTGGAACCACTGAATCTTGGACATGACCTGCTGCTTGCCCTTCTATCCAGGAAGGGAGCATTTCCGGGGCGGACCGGATGCACCATTGAGGCAGGGAAATGCTCTGATCAGCTCTGGAAATGCTGTTAATGTAGAGAAGGTGGTGGTCGAGGGTTGGTGACCACTGGTCCATCCTGCTAATTCTTCTTCTCACAACTGTGAGCCATTTATGAGTCTGCAGGATCAGTTTAACCAAAATATATTTAAATACTGGTTTGTAAGCCTTGACATTGATGTAAGAACCCCGGAAGAAGCTCTGGCTGTTTGTGACTTTGGTATCGATAAAATGAAAATAATGTTTTATGTGTAAGGCCGATGGTCATTTCATGTACGGTTTATGTATTTATTGTTATATGTACTTTTTTGGATTCAAATGAAATCCGAATGAAGTTATTTGACTTGGCTTGTAACCCTATACGTATGCTCTGGTCACCAGCCCGGACTGGGTGATGGCTAGGACAGGACCAACACCAAGGGAATGCAGTTCCAAAAATATGTCAACACTGTCTCATGATATGTAGCTCCGTGGAATCCAGACTGACAGGATGTGAGCGTGCACGGGTCCTCAAGGTGTGCCTTCCTGTGCTGTGAAGCTGTTTGTTTCCGAGAACTTCTGAATCATGCGCTCGACTATATTATGCAAAAAGCAGTTGCTTTCTCCTAAGCCAAAGGCCTTGTGGTTTTGCGCAACAAGCTGCTACTTCTTTAATTTGGTTGGCGGAGCCCACAAGGGCACGAGGGGAAAACGGACAGACTCACACCAGTCCTAGGGGGGCAGACTCCCCAGCCATCCTTTTTAGAGACATGTGGTGGAATTCTGTCTCGAGTGCACTATTTACCTCTGAACATTTTACATATGAAATATGGCATTTATCGAATGCTCTCGGTACCCCGTTCGTGTTGACTCTTCTTTTAGTTATTCATCTTTGCCCCACACTCCCTGGTTTCTGTGGCTTTCGTCAGGTGTTTTCAGGGTGACCATGGGCTTTTTTTTACGCCCATCCTTTTTATTGAGTTTTCAAAACATTTGAGATATTGCCTTTTCTTATGGGTGGTGTTGCCTCCAGAGGGTTAATGTGATTCTCTAAAGCAGTTATCTTCAAACTTGGCAAACCCTGATCACTCTCTCCCTCCTCTGACCTGTTTTCGCGTTTGGCTACATCACATTTTGATGGAGGGGGAGAGATTAAATAATGGGCGCAGGGTCGGTAGTCAATCAATCAATCAAGTACTTTATTCGATTTTCACCAAGTAAAAATTCATAAAAGCAGTACATAGTAAACAAATTACACATTATAAATACACACAATAACTAGTTATAAAAACAGCATTAAATCCAAGTATGGTGATAAATCGATAATTAATAAATTCATGATAGATTCCGTGATTTTACGACACTTTTTAAAAACATTGACATAGAACTAATACATAGGGGGTTTCCTAATTGTTGGCGATGTAAATAAGCTGGCCTACATTGCCTCCAAGCCCCATCTCTAAGATAAGATTTCAACCATCTTGCCCGTTCTTTTTTATACCGTTTGCAGAATAGTACCAAATGGAAGGTAGACTGGATAGATATGTTGTCGCATGGGCATGGGGCCAGAGTTCTATTCCACTCATTTTTCTCCGGATATGAGACCAGGCGGTGAAATATATTGAACCTGAATCTGGTCAGGACAAAGCGCTCAAATCCCAAAGTGATCAGAGTTAGGTAGGGTTGCATTTTGAAGGTAATCAGCAGCGGCTGATGTTCGAGAACAGTTCTTTTGCTGACTTCATTCCCAAGCCTTAAGGTATTAAAATGTTCCATACACAGATTTTTTAAGGCTTTTTTAGGAATTTTCCCAATTGATTCAGGTTTATCATACCATTCTGGCTTGTCAATGTCCGTCAGGGCTTTCCTCACATACTCAAGCCATTTGATTCTTTTTGCGTTGGCTAATTTCTTAACATCCAGGATAATTTCTCGATTGAGAGCTAGTTCTTGCGTTGCCCAAATTCTCCTCCAGAGTAGAATTGGCTGGATTTTAATCAGATCTGTCAAATAGTCCATGCCTAGTTCTACATGGCAGTTATAATTTGACATACTTTTCGGAAGGGACAAAAGGTAGCGAAAAAAATTATTTTCAATAACCTGGAGCATCGTCACATCATGATATCCCCATATCCCTGCCCCATACAGGGTGATGCTTCTACATTTGGCCACATATATGTTAAGCATTATACCAGGTTGTTTTCTACCCAATTTACTGGCAAAATGCTTTATCGCCGCAACTGAGCGTTTAAATGCTAGCGCTCTGTTTTTTACCTCGGGCCCCATCCCCCTGTTGCCTCGATTGTGACCCCTAAATATGGAAATGTTTTTGTGGCTTGTAGTAGGGTGCCTGCCGCCTTAAGTTGTTTACATCTGGCTCCTCCTTTACCAGAAGCCATCACATAGGACTTTTTTGCATTCAGGTTGAGGCCCCTCTCTTCCATGTATGTTATATATCTATGCAATACTTTTTGCGCGCCAACCTTTGTTCTTGCCATCAACACAGCGTCATCCGCATACAAAAGGGAGCTGATCTGCGTATTCCCGGCCTTAGGAGAGTCAATGTTGCTGGCACCCAATTCCCTCTCCAAGCTGTTAGTGTAAAGAGAGAAAAGGAATGAGGCCAGCACACACCCTTGCCTCACCCCCTTCCGTATGCGAAAAGACCCTGTGCATTCCCCCCCCCCCCCAGCCCATACCTTACTCTGGCAGAGGCATTCGAATATAATTGTCTTAGGAAGAGGACTATGGAAGAATCCACTTTCATCTCTTCTAAAGTCAACCACAGTTTATCATGTATAACACAATCAAACGCCGACGAAAGGTCGACGAAGATTGCGTAGAAACACCCCTCTTTTGCACTGGTATATTTCCCCTGCAAAAGAACAAAGTTTAGCACTTGTTCCACAGTACCCATCCCTAGTCGGAAACCATATTGTACTGGGGTCAAGATATTTTGATCTTCAGCCCAATCCTGGAGCCTAGTCAGGATTACTCTTCCTGCAATTTTTACTATTGAGTCCAGTAGTGATATTGGTCTATAATTTGATGGGCTTTCCCTATCCCCCTTTTTGTATATAGGGATAATCAGTGATCCTGCCCAGGTTTTAATGAAACCAATATCACAACATGCCCCCATTACACGTAAACATACAGGTGCCCAAAGATCTATGTTCATTTTGTAAAGATCACTTGGGATCCCATCTGGGCCCGGGGCTTTATTGTTTTGAGAAGATTTAATCGCAACCTTGACTTCTTCTAATTCGAACTCTAGTGGGATCGGGTAATGCTTGCTTGGTAATTGTGGCTCGGTTAGCGTGTCACAATACAATTTAGAGAAAAACTCTACCCATGCATTTTCATCGATAGCTATATCTATTTTAGCTGTCGCCTTATTATTAATAAAAGGTGAGTTAACTACCTGCCAAAATAGCTTAGGGTCTCTACTTTCCGCTGCCTCCAATAAATCTTGCCAAGCCTTCTCCTTGATTGCTTTCTTCCTTTGATCTCTTGTTACCTTATACGCTTTCCTTAATACTCTGATGGTCTCAGGATCCCTAGCTGGGTCTTTTAGGGCCTTTTTTAGCGCATTGTGTGCCTTAGTGCATTCAGTGTTGAACCACCCCTTTGGAGTGTTTTGCTTTTTTAGGCACTTTCTGGTCAGAGCACCCTTTATAGTTTCCATAATGTTAAGAAAGGCCTCCAGTATTTCTCCACTTGTGGGATTATCCTCTAAACATACAAGTTGCGATGGGAGAGCCTCATGGACTATTCTATGCATAATTTTTTCCGGGTCTGCCATGCTCCATTTTAAAGCAATGCCATTTCGTCGTGCTACCTCTAAGTTCTGGGTTCATGTTAAAATCTCAGTTAGTGTATTTATTTTAACATCCTGTATGTTTAGTACCATTTTTAACGGCAGGTGATCGCTCAGACCCATAGCAAGGGTTTCAAAATTCATAACACTACTACCAAACCTATTTGGTAGAATTATGAAATCAATAGTTGACTGTAGTCCTCTTGCCATAAAGGTTGAAGTGAATTCAACCTTAGGGTAACATAGCCTATTTGCAAACCCTAGATCAAGCTTGGCCATAATATCTTTTAGGATTTCCCCTTTAGAGTGATGAGCGAAATGACTAATATCCCCTTGTTCCCCCACCCCATATTCTGCAAAACCACATGTGTCGCTAGTACATATATTTACGTTAAAATCACCAGCCCAAATCCAGATTAATTCCTTCCCTTTCAAGGGTTTTACCTCCCTCATTTCTTTGTACACTTCCATTAGTACTTCCCTGAAGTGTGCATTTTCGATGTTGTTATAGAAATTAATAACTATCAGCACACTCCTACCATTTAAATCAATTGTGACAAATTGAAAGTAGGGTGACGTGGATCTACCTATACTTGTGATAGTGTTTAAACGATTGGACACATAGACACATAGACCCCCTTTATTCCTGCCATGGTTGGAAATTACTGCAGGAACATAAAAAGTTTTAAAACCCTCTATATGCACCTCCTTTAAAGCCCAGGTTTCCTGGACACAGAGTATGTCAATGCTGGTTACAAACTCACCCCAAAGAGTTTCTGTCACTTTGTTGGCAATCCCACACACATTCCACGTTACTACATTTATTAGCTGTTCTTTTGTTCTAGTTATCAGATTTGCCTCTCCCCCAGCATTCTTCCTAGCTTCCCTCTCTATTGAGATTTCACTGCCCTTATCCTTTGTACAGTTTGCCTTTTTAATTTTATTCGTCATCCCTATTTCAGTGTCTAGGGTCGTGTTTCTTTTACTTCCTGAACCTTTGTTAGATGTTGGACTCTTATGTGTAATTTCCTTATCCCTCACCTTATTTTCTTTTGTTTTAATTTTGGATTTAGTAAGTCAATCATTTGAATCTAGGCCCGAAAGTGGTTCTAAGAGATTATGAAGAGGAATATTCCAGTAAGAATTTGGGTTTGTATGGTGATATTTATTACCTAAACCAAACTCAAACTCATTGGAATGATAAGGCAAGAAGGTGGATGGGAGGTCATGGTACCTGTAATGGTTATTACCTAGGCCATACTCAAACGTGTTGGGATGTTGCGGCAAGGGGGTAGGTGGCAGATCGTAGTACCTGTCCCTGCTTAGGCTGTGTCCAAGTCTATTGGGGTGATGTGGCAAGAAGCCAGGTGGCGGCTCATAATACCTGTGCCTATCTAGGCTGGGTTGTTGTCTATAGTTGGCTGGTACACGGGAGTTATGGTGACTCCATTTTGGAGGATGGGTACGGGGTTTCATCATACCTTGAGGATAAAAATAACTCAAATTTCGGGTGGCTACAGAGCCATCCTGCCTTCCCGAAAACCAATCCGAGATATGGTTAACTACCCTGTGATCCCTGAAATTTATGATGATTACATCACCTTCAATTTCTTTTGGTCTCACGCCCACCCAGTCACAGCGTCTAACAGATATAATCTCCCCATTTAAATGTGGTGGGAGTGGTCTGTTAGCCCTCAGCCAGTGGTTTACTTTGTTTTTTAGGGATATGTCAGGCTCTATACTACCCTCTGTTAACTTGGGGACCCCAGTCAATATAATGACATAGTTTAGTGACTCAGGGGGTAGATCTACATTTTTAATATGTTTTGTTTTGTATATAGTTTGAGGAGGATTAGTTGTTTCCCTTGTCTCTACCACTGCGGGGACCTTTTTTGTCATAGTCATAGCTTTTCCCACCTGGGGTGCCAGAGTTCCCGTCGGTGTCACCCTTTTGTCATTATGAGTTAAGGTTGTTTGTGGCTGAGCCTTAGTGTGAGTCACTGTGTTCTGTGTTAAGTGCGTGTCTGCTTGACCATTTTCTCCCCCTTTGCTCTGTCCCATTGCTTCGGTTGTTTGGATCTCCAGTATACGATCCACCGTTTTACCCAGCATTTTTACCCTCTCCAAGATAGGGAGCATAAAGGATCTAAGAAGATGTTCAATGTCCTCTATAAGCCCTCCGTGCGTCTTGCTAAATAAAGGAGCACTCTCCCCTGTTTGTGGCTTACTTGGTACTTCTTTCACAGTGGCCTTGAGAGTTTTATTATTGGAGTTCTTTGAAGGCAGTGGCGCTTTTATAGATTCAGGCCTTTTTCTGTTCCCAGCCTTTCGCGCCTTTTCCCTTGGCGGGGAATGACATACTTCGCGACTTCTCTTACTCTGTATAGTTCCAGCTGCTGGTTTATCTGTGTGTTTATTCCCTTGTTTCCCATCTTCAAAAGGGGATGTGGCTACGGGCAAGGTGTTATTTAACAAAGAGGGGAGGTAGAGTATCAAGTAGGATTCCTACTCCACGGGCACTGTTACATAAACAAGAAGAATCCTACCACTTATTGGGAAGAAAGGTGAGGAAAGGAAGGGGGACACTCAGTGTTGTGTAAAATACCCCTCACACACCAACAGGCCCCTTGGTGTCATGCTTCATCATCGGGGTCTTCGCACCCCGCTAAGGGGATGCGGCACGCTACGACCTACGACTACGCGGGAGCGTTGACAATTCAGTCTATGTGTGGTGTGTGTTGAGTGCAAGTGAAAGGAATAGGATGTGAGTGGGAAGTGTAGTGAGAAAAAAAATTAAAAAGGACCTGGCCAGTGGGTAAAAGGAAAAACTTTATTCTGTACCTCTGGCTGGTACTATTAAAAAAGTGCTAGATGGCGAGGTTTTGTGTCTTAGTAAGGGACAGAACCTCTGGTGTGCGTCGACATGTTTCGGTACATACGTACCTTCTTCAGGACGGGGCACAACTCCCAACCCTACTCACGTTTCTCTACAGAACAAGATTATTGTTCTAACTTTCCTAAAAAAGTGATTACATTTACTGAAGACAAATACAATGTGCCTACAGCGGTTTTACTTGAACATGTAGTTACATGTCCTGAAAAAAGAAAAAAGAGCGTTAGGTTTGGTTACCATATAGGTTGGCTCATACAGGTGCAGTCACCTGGAGCCCCAAACGGTTGTTTTAACCTGTAATGGGAAAAAAAAGACATACAGAACACATGACACACAAACTCACACACACTTATGACAGACTTAGGGTTCAGTGTTTTCAAACATACTTATTGTATAAGCTGATTAAAGCCTCATGAGCAATTTCAGAACATCAGGGTAGGTAGGTAGGTGGATCCACAATCTATAGGAATAGAAGGGTGGAATCAATGTTGTTATCTCTACTCACTTGTTGGACTCTGTAATGTGCCCACAGAGTTTAAACTCCGTTTCAGTGAATACTCACGAAATCCGCCTCAGTCGGCCTCTTTCCTCCACCCTGTGTTGCTCCGTCGTAAATGATGTACGGCTGAGCTTTGTGGTATTTAAAGGTGGATGAAGTGCGTTCTCATTGGTTAATTAGTGGAAAGGCTCATGACCATGCAAGGGTGATAACCCTGTTGACGCCCCTTCCATGCATGTGATTTGTCACATGTACCATGCATATCACTGTCATTCGTTAATTACCGGGTTTTAACCTGTCCAAATATGGACTTTCCGCTTGTTAGCCACTCACACTCTGTTATTTCTGCTCGCGTTGGGGGCCCGTGTGATGCAGCCGCCGTTCTATTCCTCGCGCATGCGTGCTGCCGGGTCTCGAAAGTACCATTGCGCATGCGCGCAGGCGAGACTTTGGCGTTCCAATGCGCATGCGCATTGGTCGAGTGTGGTTCGCGCATGCGCGCTTGCTATTTCGCCCGGTTGAGTCATTTTCATTATTTTTGGTAGTGCATTTTGGAAAAGCAACCAGGTGGAACACTGGGGTTTGTTGGATCATGTGGATCTGCTCTTATTGACATCACCACGGAGGTGGTACCACACAGTTTTTCGTGATAGTATGGTGTAGTTGACCATGCCTTCTCATGTCATTAATTCAGATGGTGGTACCCAATGTTGGTAATAGCGTCGCTATTTTGCCCGGTTATTCCTTCATTGCTATTCTCGATATTGCGTTGTGAGAGGGACCAAGTGGATCACTGGAGTTTTTGGTTCAGCTCCTTTTGACATAGCCACGGAGGTACCGTTTGTAGTGATATTATGGGATGATTCGATCATACAATCATAAGTCATTTATTCAAACGTTGGCACCAATTGTTGGGCTAGCTCCTATGCCAACCAATTGTTATCCCTTATTTATATCCGGGGGTCTTTTAGGAGACTTGGCTCCATGGTATGTCATCATTAAGTCCGGTGACATGGGTTGCCAGGCGGAACACCCAACGTTGTTCCTTTTGGAACAGACCTGTCTCGGAGGGTAGTCGTTCTATGACGGTCCAACGGAGGTCGTTGACGCAGTGCTGATGTGACAAAAAATGTGTTGCCATCTTAGTTGTTGTCTTCTTACAGCGTATATTACTTTTGTGTTCCCCTATCCTTATCTTGACGGGGCGGGTGGTCATGCCTACATATTCTAGTCCGCATGGGCAGGTGACTAGGTAAATCACATTCCTTGTGTTGCAGTTAGTAAAGTGGCGTTGCTCCCATGTTGTGCCATTTCTGAAGTTTAGGTTTTTACTTTTTTGAGTTTGGTGGCAACAACTGCAATCCCCGCAGGGGAAGTGACCTTGTACAGCAGTTACATTGGGTCTTTCCATCTGGTTTGTCCGTGGTCTGGTATGGACCACAATGTCCTTTATGTTTCTGCCCCTTCGGTGCGCATGCATCGGTTTCTCAAATGATAAACCTCCACAGTTCAATATGCCCCAGTGTTTATCAATGACTTTTGACACCTGATTTGATATGGTGGAATAGGTTGTTACACAGATCGGCCTCTTGTTCGCTTCTTTTACATGAGGATTATCTTCTATGAGTGCCTCCCTATGATTGTTTTTAGCGCGCTTCATCGCTTTATCGATTGTTCTTGTGGGGTATTTCCTTTGTGCAAGTTTGGTTTTGAGATCTTTCGCTTGTCGGTTGAATTCACTCAACTCTGTACAATTTCTCCGGAGTCTCAGGAATTGCCCATAGGGTAGATTCTCCCTTAGGTGTCTTGGGTGGAAACTGTCGTAACGTAACAGACAGTTTCTGGAGGTCGGTTTGAAATGTGTGGTGCTTTTTAACCTCCCATCCTCACTGTAGATATTTAAGTCGAGAAAAACCATTGATGTATTTGAGAAGGTGCTTGTGAATTTTAGGTAATCATTCTGGGTATTCAACCAGGTTACAAAATTCACTGCGCTGATGACATCGCCGTTCCAGATGATGAAAATGTCATCGATGTATCGTTTCCAGGTGACAATCTGGGGGCGGTAGGGGTTACTTTCATGAAGGATCTTGTGTTCCTCTAGGTGGTAGACGTAAAGTCCGGCTAGGCTCGGAGCAAAAGTACTACCCATGCTCGTTCCGTGGGTTTGTAGGTAGAGTACCTCCTTGTACTGGAAAAAATTGTCTTTGAGGGCCATGGTAATGCACTCTAGGACCAGACTTCTCGGTGTTTGGTATTTCCAAGTGTTACTGAAGAGTACTTCTTCGATGATCTGTAATGTCTCTTCATGGGGCAGGCTTGTGTATAAGCTTTCCACGTCTAAGCTTATCATTAGTTGCGTGGTTGGATCAAAGGTGGTATTTTCCAGCAGTTGTAATACCGATTTGGTGTCCTTCAGGTACGTATCTGTAGCCTGTACCATCGGTCTTAAAAAGGCATCTGAGAATTTCGATAGGGGTTCCAGGATGGATCCAATGCCGGAAACTATTGGTCTTCCAGGTGGATTGTCAATGTTCTTGTGTATATTGGGGATACAATAAAAATACGGTATCCTAGGGGTCGGTTGTTGCAGGAATTCAGCTTCCTTTTTGCTGATCCAGTCGTGGGCAAGTCCTTCCTCCACCATCCCCCCAATCCGTGTTCTTAGTCGTTCTGTTGGATCACTCTCCAATCTTTTATAGTTCCGTTCGTCGGACAATAGACGTTGGCATTCTCCATCATATTTCTCAAGGGATTGCAGTACTATTGCTCCCCCCTTGTCAGCTGGTTTGATGACTAACTCGCTGTTAGCCGTTAATTCCCGGAGTGCTTGTTGTTCTTCTCCACTGGTATTGTGGAAGACATTCCTCCCTAGTGAGTTCAGTTTGTTGACCTCCGTTATCACTGCCTTCTCAAAGGTTAGAATCTCCATGGGGATACCTGAGTCAGGAGGGGTGAAAGTTGACTTTAGTCTCAGACCTGTGTCCGTCTTGTCTTCGGGTGAAGGTTTATCCTTAAAGAAAGCCTGTAGTTTCAGTTTCCTGAAAAAGTCTTGCAATTCTACATTGAGCTTGAAAATGTCAGGTTTCTGAGTGGGTACATACCCCAATCCTTTGTTTAGGACATTTTTCTGCATCGTTGTCAGAACAATGGGTGCGAGGTTCACCACTAGGTCCCCCTCTTGCTGGTTGATGGTTGGTTGGGTAGTGATCCCGTCATGCTCCGGGTCGTTCGGGCGTTGGGTTGTTCTTGATCTTCCCACATCACATTGTTCCCTTTCCGGTTCTTCCCTCGTGCGTTCTGGCGGGCCCCTAAAAAAGGCTGCTGGTTTCCTCCATACGGTTGTTGTTGTCCGTAGTAACCGTCATTATATTCCTGGTTCCACATTGGACCATAATGGAAGGGATTGAATTGCGGTGGGCCCATGAATTGTTGAAAATGGTTCGGTGGTTGATATCCCCGCCATCCCCTTTGTCTGGGGAACTGTTGGCGTCTTTGTCGCCATCCTCCCCTTCTTTGTCTGTTCCCTTTGTTTCCACTGGAATTGGAACCTGATGAGCCAGTGTCAGAGGTTTCACTGTCCGTGTCGCTGTAGTTGTTCTTTGAAACATAGTCCACTTTTGTGTAGGGATACGCACTCTCCGGGGTGAATTTGGCCACATCTTTGGTTAGTTTGTTAGTCTTGCTTTGTTTTAGGTTGAATTCGAACTCGGTCATCTGTTGATTTAATTCATCTAGTCTTATTTTGAGGTCTTCGGGTGATATATATGTTTTCAGTTGTATTTCAATTTTATTTATTTCGATTTTTAGTTCCTGGGTGATCCTGGCTGCTGTCTTTATTATTAGGACTAACCAATCTCTTGAGCAGTGCCAGGAGATCAGTGACCACTCTTTTTTAAAAATCATGTCATGTTGGAAGATTAATGGTTCGTTTTTCACAATCAGGCCCGGGGGTGCCATTTTGTTACGCAAGTACTGGGTCATAAACAGGCCATGTAATGCTGCTTTTATTTGGTTACGCCTGAGATTTAGTAGTTCGTTCCAATCGTTAGTTTGTGGGCCTGTATCCTGGTTGCACAAGCCCTCAAAAAGGTTGCTGTCTGCTAGAATTTTATCGATCTCATCCTCTGCAAAAGTTAGGCCATGTTCGTCTTCCATTGTGGGTGTACCGCTGACTTCTTTTTTATACCTAAGTGTGTGTACTTCGATGTGTGTGTTACTGTTATGTCTGAGGGGACAAAAAACTCCCGCAGCTGCGCGCTGCTTATAGACTATATTTAACAAAGAGGGGAGGTAGAGTATCAAGTAGGATTCCTACTCCACGGGCACTGTTACATAAACAAGAAGAATCCTACCACTTATTGGGAAGAAAGGTGAGGAAAGGAAGGGGGACACTCAGTGTTGTGTAAAATACCCCTCACACACCAACAGGCCCCTTGGTGTCATGCTTCATCATCGGGGTCTTCGCACCCCGCTAAGGGGATGCGGCACGCTACGACCTACGACTACGCGGGAGCGTTGACAATTCAGTCTATGTGTGGTGTGTGTTGAGTGCAAGTGAAAGGAATAGGATGTGAGTGGGAAGTGTAGTGAGAAAAAAAATTAAAAAGGACCTGGCCAGTGGGTAAAAGGAAAAACTTTATTCTGTACCTCTGGCTGGTACTATTAAAAAAGTGCTAGATGGCGAGGTTTTGTGTCTTAGTAAGGGACAGAACCTCTGGTGTGCGTCGACATGTTTCGGTACATACGTACCTTCTTCAGGACGGGGCACAACTCCCAACCCTACTCACGTTTCTCTACAGAACAAGATTATTGTTCTAACTTTCCTAAAAAAGTGATTACATTTACTGAAGACAAATACAATGTGCCTACAGCGGTTTTACTTGAACATGTAGTTACATGTCCTGAAAAAAGAAAAAAGAGCGTTAGGTTTGGTTACCATATAGGTTGGCTCATACAGGTGCAGTCACCTGGAGCCCCAAACGGTTGTTTTAACCTGTAATGGGAAAAAAAAGACATACAGAACACATGACACACAAACTCACACACACTTATGACAGACTTAGGGTTCAGTGTTTTCAAACATACTTATTGTATAAGCTGATTAAAGCCTCATGAGCAATTTCAGAACATCAGGGTAGGTAGGTAGGTGGATCCACAATCTATAGGAATAGAAGGGTGGAATCAATCAGTGATAACGGAGGTCAACAAACTGAACTCACTAGGGAGGAATGTCTTCCACAATACCAGTGGAGAAGAACAACAAGCACTCCGGGAATTAACGGCTAACAGCGAGTTAGTCATCAAACCAGCTGACAAGGGGGGAGCAATAGTACTGCAATCCCTTGAGAAATATGATGGAGAATGCCAACGTCTATTGTCCGACGAACGGAACTATAAAAGATTGGAGAGTGATCCAACAGAACGACTAAGAACACGGATTGGGGGGATGGTGGAGGAAGGACTTGCCCACGACTGGATCAGCAAAAAGGAAGCTGAATTCCTGCAACAACCGACCCCTAGGATACCGTATTTTTATTGTATCCCCAAAATACACAAGAACATTGACAATCCACCTGGAAGACCAATAGTTTCCGGCATTGGATCCATCCTGGAACCCCTATCGAAATTCTCAGATGCCTTTTTAAGACCGATGGTACAGGCTACAGATACGTACCTGAAGGACACCAAATCGGTATTACAACTGCTGGAAAATACCACCTTTGATCCAACCACGCAACTAATGATAAGCTTAGACGTGGAAAGCTTATACACAAGCCTGCCCCATGAAGAGACATTACAGATCATCGAAGAAGTACTCTTCAGTAACACTTGGAAATACCAAACACCGAGAAGTCTGGTCCTAGAGTGCATTACCATGGCCCTCAAAGACAATTTTTTCCAGTACAAGGAGGTACTCTACCTACAAACCCACGGAACGAGCATGGGTAGTACTTTTGCTCCGAGCCTAGCCGGACTTTACGTCTACCACCTAGAGGAACACAAGATCCTTCATGAAAGTAACCCCTACCGCCCCCAGATTGTCACCTGGAAACGATACATCGATGACATTTTCATCATCTGGAACGGCGATGTCATCAGCGCAGTGAATTTTGTAACCTGGTTGAATACCCAGAATGATTACCTAAAATTCACAAGCACCTTCTCAAATACATCAATGGTTTTTCTCGACTTAAATATCTACAGTGAGGATGGAAGGTTAAAAAGCACCACACATTTCAAACCGACCTCCAGAAACTGTCTGTTACGTTACGACAGTTTCCACCCAAGACACCTAAGGGAGAATCTACCCTATGGGCAATTCCTGAGACTCCGGAGAAATTGTACAGAGTTGAGTGAATTCAACCGACAAGCGAAAGATCTCAAAACCAAACTTGCACAAAGGAAATACCCCACAAGAACAATCGATAAAGCGATGAAGCGCGCTAAAAACAATCATAGGGAGGCACTCATAGAAGATAATCCTCATGTAAAAGAAGCGAACAAGAGGCCGATCTGTGTAACAACCTATTCCACCATATCAAATCAGGTGTCAAAAGTCATTGATAAACACTGGGGCATATTGAACTGTGGAGGTTTATCATTTGAGAAACCGATGCATGCGCACCGAAGGGGCAGAAACATAAAGGACATTGTGGTCCATACCAGACCACGGACAAACCAGATGGAAAGACCCAATGTAACTGCTGTACAAGGTCACTTCCCCTGCGGGGATTGCAGTTGTTGCCACCAAACTCAAAAAAGTAAAAACCTAAACTTCAGAAATGGCACAACATGGGAGCAACGCCACTTTACTAACTGCAACACAAGGAATGTGATTTACCTAGTCACCTGCCCATGCGGACTAGAATATGTAGGCATGACCACCCGCCCCGTCAAGATAAGGATAGGGGAACACAAAAGTAATATACGCTGTAAGAAGACAACAACTAAGATGGCAACACATTTTTTGTCACATCAGCACTGCGTCAACGACCTCCGTTGGACCGTCATAGAACGACTACCCTCCGAGACAGGTCTGTTCCAAAAGGAACAACGTTGGGTGTTCCGCCTGGCAACCCATGTCACCGGACTTAATGATGACATACCATGGAGCCAAGTCTCCTAAAAGACCCCCGGATATAAATAAGGGATAACAATTGGTTGGCATAGGAGCTAGCCCAACAATTGGTGCCAACGTTTGAATAAATGACTTATGATTGTATGATCGAATCATCCCATAATATCACTACAAACGGTACCTCCGTGGCTATGTCAAAAGGAGCTGAACCAAAAACTCCAGTGATCCACTTGGTCCCTCTCACAACGCAATATCGAGAATAGCAATGAAGGAATAACCGGGCAAAATAGCGACGCTATTACCAACATTGGGTACCACCATCTGAATTAATGACATGAGAAGGCATGGTCAACTACACCATACTATCACGAAAAACTGTGTGGTACCACCTCCGTGGTGATGTCAATAAGAGCAGATCCACATGATCCAACAAACCCCAGTGTTCCACCTGGTTGCTTTTCCAAAATGCACTACCAAAAATAATGAAAATGACTCAACCGGGCGAAATAGCAAGCGCGCATGCGCGAACCACACTCGACCAATGCGCATGCGCATTGGAACGCCAAAGTCTCGCCTGCGCGCATGCGCAATGGTACTTTCGAGACCCGGCAGCACGCATGCGCGAGGAATAGAACGGCGGCTGCATCACACGGGCCCCCAACGCGAGCAGAAATAACAGAGTGTGAGTGGCTAACAAGCGGAAAGTCCATATTTGGACAGGTTAAAACCCGGTAATTAACGAATGACAGTGATATGCATGGTACATGTGACAAATCACATGCATGGAAGGGGCGTCAACAGGGTTATCACCCTTGCATGGTCATGAGCCTTTCCACTAATTAACCAATGAGAACGCACTTCATCCACCTTTAAATACCACAAAGCTCAGCCGTACATCATTTACGACGGAGCAACACAGGGTGGAGGAAAGAGGCCGACTGAGGCGGATTTCGTGAGTATTCACTGAAACGGAGTTTAAACTCTGTGGGCACATTACAGAGTCCAACAAGTGAGTAGAGATAACAACATTGATTCCACCCTTCTATTCCTATAGATTGTGGATCCACCTACCTACCTACCCTGATGTTCTGAAATTGCTCATGAGGCTTTAATCAGCTTATACAATAAGTATGTTTGAAAACACTGAACCCTAAGTCTGTCATAAGTGTGTGTGAGTTTGTGTGTCATGTGTTCTGTATGTCTTTTTTTTCCCATTACAGGTTAAAACAACCGTTTGGGGCTCCAGGTGACTGCACCTGTATGAGCCAACCTATATGGTAACCAAACCTAACGCTCTTTTTTCTTTTTTCAGGACATGTAACTACATGTTCAAGTAAAACCGCTGTAGGCACATTGTATTTGTCTTCAGTAAATGTAATCACTTTTTTAGGAAAGTTAGAACAATAATCTTGTTCTGTAGAGAAACGTGAGTAGGGTTGGGAGTTGTGCCCCGTCCTGAAGAAGGTACGTATGTACCGAAACATGTCGACGCACACCAGAGGTTCTGTCCCTTACTAAGACACAAAACCTCGCCATCTAGCACTTTTTTAATAGTACCAGCCAGAGGTACAGAATAAAGTTTTTCCTTTTACCCACTGGCCAGGTCCTTTTTAATTTTTTTTTTTTTTTTTCTCACTACACTTCCCACTCACATCCTATTCCTTTCACTTGCACTCAACACACACCACACATAGACTGAATTGTCAACGCTCCCGCGTAGTCGTAGGTCGTAGCGTGCCGCATCCCCTTAGCGGGGTGCGAAGACCCCGATGATGAAGCATGACACCAAGGGGCCTGTTGGTGTGTGAGGGGTATTTTACACAACACTGAGTGTCCCCCTTCCTTTCCTCACCTTTCTTCCCAATAAGTGGTAGGATTCTTCTTGTTTATGTAACAGTGCCCGTGGAGTAGGAATCCTACTTGATACTCTACCTCCCCTCTTTGTTAAATATAGTCTATAAGCAGCGCGCAGCTGCGGGAGTTTTTTGTCCCCTCAGACATAACAGTAACACACACATCGAAGTACACACACTTAGGTATAAAAAAGAAGTCAGCGGTACACCCACAATGGAAGACGAACATGGCCTAACTTTTGCAGAGGATGAGATCGATAAAATTCTAGCAGACAGCAACCTTTTTGAGGGCTTGTGCAACCAGGATACAGGCCCACAAACTAACGATTGGAACGAACTACTAAATCTCAGGCGTAACCAAATAAAAGCAGCATTACATGGCCTGTTTATGACCCAGTACTTGCGTAACAAAATGGCACCCCCGGGCCTGATTGTGAAAAACGAACCATTAATCTTCCAACATGACATGATTTTTAAAAAAGAGTGGTCACTGATCTCCTGGCACTGCTCAAGAGATTGGTTAGTCCTAATAATAAAGACAGCAGCCAGGATCACCCAGGAACTAAAAATCGAAATAAATAAAATTGAAATACAACTGAAAACATATATATCACCCGAAGACCTCAAAATAAGACTAGATGAATTAAATCAACAGATGACCGAGTTCGAATTCAACCTAAAACAAAGCAAGACTAACAAACTAACCAAAGATGTGGCCAAATTCACCCCGGAGAGTGCGTATCCCTACACAAAAGTGGACTATGTTTCAAAGAACAACTACAGCGACACGGACAGTGAAACCTCTGACACTGGCTCATCAGGTTCCAATTCCAGTGGAAACAAAGGGAACAGACAAAGAAGGGGAGGATGGCGACAAAGACGCCAACAGTTCCCCAGACAAAGGGGATGGCGGGGATATCAACCACCGAACCATTTTCAACAATTCATGGGCCCACCGCAATTCAATCCCTTCCATTATGGTCCAATGTGGAACCAGGAATATAATGACGGTTACTACGGACAACAACAACCGTATGGAGGAAACCAGCAGCCTTTTTTAGGGGCCCGCCAGAACGCACGAGGGAAGAACCGGAAAGGGAACAATGTGATGTGGGAAGATCAAGAACAACCCAACGCCCGAACGACCCGGAGCATGACGGGATCACTACCCAACCAACCATCAACCAGCAAGAGGGGGACCTAGTGGTGAACCTCGCACCCATTGTTCTGACAACGATGCAGAAAAATGTCCTAAACAAAGGATTGGGGTATGTACCCACTCAGAAACCTGACATTTTCAAGCTCAATGTAGAATTGCAAGACTTTTTCAGGAAACTGAAACTACAGGCTTTCTTTAAGGATAAACCTTCACCCGAAGACAAGACGGACACAGGTCTGAGACTAAAGTCAACTTTCACCCCTCCTGACTCAGGTATCCCCATGGAGATTCTAACCTTTGAGAAGGCAGTGATAACGGAGGTCAACAAACTGAACTCACTAGGGAGGAATGTCTTCCACAATACCAGTGGAGAAGAACAACAAGCACTCCGGGAATTAACGGCTAACAGCGAGTTAGTCATCAAACCAGCTGACAAGGGGGGAGCAATAGTACTGCAATCCCTTGAGAAATATGATGGAGAATGCCAACGTCTATTGTCCGACGAACGGAACTATAAAAGATTGGAGAGTGATCCAACAGAACGACTAAGAACACGGATTGGGGGGATGGTGGAGGAAGGACTTGCCCACGACTGGATCAGCAAAAAGGAAGCTGAATTCCTGCAACAACCGACCCCTAGGATACCGTATTTTTATTGTATCCCCAAAATACACAAGAACATTGACAATCCACCTGGAAGACCAATAGTTTCCGGCATTGGATCCATCCTGGAACCCCTATCGAAATTCTCAGATGCCTTTTTAAGACCGATGGTACAGGCTACAGATACGTACCTGAAGGACACCAAATCGGTATTACAACTGCTGGAAAATACCACCTTTGATCCAACCACGCAACTAATGATAAGCTTAGACGTGGAAAGCTTATACACAAGCCTGCCCCATGAAGAGACATTACAGATCATCGAAGAAGTACTCTTCAGTAACACTTGGAAATACCAAACACCGAGAAGTCTGGTCCTAGAGTGCATTACCATGGCCCTCAAAGACAATTTTTTCCAGTACAAGGAGGTACTCTACCTACAAACCCACGGAACGAGCATGGGTAGTACTTTTGCTCCGAGCCTAGCCGGACTTTACGTCTACCACCTAGAGGAACACAAGATCCTTCATGAAAGTAACCCCTACCGCCCCCAGATTGTCACCTGGAAACGATACATCGATGACATTTTCATCATCTGGAACGGCGATGTCATCAGCGCAGTGAATTTTGTAACCTGGTTGAATACCCAGAATGATTACCTAAAATTCACAAGCACCTTCTCAAATACATCAATGGTTTTTCTCGACTTAAATATCTACAGTGAGGATGGAAGGTTAAAAAGCACCACACATTTCAAACCGACCTCCAGAAACTGTCTGTTACGTTACGACAGTTTCCACCCAAGACACCTAAGGGAGAATCTACCCTATGGGCAATTCCTGAGACTCCGGAGAAATTGTACAGAGTTGAGTGAATTCAACCGACAAGCGAAAGATCTCAAAACCAAACTTGCACAAAGGAAATACCCCACAAGAACAATCGATAAAGCGATGAAGCGCGCTAAAAACAATCATAGGGAGGCACTCATAGAAGATAATCCTCATGTAAAAGAAGCGAACAAGAGGCCGATCTGTGTAACAACCTATTCCACCATATCAAATCAGGTGTCAAAAGTCATTGATAAACACTGGGGCATATTGAACTGTGGAGGTTTATCATTTGAGAAACCGATGCATGCGCACCGAAGGGGCAGAAACATAAAGGACATTGTGGTCCATACCAGACCACGGACAAACCAGATGGAAAGACCCAATGTAACTGCTGTACAAGGTCACTTCCCCTGCGGGGATTGCAGTTGTTGCCACCAAACTCAAAAAAGTAAAAACCTAAACTTCAGAAATGGCACAACATGGGAGCAACGCCACTTTACTAACTGCAACACAAGGAATGTGATTTACCTAGTCACCTGCCCATGCGGACTAGAATATGTAGGCATGACCACCCGCCCCGTCAAGATAAGGATAGGGGAACACAAAAGTAATATACGCTGTAAGAAGACAACAACTAAGATGGCAACACATTTTTTGTCACATCAGCACTGCGTCAACGACCTCCGTTGGACCGTCATAGAACGACTACCCTCCGAGACAGGTCTGTTCCAAAAGGAACAACGTTGGGTGTTCCGCCTGGCAACCCATGTCACCGGACTTAATGATGACACACCATGGAGCCAAGTCTCCTAAAAGACCCCCGGATATAAATAAGGGATAACAATTGGTTGGCATAGGAGCTAGCCCAACAATTGGTGCCAACGTTTGAATAAATGACTTATGATTGTATGATCGAATCATCCCATAATATCACTACAAACGGTACCTCCGTGGCTATGTCAAAAGGAGCTGAACCAAAAACTCCAGTGATCCACTTGGTCCCTCTCACAACGCAATATCGAGAATAGCAATGAAGGAATAACCGGGCAAAATAGCGACGCTATTACCAACATTGGGTACCACCATCTGAATTAATGACATGAGAAGGCATGGTCAACTACACCATACTATCACGAAAAACTGTGTGGTACCACCTCCGTGGTGATGTCAATAAGAGCAGATCCACATGATCCAACAAACCCCAGTGTTCCACCTGGTTGCTTTTCCAAAATGCACTACCAAAAATAATGAAAATGACTCAACCGGGCGAAATAGCAAGCGCGCATGCGCGAACCACACTCGACCAATGCGCATGCGCATTGGAACGCCAAAGTCTCGCCTGCGCGCATGCGCAATGGTACTTTCGAGACCCGGCAGCACGCATGCGCGAGGAATAGAACGGCGGCTGCATCACACGGGCCCCCAACGCGAGCAGAAATAACAGAGTGTGAGTGGCTAACAAGCGGAAAGTCCATATTTGGACAGGTTAAAACCCGGTAATTAACGAATGACAGTGATATGCATGGTACATGTGACAAATCACATGCATGGAAGGGGCGTCAACAGGGTTATCACCCTTGCATGGTCATGAGCCTTTCCACTAATTAACCAATGAGAACGCACTTCATCCACCTTTAAATACCACAAAGCTCAGCCGTACATCATTTACGACGGAGCAACACAGGGTGGAGGAAAGAGGCCGACTGAGGCGGATTTCGTGAGTATTCACTGAAACGGAGTTTAAACTCTGTGGGCACATTACAGAGTCCAACAAGTGAGTAGAGATAACAACATTGATTCCACCCTTCTATTCCTATAGATTGTGGATCCACCTACCTACCTACCCTGATGTTCTGAAATTGCTCATGAGGCTTTAATCAGCTTATACAATAAGTATGTTTGAAAACACTGAACCCTAAGTCTGTCATAAGTGTGTGTGAGTTTGTGTGTCATGTGTTCTGTATGTCTTTTTTTTCCCATTACAGGTTAAAACAACCGTTTGGGGCTCCAGGTGACTGCACCTGTATGAGCCAACCTATATGGTAACCAAACCTAACGCTCTTTTTTCTTTTTTCAGGACATGTAACTACATGTTCAAGTAAAACCGCTGTAGGCACATTGTATTTGTCTTCAGTAAATGTAATCACTTTTTTAGGAAAGTTAGAACAATAATCTTGTTCTGTAGAGAAACGTGAGTAGGGTTGGGAGTTGTGCCCCGTCCTGAAGAAGGTACGTATGTACCGAAACATGTCGACGCACACCAGAGGTTCTGTCCCTTACTAAGACACAAAACCTCGCCATCTAGCACTTTTTTAATAGTACCAGCCAGAGGTACAGAATAAAGTTTTTCCTTTTACCCACTGGCCAGGTCCTTTTTAATTTTTTTTTCTCACTACACTTCCCACTCACATCCTATTCCTTTCACTTGCACTCAACACACACCACACATAGACTGAATTGTCAACGCTCCCGCGTAGTCGTAGGTCGTAGCGTGCCGCATCCCCTTAGCGGGGTGCGAAGACCCCGATGATGAAGCATGACACCAAGGGGCCTGTTGGTGTGTGAGGGGTATTTTACACAACACTGAGTGTCCCCCTTCCTTTCCTCACCTTTCTTCCCAATAAGTGGTAGGATTCTTCTTGTTTACGGGCAAGGTGTAACATGCCGCATCTGCATCCAGATCTATTAATGAATGCGATACAATGACCTCGGCTGAAGTCGGTAAATTTTGGGTGATAATAATTGGGCTAACATACTCCTTTTGTGTTATTTCAGGTGGACCTTCTTTAAAAATAAGAGGGATGTCATTTGTATTAAATAGGTCTAAATCTGTCTCACCCACTATAGAGTTATTTGGCGTTGAAGTAACCTCAGTTGCGACGGATTGTAAGGGTGTCTGTTTAAGTAGTTCGATAGAAAGGCGTCGCTCTGCTCTCCGCTCAGCCAACTCGAACTCTCTATCTATATCCCTTTTAGTCCGTGCAAAAAACTTATCAAGAGGGCCCAATATACTCATTCCTATAGTAGCAGGTAGTGATGAGTTCAATAAATTGCCAGCCATTATACCACTCCTATATGAGTGTTTTAATGTAAAGTGCCTTCTAATACCCCTATCGACCAGGTTAGTCCAGTGTGCAGCCCGTGTGGCTAAACAGTCAGTACTCGATTAGCGGGGCAGTGAATAAATACCTGTAGACAATTTTCCGGTCCGATGTAGGAGGGAGGGCCCTGCCCTGCCTCCTCCTGCCCCGGACGGCCACAGACGGCCCGCCCTTTGCCCGGGCTTAGCCCCGGGCGCTCCCCCGCGCGCTCCCACGCAGCGGATGTACGGTGGGTAATAAATCCCTGGTAATGGTATGGGCGGGGTGGGGGCGGGGCCGGCAGGGAGAGCAGGTCAGCTGGTGGTAATCAGGCCCACGCAGGGACTCCTGGTCCACGGAGTCCCTGCTCACAGCTCGCAGCCCTGCCGGTTCGCTCACTCAAGCTCCTCCTCCTGGTCTGCTCCCGCGGCGATCCGCGCTGCGGGACCCGTGAAGCGGGTCCGACAATTCTTGCCTGTTGTCTTGGCTGGTGTCTGCCCTGTTACCTGAAGGGCCGAAAAGCAGGATTCTAATCTCCTGGTAAGATCCGTTGCAGAGGGTCGGTAGTGTGCAGGGCGAGAAAGCTCTTGTTAAATCGTGGTACAAGTAGGGATTGTACTGAGGCACTAACAGTGAAAGGCTGGGCACTTCCTGTTTTATCACTCGCCTATTACTTTCTACTTCGCTCTTCATTACCCCGCTCCCCTTCCAGTGTCCTCATGACCACCTCTCCTTTCACCTATCTCTCATCACATCACCGCCCAGATCTCACATTATTGCCTTTGTGTCTAGTCATTTTTAGGTCGTAGCCTACCAGACAGCGCAGCTGTCTAATTTGCTGAAGCCATCTTGGGGATATTCCGAAAGTTACCATTGGCTTTGTGGCTTGTACCTTTTCTGGCTTTCTATTTGCTGGCTTTATTTGTTTTAGGCTCTCCAACTCGAGTTTGTCCCTCCCCTTGCTCAAATCTTGTTTAGTGTATTCTTCCACGGAATTGCTATTTGTAAACAGGCCTTTAAATCTTGTTCTTATCTTGTCACATTTGCTGTGCATTCAAGAACGAAGGTCAAATGTCAGTCTGTGTCTTCCAGGGAGCTTGGCATTCATTTTTCTTTCTATTACTACAAATTAAGAGGATTTATGTGACAATTCTGCTGACTACTGGGGCTGCTTGAGGAAGGCTGTACAATGTTATTTGATCTTTTCAAGGACACAAAACAATTTTTAAATGTCTGTAAATGAACTGTACTGACGATCAAATCAATCAATTGGTTGATGACATTTCCGCACATTATCATTTGTGTACTGGATACTGTTATCAGCAAAACTGTTTGTGAGTGCAAATATAATGGCCATTTCAATTGAAAGTATTATCTGTAATGGCATTATGCTACCATACCATGCATACTCCCACTCTACTCTCCACCACTCCTCACCACTGCACTCTACTTGGCACCACGCCACACTATGCCACTTCAGTACACACTGTGTCACTGCACTCTTCTCTGCACCACTCCACTATACACCTCTCTACTCTACACCACTCCACCCTACTCCATTTCAATGCACTCTACCCCACCCTACTGTACTACGCACCAGTGCACTCTTCGCCACTGCTCTCTACACCAATCCACTCTATGACACCCTACTGTGCAACACTGCACTCTATGCCACTGCAGTCTACACCAATGCTCTCTACTCTGTCCACTCCACTGTACACCAGTGCACTCTATACCATCCCCTCTATGCCACTCTAATCTACTATGCACCAGTGCATTCTACTCTGAAACAATCTACTCTATCCCAATGCACTCTGCACCAACACACTTAGCGCCACTCTACTCTGCACCACTATACGCCACTGCTCTGTGTGCCAGTACACTCTACACTACTTTACTCAAAACCAATGCACTCTTTGCCAATCTATTCTGCATCACTGAACTCTACACGACTACACTCTTAGCCACTGGACTCTACGCCATTGTACTCTGTCACTGCACTCTACACCACCCTATTCTATTCTGCATCACTGTACTCTGCACCACTAATCTCCATGCTACTCTATTGTGCACCACTGCACTGTACACCAGTGCACTCCATGTCACACTTAATTATAACACCACTGCATTCTACGACAGTATACTCCGCAACACTGCAGTCTCTGCCACTCTACTTTATCCAACTCTACTCTATGCCACTGTGCTCTATGCCGTTGCACTCTATGCCATTCTTCTGTAAGCTACTCTAATCTACTGCGCACCACTGCACTCTACGACACGTTACTGTATACCACTGCACTGTAAGCCACTTCACTCTACTCTGAAACAATCTAACATGTGTCTCTGCAGTCTATGCCACTCTATTCCACTTTATGCCACCCCACTCTATGCCACTCCTCACTAAGCCACTCTATTCTCCACCGCTGCACTCTATGCCACTGCACTCTACATCAATGTACATTACACCACTTTACTCAAAACGACTCTACGCCTCTGCACTCTATGCCTACCTACTCTGCACCACTGCACTGTACGCTACTATACTGTTCTCTACATGACGGCACTCTACGCCACTCTTCTCTACACCATTGCACTCTACGTCACTTTACTCTGCACCGCTCTACACCACTGCACTATACATCAGTGCACTCCATGCCACTCTTCTCTCTTCTCTACACAACTGCACTCTACGACATGCTATGCAATACTCTGCAAAAACTACTGGGTTTGGGCTCCCAACAGCACCGCTTGCCACAAGCTACTAACCAACAACCAGAATTGCATGTGCTGCTAACAATTTCACTCTCTTATTTTTAGTTTAAACATCTGACAATGAAACAAATGTTTAAGTTGACCATATGTGTCATTTATTTATTTTTATTTTGAAGGAAAATTATTTTGTTTAGATCTGTGAAGAAATTAAAGTTTTTTTATACAAAATTTTAAGACCTTATGTACAAAACCAAACAACATATATTCAGAATGAACAGTTTTTACAAATGAAACGATTAGAACCTTTAGACAACATATATACAATCAATCATACAACTCACAAACCACGCTATTTACATATTATATACAAACACAACAGAAAACGGAAACATATGAATTATTTCAACAATGTAATCACTTTGATTTACAAAGAAGCCAAAAACATTTGCGTGTCATCAAAAACTGTTTAGAAATTTATATCTCAGTTTTATATTTTAGGCTTGAGAAGTCTACGTGTTTCGAACTCAAATAAGTAGTTGAGTTCTCGTCAGGACCAAGGTCTGTAAAAGAGAAAGGGAAACTTATTGGTATGCTGTTCTTACTATGATACTACACTGCCTATCCCTACTACCAGCTACTGTCTCTTACCTCTCAACCGCTTTGAGACCAGAATCGTGTGTGGGGATTCCGAAATACAGAACCATCTGTCATGAGAAAATTTGAAATACCATTATCTACTCACACCTGAAACCTTATCAACAACAGACAAGCATTCACTTCTCACATAGTGCTTACATAGTCAAAGGGCGGGTCCGTCCTCCGCAGTGAACCAAAAAGGAGTTGTTTGGCGAGCGCCGATTATCTGTGGGGAAGGAAGAACTTGTCAATTTGTTACGATGATGGTTCAGAAGCGGTGTATCACCGGGGGGTGGGTGTGTCCTCACCTGGCACAAGTGAATGAGTCTCAATGGCCGACACCAGTTGATGAGTCTTGATGGCCGAGGTAACCGTAAGCGTTGAAGTGTATCTAAAAAAAGGGACCGAGCAATCCTGTCAGGGTAAGTTCGACGGTTAAGCTTTTTAGAGTATGTCTGTGTGCAAGTTTGGATGGCGACTCTTACCTCGAAAAGGTAACGTCAATACGGAGCAGAATTCCGTTGTCTCTGCCAGTCGTCCTCAGTGCGCAATGCTTCCGGGTCCGCAAAGGATCTTGGGAGCTGAGTTAGATGCACGGTATGTAGCGCTTTAAATGTCTTAAAGGGCCCAAGCGAGTGTCTATTTGGGCGCTCGTGAAATGAAGTTGACAGATGATTATAAATAAGTCAACGCGTTATTAGTTATCCGAAGTTCGATTTTGGTGTACCTGACTGGTATCAGGGGGCAGAGTATGAATGTGAAAAAACTTTTTGCACGCTGTGGCGTGTGATGTGTTCTGGGAGTTGTAGTGCTCATTTTTGAGACATCATCAGATTATATTATGTAGATCCATGACTTGCGGTGATTATTTGGAATGTCCAGTGGATGTCCTTCTAAAGTGCAGTTGTGACTATGGTGACCAAGACATCGGGTGGGAGCCCACATCGCTAGTGACTATTGTGGTTGATTGGAAAAGAACCAGTGTGGTTGGGTCCATAGTGTGAATGTAGATATCTCATGACTGATGTGAATTCAATGGTGTCTCAGAGTTTGAACATTTCTGACATTTCATTTAACCCATAGAATGCTGCGTTGAATTTGACAATTAACATCGCCTCAATTTTGGTCAGTTTGGCATCTAGGTTTCCACCTCTGGCATCACTTTCAACTTTAGCGATAACTGTCCAGATTAAATCTGTATCTTTGTGTTGTTTTTCATTCCAGTGATTTACTAGAGGTGCTGTGGCCACATTGTTCCGAATCCTTGATTTGTGTTGTTGTATTCGGAGACGGACTTCTTGGTTGGTTTTTCCGATATATGCCAGCTTACAAGGGCATATGATTCCATATACCACGTAGCGTGATTTGCAATTTGAGAACTTTTCATGTTTCCAACTAATTTGGTTATATGTGAAAACAGTTCCTTCTACCGTGGTATCACAACATGTGCATGTTCCACATTTATGATGTCCCTGGATTGGCGGAAAATTTAGCATAGTCCTTAAGTCTGGATTTGTCTTTTTGGGCAAAGCAGCTCTTATTAGTTGGTTGGCAACACTGTAATTCTTTTTGAAAGCAAAAAGTGGCTCTTTGTTGAAAGTTTGGTCCAAATTGCGTAGCAGATGCCAGTTTTGTTTTACTACTTTTTTCAAAGCATTTGAATTGGGGCAGAACGTAGAAACAAAGACCAACCTGTCTGTGTCCTTTTTTGCTCTTCTTTCTAAGAGGGTCTCCTGTGGTGTCCACCACGCCCTTTTGGCTGATTTCTTGAGGAGTTTTTTTGGGTAACCCCGTATCAGTAAATTCGCTGTGAGTTTGTCAGCGTGCTTCCAGTATTCTTCCTTGCATTGGCAATTACGTCTCAGACGTAAATATTGCCCATATGGGAGGTTATCCTTTAGACTGCGCGGATGATTGCTGCGGAAGTGCAGTGCCCTGTTGCGATCGGTTGGTTTTTTATGGAGTGTTGTTATTAATTTGCCTTCATAGGGGTACACTTCTACGTCTAAAAATGGCATTTTTTCTGCTGAATGTTCCATGCTGAATTTTATAGTCGGTGTCCTATTGTTAATCCAATCATGGAATCTTTCAAGTTCCTCTGTTGGTCCAGACCATATGAAAAAAATATCGTCTATATAACGATACTAATGGCTTATCCATTGTGTGTATGGATTATTGTTATAGACGAATGCCTCCTCGTATCTTGCCATGAATAACACAGCTAATTCAGGGGCAAATGGGCATCCCATTGCCACGCCACCGACTTGGAAGTAGAATTCTCCATCAAAATTGAAGTAATTCTTTTTTAACGCGAATTCCGCAAGTTTTAGAATGAAGTCAGTTGGTATCAGGTGGGGTCTTGGTCTTTCCTCCAGAAAAGCTTCAAGGACATAAATGCCTTCATCCTGCGGGATTGAAGTATAAAGTGAGGTAATGTCCATTGTGACCATTAGTTGGGAGTTTTTGTCAAACTTGATTGTCATCAACTTATTGATAAAGTCCGTAGTGTCTTGAATATAAGAGAGTGAAATTGTTAGCAGCACATGCAATTCTGGTTGTTGGTTAGTATGCAATACTCTGCAGCACAGCACTCTCTGCACTCTATGCCACTGCACTCTATGCCACTCTACTCTATGCCACTCTACTCGCTATTCCACTCTTCTCTGTGTCACTTTACTCTATGACACTTTACTCTATGCCAGCCCACTCTACTCTGCACCCCTCTTAACCACTCTACTGCACTTTATGACAATGCACTCTACACCACTACACTTTACACCACTCTAATCTACTGTGCACCACTGCACTCTATGCCACTTAACTCTACGTGTCTCTACTCTGCACCACTCTACTCTATGCCAGTGCACTCTCACCCCATTTTAGTATTTACCACTGCACTCTTCCCCACTGCATTCTTTACCACTTCACTCTATGCCACTCAACTCTACACCACTCCACTGTGCCACACTTTACTCTACGCCAATGCACTCTACACCACTACTCTATACCACTCCACTCTACCCTGCACCACTCCACTCTCCACCACTTCTCTGCACTCTGAAGCAATCTACTCTACACCACTGCACTCTATGCCACTGTACTCTACTCTATTCCACTCTGCGCACTCCACTCTACTCTGAAACAATCTACTCTATGCCACTGCGCTTTATGCTACAGTACTCTATGCCACTCCACTCCGCACCACGCAACTGCACTCTATGCTGCACCACTCTACGCCACTCTTATCTACGCTGCACCAATCTACTATAAACCACTGCACTCTAGGCCAATTCACTCTACACCACTTTACTAAAAACCAATACAGCCTACGCTACTGCACTTGCACTGACTACTTTTCACCCCTGTACTTTACTCCACTATTCTCTACAACATCTTTCCCACTGTACATACAAGAACTGTGCACACGTTAGATAAACAATTGTGTAAGTTTCGTATAACAGGACAAAAAGGAGATGAAGCTGTTGTCTTGAAGAAAGTTTTATATGGTTCTTTTTATAGAATGTAAACGCCAGCCTAGGCTGGCGTTTACATTCTATAAAAAGAACCATATAAAACTTTCTTCAAGACAACAGCTTCATCTCCTTTTTGTCCTGTTATACGAAACTTACACAATTGTTTATCTAACGTGTGCACAGTTCTTGTATGTACGGTTTATAGTGTTTCAGCATCCTTTGCTTGAACATTAGTTAGAGGTTATAGGGTTTTCCTCTACACTGTATGCACCGTCTTACACTAGCAGCATCTACCATCATACCCTACTCGCACTGTTTGAGCGCCCTGTTCTTCCTGTACATCTAAACCCATAGCAGCGAATCATCTTTCCCACTGTACTCTATTGCACTGCATGCTGCATCACACTACACTATTGCACTCTAATTCTCTGCACTGTATGCCATTCTATGATACTCTGCATCACTGTACTCTATTTCACTGCTCTCTGCACCATTCTACTCTGCACAACTATACACCAGTGTACTCTATGCCAGTGCCCTCTATGACAGTGCACTTTATCAATTAATCAGTCAATCAAGGTTTATAGAGTGTGACTACTTGCTTGTGAGGGTCTCAAGGCAACGCGGGGGGAATGGGGGCTGCTGACCCTTCTGGGTGCTAGGGTTCAGTCAAAGAGCCAGGTCTTGAGAGGGCGTGGCTTGGGCGCCGATGGCGATGGTCGCCTGAGAGCTCGGCTCCGGGACTGAGCCCGGGATTATCCTGTAAATCGGAGGCCGTGGGGCACCCTAACCCCCGCGAACTGTTGATCGGCCCGACGGGGACCTGCCGGGGCACCTGGCGCAGTCCGAACGTGTGGTGACCCGACGGAAAATCGAAGTTTGTGGATCCGCAGAGTGCGACCCAACATGGCGCCCGGACTTCATTGTCCCCTTGGACGGAACCATTAGACTGGAGGAACATCACTAGCTGCGGCGCGCCCTCCACCTTTCCGTCTCCCTGTGATATGAGGGTCTGGGTATCGATCTGATTGGACTCTGGCAACGGGGATCACGCCTAGATGGTCGGATGCCCTCACTATAGTGGATCTCGGCACGCGGACGCCTGGAGGCCCTGACCGTGGCGCCCACTCCCTAAACCGCACTTGGCTGCATCTCCCCGACCGACCCACTCCCATGGGAGGCACAACCCCTTGGCGCCACAAAGTATCCGGTGGAGTTGGTGACCCTCACTCCGGTTCCTCATCAGCCAAACGGGCCTGCCCGACCTGGCGCCGATTGTCTCCGCCTCCTCCTCGGTGCCCTCAGACGACGTGGTGGTGGCGCGAGCCGAAGCTGAGAAGGTCCAACAGGTCCTGGAGACGGGGATCACCGGCCCTCGACCCGAAGACCAACAACCGGGAGAGACATAGCCGACGCCCGCACTCGCTGGCGCCTGTCCCTGGATCCACACTGTGTGCCTCCGGCGACATGGGGAAACCAAGGGGAGCCAAGGGGACTACCCCAGCCGCCTCAGACTCGGAGGCCCCGGACAAAGAGGAACGTGGAGACCCGGAGAGTTCTGGTGGCGCACCAATGCAGCAACAATTTGACCGCGTCCTGGAGGCGATTGCGACCACACGCTCGGCCCTCCAGCAGGACATTGCCCAGGTGGCGACGAGCCTGGGCCTCCTTAGAGCGGATCACGGCAAGCTTTCGGACAGGGTCAAGGAAGTGGAGGGCTCGGTGAAAACCTTGGAGCCGGGACTATGAAGGATGCCCTGTCCCGGATTACTGCCCTGGAGCAGCGAGCGGAAGATGCGGAAGGCCGTAACAGGCGAAACAACATTCGTGTGGTGGGCCTGCCGGAGAAGATTGAGGATGGCGACATGGTGGCATACTTGGAAGCCTGGCTCCGAGACACGGTGGCCCCGGAGGGTCTATCCTCCTTCTACACCCTGGAGCGAGCTCATAGAGTCCCAGCGAGGCCACCACAACAGGGTCGTGCCCCGCGACCGGTGGTGGCACGGTTATTGCACTTTCGGGACAGAGACCTCATCCTCAATGCCGCCAGACATAATGGCCCATTCAAAGTGGCGAACAGCCAGGTGAACATCTTCCCGGATTACACCTATGAAACCCAACGCAGGCGGTTTTCATTCTTGGCGGTCAAGCGCGAGCTCCGGAGCGAGGGCATCCAATACTCGCTCCTATTTCCTGCAAGGCTCCGCATAATTGTCGATGACAAGACTCAATTCTTTGATACCCCGGAGGATGTCTGTAACTGGCTTGAACTCTATAGAGCCGGGAAAGATGGCTTCAGCTCCTCATCTCAGCTAGCAGCGGAGCCGGAGCAGAGACGGCGGTCCAAGAGGATTCGGAGAAGCCGTGGCCGGTCAGGCGGACCCTCAACTGCGGAGACATCGACGGAGCGGAAGGGAGTGCTGGAGGTGTTATCTGCGCTGTCTGGCTCACGAGACGGTGCCATTGAGGAGGAAGCGGACCCTGGTGACGAGGGGGTACCGACGGACTCCGAGGAATCGGTGACTGATAGCGTCCACACGCCGGTGATCACACCGAAATCGGTTGAGGACCTTCTGGATGGACAGGGTTAACGGGGTGAGCTACATCCATTTGGGTGGGGGCCCGAAACGGGGGTGGCGGGAGCCGACAATTGATGATGACTCCCGGGGAAGGGGGGGTGGGGTGCCTTGCTCTTGCCCCGAGGGTTGCTAATACTGTTTTGGGCTTGCTTTAGTCCTGGTAGCCAGGGCATCGAGGGCCCACTGCCAACGCCCAGCCCGCACCTGGCCCTTAAGGCCTTCCTACGGTGGCGACCGCAGGATTAGTCGGGGACAGGGGTTTTTTTGAGGGTAAGGTTTGGATGGGAACTAGATGGTGCTATTTGGGTCCTGTTCTGGGGAGGGTGGGTGGGGGTTTGGGTCGAACGGGGGTTGTTGAGTTTTGGTTGGGGAAAATGGCCGCCATCAGTGCTGGGTTGATTGATGCTCTTTCTTTGTTGGGACCCGGATGGGGAGACTTTGCACGAACAATATGGGACAATGGCTGATGTTGCTAATGTGAAATGCATTACTTGGAACGTGCGGGGGCTCCACACCATGTCTAGGCGTCACAAAGTCCACGCTTATTTAGTGCGTAGAGGGGTACAAATGGCGCTGCTGCAGGAGACCCATCTGAACAAGGCGGAAGGGGCGGCGCTACAGCGTAGGTGGAGGGGGCAGGTCTTTTGCACTTCGTACTCCGCGTATGCCAGGGGGCGCTAATTTGGATTAGAGCTGGGGTTCCCTTCCAGGTCACGAAAGCAGTGGTAGATCCAGAGGGGCGTTATGTGGCCATTTCGGGCACTCTGGGAGGGAGGGACCTAAACGTTTGCTGTGTGTACGCACCCAATATAGACCAGATTGCCTTCCTTTCCAGGTTATCGGGCTCGTTGGCCCACTTCTTCTCCGGGCCCCTCCTGCTCGGTGGGGATTTCAATTCAGTAGTGGATGTGGAAACTGACCGCTCGCATCCGCCCCTCCCTGACTCTCCGGTTCGCCGTGTGGCTAAAGGTCGTAGGGACTGGCAGACTCACTGGGGTCTGACGGATATTTGGAGGGCGCAACACCCCGACACTAGAGACTATTCCTACTTCTCGGGCCTACATGAGTTACACGTTAGACTGGACGTATTTCTTGGCTCGACTGAACTGATTTCAGCGGCGGTCCGGTCTGAATATTTGACCAGGACCATCTCAGATCATAACCCCCTCCTGCTAGACCTTCGTTGGTTTCCTGGGGTGCCTGCGGTGCCCACCTGGAAGTTACGTCCCGAGATCCTTGAGGACAGCGTTTTCAAAGCGGACCTAGGAGATAAGATCTCGGAATACTTCGCGTCCAACGGGGGCACTGCGAGCTCGAGAGCGCTAGAATGGGACGCTTTTAAGGTGGTGGTGAGGGGATACTGTATTTCCAAGAAGGTCGGCATGAGGCGAATTATCCTTGCCGACTTAGATACAGCTGATCGGAAACTCCGCGAGTTGGAACTCCGCCGCCCCGGGCGCCCTGAATTACAGGAACGCACGGTGGAGGCGAAGGAGGCGGTGGCGGCGGAAGTCGAACGGCTGCGCTGTTTCGACTACAAGGCCTATACGGTTAGGTCCCTCGCAGAGGGGGATAGGTCGAGCGCGTTGCTGGCATGGCTAGCCAACCCTACACGCCAGGCCTCACTGACGACGTCCATGCGCATGGCGGAAGGGGCCGCGGTACACACTCAGCCTGAGATTCTGAGCTGCTACCTGCACTACTACGAACGTTTGTACCGCAGTCGCTCTGACAGAGACCCTGACCTGCTCGATAATTATCTACAACCCCTGGAGCTCCAAACAGTGGAGCAGGACGTGGCGAAAGCCCTGGGGTCCGACATAGAACTGGGAGAGATCCGCAGCGCCATTAAAAAGATGGCGAGGAATAAGACCCCGGGCCTGGACGGCCTTCCTGTGGAATTTTATGCAGCTTATGCTGATCTCCTAGCCCCAAGGTTATTAATAGTATATAGAGAAGCGAAGAGGCTTGGTCGGCTCCCAGGCTCGATGTGCGCGGCCTTAGTGGTTCCCCTCCTCAAGCCGGGAAGGGACTCGTCCGATCCGGGGTCTTACCGTCCCTTATCAATGCTGACGGTTGACTATAAAATACTGAGCAGCATCTTGGCTTCGAGGCTGCTGGGTCACATGAGCTCCCTGGTACATGAAGACCAGGCTGGATTCATCCCCAGGCGAAACACGACCATGAACATCCGCAGGTTGTTCCGCTTGCTGGGAGAACCGCTCGTGGATGCCCAATGCCCGGTAGTCCTATCGGTAGACTTAGAGAAGGCTTTTGACAGCCTGGAATGGGACTACCTGAGCACTGTGTTACGGAGGTTCGGCCTCGGCGAGGGTTTCATCAGATGGACCACGATCCTGTATGCCTCTGCATCGGCCAGGGTTCGGGCGGGCCCCCTGATTTCCTCACAATACCCGGTGGAGAGAGGCACGAGACAGGGTTGTTCGTTATCCCCGCTTCTCTTTGCGCTGGCGGTGGAGCCACTCGCGCTGCACCTCCGATCGGGAGCCCATTATAATGGCTTGTGGACACCTTCGGGCCCACACTACATTTTGCTGTATGCCGATGACCTGCTGCTCTTCCTTGAGGACCCGGTTGCTGCCCTGCATGGAGCTGCGACGGCGCTCACGACGTTTGGGGAGGTCTCGGGCCTCCGGGTGAACTGGGCTAAGACCTGTCTTTTTCCGGTTCGCAAAGGCACCCCTAGCCCTGCTCTCAGTAGAGAGATTAGATGGGAACCTGACTGCTTTAAGTACCTGGGGGTGTACGTCTACCATGAACCATCTGACCTCCTGGATGGGAACATTGCCCGCAGCACTCGAGCACTACGGGGCAGTATGGACTTCTGGGCTACACTACCGCTCTCGGTGGCAGGGCGGATCGCTTTGCTCAAAATGGTGGCGCTTCCCCGGTTGCTGTATTATTTCAGGGCACTACCGATCTGGGTCCCGCCGGCCACCTTTAGACTATTACGATCAATGATAGTCGCATTCCTCTGGGGCTCGGGCCGCCGAAGGGTGGCCCTCAGGACCCTGATGAGGCCGAAAGCCGAGGGTGGGCTTGCGGTGCCGGACTTTGAAAAGTACTACTTAGCGGCGCAGCTCCAGACCCTCACCCAGGAGATCGCCCGGTAATTCCGGGGCCCAGAGGACAGGAGAGGTACGGGAATGGCCAGGCATGTTCTCTCCTTCATAGCGCTGCGACAACGTTTGGCCTTACAGGACTTGTCGCTAGAGGAGAAGACCATTCGCCTGTGTTGGAACCGAGCTCACGCCCGGGGCCAACTGCGTATACCGTATGCGCCCGAAATACCTTTGGGGATGCTGACGGCCTTGCCCCATGGCGGTGATTGGTCACGGTTGGCAAACTGGGAGGACGCAGGCTTACAATTGGTAGGTGACCTCTACGGGGACGGGGCGCTCTTGCCCTTTCAGGAGCTCATTGATCGCTTCGAGGTTCCTCGCGGCGACTTCCTATTGCACTCGGCCCTGGTCCGAGCGATCCAGGCGCACTGGAAATGCGGGCAAGAGGAACCCCCTATATCTCCGGTGTGCCAATACGTCATGATGTCTGCGGGTACGGTGAAGGCGGTCACTTGCCTCTACGGTAGACTGATCGATGAGGGGCTGGCCCCCCTCACTACTTTGAGAACCCGTTGGGAGGAGGACATAGGTAAGGAGATCCCGGAGACGACCTGGTCCCAGCTAGTGCGGCGAGCCTGGAAGGGCACACGCCATGCCCGCTTTCAATTGGTCCACTACTACATACTCCATAGGGCATATCTGACCCCGGCGAAAATCCAATAATATTTTGCTACGGGTTCAGCGGACTGCCCCAGATGCCCGGCGCCGGAGGCAGACCTTCTCCACATGTTGTGGTCCTGCCCGGGATTGTCCTCCTACTGGATGGAAGTGGGGAAGACCCTGGAGGAGGTGACAGGGAGATCCTTATCGGTTGATGCGGCAGTGGGACTCCTACACTGGTTTCCACATACCCCCAAAAACAAAATTACCAGTAAATTCATCGATTTGGGGCTTCTCCTTGCTAAACGAGAGGTGACCAGGAACTGGAAGGCACGGTCTGGTCCGACGGGGGGCCGGTGGCACAGCGAACTCTTGAAGTGGGCAGCGGGGGAAAGCACGCTGAGATACCAGCTAGCTAGGAGACAGCATAACGAGAAGGCACAGGAGGCAGCGCTAGAATGGGAGACATTAGTGCAGGCCCTCAGGGATTATTGCGCCCCCAGCGACTCCGAAAGTGAGGAGGCAGCTCGCCCCGAGTCCCGATAGACGATTGCACTTTACAGCTCTGTTACTTTCCTCATGGGTCCTCTCTCAGATCCTAATGCGGTTGTTGCCGTGCACTGATGGCGGGGTTTGGTAGGGATTAATTTGGTTCATAGTGTTTTGAGGGAGGGGTTTTCTTTTGGGTTTTGTAGGCTTGTTTAGAAAAGCAGATGACGGACAGTGGATCATCCGGACCAGCTTCGCCTTCCTGCTGAGCCCCCATTGAATTTCGCCGCCCGACCATAGGGTTGTGGGCTGAATGGCCGTGTAAGGGTACATACTGCTGGGGGTCGGAGGGTTGCATTTCACTGATTTTGTTTGATCTATAATGCTGGTCGAATATGTACCGATTTACTAATTCCTGCAATAAAAATATATTTTAAAAAAAAAGAGCCTGGTCTTGAGATCCTTCCTGAATTGGGTCAGCAATGGGGCTTGCCTTAGGTGGAGAGGCAGGTTGTTCCAGGTCTTGGCAGCGAGGTTGAAGGATCTTCCTCTGGTCCTGGTCTTGCGGATCTGTGCGACGGAGGCCAGAGCCAGTTGGGCGGAGCACAGGTGTCTGGTGGAAACGTGGAATGAGAGGCGGTGGTTCAGATATACTGGTCCTGCATCGTGGAGGGCTTTGTAGGTGTGTCTGGTGTTCTCGCAGGTGGAGTAAGTGGAGTTTTCGCAGGTGTTTGGTGATGTTGAGGACCAGTCTGGCTGCAACGTTTTGAACGTTCTGTAGTTTCCTGAGGAGTTTCTGGATGACGCTGGTGTAGAATGCATTGCTGTAGGCATGTCTGCTGCTGATGAGTGTGTGGGGGATTGTCTTTCTGAATTTGGTGGGAATCCATCTGAAGGTCTTTAGAAGCAGGCGAAGTGAGTGGAAGCATGATGACGAGATGGCATTCATCTGGTGGGTCATTATGAGCGAGGAGTCCAGAATGATGCAGAGGTTTCGTGCGTGGTCCATGGGTGTTGGGTGTGTTCCTAGCGTGGCTGGCCACCAGGAGTCATCCTAAGCTGAGGGGGTGGGTCCCAGGATGAGGACTTGATCTTGCTCGAGTTGAGTTTGAGGCAACTGGCTCTCATCCAGGTGGCGACGGCCTTTATCCCGTTGTGGAAGTTGTTTGTGGCGGCTGTGGGTTTGTTGGTGAGGGAGAGGATCAGCTGGGTGTTGCCGGCGTAGGAGATGATGTTGAGTCTGTGGTTCCTGAGGATAGCTGCAAGAGGGGCCATGTAGATGTTGAAGAGGGTTGGGCTCAGGGTGAAGCTCTTGGGCACTCCGCAGCTGATCTCTGTAGGTCCTGAGAGGAACTGTGGTAGTCTGACTCGCTGTATCTTACCGGTGAGAAAGGAGCGGATCCAATCCAGAGCTTTGTTGCAGATGCCGGCTGGAGTCTCGTGCTTACGGTGCTGTGAGAAACGGTGTCGAAGGTGGGCCAGAGGTCCAGGAGGATGAGGGCTGCTGTTTCGCCCCAGTCGAGGAGGGAACGGATGTCGGTGGTGGTGGTGAGGAGGGCGGTCTCTGTGGAATGGTTGCTTTAGGAGCCAGATTGGGAGATGTCCAGGACTTTATGCCACTGCTCTCTATGCCACAGCTCTCTACGCCGCTGCACTCTGCACTCTGCATGACTGGACTCTATGCCACTACAATCTACGACACTGCACTCTGACACTCTATTCTTCAGGAGTGCACCCTATGCACCCTATGCCACTGCAATCTATGCCATTGCACTCTACTCTGCATCACTCAACTCTATGCCACTCTACTGCACTCTACACCACTGCACTCTACGCCACTGCACCACTCAACTCTATGCCGGTGCACTCTACCGTACTCTGCACCATTCCACTCTATGCCACTTTACTGTTAATCTGCTCTACAACACTGCTCTCTCACCCCTAAACTCTATGACTACACTACTCTGCCTCACTCCATGCCACTGTACTATACACCACTTCCTTCTACTCTGAAACAATTTACTCTATGCCACTGCAGTCTACACTACTCTATTCCACTTTGCTCCACTCCACTCTATGCTTCTCCACACTATGCTACGCTATGCTACACCGCTGCACTCTAGGCCACAGCACTCCACACCAATGCTCTCTACACCACTTTATTCAAAGCTAATGCACTGTACGACATTGCACTTTATGCCAATCTACTCTGAACCACTGCACTGTACCCCACTATTCTCTACTCTATGCCATTGCACTCTCTCACTTTACTTTGCACCAATCTACACCACGGCCCTCTACCCCAACACACTTTACGCCACTCTACTCTACACCACTGCACTCTACGACACTCTACTCTGCAGCACTGAACTCTCTGCCACTGACCTCTATGCTGTGCTACTCTATGACACTTTACTCTACACCAATGCACTCTCCTCTGCACCACTGTACATCACTCCACTGCACTCTAAGCCAATGCATTTTTCACCATTTCAATCTACGTCACTCTAATCAACTGTGCACCACTCTACTCTATGCCAGTGCATTCTACCCCACCCTACTATGTATCGCTGCACTCTTTGCCACTACACTCTCCGCCACTGCACTCTTTGCCACTGCACTCTACATCACTCCAGTTTAGGCCACTCCACTGCACTTTTTGCCACTTCACTCTGCGCCACTCCACTCTGCAACACTGCACTCTACGCCAATGCTCATTGATTTCCTCTTCTGTCACTGCCCCCATCTCCCCCTATATCTCCGCTCCCCTCTCCTGTTAGTGTAGTCAGAGTCCCCATTTCCATTCATTGCCCACATCTCCATTCAGTATCCATCTCCTACTAAAATGTCCACCTCTTCGGTCACTGCTCCCTTCCCTCCGGACACTACCTTCTTTGAATCTCAATCCTATCCAATTATTTGTACACCTGTCCCTTTGCTCAACTCACTTCACTTTGCACTGCCTACTGCCATTGCTCATGTCAAAGACCCTTGCTCCATTTAATACCACTCTCCTATTACTGTCCATTGCTCTGCCTCTCTTGTTGCTACGCCCCCTTCAATGACAGTCTACATATACAACACCGCTGTGTGGCCATGCCTGTAGGGCACCAATGGCAAACCAGGACTGCCCTTGCCCCAGACCCCAACAGTTTTTGCCCTACACAATCTTCTCTGAAAAACCTATAAAACAAGTTTTCTACACAGCCCAAGCATGAAAGTTAAGCTCCGCTCCTGTAGCAACGCCACCCCCCCATAGATTTTCATGAACTTTTCAGTGGTCCCCCTTGTGGTTTTTCTTGCTCTCATTTCAATGCACACTTCTTTGGAATCAAACCTTTTCCTGAAATCACCCTGTCAGCGAGTCTTCACCGTCCACACCCTACCAAAACATCAATGTGATGTCTGGGACCTAATTATTTCATACGTCTTAGACTTCTTCTTTATATCTGAAACTTAGCTCCGTCCTGACTCCAATACTAACATTGTGTCTGCCTCGCCTGAGAGTTCCAGTGTGTTGAGGCTAGACAGAACAAATAGACAGAGTGGGGGCATGGATATTATTTTTCCATCATCACTTCAGTGCAGCATGCCAGTGTCTGGCTCTTTGCCTTGGTTAGGACATTTCATTTTTAAGGTCAGGGCCAACACTACACCTCTTCCTAGGGTATACTTGTATTTCACATCCTGACTACTACCCTGGCTTTCACCACACAGAATAGTAGACGGTCAAACACTAGTCCTAACTCATTCAAGATTTTATACCGAACAACCCAATTTAAGGATGCTGCTAAAAATCTCAAACACAAGATCCTGAAGGATACATCAGAAACACTCCTCTCAGACATATACTTCAACACAAATAAAGGAGCCATGAAGTCGGACCTCCTGAGCTTTATCCAATGCACTGCCCGATGGGGAGAAACAATATACACACACCTAACGGTGCGGCGTGCCACCAAAATACCCATGAACTCAAACTGGCAATCACTCTTTCCCCCATCTTCAATGCTGTGGCAACAATATCCGTCTACACAACCTGCAATATTCTAATACAAGCGCCTGACAAAAATATAGAAGAATTTGACGTAATATGCCACTTGCCAAGATCTCAGACTAATGCAGAAACACATCGGAACTCACGCCACACAGCTCCATCGTGCGCAACCTCAAACATCCCCTGACTTCCCTAATCATTCCATACAACTACACAGATGTCCAAACTCCTTGCAACAACACCACTCCCAATCCACCCAGCAGAACTCACCCCTAGTTCATTTTATACCATATCTCCCTCCAACCAAATTAACACTTCTAAGCCCAACATCAGCACTTCGTCCCATTTCACCATCGCAGCACAATGGACATTGATGGTTCACAACTTCTTACATCTTTCTATTACTGACCCCTACCCAACCATAGACTCCTGACCATATCTACAAGTAGTACCTAATAATCCTGGAGCTACTTCCCTTGGGAGCAAACAGCCATACAGGAACCCCACAGAGCACCTCACACCTCCCTACCAAAGAGGAGAAAGGCAATCGCCTAACCAACACCCCGCAAATGGGACAATGGACCCTATCTCACTAATCATACCCACCCGTAGCCCTAGATACCTCTCAGTGTGAACTATAGTCACACATTCACCTGATAGTCTGACTAGCTATCCACAGAGTTCACCCAAGACAGACACCAGGAAACTGTATCTCCCAAAGACATGATCAGACCATCAAATGGAATGCCAAGACAATGCACCCTTTGAGGCCAACCTTAAGCACTCACTCTATTACACTACTCTACCACAAACTTTGTTTGACCTACTTGTTGCGTAGTTTATGACTGTGGCGTAACTCTACAAGGGGTGCTTTTCACACCTACAGGCAAACTTGGTTCAATGCACAACGATGAATGTGAAAGACAGGTAACTGAAGCTCCACAATATCTGATTCAATGTGTAATTGACATGGAAGTATTGTTTTTGGGCTACTAACAATACCATAAAGGGATCAGAGGGACCATGTCAACAGTAACAGACCTATTCCTTATTAGCAATATCAAACACACACACTACTCAGATGAATGAACACTTTTAGTTAAAAGCATTTATTACTACAGGAATAACCTGTTTCCTAACTAAAACAACCACACAGAATATTATAAAAACAGTACACAGAATGGGTATTAATAACAAGAACAAAATGAACATCTCTAAAATTGTTAAAAAATGTCATCTAAAACCTAACACCCGAACGTCTACTTCTATGCTCCATGCTAAGAGAGAATGGAATGGCTGAGCAACTTGCTGTCTGGAGTTTCTTAGGGAGAAGAGACTCAATGAAACCTTGCTGACAGCAAAGGGCTGTCTTTATCATTGGAGGTGTGAAGACAGTGTTTTCCACAAAGGGCAACACACACACTGCAGTGGCAGAAGGTCAGTCTTCCTTCGGCCCTTGGCTTTATTAGCTTCAAGCGCAATGCAGCATCTGCGAAGGGCAAAGTGGTCCAGCAACAGGTGAGACCGTCTATGGCAGAATCTTGGACGATAATCTAAGATAAGGACTCACCTAACAAGTGGCAGTCCTTATATACTAAATCTTATCAGAGATTGGAATTTCTGACATAAGTTTAGGAATGAGTGACATAGATTATGTGCATCAAGGTACGCGTCCCAGATGTTTCCTAATTCATGAATATATAAGGCAAAATGATGTTAATTCAGACTACATTATTTTGGTCATTTGTCTGTATGTGTTCTTACTTAACCTTGGCAGGGAGAAGGGAATACATTTGACCCAGACCAATGTCGCATTAGATAGGGTGTATCTATGTCATTAATTAAAGAACTTGACACTATCACAGTTCCTAGAAAAATAAGGCCATTAATACATTGTAGATATAATGATAAATAACATATGTTTACAGTACATAGTGCACATAGCGAAGCATGAATATTTGTACGCCGTGCATAGTTATAGATAATCAATGATGACATAGTTATAGTTCATAATCTATCTAGAGGATTTTATGAGGTTTGGCAAATAAACATACTATGATGATAATATGAAATAGGCCAGATTAAAAATGTGCGGTGCAAAAAGTCAAAATTAAAAAGAGTCTATTAAAAAAGAAAAAAGGTTTTCTTTTCAGTCCATAGTTTGTGCAGGCTTTGTGGTATATATGAAAAATGGATATAGTTATTCATTGGTCGACTTACTGGTTTACTTCACTTCTCTTCAGAAGACATGTTGACATCGTCAGGTGCACACACAGCATACATGTGGTCTTTGCGGGCTCAATACAGAGCATATTCATAGTTAATAGTTTGTGTGGTAGGAGGACCAGCAATTGGTTGCTCATCTGAGGCACTTGATGTGTGTTGCTCTCCACATGACTCCAGGAATAATAATGAGTTAAGCCAGTCATCAAGAAATGTGTCCAAAAGTGCCGCTGGTGATACTGCTATGTCATAGGTAGCATCCTGTATAAGGGACAGGTGCATTGCTTGACATTGTTTCTGGTGCTCATGTACATGTTGAATGAAGTTTTCCATATCAAGATAAGACACTGGAGCTGGTTCAGATGTAAGTCGAAGATGATATCAGTCAGACAGTTTATGCACCAGAACACAGGTTTTACTTGTGCAGCATTCATTTTATGAAATATGTTATGTTATGTTATACATATTTTTATAGCGCGCAGCTGCCCCAGCAAAGGGGCGTCCCGGCGCTTTTGAACAGGCGAACAAACACACAACACCACACAGACTGCAGGACCAAGGCAAAAGAGGAAGAGAGACTAAGAAACACTAAAGAACAAGTAAGTTTTAATGACCCTCCCAAATACGAACAAATCGTCAAGTGCACGGATATGGGGCGAAAGAGAATTCCAGAGTTTAGCAGCCATGACCCGGAAGGACCGCCCTCCAGCTCTACACAGCTTGAACCGAGGCACTACCACCAGATTTTGACAAGCAGACCTTAGGGAGCGAAGAGGATCATAGGGAATGAGAAGATTCTCAAGAATCTGAGGAGAGGACAACTTGAGGATCTTAAAGGAAAGACAAAGAGTCTTAAAGTCAATCCTTTGCGCCATAGGCAGCCAGTGAAGAGTCCGAATAGTTGATCTCACAGAGTAAAACCTCGGTAACCCCACCAGGGCTCTGGCCACAGCATTCTGGACGCGCTGCAACCAGGCGATTTCCGCCTGGTTCGCTCCTAACAGGAACGAACTGGCGTAATCGAGCCGAGATAAAATAGTGGCCTGGATGATCAACTGCCTGGTAGGGGCGTCAAAGAACTTCAGAATGGGTCTGAGCCCTCGAAGGATCCCGAAGCAGGTGGCGGCAACTTTTTTTGTATGGGCACAGAAACTAAGGGCAGAGTCTAACCAAACCCCTAAGTTTTTTACCTCCGATACTGGAGTAGGCGTAACACCTAACTCTGGAGGCCACCACTCATCACTCCACATGTTGCTGTGCTTACTAACGACCAGTATCTCAGTCTTCTTGGCATTCAGCTGAAGACGGTTGGCTGTCATCCAGCCAGCCACCGCCAGGAGACCCGCTCTGAGCCTGGGGGCATCAAGGTCGGACTTCCCACTCAAAACAACTGCCAGCTGCGTATCGTCAGCGTAGGAGACCATAGTCAAACCCCACTGCTTGGCGACTGCAGCCAGCGGCTGAACAGAAAGATTGAACAGTGTGGGAATTAATGACGACCCCTGAGGCACTCCCAGATCTAACGGATAGAATTTGGACTCAGAAAGTGGAATGGGGACTCGGAATGAACGATCTCCCAAGAAAGACTGGAACCATTTTAGTGCCATGCCATAGACACCAGCTTTTCTTAGACGTTGCACCAATATCGTGTGTGAGACCGTGTCGAACGCGGCACTGAGGTCGAGTAACACCAGTGAGCATCCAGTGCTCGCTGAGTTCAGATCACCAAGCATTTTACATGTAGCATGCTAGATCTTCTCTGCAGCTTTGTTCAGCTGGATATGTGTGCTCCATGTTGTTGATTTCTATGTCAGAGCAGAAAGAAGATGATGGCACCACAGCCAATTAGCAGTATGATGATGGGCAATCTTCCCAAAAGGCTGGAGAATAAAGAATAAAAGAATGATAGAATCAGTCCAAATACTGCTTTAAATCCAATCACCAGGGGCGTGGCCAAGATGGCGGAGTGAGTGGACGCACTCTCCGTGAGCTCCTCCGAGCCTGGGCCCTTACGCCGCTTGCATAAACTGATCTCCCCCCACGTTGCTGCAAATCGGCAACGGGAGGAAGGGAGACACTGGTGACGCCGCCCGGAGCGACAAAGAACCCCGGAGCTGCGGCTGGAAGACCCCGGAGGCACTGCCGGGAGCTACAACGGCCCTGGGCGTGGGCCGGGGACAAAGCCGGATTTGCCACGCAACTGCAGCACTGAGCGAGAGGTGCCTCGGAGCGGTAGAACCTGTCTGGCGGTGGCGATTGCGCCTATCCGATCCTGCGGAGGGTTCCGGTGGTCTGGGTCGACCGATTCCTGGTGGCGGAAGGCCTGAGGTGTGGGCCCCGGCATCGTGCACTACGCAAGGCCGGGGCTGCGGCCTGTACGACGGAACTTGAAGATGCCCGGGGACGCCCTTGACCTGCCGTGCCCCACTGGAGGAGCCGGGGGGGTAGCGGAGCTGTGTCCCTGGAGCAGCGCGTGGCCCGGGCAGCCGAGTGGGAGCCCCGGTAGGACGGCTGAGCACTGTGATTCCGTCGGGCGCGTGAAACTACGCGACTCCGCGGCACCGGCCTACACCTCCGGAGTCGCCTTGTGGGTAGCGGTTGGGCTAGCGGGCCTCACTGGATGAGGTGAAGAGGGCTCGCTCGTTTCGACGCCCCGAACCAGCGTGGCCTGGGAGAGGTTCGGAATCTGCACAACCTGTCTGGCGAGTGGCCTTCCAGATACATTAGAGGTGAGGTGGCACGGTGGATGAGCGGCTGGCCTAGACTGCCCCTCCTGTGCGACTGCACTGGGGGCGAAGGCGTACTGTTCGCACTCAGCCTGGGAGGCCGAAGGTTCTCTGGATATAGCGCTGGTTCAGGAAGCAGCCGGCAACACAGAGAGTGAAGCACTGGTGGTGATTGCGCTGCACGCCGAATACTCGGGGAGCCCACGCCTTCCTCGCTTGCAGTGGAGGTGGTGGGGACCAGTGCGGGCCTGGTACATGGACTAGAGGGCTCAGTGGATAGCCGTACTTTGGGGTGACCAGACCGCAGACTACGGAGCAGGGACATTGGGGGTACGAGAGAGCAGCGCAGGCCGATCGGCTGGAGCCCCGAGAGTGAGGTGAGGGGCTGCGGCCATTCAGTGTCTCTACAGGTAGCCAAGGAGCGCAATACTCCACGCAGAATGGCCGGCAACAAAGGGACCAGGAAGGGGGATCGTACTCTGCCGGACATGTTGAACAGAGGCAATGCGAGGCAGGATTGGGGGCAGCACTCCCCGGGCCAACCGGGCGGCTCCCAGGGAGCAAGCGGAGGGGAGCCACCGGTCACCAGGTCTTTTCTTGAATCTCTCTTCAGCTCCCTGCGAGAGGATTTTCAGGCATTGAAGCAGGAAGTGGCAGGGGAGGTTCGAGAGGTGCGGAGGGAGGTCGATGGCCTGGGTGAGAGGGTGATACGGGCAAGAGGTGATACGGCTGCGGGACCAGCAAATTGATCTTCAATCACATGCAGAGGACCTTGAGAACCGGTCCCAGAGGAACAACATCCGTGTCCGGGGCGTTCCTTCCGGAGAGGAAGGGGAGGACGCAGCTGGATACCTGAGAGACTTGTTCAGAGAGATATTGGGTGAGCCGGCCGATTTCCTTGTCAGGATAGACAGGGCGCATAGAGTGGGCCTGCGGCGCCGGTCCTCAGCACCTCCCCCCGATCTCTTAGCCTTCCTGCCGGACTACCCCCTGAAGGAGAGGATTCTCCGCGAAGCCGGAAACAAGCCATCCCTGGAGTTTAGGGGTCACCGCGTGGCCCTCTTTCAAGATCTTTCAGCAGTCACATTGCAGAAACGCAAGGCCTTTAAAATAGCGACTGACTTCCTATGGGGGCATGACACTCAGTATTCATGGGGCCATCCCTTCCGCCTCATCTTCCGCTGGAATGGCACTTTGCATCAGCTGCGCTCCCTTCAGGACACCTGTGGGGTGCTGGGAATCACTGCAACGGACGAAGACGCACCCACCCCACGCCGTAGACGCGTCACTAGAGATGGCTGGCAGTCGGTCCCTGGTCGCCGGCCTTCCACCCCTCTGCACGACCGGACTCGCCTACTATCCGAGCGGAAATGAATAGCGCAGTGAGAGGGGTGGCCAGAGACACGGCTTCCGGTGAGGTCGCACTGACGGCCTGAGAGGAACTCCAGGGGGAGATCAACATCGCTTCCATTGTACCGCAGGTTTGAGGGTCCGGGGGAGGGGGGGGGGGCGGGTTGTTGCGTAGTGGCTGGACGTCCACTTCTGTGACTTTCCACAGACTTGTCCGTTATGGACCGGACTGGGACAATGGAACCTTTGGAACAGTTTGGGGGAAGGGAGGTGCGGGCGGGGGACGTGGGGTGGGTCCAGTTGGGGATTGGGAGTTCAGGGGGGGATCAGGGAGTTGGGTGAGAGGGGGAGGGTCGTCTGGTGCACCATGCAGATACTAGCGGCTTTGGCGGCATTCATTCACCTTGTTTTGTCCAGATGGGGACGCTGCACGCTTGCGGGGAGGGGGGAGAAGGTCGTCCAATGCGCTGCGCAGCTACTGGATATTCTGGAGACATTCACACATCTCAGTTTGCCCAGAGGGGGAAGCTGCGTGAACATATACTGTTTCTTCTTTGCCTTTCTGCCTCTGACACTGTTGTGGGTGCTCATACCTTTCGCCGCATCTGAACGGGGACTTTACGCCTTCACACACATCGTTCTTTATGCCTCCTTACACTTTTAAGGTTGTGACCCTGAATGTCCGGGGTTTGAATAATCCTGTCAAGCGGCGGGCAGTGCTCTCCCTCCTGGAGAATACTCATGCGGACATATGCCTCCTTCAGGAGACGCATCTGCTGCCGCAGGACACACATAGACTGTGCTCACATAAGTTCCCTTTCCAATTCTTCTCGTCTTGCACCACTAAGACAGCAGGGGTGGCGATTCTGGTGGCCAGACACTTTAAGGGGGAAATTCTCCATAAGTTCACCGAACAGAAGGGCAGACTGTTAGCACACCGGTTCAGGATTGGGGGGCTTACATTCACGATCGGGTCCCTTTAGAGCCCTAATGACCGACAGGAACGTTTCCTGCAATCAGCGGTGGAGGATATTACTGCCTCGCCAGATAGGCATATTATTCTCGGAGGAGATTTTAATATGGTTTTCGACTCTGCTGCGGACAGATCGGCGCAGCACTCCCCGCAGGTCAGGGAATTCTCCGCCTGCTGTAAGGCGCGGCTGGCGGAGGTGGACCTCCTTGATCTTTGGTGACATATGCACCCCACAGACAGGGATTACTCATATTATTTCCACGCACACAGGACGTATGCGAGGCTCGACCACCTCTTGGTTACATCTCCGGTGCAAGCGCTGGTCTCGGGGTCGGAAATGGGAGTGTTGTCTCTATCGGACCACGCTCCGGTTGAAGCTACGTTGTGTCTGCCCCCGGCAGCTCATGCTCCTAGGACATGGTGCCTCCGAGATACCTTGCTGCACAGGAAGATGGTGGTAGACCGCATCGAGGATGCGCTCCGGGAATATCTGGCCCACAACGAGAACTCTGACACCACCCGGGCCACACAGTGGGCAGTCCTAAAGGCAGTCCTCAGGGGGAAATTTTTGGCGATCTCAGCTGCCGAAAACAAAGAACGACGGGCCAAGAGGGAAGAACTTACTGATAGGGTTCGCGAGCTTGAACTGATACATCGCAGGACGGGGGCCTCCAGAATTTGGCAGCAGCTCAAGGAAGCGAGAAAGCTTCAGGCAGCCCTTGATTTGGACCAGGCGGAGTACGCGGCACTCCGGCTGCGCCACGCTTTTTATACAGGGGGAGACCATTGTGGCAAGTTGCTGGCCAACAGGCTCCGAGTGGCGCGCCAGAGTCAGCTAGTGAGGGAGACTTCTGACCCTGCAGGTGCGGCGGAAACGGAAGATGCTCGTATCTCGGCCATGTTTCGCAGGTTTTACGCGGATCTCTACACTAGTGAGCAGCCGGATGAGGCGGCTATGGTCTCCTATCTGGATTCGGTCGCCTTGCCCTCCCTGGACCCTCTGCAGGCGGAACACTTAAATCGGGATATTAGGATAGAAGAGGTGGTTTCTGCCATTGCCAGGCTTAAACATGGCAAGGCGCCGGGCCCAGATGGTTACACAGCGCTTTTTTATAAAACATTTTTGCACGTCGCTGGCCCCTATCCTTACTCGTCTTTTTAACTCGTTTGCGGAACCGGGGGCCATTCCACCTGATCTCCTACGGGCTTCCATTACAGTCATCCCTAAACCAGGGAAGGACCCGAAGCACTGTGGGTCTTACAGACCGATATCCCTTCTGAACGTAGACTTAAAACTCTACATGGGGACCTTGGCCAGTCGACTAGCCCCTCACTTACCCGGTCTTATTGATCCTGATCAGGCTGGTTTCGTCCCGGGGAGGCAAACGGTCGACAATACGAAACGGGTAGTCCACCTGCTAGAGAAAGCCTCCCGGATTCCGGGGGAAAGAATGATGCTGGCCGTGGACGCGGAGAAAGGCGTTCGACCGGGTGCATTGGCCTTACCTGGAACGAGTCCTGGTGAAGGTGGGCATAGGGGAAAAGTTCCGCTCCATGATCCTCAACTGCTACAGGCGACCGACGGCTGTGGTCCGCGTGAACGGGTACAACTCTAGAGCCTTTACCATCGAAAGGGGCACTACGCAGGGATGCCCGCTTTCGCCGTTGCTCTTTGCCCTATACATGGAGCCGTTCACCCAGCGGGTCCGCGACAAACCGGCAGTGACGGGGATACGGATGGGAGGCTTCACACACGCTATCAGCCTTTATGCTGACGATATGGTACCGTAGCGCCCAGGTCCCCGTGACTGCATGGGTTCAACCCCCTCTTTTGTAACGTTCTATGCTGACGATGTCATCCTCTCGTTGGATGAGCCCCGGACAGCTTTACATGCCTGCATCGAGGAGCTGGCTTCCTTTGGCGCGGTCGCGGGGTTTAAGATGAACATGGGGAAGTCGGTGGCTCTAGAAATCTCCCTTGAACCGGCCACTAGGAATTACCTGCAGAACAGATTTCCCATGCTCTGGTCGTCAGAGGCGGTACCCTACCTGGGGATCAAGATAGCTCCCACGTTACCGGCTATGGTTTCGGCTAACTACACGGCCCTGGGTGCGAAGATCAGGGAGGAATTGGGTCGATGGAACCGCGGCACCCTCTCTTGGTTGAGCAGGATTGCCGCCATTAAAATGACGATCTTACCTCAGGTTCTTTACTTGTTCCGGGCTTTGCCGCTCCAGCTGCCGGTCGGGTGGATCCCGCAACTGCAGTCAGATGTTGCGCGTTTTATTTGGCAAGGGAAAAAGCCCAGAATGCGCAGGGCCCTCTCACTTCTGGCCCCTGAGGCGGGAGGCTTGAGAATACCTGACTTCGGTAGGTATTTCCAAGCAGCGCAGCTGCGGTATTTTGTGGAATGGTGTAGGTGGGAGTCTGATAAGCACTGGCTCTTCCAGGATCAGGCGGTGGCAGGTAGACCTTTGCAGGAGGTCCCGTTTCTGCGCCGGTCTCACCGGCCTAAGAATTTGTACGCCTCTTTTGTTACTAGGGTGCCCCTGAGGGTCTGGGAGGCCACTTGCATCAAGTATGACCTCACCTCGTTCCCGTCGCCGCTCACACCATTAGTAGACAACCCGGACTTTACCCCGGGAATGGAAAAGGGGGCATTCACACACTGGAGGCAGGCGGGGTGTAGAGCTCTGTGCCACATGTATGGCCCAGAGGGGGTTGTCCCCTTCCTGCAGTTTCATCAGGAGTTTTCCCTCCCCGAGACCGAGAGGCACCGTTATATGCAAGCTCGCCACTGGGCTCTTCAACTACAGGTGAAAGAGACGGCCGATAGACACTTCTCACCATACGAAAAATGGCTACTGTTGCGTATGTCGGATTCGAAATTGATCACGGATCTCTATCGGTTTTTACAACAGCCTTCAACGCACCCCTACAACCCGGGGAGAGAGTGCTGGGAGCGGGAGTTGGGAAGGACGTTAAGCCCTAAGGAATGGGAGCACATCTCCTATAGAGCGAGACACTCGGCATATCACATGGGCCTCACTGACACATTGACTAAGGTTTCCACCTATTGGTACTACACACCTGAGCGGATTCACGAATTTGACCGTAGTAAGAAGGACACATGTTGGCGAGGGTGCGGGCACCAGGGTACACTTGCACACATTCTATGGGATTGCCCTCTCTTGGCCGCCTATTGGAAGGAGGTGCTGGACGAAATTGACTCTCATTTCGGCATTGAGCTACCGCGCTTCCCTGCGTACACCCTGCTGGGGCTCCCGAATGGACTGATGTACCCCCTCAGATCCCGTAGGGGTAGGCAGATAGCCATCGCCCTAGGCTCAGCAGTCCAGAACATCCTGATACACTGGCGCACTGCCACGACACCCGCCATATCGGGCTGGCTCCATAGACTGTGGCACGTGTTGGGTATGGAAAATTGTCCCTCACGGTAGCCGGAGACACAGCGCAATTTAATGAACTCTGGCAACCATTTCATTCCTTACTGCCCACAGAATTTAGGGAACTTACCTGTCCCCAATACCTCCGCCTCATGCGGCTCACGAGCCCAGCTGCGCCAGATCAGTGATTTGATACGAGACTCACCTCCCTCGTACGAGGTAGCTTTGAGGTACGCTTTGGATAGGGCTTGTGCACTGGACGACGGGTGGGGAGGGTGGGGGGGGTTGGGTTAGGGGAGTTTGGAAGTTGGGGTTTGAGGGGGTGTTCGCAATGGAAATGTCATCTCATACTATTAGCACATACGGACTGCGCCTGATAGCTCTTCGCCAGGGATGAGGTTCCACCCGTCCTCACAGGTTGCTCCATGATAATGTGCATTTGTCTTGGTATGTCATGATGAATAAAATACTTTAAACCTAAATCCAGTCACCAGACAAGATCCAATGTTTTTAAAAGAATTCACAGCACCAGTTGTTACATACAAAAAAAATACAGTTTGCACGATATCTGCAAAATGCATCTGGTATTGTGTGTGTAACAGCCTCTGAATTTCTGAAGCGCTCCGATCTGTCTGCAGATTATAAATGTCAATCTCTGTAGTCAAAGGGACCTTTTTTTGTAAGAGAACATACAATAAATCATTTGTTCAAGACACCAAAACGCATAGATTTCATGCTTATACTAGACCAAGGATGTTTCTAATGGCATTTCGAGGCAGAGAATACAAGGTCCTTCCACAACAGAAACCCCTATCATGTATGGCTGGCCAGGTTTCAACCCAGAGCAAGTAACATTTGTTAGGAATGAATGAGGTAAACTTTTCAGGAGTTCATGGTGTGTGGTGATGAATGCAGTGGTGAAAACAGATAAAGCACAACTAAACCCTGGCATTGAAGTGCTACACATTCAAAACAAAGATATAGTGTCTCAGAGAAGGGAGTGTCCAAGAGGATTTCTGCAATATGATGTACTAAAATACCCAGGGTCATGCTCATTTTCATTTATTTTGGGTAAAAGGAAATTTCCATGAATGGAGCAGTTGTGAATTAAGCATGGTTTCATACCAAACAATGGATTTAAATTTTGGAAATTATGAAAATGGAACATTGTAATAGGCAATGTAATAATACAGTGTATAAGCCAGGTAATTGGTGGAGTATCACTAACCGTGAATGGTGCATCTTCAACATGCTCTCTTCTTTACAAGATGTATGCAGACTCTTTCTTGGCAATTGTTTTTTGAGTAAGTGTTAAATTGTAGGGTTCCACTAGGGCTGTGTCATTAACCCCTTAAGTGCTTCCGTCGGCCAACGGCCACATCGCGAGCACTACCTCTGTAGTGCTGCGCACGTCCATTGGCCGATGCGGCCCCGCCCACTGATTAAAACCACCGCAGCGCATCAGAATTCACGCAGCGGTTAAGCGGTTAAGAAGTTGACAGGGCACAAAACCTGACCTGAGTGTTTTTAGTGCCAAATTTAATTGTATGATCGCTCCTAACTGAGCCTGGCCATGTTGAAATAAATGTAGGTCTTCTTTCATGAGGTCTATGGATGAGTACAACATGTGATTTAAGAACTACACGCTTTTGGAAAGCATGTGCATTCCATTATCAATAACTTTGAAACCATTTTCATATTTACTTGGTCTCTTTGTCAACTTCTTTCTGCAGCTTCTTTCTCAGAGTACTTTTATTTCTTTCAGGACATGGTCCCAGAGAAAGTCAGAAAAATCAATTTTCGCCTCAATTGAGGACAAATGTTCTTATACAAGCTAAAAAAACTGGAGTGTGCCGACCATCGTTGACATACTTTACATACGCTCTATGTAGTAACTACTATAGCTTTTTACTATAACGTGGATCAGGATAATTCATTTTATATCCAGGAGTGTTGGAAATGAAACAATGCATGCATGTTTTAGAATTGTAGTGCAATAATCCTAAACCTTCAACAAAGAATTGAGTTGAATTATAGGTTCCTTTTGTATGATATAATTTATGTCTGAGTCAGACATATTCATTTGAAATTGCCAATTGTTGAACTTAGTCAGACTGACTTTTGGATTAGAAGGTTCCTTGGGTCATTCATTGTTCCAAATCCCAGACGGGCGGTCTGCTGGATAGCTTTATTCAGATAGAATATTTCATTTGGATACTATACAGGTTCAAAAAAAGGCTTCTTACCCTTGATTTTTTGTCAACATTTGTTCCCAATACTCAATCAATCAGTTATTTGTAAAGCGCACTACATACCCGCGAGGGTCTCAAGGTGCTGGGGGGGGCGCTACTGATCGAACAGCCAGGTCTTGAGCATCCTCCTGAAGGTCAGCAGGTCTTGGGTCTGTCGTAGGCTCAGTGGGAGGGTGTTCCATGTCTTGGCAGCGAGGTGGGAGAAGGATCTCCCGCCAGTGGATGCGCGGGACGGTGGCGAGTGAGAGGTCGGTGGAGCATAGCTGGCGGTTGGGGATGTAGAAGGAGAGCCGTTTGTTGAGGTAGGCTGGGCTGGTCTTGTGGAGTGCCTTGTGTGCATGGATGAGTAGCTTGAAGGATATCCTCTTGTTGATGGGGAGCCATTGCAGGTTTCTCAGGTGGGGGTGATGTGGCTGTGGCGTGGTATGTAGAGGATAAGTCTTGCTGAGGCGTTTTGGATGAGCTGTAGTCATTTGATGAGCTTGGTCGGGGCTCCCGTGTAGAGATCATTTCCGTAGTCGAGCCTGCTGTTGACGAGGACCTGGGTGACTGTCTTTCTTGTATCTGTCGGGATCCATCTGTAGATCTTGCGGCGCATGCGGAGGGTGTTGAAGCAGGAGGAGGAGACTGCTTTGACTTGCTTGGTCATTGAGAAATTCGAGTCGAGAATGATTCCCAGGTTGTGTGTGTGATCGGTGGGTGTCGGGGCTGCTTCCAGTGCCGTCGGCCACCAGGAGTCATCCCACGCTGAGGGGTTGGAGCCGAGGATGAGGACCTCCGTCTTGTCCGAGTTCAGCTTCAGATGGCTGGTCTTCATCCAGTCGGCGACGGCCTTCATTCCTTCATGGAGGTTGGCTTTGGTAGTGATGGGGTCATTGGTGAGGGAGAGGATCAGTTGTGTGTCTTCAGTGTAGAAGATTATGTTGAGGTCGTGCTGTCGGGCGACGTGTGCGAGCGGGGCCATGTAAATGTTGAACAGTGTCGGGCTGAGGAAGGATCTCTGGGGTACGCCGCAGATGATCTCAGAGGCTTTGGACCAGAATGGAGGGAAGCAGACACTCTGGGTTCTGCCAGAGAGGAAGGAGGTGGTCCATTCTAGAGCCTTGTCTTGGATCCCTGCGGCGTGGAGGTGTGCGAGTAGTGTGTGGTGGCAGACGTTGTTGAAGGCGGCGGAGAGGTCTAGGAGGATGAGTCCTGCGGTCTCACCGTTGTCCAGCAGGATCCTGATGTCGTCGGTGGCGGTGATGAGGGCAGTCTTGGTGCTGTGGTTGCTGCAGAACCCTGACTGGGAAGAGTCCAGGATTCTGTTTTCTTCAAGGTATTGGGTTAGCTGTCTTTTGACGATTTTCTTGATGCCCTTGGCCGGGAAGGGGAACAGAGAGATGAGCAGGAAGTTCTTGAGGACTCTTGGGTCTGCCTTGGGTTTTCCAAGTAGGCTTTGATCTTGGCGTGTTTCCAGCTCTCTGGGAAGGTCTCGAGGGAGAGATTGATGACGTTACGCAGGTGGGGTGCGATGGAGTTGCTTGCTTTGTTGAAGACGTGGTGCGGGAATGGGTCTGACGGAGAGCCGGAGTGGATTGTGCTCATGGTCTTGATGGGGTCATTGACGCTCACGCTGGCCCAGGCTAGCAGGGGGTTGTTGTTGATGGTGTGCAGAGGGTCTGTTGTGTTGCTGTCTGTTGGGGCTGTCTGGGTGTTGAAGCTGTCGTGGATGTCTGCTATCTTGCAGTGGAAGAAGGTGGCGAGGGAGTCACGCAGGGCTTGCGACGATGGGATGTTGTTGTTGTTGGAGCTGGGGTTGGAGAGTTCCTTCACAATGTTGAAGAGCTCCTTGCTATTGTGTGCATTGTTGTTAAGGCAGTCTTTGAAAGAGGTTCTCTTGGCAGCCCTGATGAGGTGGTGGTGGTTGCGGATGGCGTCCTTGTGTGCTGCACAGTTGTCCAGAGTTTGTTCGCTGTACCATTTCTTCTCTAGTTTACGGCAGTCTTGCTTGAAGGCTAGGAGTTCTGGGGTGAACCAGCTGGCCCTCTTGCTGGTGTCTCTACTCACATCCTTGAATAGCCAGGTTTGGACCAAACTCAGTAGAGTAAATCAGCTTGTTGGTAGTGATTAAGTTCTTATGATGCTGATTTGCTTTCTGTGTGAAATAAAAATCTGGTGGGTGTGACCTGTCAGCACTCTAAACGTAAGGGAATTTCTTCAAGAAATTAGAATTACTATTGGGAGGCAGAGCCTCACAATGCACTGTGTTTAATTGTGAAATGCACTAGGATAGCTAGTCCTGTATGAAATAATGTGCATAGTGGTGGTAGCAATAAATATCATTGTAGCTTGCTGACTTTAAATAAGGGTCTTCATTATTCAAAGCAGCATATACCTGTAAATCAGACATCATTCTTTTACCAGTCTCAATGACCCAATCATCTGGAATAGAACTGGGTGCTTTAATATCATTAATTGAAACTTTTATCATATAAGACAATTGTAATGTCTCAGTTGACCTCATAATCTGATATGGAACCTTTTCCCAGGCTATTCCCTCAGGCACAGAATACAATTGGAATGTTTGCAGCGAAGAGATTCATTCAGGCTCTGTGGGATTAGTCTGTAGTTCATGAACCACAGGGGATGCAATAATCCTGGCAGGGACGAAGTGTTAGCTGATTATCAGTAGCAAGACAAATATTGTTGACAACCACATGATGAAAGGATACATTTACAATGCAATCCAGGCATAGGACCACTGTGGAATTAAATACGGATCATGAAACCATTGGCAAGCATGCCACACTTTTTGGCGGTGAGTGGCTGTAGAAGGGGTTGAAAAATTTCCAGTGAAATATCCAGTTATTTTCAGTATTGTTGTCTTCTTGAGGTTCTCACAAGAGCACCAGTTCAAATGATGTAGCGTTAGGTGGCATTTCATAGTAAACCATGGAATTACGTTGGACAGTGGCCACTGTGATATTATCAGCATCAGCTGTGTTTGTTCTACTCAATGCTCTGCATAGAGTGTTAAACTCAAATGTCGCAGGCTGGAAACTCTAGTTAAGAAAGTTACTGCTTTGTTCAGGGGGTAGAGCATTCAGAGTAGGGAGAGGCTAGGAGGCAGTACTATGAATTTTTCTTGGTGTCTCATATAAAGGATTATCACATAATGCTTTTTGGTGTGGTCAATAGACACCTATCTGTTTCTTCTTGATCCAGGCAGAGGGTGCAGGATTATGTTGCCTTTTACCCCAAGAACAGTGAGGGACACCTTCCTGCACAAAAACAATCCAGAGAGGCATTTTCCTCTTCCTATGTATGGTACAGAATGCAGCACACATAGAAAGAGGAAATAAGGAGGAGGAATAAAGATATTTCTCCTCTACATTTCTCCTAGGGAGGTCTAGCATTTTGACGCATTCCCAGGTCTACCAGTAGAGGTAAATCTTAAAATATGCTAAAATCCATGGGTGAGTGCATAGGAACATCCACGATCCACCCATGGAGCGCCTCCCTGAGGTAGAGTAATGCAGTGCAGCGATTTGTACTATGCTGCGTTACTCTGCATTTATCAACCCATGCAGGGCCACGCAAGATGGCTTGTCATGCTTGATAAATTTAACTTAAGAGTTGCGTCACTCTTGCACCCCGTTGTGTGGCGCCAGGGAGACACAACTCTTTAATAAATATGCCCCATAATCCCTGTAAACCTTAGAGGCAAACGCAGGGCCATTATCTTAATGAAATAAATGAACTCCCCCATTGACACTAGGCACTGCAAATCTTTTACTACTGCCAAAGAGTTCGCATTTCTCTGTGGCCAAACCCATAGAAATTGAGAACATTAATCAATAGCTACCAATATGTACTTATATTGGTTAGCTGAATGTAGTCCAGATAAATGACCGAGGAACGGATATTTGAAATCATGAGGTGAGATGGTGATGTGTTTTTTTTACAGTGGAGGGTTTAATCTGCTGACTGATATCACACAGCTTGATATAATCCCTAGCCTGTTTATATAAACGAGGCCACCAGTAGCGGACTCTGTTCTCCCTATGCCTCTGAGAGCGGCGACCTTGATGGGCGGGAGTGGGGGACCACGCTCGGATCTCAGCCCGGATCACTGTACTGCCTCGGCTTGGAAATCTTGTGCGAATAGGGCTCAGTCTGATTATTTGTATGCACCAACCATACCACTTGCCGCTCATCCTAATATATCGGCTGCTAGGGATCAGGCAGCTTTGAAAACATTGAGTAAGGTGGGAATTATAAATATGGCGATTTATACAAACAAGGTCAGTTCCGCACTCTGGCTGACCTGCAGGCGGGTCAGGCAACTGGAATGATGCAGGGAATCACATATGTACGGGTGCGACAGGCGATGCAGGAAGTTTATCCAGAGTTCCCTACTGAACCACAAAAGTTACTGACTTTGCATGCAGTTTTAGGAGGGGAACAAAGATGAGGCCTCAGAGGGGAACAAAAGACGAGGCCTCATTACTAAATTATATAATGCATCTCTCCTGGAACAAGAGATGAGTGAATCTCCCTCTTATTTGAGGTGGAATGGTATACTGTTCACTCCACTGACGTTGGAGGCTTGGAAGGCTTGCTGTGTCTTAAAGGGGCGCCTGACAGTGAATTGCAATCTCCGCATCATCCATTTTAAATATTTGCACCAACTTTATTATACGTCGACTCAGTTGTACAGATTTGGTTTGGGTGAAAATGCATGCTGTATGCGCTGCGGCCAGGCATATGTGGATTTTATACATTTAGCAGGGTCATGTGCTGGCATTTTACAATTTTGGACACGTGTCACACAGGTATTGACTGATATCATTATGGAGCCAGTTGGCTGTGTACCTGAGAAATGTCTGCTCGGATGGCTGCAGAAATGTAAACCTTGTCATAGGCAACTAGTGGCCATAGCAACTCTATTCGCAAAGAGAGCAGTGGCAAAGTGCTGGGGGGGGGGGGCAAGGCCCGTACCCATGGTCGAGAGGTGGCCTTGGGTTCTAATATATTGTAGGACTCAATTAAAAATATACGCAGATGAACTACCCGAGGCATCTCGCCCAAAGGACTTCTGGGCTCCTCTCACCGAATATCTCCACACCCATCCGATTTAATTTGCCATATCAGTGGACATTGCATACAAGTGGTGTGCCATAGGACTGCCATTTGTACTGTCATACACCACAACAATGTCACTAGAACCATGAATGTGCATATAAGTGCCGGGGTAGAGGTAGGTCGGGGGGGAATTGGTTTGTTTCATTTATATTGGGGTTTTTTTTACTGACAAATAGCTTGTTCAAGATGTATGGTCTTGGGAAAATCTGCTACCCCCATTTGTTGGGGGATGTGATTGTAATATCTACAAGTTGCACAATAAAAAAAAAGTTTTTTTTCCATAGTTGTATTGCATTGTGTGCAGGAGCGGGATTGCCTGCCGCCGTGCTCCTTTTTTCCTGCCACCCATCATCCCATCCCCGCCCATGACCTACTGAATGGAGGCCACAGTGAAACCCCATTAAGTAGATGCTCGATCAGCTCCACCCTTGCAGCCATGCCTCAGCAGGTCTCCAGGACTCTGCCTTTCAGCTGACTGCATTTGCCATGCACTGTATTACTTTTCAGCTTTTTGTTTTTCTCTTAGTTAGTGCTGCCTTTAATCTCTTCTCGCAGTTGCTGCCTGAAAACTCCACCAAATTGTTATTGTTTACTCTGTTTATATTTAGTGGCTGCTGCCTATAAGTTTGGTCTGACTGTCATTATTCAAAGTCTTTGTATTGCGCTGTTTTATTGTTTTCTTTGTTGGTATTTTGGTATTGCGCTGCCTTTAACCCCATTTCTCAGTCGCTGCCTGTAAGTTTTCTTTCCACGGTTGCATTGAGCCATGTGCAAAGCTTTCACGCCTATCGTCTGCTCCTTTTTTGCAGCCACCGCTGCTTCTCACAACCTAGCGCACCACCCTTGCCCAGGACCTACTTAATGTAGGCTGCAGCGCAGCAAGCCAGTCTGTGCCTGCCCATGCCTGGACTGTGCCCAGCACCAGAAACTCTGGACCTCCGGCCATCCACAGAGCTCCGAGCACTGCACCCCAGACACGGCAACTACAACTGCTGCACCACATCTCAATGATCAATAGTAGCACCACCCTCACCTCTGACGTTATCTTCATTACAGAGACCTGGCTCAACCCCTCCTTCTCCCCCAACATTGCCACCACAATGCCCAACAGCTACAAGACTATACACCGGGACAGCATCAACAAACACAGAGGTGGCACCGCCATCATCCATAAAGAAACCATCCACTGCACCACCACCAAAGAGGACATTGATTATGGAACACCTCAATATCTAACTCCAAATTGAGGGTAGAACAACCATTAGAGGCACCCTCGCCTCAAGACCCCCAGGACCTCACCCAGCTTCTGCAATACCATCTCCAAATTCATCAGCTCACTTGCCGTTGACTCCAAACACTACATCTTCCTCTGTGCCCTCAACTTCCAACGGGATTACCCCAAGGACGCAAACAACGCCAACCTCCTAGAAAACATGAGAACATCAGCCTTGCCAAACTGGCAACCAACAACACACACAGCGTAGGAATCACACTTGACCTGATCATCACCGCCAGTAACAGAGTCAAGTACAGTCATGCCATCGAACTTACTTGGACCGACCATGCCATTGTGCACGTTACCATTGGAGGATCCCCATGCACCACACCAAGCTTCCCCACTCCTTCCACTGCAGCTGTAACAAAGTGACAGAAGCCCAATGGACGGACCCCCTCAACATCACCCATTGCGACTCCGCAACCAACCTTCAACAAACCATCAAGAATTTCTCCACCTGATCACCAATTGCACCAACAGAGTTGCCCCTGTCAGGCCCGCCAAGACCAATGGAGCCACCAATGAAGCCAGCCGGTACACACCAGAACTCAGGACAAAGAATTGCAACTGCAAAAGGCTAGAATGAAGATGGTGCACAAGCAAAGGTTCGACAGACCGAGCCACCTCCAAATCAGACCTCAACAAATACCACCAAAGCCTAAAAACACATTAAGAGATGCCCTGGCAGATTGCATCAAAGCCAGTTCCAACAGCAGCACGGAACTCTTCAGCATTGTCATAGAGTACTCCTGCTCATCAGCCAATTAAAGCACTGTCTCACCTTCACAGGAACTCTGCGACACCCTGGTGGACTACTCTTATAACCAGATATTCACCATCTACAGAAACTTCTAACCCAAACCCACCGACCTCCACATCCTCTTCACACCAGCCACCCACAACCACCCGCTCACCACATGGGACCAGCTCACCACACAGAGCACCACAGCCATTATGAACTCCATCCACTTGGTGCACCCACAGACTTGTCCGCACCACTTCTTCAACCTCGGGAGCAAGAACATCAGCTGCAAATTCAGATTCATTCTCAATACACCCATCACTACAGTTGCCTTCTCTGACAAATGGAAACACTCAGAGGTCAGACACCTCTTCAAGAAACCCTCTGCCAACCCCAGCAAACTCAAGAACTACCACCTCATCTCTCTTCTCTCCTACCCCACCAAAGTTCATGAGAAGGCCATCAACGGCCATCTCACCGAACACCTGAAGCAAAACAACCTGTTGAACATCTCCCGATCAGAGTCTTGAGCCACGGCACAGAGACCGCCCTGATCACTGCCACTAATGACATTAGAACCCTCCTTGACTGGGGAGAAACAGAGTCCCTGATCCTCCTAGACCTCTCAGCAGTGTTCAATCCCCATCCCACCACACCCTCATGAAGAGACTTCACCACATCGGGATCCAAGGAGACGCACTTAATGGATCGCATCCTTCGTCACAGGACAAATCCTGACAATCCGCCAAACACCACACACGCCAGAACCCAAGAGCATCTGCAGCATGCCTCAAGGTTTACTGCTCAGCCCCACCCTGTTCAACACTTACTAACATCGTCAGAACCCATGGCCTAAACAATATATCCTATGCAGATGACACTCAGATCATCCTCCTGCTCTCAGAAGACCCAGCCATTACTAGGAGTAACTTCCAAAACTGCATGAAGAGTGTTGCCGATTGGATGAATACCAACTGTCTGAAACTCAACACAGACAAGACGAAAGTGCTGATGTTTTTGAAGAACACCTCCCCGTGGAAGGACACCTGGCGGTCCTCCCACACCCACTCAGATAGACCATAGCCACAACTTTGGTATAATCCTAGATTGCACACTCACCATGAAATCCCACACTGTCCACATGCTCCAAAAGATCTTCAGGTGGCTCCCCTCCACCACCAAGAAAACCGTCACTCAAACCCTAGTCACCAGCTGACTGGACTACAGCAATGTGCTCTATGCAGGAATCATCATGCAGCTCCTGATGAGATTCAAGATGATACAGAACTCAGCTGCCAGAGTCATCCTCGACTTCCACAAACACACTCATATCACCCTCCAGCTCAGGAACCTCCACTGGCTCCCAATCAGAAAATATGCCATTTCAAGATGCTGTCGTGGGGATGAGCCTTGCATTTACACTGTGTTAAGTTAGCATGAGCTTATTAGAAGTTTAAACGCCATTTTTCCTTTCTGCTGCCTTTGCACACGGCACACATTATTACAAATGTTTAGAGTCTAGCAGACTGTTTTGCTTCACACGAGAATAATATGTTTTCCTATAGTAGCGGCTTTGCTTGGTAAGCTTTGTCTGAACAGTGAGTGCCGAGGCCTTCAAGGTTATTTCAACACAGTGGTTGTTGTTCGGTTTGATCAGCGCACTTTCTAGACATAACATATATGCAGCTGTGGCCACCTCTGATTTTTGCGCGTTTAATAATGCACTGCGCAGGCATGCAAACACATTTTGGAGAACATTTGCATGCAGAGAGCTGGTGTAGAAAATGATGTGATCCATTTCTACTAGGACCAGAGGTATGGGGCCGCCCTTGTAAACCCAAGAGACCTTCTGTAGGTATAAATTAACCTACTAACAAGGGAGGGTGATTTCTAGGTGTAATCTTGCCTATCTTCATTCTAGTCTGGTAGGGGATTTTGGCTACTAAGCTGAGTTTTGGTACATCCTAATTCACTGAGAGTCCAAGTCTCTATGCACAGTTCTGTGTATGAGCAGAATCCTTGACCAATGCCTACAAGACCTCTCAACCTAAAACCTGCGTACATCAACCACAGCCTGAAATTCCACCAACCCTCCAGACACTTATGCTTTGCCTACCTCGCACACTCCACAAATCCACGAAGCTACACTGGAGGGCGCTTCATCTCCTACCTCTCTGCCAAGTCCTGCAACAACCTTTCCCTGCACTTAAGAACATCATCTTCTCTCCCAGACTTCAGAAAGGGACTCAAGACTGAGCCTAGCAAGAACCTAGGGCCTAGATACCCTCTGGTGTGATTAGCCACGCTCAACAAATTAGAGTTGATTGCTAGCAAGATAGCATATTTCTGAAGGAGGTCCAGCACTAGGCCCTTGCCCAAGCTGAATAATTCATATCCAAGGAAGGTCGCCGTCAGGTAGGACATCTTCCATTTTTCAAGTTAACTTTGTAACCATGTTATGTTAAAATGGTCAGCACTCTGTCAACCTAGTTAGGTGTAGATTTAAATCATCATCAGTAAAGTAGATATCATCAATATATGACAATATCTCTGGATCTGGATTTAGGAAATCAGTGATTTGAGCTGAAAACAAGGCAGGACTGTTCTTGTAGCCCATAGGAAAATGTCGGCATGAAATTTGCACTCCTTCAAAACTGAAAGTGGTTAGATACTCACTTTCAGGGGCTAGATTGCGACTAAACCACCCATTAGAAATATCCTGGGTCGTTTTATATTTTTCCCACACCAGGTGGATCATGAAACCTGTGCTATGTGTGTTCTGTACTGCAAATGTTCGTGTATGTGCATTTCATTGGTGAAAGACAAGGTGCTATATCACACTAGTACTGCAATTGATCTAATATTGCTTTGATACCGCATTTTGCTTTTGGTGTTAAAGGGTATTGGGCTTGTGGTTGTGGTTCACTGCGAAAGGGAATAACATGTGGACTAAAGTGTTCATCCCACCCTGTTGGTTTCTACATAAGGCCGGAGGATGTCTCACAGCCCAATCGCTGGCATACATTTTCCTGATATCCTCAGGTGCTGTGGGACAGAAGGCTACCCTTATGATTTCTTCACCTTGGGGTGCTTCCCTAATTAAGACTTGAGGCCAGTCTTCTTCCACTAGGATAATGTCCAAATGATTCTATAATTGTGTCCAAAAGACTGATTTGATAATATGTGGCATGTCCCTTTCAATTTGCATTTTTAAGTTGTAAACCATATCAGGAGGATTTAAGTGTTGATCTGGAGTCTCGATCTGTATGAAGTCAGCAGTTGGACTCGCATCCAGAACTCTCTGAAGCATCTGATGTACTATCATGACTTTTGCTGCGCTGTCTAGAAGCGCTCTCGCCCAAGTCCTGCTGTGCAGGAGAACTCAAAGTTGTATCAGCATGTGTTTTAGAAAGTCCTGCTACTTTTCCCTTCTTTATTGGGGTTTTAGAGTCTTATCCTTTCTTTTCCCTCTTCATGCTGACATCAATCTTTCGTGGTGCTTCACTATTTCCACCGTATTCTTCTTTTCTATGGTACACGGATTAGCTCCCCCTCTCTCTTCTTTTACCTTCTATGTCCTGAAAAGAAGATGAAGAATGGCTATCAGAATACTGATATCATTCAGATTTTTTTTTATTTTTTTTTAAACATATTTTATTGAACAAAAGCATTACAGTACATAATCAGACAGTGCATCACCCCCGACGGAATTGTGACAAGATAGGACGCAGATCTGCAAGGAAACCTAGCCATGGATTACATCTTCGTACCTCGCTTTTGGGGGCAACACATCATGCATAAATTAAACATCTAGTCCAATAGTACTGCGACTATACATCACTTCTCAATTGAATTTTAAGAAACCTAAAAGGGAACAAGACCCAGCAACCACCCCCCACGCCCCCCCCTGGCTCATCCAACATATAAATGCACAGCATAACATGCAGTGGATTCAACCTTATTTCTCTGCGCGCATCTGCTTTAGGAACCAAAATAAATGGGATACATTCCTGGCCAATAAAGTGTCTTGTTTACAGTGCCCATCCAAAGGCGCAGGGCTCTGTACTCCAGAGACCACTGCCACAGCAATATATGAAGCGCAAGCGGGCATTGAGCTTAACAGTGAAACAGATCCCGCCTCCAGAGAACTGAGTCAAACGAGCCAATTAACCTACACCCCCCACCCCATATTTTTTAATTTTATTTATTTCTTTGTTTGAGAGTTCTATATCTCGCAGTCGTGTAAGTCATAACCATCCCTGCCAGATTTCCGAGAAGTGGGTGAACTAGTCCGTCTTTTATTTTTGTTTTTCTGTTTTTCTTCTCTTCCATTTTTCATCATTTTGAACGGAAACTGCTTCTAGTCTCTGATGTATAGCCAGGACTGAAGAATAATATTGCTTAGTATGATAAAGGACACCATAGAAAACTTCCCCATTTACTTAATTCCTAAAACCAGAGCTGGTGCAGCTCCGTACTCATTTTGTACTTGCCTAAGTACATCAGGGAGGACTGCCAATAAAGGCATACCATATGTACTTGTATAAATGCATGCAAAGGTGCTTACCCAAGTATTGCACTCCTCAACGGGAAGCCCCATTCCAAGAAGGAGAAACATAGTCAGTTTTCCGTATTTGTCTTGGGGGGTAGTGTATGGATACACTGCTTCAAACTGGTTGGTCTTAAGAGAAATCCAGAAAGTCATTTCATCCCGCTTCGTGGGTGCTTTTCCCATGATAGGGTTAACAGTCTGTGGACTAATAGTTTGTAATTGTGTAGGAGCAGCAGGTCCTGCTGTCATAGCAGGTCTGGAGCTCAAAGTATGTTGCACAAACTGTACAAGCCTCCTGTATCAGTTATTTAAGGCAATTGTGTAATGTAATACCCCTCCTGCATGGGGTAAATGAACAGGGTGAGAAACAGGAGTGTAACCCACCAAGACTGGCATTGTAGCACCATCAAACTGACATTTCAGTGAGTGTGTGGCAATTGACCAGCAAACCAATTTTGGTGTTTTTGATAGGTGAAAGGTATTTCCAAATCTTGGTAAGCCCTATGGTGCGCAGGCGGAACTACCGCTGTGTATTCGCAAAACTTCCCCGAGGCAGCATCAATAGACTCGAACTCCACAGTGAGGAAAATGTCTCAAAGACATACACTAGTTGTGCTGCTATTAAAAAAGTAACTGCCCCCCCCCCCCCTATCAGGGGCACCTCGATCTTTGAGATGCTGAGTAACTGCTTTTCTACAATTGGCACCTATAACAGGTGCTGTCATGATGAATGGATTCCATTTTAAAGTGTAATCAAAGAATTAGAAAACCCAAAGAATGGGAATAATCTTTTATGAGTCAAGCTTGACAAAGCTACAGAAGTAGGTGTTCCTTAAATCCAGTAGGAGGTAGAGATGATTACTAAGGATGTCTTGGCAATGATGTACTAATGGTTCAATAGTGAGTGTATAGTAAAAATCTGCTCAAGATGTAACTGTAAAATATGAACCTCACGTTAAGCACCAAATGTTGCAAAAGTTACGACTTTGGCATAACTCTACCAGGGCTGCTTTCCCACCTATTGGTGACACAGATGAACTTGGTTCAATACACCACGAGGAATGTGAATGACAGGTAAATGAAGCCCCACAGTATCCTATTCAATGTGTAATTGACATAGAAGTATGCTTTTGGGTTACTAACGATCCCATAAAGAGATCAGGGGCACCAGGGTATTAGTAACAGACCTATTTTGTTATTCACAATATTACACACATACATTGCGATAAGAAGAATGAAAACTTTGAACAACCTGTTTTTTAAAACACCCATACAGAATATTATAAAAGCAGCAAACAGAACCATTATTGATGAGAACAAAATTAACATTTCTAACATTGTTAAAATGTAATCTAAAACCTAACTCCCTAACGTCTACAGCTATGCTAAGAAACCATGGAAGGCAGAGCAACTTGCAGTCTAGAGTTTGTTAGGGAGAAGACACTGCATACCTTGTTGACAGCAAAAGGCTGTCTTTATCAGTGGAGACATGAAGACAGTGTTCCCTGCGAAGGGCAAACACATGCTGCGGTAGCAGACAGTTGGTCATCCTCCTGGACTTGGCTTTTTCGGCTTTAGACACGAGGCAGCACTGAAGAACCGGGCCTTATGGGCCTGGCGGCGCAGGGCACGCCTTAAATCCCCGAGTACACCTGCCTTGTTGAACAGAGACACAAGACACTCTGTCGGGCGTAGAAAGCCAGGTTTATTAGCTGCAGCTAAGCACAGTTGTCCTAGAAGTACATACAGAGTGTAGATTCTAAGGAGACTGCCACTTCAGTCCGTGGTGCACAATCTCTTATAGTACACATATTTGCAACATATACTCCCAACACATACACAGCAAGCCAATAGGAAAGGTTGGAAAACAAGCTATCAGGTGTCCCAAATACGCCCCTTTCTCAAACCCCGTGTGTTACCCCTCCCAACAAATTAATCAGTGCTAGTACCGACAATTCAATTTGCAGGTGGCAGGACGTATTTGTGTGCCTCAAAGGATAGTTGTGTAACAAGAGAATACAAGGAGAGAATAACGAAGGCCAGTCGGATAAGATAATGTAAGGAAAGAATAGGAGAAACCAAATAGTCAGTCGAGACAGGGATCAATCAACCCAGACATGGATTAACGAACTCGGCCAGACCCTGACATCGGTTTCGTAAACAAGGGCAGGCGGTTACTTTTTAACCGAAGAGACACATAGCAGCTGAGAAAAGCAAAACACTCTGTTCGCCGTGCTGCCTGAGTGAGGGCAACACAAAATGGCGACGAAACACAAAATGGCGGCTAAATACGGAACGAAGTCAGAAACCAAAGAACCTCAGACCCTTCTTTTGCCATTACTCAATCAAAACACAAAGGACTCAAGTTAATCTGAGTCGATGTCTATGGCCATAAGGTCATCGAGCTGTTGCTGCAACATCATTTTAATGTTCTCTGTTTTCTGTAATACAGGCCTTGGGACACACATGGTGGCACAAAAACCACATATGGGAGGGCTACACTGTATACAGAGACAACAAGAGAAAATGATGGCCAAAACCATTCCAAGGAACGTTAGTATCATCCATCCCCAAGTGGACAGTAGTCCCCAAAACCTTCCCATCACAGGCCAATCTCCTGCGTCCTGATGTATAGACTCAGAAATGATATGCAGCTTAGAGATGGCTTGGTATACTGTAGGGGCATTATCTGGAATGTAAATGCAGCAACAAGACCTGATCAATTTACAGACTCCTCCACAATCCGCAAGGACAATGTCTAGAACCATCCGGTTCTGCAAAGTCATAAGGCGATCCGCCTGAAGTTCGGCTGTCAGATTACTCAAGGCTCCAGAAGTTACATTTATGGTAGCCTCAACAACACGAACTAGCTGTCTGATGTCTCTGCTGTTGGCCATTGGGCCCCAAAAAGGAAGCAACCCTTGATGAAGTCACCTCCTTCTTGTCCTACCGTGTCCTTCCAATCAATAACCCCTCTGCCATATCTTTTCCTATGACAACCTGATGGAGCAGTATATGTTGGAGGAAGAAGAAAAGCCACATAGCAAGTGCCTGAAAAATAGGTAGGAAGCCACGTATAGGCTCTATCGTGACAGACAAAATATGTGCCTTGTGATGGCACTAACGGTGAAGAAATCTGAGGTGAATAAATGTACGTATGGGAACAGACACTCTTCTCCTGTGGATTTTTAACATTTTGTCCATTGATCTGCAAACATAAATTACCTCGATGAGGTACAATCCAAATTGGTGGAGATCTCCTTTGTCTAGCCTTATCTGAATGGCTAGTGACATAACGAGTCACGTTCCAGCCATCATATGCTCGTTTCTCGTCAACGGGAATCTTACTAATCTCAAGAATTCTAGCCATGGCCACTATTCCCTTTATCAAAGAACTGTGACTAAAATCTACTCCACCACCATATGGACTACCAGTAGGATACCGTAGTTGGTTCTGGTAACATTAGAAAACATGGCCAAATAGGCCCAAGCGGAGCCTTCATAGGAAAACGGAAGGACTAAATATGGCATCCCTCTCTCTGTGTTATGGGGCATGAGCCCACAGACCCAACAATCAGTGGTGTTCATTACCAGTTGATGCTGATGCAATAACTGAATAAATGAATTATTGAAGTATTCCGTCCTCCTAATTCGTTCATGTTCTGGGAGTGTATGAAACCGATGTGGGAAGGCAGTAGTAGGAAAAGACAAGGAAACAGAAGTTGGAACAGGTGCTTGCTGCATAGTGTAGACAACCCAACTTACACAAGCCAATAAAATACATGAACATATTAAAATACATAAGGTTATGCCACACGGACTAACCAATAATCTCTTATATATACTTCTTATTTCTACATTCTTATCATTGCTTTCCACTTTAATATCCATTCTCTAAAGCGTTGCTCACGGCAATCTTCCTAGATCACTTAGCTGTGATTATAAGCCTTCCTATGACACTGCAAGTCCTGCAGACCTACTGTCCCTACTCAGGACACAGCTTAAGACTCCTACCGTGACCCTGCAACTTGATGGATAGTGAAAAAAGAATGTCTCTCAAAAACGTAATCCGAAAATGGAAAAAGAAAAGTTCAATTGTCTTTCATTAATCTGGTTCTTAAATTGTACCGAGTCTTATTAGGGATCGTTTGCTCTTGAAACAAAGTCTCTGGATTTACTGTGTTCAATCGCAGATGTGATGGTACAGCTTCTTGCAACACGTCGTCGTCTTCTTTCTCAGAGTTTGTTCGATCCAGGCGTGCACTACTAAAAGGTACAAATCAAGGGACCCTTTTGCCTTCACTGTCGCTCATACCCTTGCGAACCCACTGATCAAAAGGTAAGGGCAAAGGTACCCTCTTACAATGCACTCCATGGACCCAGTTCTTCTTCCCAACGACCTTTACTGCTGTACGTGTTGCCAACAAAACTTGCCGAGGCGGGCCCCAACGAGGTTCCAGATTCTTTTTCCGCTGGAAATTCTTCAGACAGACCCAGTCACCGGGTTGGATGGAGTATCCTGGATCTGCAGAGGCCTCCGGCAAAGCGTTTTGAAACTGTTGATGAAGAACACATAATTTAGTGGTGAGGTCATGCAAGTAGTCAATCAACATTGGGTATGGGATGTCAGAATACTTTTTAGGTCGAAGGACTCCCCAGACGTTGGCTGGGCGCCCAAAAACGACCTCATATAGGCTGAGTCCTAAACGAGAATGTACAGTAGTTGTCGTGGATAAGAGACCCAAAGGCAAAGCGTCAGACCAAGCAAGACCCGTGCTGACTTGAATTTTTGCCAATTTAAGCTTGAGAGTGCCATTATAGCATTCTACCAAACCTGCTGACTGAGGGTGGTTTGCCGCATGGAATTTCTGCCTAATACCCAGACCCACACACACTTTCTGCATAATTTGGCCTACAAATTCACTTACATTGTCACTCCAGACAATGCACGGCAAACCAAACCTCAGGAAATACTCCTTCAAATGGACTTTGGCAGTAGACAAAGCAGTATTGTCCTTTAGGGGGTAGGCCTCTATCCATCTGGAAAAGGCGCACACCACCACCAGAACATACTTTAAATTGTTACAGCGGTCCATATGAATGTAATCGATTTGTATTACCTCAAAAGGGTATGTAGGGGGAGCAAAATGACCTGCTGGAGTTAGGGTTCCCTTTCCTGGATTATTCAGCAAACAAACTATGCAATGCTTCACCACATTTTCTGCACATTTAGAAATTCCTTCATTCTGCCATACTGGAGCCAGAAGTTTGCATATGCCTTTTGCATTAATGTGGGCTGGGCCATGCGACATAGTAACTACAGGCAGTACGTAGGCGTCTGGTAACAGTCAACGCTGATGTCTCCACTACCATATACAAGGTGGTAACAGCATAAGCTGCAGTCGTCTCGCCATTTGGAAGTTTGAAACAAGACCCATCTACCCATAGGATCCCATCCGGGTCCACAAGTGGTGTGTCTTTTAAGTCTATTCTGCCTTTTGTTTCCTCCTCTGTTCGGAGAAAATAATCATGCTGTTCTTGAGTGTCTTTCTCTTCTGGAATGGGCAACAATGTTGCTGGATTCAAAGTATTACACCGCTTGATATGTAGATATGGCTAGCCAAGAGCGTCAGCTCATATCCAGACAAACGAGCACTCGTGAGGTGTTGTGTTTTCGTTCTGTTCAAAAGAATATCCACTGCATGTGGTACCATAACAACGAGAGTGTTATCTAGTACCAATCCAGCAGATTGGCGAATGGAGATCGCTGCTGCTGCTGTAGCTCTGAGACAACTAGGCAATGCCTTGGCTACTGGATCCAATGTAGCCGAAAAATAGGCACATGGCCGTTGTTTGTCTCCAAATTGTTGTGTTAAAACTGACAACGCACAACCTTCCCTTTCGTGAACATAAAGTGTGAAAGGCTTACTGTCATCTGGAGTACCTAACACAGGAGCAGAACACAAGGCAGTACGCAAGTCAGAAAAACTCTTCTGACATTCATCAGTCCAAGGAAGAGGTTGGGGTGTGTCTTTTAGAGTAAGTGCCAGCAAAGGTTTAGCCAACAAAGAAAAATTCAGAATCCACTGTCTACAATAAGAGGTAATGCCCAGGAAGGCACGCACCTCTCTTTGTGTGGATGGCACAGACATTTGCGCAATTGCTTGAATTCTTTCTGGGGTCAATCGTCTTCCCTCCTTCGACAAGAGATGACCTAAATAGGTAACCTCTTGGCGGCAATATTGCAACTTAGAGGGTGACACCTTATGATGCAGGTCAGACAAATGACGCAACAGTGAAACAGTCACATCCTTACAAACATCCTCTGAATCAGCAGCAACTAACAAATCATCCACATACTGAATAAGAGTGGCACGTGGGGCAAAATGAAAGCATCAAGCTGAGATTTCAAAGCCTGACTATAAATGGAGGGGCTCTCACAATAGCCTTGAGGTGCACGTTTGAACTGGAAACTTCGACCTCCAAGAGAGAAGCCAAAAATATCTCTACTTTCCTCAGCAATAGGAATACTGAAGAAAGCATTTTTGAGATCAATAACCGAGAACAATGCCGCCGAAGCGGGTATCATAGTAAGCAAGGCAGTGATGTCTGGGACAACAGGAAATTGGGGGACAACAATCTTGTTGACCTTCTGAGGATAAATCACAAAACGATATACAGGAGGCTGAGAAGGATCAGTGCGTTAAAGAACAGGTAGAACAGGACTGTTACAAACATTACCTCTTGTCTCTTCGACCACACCCTTCTGGACTAGATCATAGACAATAGCCAACAAAGCTCGTTCACCATCATTGGAGATCTTATACCGAGGAATGCGTGGTAATTTAACATTAGGCTTAATAGTAACCACGTAAGGCTGAATCTGGAGCAGACCAATATCATTCGGACCTGTAGCCCAAAGCGTAACAGGGAGAGACTGCAATTCAGGTGGAAGTTTGTCTTTCGATAAATACATAGGAGAAACCAGTTTCTCACCTAAGGTAAGATGTACACCAGAGGGGGAACAATACAACGTTGCATGAAGGTGTTTCAACAAGTCCAAACCCAACAACCCAACAAGTTCTCTCCGCAACCAGTCGTTAAAATAGGCGGAGCTTCCAGATCGTAAGGACCAATCGAAAGAGGCAAAGGACAAGAAACCGGGTTAGTAACTGGGGCAACAGAAAATCCTACAGAAACGTTAGTTAAGCCAGACAAAGTTGCCCCAGGGAGTTTGAAGTGAATGATAGAACTTCTCATTACACCAGTATCCAAAATAAATGGCTCTGCAACACCCAATGCAACAACTTCAACATAAGGCCCATTCTGATTCACTGGAACTGATACAACTCCCTTACTTTGTCCATGCTGTCCTAACTAGAATGAAAATCGACTTATAGTGGCCCAATTACCACCTAAAGCTTGGTCGTGGTCTTCCCTATGAATCCGAGCCCACAATGCTGGTGGAACTACATTCCCCATCAGCATATCAATATCGGCCAGATTCATAATACACGCATCAACAGTCTGGGACAGCTCTTTATAATACCCAGCAGGATTTTTACGAGGGCCCGGTAGAGACTGTTTGAGCGCTAAAACTTCAGATCGTTTCCAAGGGACATGTACCCATATACGCTGGAAATGAGCAGGGACCTCCGGAATATTGCCTACTTGTGGAACCGCTTCCCTCGATACTGGAGGAACTTCCCTCATAGGATAATGTTTAATTTTCTGTCTAACTGCAGGATCAGGTTCAAGAACAGTCTGAGAAGAATATAAAGACCTGAAAGTGACAAGTGTCCTTACAGCGTCCTCAACCTCGGAACCCACAATAAGTCCTCTATCACACTTATCCTGTATATCTAACAGACCCTAAGGAGTTAAATCCAACTCCATATCCTCCCATCCTTTGACAAGAGTGTCACACATGACATTAAAAACATATCTCTGCGTGGGCGCATTCCACTGGAGAAAGGTACTCAGAATATCAGGTACACTATACTGTGGACCACTCATAATCCATTTCTGAGCAAGAGAGTCCAATGCAACTCGTTCGCCAGAATCTGGGATTTGACTACGGGATTGTCTTTGAGAAAAAGCAGGAGTCCTATTAAAAGGTCCAAAGAGGGGTGAGAAAAGACCAGAAACAGTATCAACCAACCTATTGCGAGTTGGGGAAGAAGCAGACAATAAAACTGGAGACGCGGTATTAAGCAAAGGGAGAGAAGAACTAGTTGTGACAAGAGGAACCGAAGATGCAGGAAACTGAGGTACAGAAGTTAGTGGCAAAAGAGGTGCAGGTTGAAATGCAGGAAGGAACATTTGGGGAAGAGCCGGACCAGCTGGCTGAACAACAGGTTGCTGGACAGGTGCAACAATAAGGGTGCATTAGCACCTGGTACATAAGGCTGAGGCAATCTCAACAAATGGGACATTAAGGGATCTTCGTCAAGATCCTTACTCTGGGGAGAAGTAAGCAACACAGGGTAGCATCTATCTATTGCCATCCGATGTTGTCTGTCTGAGACTTCAATCGCTCGATCAGTCTCATTGTCCTTAAACTGCTGGGCAGCCTGTATGATTGTCATATCTTTCGCTTTTCTATCTCTTTTTGCCTGCTTAATTTCTCTCTGTTTGGCTTCTTTACGCCAAAAGCGGAAAGAGTCAAACATTGCCGGCCGGGCTTTTCTTTTGAACAAAATTGCTTCCAAATTATCTAATATATCAGTCTCAAAGCTACCATTTTGTGGCCACTGCAAAACACCATCTTTCTTCGTGTACCGGATCCATGCCTCATTAAAGGCAATGGGGCCAACACCATGTTCAGAATAGAGCTCTTAAATGGGAGTTCCAACCGGAGGAATCGGACATGAGTCCTCGAGCCGGGAATCCCTATTACAACCAAAACAACAAAACTTCCAAAAATTTGCTAAGACCAGGCATCTTAAAATCACTGGTCCGTTTACCAACGTCAAGGTGTTTAAAAGCAAAGAACACAGCACAAACGTACTCACCCCTTGGCTTCGGCTATTGCAATGGTCAAATAACAAAAACAAAAAACAAAAACAAAGAAGTGGGCGCTACCCACCAAAACTTAACTAAGTGGTCTTCTCACACCAACAGAGGTCCGTCTAACATCTCGCGATACCAGTCATCACCAGAGGGTCCAAGGCAGGGCGGCAGACAGGGCAGCAGTCGTCAGCAGCCGTCGGAAAGAAGTAGCCGCGCTGAAAAAGACCTTCGGTCCACTTCGACATACAGGGGTCGCTTGACGTGGTTTGCGAATCCTCCAGAATTTTCTTGCGAAGCTTCTCACGACCCTCGGGCTGAACCGCTACCTCTGAAGCCACCCCACGTTGGGCGCCAGTTGAAGAACCGGGCCTTATGGGCCTGGCGGCGCAGGGCACGCCTTAAATCCCCGAGTTCACCTGCCTTGTCGAACAAAGACACAAGACACTCTGTTGGGCGTAGAAAGCCAGGTTCATTAGCTGCAGCTAAGCACAGTTGTCCTAGAAGTACATACAGAGTGTAGATTCTAAGTAGACTGCCACTTCAGTCTGTGGCGCACAATCTCTTATAGTACACATATTTGCAACATATACTCCCAACACATACAAAGCAAGCCAATAGGAAAAGTTGGAAAACAAGATATCAGGTGTCCAAAATACGCCCCTGTCTCAAACCCTGTGTATTACCTCTCCCAACAAATTAATCAGTGCTAGTACCGACAATTCAATTTGCAGGTGGCAGGACGTATTTGTGTGCATCAAAGGATAGTTGTGTAACAAGAGAATACAAGGAGAGAATAACGAAGGCCAGTCGGATAAGATAATGTAAGGAAAGAATAGGAGAGGCCAAATAGTCAGTCGAAACAGGGATCAATCAACCCAGAAATGGATTAACAAACTCGGCCAGATCCTGACATCGGTTTCGTAAACAAGGGCAGGTGGTTACTTTTTATCCGAAGAGACACGTAGCAGCTGAGAACAGCAAAAACACACTGTTCGCCGTGCTGCCTGAGTGAGGGCAACACAAAATGGCAACGAAACACAAAATGGTGGCTAAATACGGGCCAAAGTCAGAATCCAAAGAACCTCAGCAGCTGCAAAGTGAGAAATGTCCCCACAGCAGGTGAGAGCAGGATCTGGGATGATAATCTGCACAAGAGACCGCTCCTGACAAGTGGTCTAATGGCAGTCCTTTTATAATATTTTTTATCAGAGATTTGAATTTCTGACATAAGTTTAGGAATGTCTGACATTGATTATGTCCATCACGATATGCATCCCAGACATTTCCTTATGAACATATAAGGCAAAAGTACATTAATTTAAAACTTCATTATTTTGGTTATATGTCTGTATGTGTTCTTACTTAACCTTAACATGATGGATGAATAGTAGACATTTGACCTAGACGATTGTCGCAGTAGATGGTGTATCTATGTCATTAATTAAAGCACTTGATGCTATCACAGTTCCCACAAAGATAAGGTTAGGTGATATCTGCATCTAAAGATAGACATGACAATGACTCTGCACATATCAGGGGATATGGCGATTTCCATTGTCTAATTTAAGGAAGATAGTGACTTCCATAGCCCAAGATGGTGTCTGGGCCTACATAAGATGGAGTCGGACCTTAAGGACTTTACATCAATGACCTATCAATGGTTCAAATGTGCCGTAATAATGGTTCAAATGTGTGTGAGTAGTGAAAAACTACTCAAGGCATAACCGAAAGATACAAGTCCCCCGTTGAACGCCTACTGGAATCTAAAGTGGACACTCTGAGCGTAGATCTGAAAACCATCCTGATCAACCTACAATTTACCACTCTAGCAATACATGAGACACAGACACATACAATAGGTGGATACACCCATACTAGACAAACAACCAATAATCTGCCTTGGACATACACTTCAAATACAAAACCAACAAGGTGATGAATGGAATGCACGAATTGATCTCAGTCATTGGCAATCACTTTGGCCACATCCCAATCCATTGTTTTTCATTCACCTCAGTTTGGACCCAACCATATGCAAATCAGCCTTGACCCTGTACCTCATGGGAATAGTCCAGCCCGAACGTCCAGGACAGGTCCTCCTTGAACCCGAACACAAGCAACCCAGGACCAAATTCACCCTTGTATGGGCCTTCAACTATGGCATAGCTTGATTCCAGTGGCACATACAACCACCTGATCATATTCAACCTCACAACACATTCACGTAACCTGAAAAGTCAACAATTCTTAAGCAAGCACTCTGCCAGAGACACAAAAAAAGTAAACAAAGATGATGTAGCCTAATTATGCAAGAGAAACCTCATCCCTTCACATGAAGTACGTGATGTGAATGTACTTTCTGTTCACTACATCCAGACAATTTCAATCATAATGGAAGTGGTGGCACCACCCCGCTTTATAAGAGTCAGAAACAAATTGCCTCGCCCATAGTAGAACCAGGACCTAAATGATGAAAGATGGAAAATAAGATCAGCATAATGGAGTGAAAGAAAAGAACCCTCAATAACACATCTACTGAAGCAACTTCACTGAAGAAACAAATACAAGAAGAAAATTTGGAATTGCATCAGCAACGTATACTGCAACTTTTCTAGAGGAAGTAGGGACACTTTCTGATCTACCATGGCTACACATTGGGACAAGAGGGTTACAATCTTAAGCAGGAATGTTAATGGGTTGAGGGATAAAATTAAAGGTAGTGTGGTCCTCTAATACATCAAGCATCAGGTCCTTGATTTTGTATTGTTACAAGAAGCTCATCTGATTGGCAATATGTGCAAAGGGGGATATAACATGTTGGCCCATGTGGGGTTCACTTCCAGCTCGCGAGAAGTGGGAATTATGATGAGAAAATCCTCCCCTCTGGTGCTACAGGCTACTTGGGCAGACGACAGGGGTAGATACATTGGAGCCTTGGGCAAGTGGGAGGGGCGTCCCATCACTCTCCTATCAGTTTATGTACCACCTGGCCTGCAGGCCACCGCCTTCAGGGACCTATGGACTATCTTGCTTACTATACCAGAGGGCCTGTTGCTACTCGGGGTGACCTGAACTCGGTGGTTTCGGGCGAGCTAGATCTCCATCCCCCCAAACAGTGGGTGCAACGGCATGTTGGCTTCCTGAATTCCTTGAAACCATGGGCTAGGGGATGGGTGGCGGACATACCACCCAAGCACAGTGCAATGCACCTTTCACTCGGGGGCCCACAGGAGTCTATCGAGCATAGATTACTTTTTAGTCCCTGCATCACAGGTCACGCACATCCACGAGATTAAATACCTGGCAAGGGGTATCTCTGATCATTCACCGGTCTGGCTCCATTTAGTTCTTAATTATAGACAGGTGGGGAGAGTGGCCCCTATTAACCCTGGGTACCTGCGGAATCCTAAAATCCGCAAGGAACTTCTTGCAGCAATAGATAACTATTTTACTGACAACGTTGGCTCAGTGACCTCCTCTCAGAAGCTATGGGAAGCCTTTAAGACAGTGGTCCGGGGTCAGGCCTTATCCCTGATCTCCGGCACAAAAAAGGAAAATCAGAAAGAGATAGCTGACATTGAGGCCGAGATTAGTTGACTGGAGACTGACCTGGAATCGACGGTGACGCCAGATAAACTCCACTATCTTCAGCTCTGACAGCAGGAATATAGGGTGTTAGCGACGGCACAGGCCAAAACCCTGGGGAGAGCTACGCAAGGAAGGTTATACGGTCTGGGGGATAAGGCGGGGAAACTACTTGCATGGCTGGACAAAAAAGAATGGGCGAGTAGATTGGTACCAGAACTCCACTGTGGGGGGGGGGCGAACCTCTCACGAAGTGTTGTAGACATGTTTGCTGACCACTTCTGCATTGTCTACACTTCCGTGGCTCCCTATTCCGTGGTGGACTCCCGGGAACTACTGGCTGACATATTGTTGCCCAAGCTCCCAGTGGATGACTAATTTTCTGGAGAGTGACATTTCCACTGAGTAAATAGTGGAGGCAATCAGATCCTTAAAACCAGGGAAGGCCTCTGGGCCAAACGGTCTCCCGATCGAACTATATAAACTTCGGCCGGACAAGTTGGCCCCATATCTCCGGTCCATGTTCAAAGAGTCCCAAGGCAAAGGGCCACTCCCAACGGACCAAAGGATAGCCACCATAATCACTACCCATAAGGAAGGGAAACCCAAAACTAAATGTGCGTCATATTGACCGATTTCTCTCTTGAATGCCGAACCCAAAATTCTGGCCAAGCTCCTGGCTACCCGCCTGGTCACCGTGTTTGAGACTCTAGTTCACCCAGACCAGTCCGGTTTTATTCCTCATCGAAATACAGCACTTAATCTGCATAGGGTCCACAGGGTGTGGCACAGGGCAGCCTCCATCCAAGAGCCATCTATCTTAGCCTCTCTTGACCACTGTCCCCCCTTCTATTTGTCCTGGCTTTGGAGCCACTGGCAGCTTGGATACGTAGAGACCCGATGATACAACATCTGCGCTGGTCCCCGGAGTGGGAAGACCGCATCTCACTTTATGCGGATGACATCCTCCTTTATCTGTCCTCCCCAAGATGGTCTCTGATTGTCGTCTTGGATATCCTGGCCATCTTCTGCAGATTTTCTGGTCATACTATTAAATGGAGAAAATCCCTACTGTTCGTCCTAGTGGGAGAACTGCCTGTTCCTCCAAGGGGTGCCCCATACAAATACATACTAAGGGCTTTAAGTATCTCTGGATCATTCTCTCCTTAGATCTGACACTCAGGTACGCCCGTAACCTTCTCCCACCTCTGGTCAGGCTGTGGAAAGATATTAATAATTGGAAGTCTTTCCCCCTTTCCCTGTTGTGTAAAGCGGCCCCTTTTAAAATGGTGTCCTTGCCCTGGTTTTTGAACGCCCTGCATAACTCCCTTGATCCTGTTCTGTCGTCTTATTTCAGGGAGGTAGAGAGCCTTCAGTGGGAACTGCTGTGGGAGGGAAAACCTCGTATTGCTCTTAATAAGCTCACTCTGAACTGGTACAATGGAGGCATCAGCCTATCTGATATTAGGAAATATTACTGGGCGGCCCATTTAGCTGCTATCAACCATGGCACCTATGATTGACCGGGAGACCCAGGCTATGCCATGGACAGATGGATTCTCTCAGGAGGAAACTATAACAGAGCCTTTATCCCAAACCTCAACAATACAAGCTAACAGGGCCCACTAAACATTCGGTACATGTCTGGCACACTGCCACCAGAAGCCTTGGCTGGGATCGCAGGCCTACACTTGCGACTCCGTTGTGGGATTCAGAGCAGCTGGGTATCCTGTGGAGATACAAGGGATTTGACAAGTGGGACCTTATTGAAATCTCATGCATAGGTGATCTATGGGAAAAGTCAGATATTAAATCATTCCCCGCCTTGCAAGAACAATTTGACTTGGCCGATGCAGAATACTTTTGTTACACGCAGATCAGACACGCTTTGCGCTCCCTTTTGCCGCAAGGTGCTACCCTCCCTAAGTCTTCACCCTTGGAGGATAGGGTACTGGATGGACACCTACCTGATAGAACTATTTCTTTGATATATAAAAAACTGATAAATAATATACCAGACCCTCTTCGTGTACTCCGGGAAAAGTGGTCAGGGGATAGAATTGAGATGGATGACGAGGAATGGCAAGAGGATGCTTCCTCGCCTAGAGTTGTGGCTATACCAGCGCGACTCCGATTAGTGCAACTTCAAATCCTACATAGGGTGTATGTGACGGGACCCCAGCTGGTGCGGATGGGTTAAGTGGACAGGGGGAATGTAGACGGGGATGTGGCCAAGAGGGAACATTTATGCACATTATTTGGGAATACTACCTCATTCAACCCTATTGGCGTAGGATACATGACATCATCAACACAGTGCTCACCACCCAGCTTAGTCCGGAGGCCCGTAGATGCCTATTGAATATTTGGGAACCGACAGATTTGAACACTTATCTCACACAGTGGGTCATTCTGGGGCTTATGCTAGCTAAGAGAAACATTGCACTGTTATTGGGAGCATCGCATCCTCCTACAGGGGATAAATGAAAGAAAGACCTGGACTGGTCCATGTATAGGGAGAGACAGTTTATGTGGCTCGGGGTTGCCCTAAAAAGTGGGCCCGCATATGGGGTTTGTGGAATTCCTATTGTGGTGATATATGTCAACCACCCCGCGCTATCAGTTATGATGATCCCCCTTCCCCTTAGACCTTCCGGTGATGTACTGCAATGTTTGATTTTACCTATTGTCCCTATGATGCCAGATTTATTACTTCCTCTGTATTGAAATTAATGAGCTGATGTATGTTAATAAAAGGTTTTACAAAAAAAAGAAGAAAACTTGGAACGCCAAAGTATCGCTCTTTAGATCACAACTAAATTGCGCAAAAAATGGCTGTAAAACTCTTAGAAATAGGGAAACAACAGTCCAGCGTAGAGAACTCTGCAACCATCAGCAAGCAACTCCTCAGTTTGGGACTGCGAAGAATTCTCCATCTTCATTGAAGAGAAAATAAGAACAATTGAAAAGTCAATCAGTGCAACTCAACAACGATTATAGAAAGAGGTTCATCCCCCTCTCCCCTGAAATATCACAATTTTCAGCAATGCCCAAATGAACCCCCAACCTAAGATCTCCAAAAATGAAGCCATGTAGTGTGATTTCATAACCTATAGTGGTTTTGGGGTGCTACAAATTATACCAACTTCACATTTCAGTGACCCCTTCCCATGGACACTCACAAAGGATGTCAGCCATCTTTTCGCCCCACTTTGAATAAGGATCATAAACTCATCAATAACTCAAGGAACCTTCCCAGGCTGCCTGACTACTAGCCAAGGGACACCCCTACTGAAAAAACAAGGCACTAACCCAAATGATGTGAAAAAATTCCTATCAGTCACAAACATTCCTTTTCTAACTAAATCACTGGTGAATTGTGTACACAACGAACTGTCCCAACACATTAATAACTTTGTCTTACTCAACAAGTTCTAATAATAGCTTAGACCAGGACAGAGCAAAGAAACGGCCATTACACGTATCATGGACGACGCACCCAAAATCCTGGACCAAAATAACTGCTGTCTGCTCATCCTTCTTGACCTTTCGTCAGAATTCAAAATGGTCACTCACACCAAACTCCTAGAACTGCTTGAACGTAGAACGGGGATATCTAAAAACATCCTAAAATGGATCACCTACTATCTAAAAAACAGTTTACAATCTATCACATTGGGAAGCTTGCTCTCCAACCCGTCTCTGATCCGCCTGGTAGTCTCACTAGGCTCCACTATCACCCCAACACTCTCCAACTTGTACATGGAACCTCTAGCAAAGATCCTGAATCAAGCTCACCTCTCCTTTTACATATACGGTGACAATACTTAGAGTTCCCTAAAGATATACTCAATAGAAGACATTATACATCTCAATTATACACTGTGGCTTACCCAAATTTGGCTAGCACTAAATCCCCTCAAACTTAATTCTTTAAAGACAGAATTCCTACACATCTTTTCCCCTCACGGCTACTCTCCCCTACAAGAAGTGCTCATTCACCTAGATACCTTTGGCTGCAATCCCGCATTCGTCAAATCCACAAAATCCCCTGGCACCTGAAAGAAAATTCAACATGCAAGCTCACATTAGCGTAGTCACACAGAGTGCAATTCTACTTCTCAGACTCCTTAAGAAATTGAAAACATTTATATGAGCTTACAACCTACAAATAGCAATACAATCCTTAGTATTATCTTGGCTTGAATATGAGAATGTGATCCCTCTCGAATGATGACTCCTACCACTAAAGGCAACCCTCAATGTTGAAGTAAGACTGTTAGTGCAACTGGGGAGCTTTGACCATATCACACCATCACTAAAGTCCCTATAATGGCTCCCATTCAAAGTTAGGATCATCCACAAGATAGCTTTCCTGACGCACAAAGCCCTGTACTATGGTGCACTTACGTACCTAGCCCACAAACTACCTTTACCAGGACACCATTGTGCCTCCTAAAACCCAACACTCCAACGTACTAAATGAGATTAGCTGCATAGTTTTCTGAGGGGTAAGGAGCTTTAAAACACCACCACAGTAATTCTCTCAAATGTATCTGGAGGTGCTCTTACTCCAATTGTGATAAATTGACATACAGAGATACCAACAGGAACTCACATGAGAATTCCCCAGCAATTACTTTGCCAATCTTATTAGCATTAACCCCAACTCCTCTCACAAGATTTTTTCAATATTTAAGAACTTCACTCAGCCCAAGGTCTGTAATACTGCAGCATTACCCTCTCAATAACTATTCCCTACTTTGAATGTATCTTTCTTTGATAAAAGTATAAAAATACAAGCCAAATCTGATACTCAAATGCTGTTGAATTTTTGCTTTTTGTCAGTCTCGAATCTTCAGCTAGTAATAGTGCCTCACTAATTGAATTTAATCTTTTAGATCTTGATCTCGTTTCAAAGAACATTCCCACTATTAATTTGGAGTCTACTCTTGATCCTTGCCGTCAATACATCACTAGCCTAGATATTAATCATGTAGGTCCCACTCTCACCTTCAAATATTGTCTGTATTCAGCCCCATTCAGATCCATGAAAACATGCTATAGTTATACCTCTACTAAATGAACCCCACTGCGGACCCTAAAGTCTGTGCCAGCTCTGACCTCATTTCTTTCTTACCTTATCTACTCAAACTACTGGAAAGGATGGTGAATTCACAACTGTCTCATTATTTGGAATCCAATGCTTTGCTAGACCCTTCATAGGCATGTTTTCACATGTCCTTCTGACTGCCGCTGACAACATATGTCTGATTCTGGATCACAGCAGGCCAGCCTTTAATTGACTTCGCTCCTGCTTATCAGAAAGAGCTCAAGCCATCCATTTACCCCCCCCCCCATCAGCCCACAAACACCCATCTTACATGTGGCGTATCCAAGGGAACATCCTTGAACCCAACCTTCTTTAGTATCATAGCATAACATGGCTCTCTTGACGGTTCTAGTCAAATCCTTTAAGTGTTGGCATTGTCTTTATGCAGACTATACACCGATAATTGCGATCTCTATCAATTACATTACTCTATTTCTTGTATGCCATTGTTTATTGGCTGGATGTTCAACTATTTAAACTTGAATAGTGTTTAGATGGAGGCATTCAGGTTATCTAACCTAGCCAATAACTGGTCTACTTTCCGGTGGCTGACAGACCTGGGCAGTGCCCCCAATCTTGCTAAGACCGTTAGAAACCTGCGTATCCTGTTGTATCAGAAACTTACTATGACTACCCAAGTTAATTACATTGCAGCCATGTGCTTCACCCTTCTTAAAAGTTCTGCTGGAGGTGTTTGTGTGGCTCCCCTTAACCATTCAAAAAATCATCTTTCACAAGCCCCGTGGCATTTCGGATCATTCCCCAGTGATACTAACATACTCCTACCACCACAGGTCCCGCCACCACAGGTCCCGCCACAGACTATACCCTATATACCCCGGTCATCTTCGTATCCATAAGATTAAAAAAGAACTCCATAGGGCCACAAAATATTTCTTTGCAGAAAATGATACATCGGTGAAATCACGCTCCACATTATGGGAGGCATATAAAACCGTCCTTAGAGGACAGGCAATAGCGTAGATCACAGGGCACAAGAGGGAAAAACAGAAGGAACTGTTAGCCCTAGAATTAACATTACAGGCCGCAGACGCCGACTACTCGGCAGACCCCACACCAGAAAAGGCACACACATTACATCTTCGGCAACAGCAATATAAAGAACACCTACAAGAAAGGGTGAGACTTAATTTGACTGCAACCTAACAAAGGGTATACAACATAGGCGATAAGGCTGGGAAAATGTTAGCCTGGCTGGATAAACAAGAGAGTGGCACCAGAGGTATACGTCATATACGACAAGAGGGGGGACAACTCACAATGGATCCGGGATTAATAGTGGCCACGCTAGCTGCCTACTTTCGAATAGTCTACACACCAACCTCAGCAGTGACAGAGGAAGAAGTACTGGAGTCTCTTCGGTCGTTGGGGATGCCAACACTGACACAAGAAGCTTCCCTAGAATTAGAAGTGGCCCCAACGGTTGAGGAGCTACAGTTAGCGATTCAGTCGTTAAAATCTGGAAAAGCGCTAGGACCTAATGGGATTCCCATAGAATGGTATAAACAATCAGCGGAGACCATGAGACCACATCTGTTGGCAATGTATAACGAAAGTTTGGAAAAGGGAGAGCTGCCACTGGATCAGCGCATTGCGACAATAGTGGCAATCCCAAAACCCGGTAAAGACCCATCCGAATGCACCTCCTATTGCCCGATATCCCTGCTAAACGCAGAAGCTAAAATCTTGGCCAAACTGTTAGTGAACCGACTGACGTCACAATTGCCACACCTAATACACCCTGACCAATCAGGTTTTATGCCTAACAGGAATACATCCCTTAATCTTAGACGACTGCATGGAGCACTGGCAAAAGCTCCCTCATTATTAGAACCGGTGGTGGTATTGTCGTTTGAAATGATGGAATGGCGGTTTCTATTTGTACTCCTCCCTCATCTGGGATTCGGTCCCAAATTTTGTGCTTGGGTGAAACTCCTATACACAAAACCTCTGGCTCGAGTGACACCGATGATATACTGGTGTACCTCACGGACCCGGAACACTCTATAACAATGCTCCTTGATATCTGTGATGCTTTCAGGAAGGTGTCAGGCTATACCATAAATTGGTCCAAATCGACATTTTACATACTGAGGGGGCCTCCACCACAATTGCCAGTTAGTAATGGCTGATAGTTCCTTTAAATACCTCGGACTTAATATCACCCAGGATGAGGCAGAATTCCATCTCAAGAATCTGACGGCCCCCCAGGAGCGCTTGAGGAGAGATGTGGTCCACTGGGCGTCTTTATCCCTTACACTCCTCGGCAAGGCAGCACTATATAAGATGATGGCGTTACCCCGGTTTCTCTACGCCCTAGATAACACATCTTTTTCGGTCCCACCCGATACTTCAAACAATTGGCTGCACAAGTATCAACACTTCTCTGGGGAAACCGGCCCGCTCATATAGCGCAGGTGAAGTTAAATAAAAGCTGGTACGACGGCGGAATAGCTCTCCCCGATATGCAGCTGTACTACTGGGCGGCACACCTCAAGGTTGTTAACCAGTGGATACATGCACCCCAACAGAACCCAGCATACAAGGCAGACAGAGCGCAGTTGGGTGAACATAACATATTAGCAGTTCTCTATAATAAAGGGTTAACGCTGAAACTAATGGGCCCCACACGACACACAGCTGTCTTATGGCACACAGCACAAGCACGGCTGGGTTGGAGAGGTGTTATAACCAAACTCACCCCACTTTGGGACACAAAAAAACTGGGACAACTATGAAACAGCAAAGGATTTGCACAGTGGGACAATATAGGGAGACTTGTGGGACAAGGGCACAGTGGTATCTTTTACCCAACTTCAACAACAATATGAGCTGGGCCCAACCGAGACCTATCGTTATGTACAGATTAGGCACGCATTACTAGCTGTGATCCCGCCAAATACTGAAGTTCCCGAGGCCTCCCCACTGGAAGACCGACTACTGACCGATTACATGGAAAAGAAAGCCACATCCCTCACCTATCGAAAACTGATCAATAATCTGCCAGACCCGACGACCTCTTTACGGGACAAATGGGTGACAGACTTGGGAGACATTGAGGACTCAGAAAGGCAGGAAGCCCTGGCTTCACCCAGGGAGGTAGGAATTCCTGCACGTCTCCGACTTGTACAACTTAAAATCCTACACCGAATCTATTACACCAGACTTTTCATGCATAAAATACACAGGACACAAGACCCATATTGCCTTAGAAGATGTGGTGAGGAAGGATCATTCATACATACCATATGGGAATGTGCAGCGTTGGCAGAATATTGGAGACAAGTAATGCGAACAATACCCCAGGTCATGGAAGTGTCACTGATACTGGAACCGCGTAGGTGCCTACTGAACATATGGGAACCTAACGATCTCTCCCATCAAGGGCAAATATGGGTCACACTGGGACTAATGGTGGCAAAACGGAACATCGCACAGAAATGGGGCACAACGGAGTTGCCCTCGTTGATAGCAAGGTGTTGAAATATGGATCTGACTATGGTAGCAGAACGCACAGTATATGCTAGTCGGGGTAGCCCACGTAAATGGACAAAGATTTGGACAGCCTGGAATACATACCGAGGGGATATATGTGACCCACTTCCAGAACCTGACAGTGATAGTTCAGATGAAGATTAATAGGGTGGGAGGTATACAGAGGATAGTATCACGGATAGGATTGTCACATCGTTACATAATGTATAGCTGGTATAGACTGGACAGGGCCGTAAACTTCCATATGCTGATTGTACTGTATGATTCTCTATGTATTGTCATCATTGCCGATTTGTTAATAATGTTAATAAAAACATTTTTAAAAAAATCATCTATCAAGCACTCGCAATTGGACTGCAGGAATGCCATTTATGTGGGCATCTCAAATGACATGATTCATCGATTTAAGGTAATCCAAAACAAGGCACCCTGCGTTGCCCTTAATCTGCCCCCGTTTCCATCGCTCAAAGCCTCAGGAAACTTCACTGGCTCCTCATGAATAAATAGGCTTTGTTTAAAGTTTTTTGTTTTGCTGATAAAGTCATTGTTAAATCATGCAGTCTTGGTGTGGTGTCCCCCAAAAATGTTGCCTTCTCCCCTTCTGTTTTCTGAAGTTTGTTTTGGTTAGTCTTAGGACTCTTTGCACTTTACCACTGCTAACCAGTGCTAAAAAGCTTGTGCTCACTCACTTACATATGGTAAAATTGGCTCACACCCAAATATCATATTTAATTTACTTATAAGTACATGGTAAAGGGTTACAAGATGTACCCAGGGCATGTAAATTAAATGCTACTAGTGGGGCTTCCGCACTAATTGTGTCACCCACTTAAGTAGCCTTTTAAAACATGTCTCATGCTGCTATTGCAGTTTTAAACTGTAAATTCTACCTGGCAAAATAAACCTTTCTCCAGACCTAAACCTAAAGTCACCCCTAAGGTAGGATCTAAATGTGCAGTGTGTTAAAAAAGTTGGACATGTACTTTTGAGTTTGACATGACCAGGTAGTGAAACCCTAAATCGTTTTTCACTACTGTAAGATCTTCCTCTTCCATAGGATAGCATTGGGTTACCTTATTGTAACCTTATTACCTTATTACTTTTGATTGGGAACAGTCACAAAAGTCAAGTTTGGGCTTAAAGAAATTGTCATTTAAAATCCTCTTTAATAGTAAACTCGGATTTTAAGTCACAATGCTGAAAATGCCACATTTAGAAAGCTTTTTTTATCCAGTAAAAGTGCCTATGAGGGATTTTATTTCGATATAGTGAAACAATAATTAACAATGTCATTTATGAGTGCCCAAACTAGTGGGCTCAAACATATGAATTTTATAAATCAATTTGTATAATCAGAAGTAAATCATTCAAAAATAAGTAAACAATGGGTGTATTCTTTTGTTATAGAGATTTATAATCCAATAAATTAAATTAAAGGGTATAAAACAGTATTCACATTTACAGACGTGACAGAGATTGACAATCTATAAAATGAAAAATATATGCTAGTCAGAGAAATTGTTCTTTAACATTCAGTAAAAGGTTTCTGAACAACAATAATATTTTATTGAAAGAAATGGGTTAAGCTGGTCGACGTTTCGGTCTTGTCCTGTGATACATCTATAGGTCCATCTTCAGGACTGAAAGATTCTTATGTAGAATGAGGACCCCTCTGTAAAAGGTATATAAAAGGAAATTGTGTTTGTCAGCCAAAGACGTAATAAAAAAGATATACACCCCCAAAAAAGTGAAGAAAAGGATGATTTCTTATTGTGAGCCATAAAGGAACCTTTAGCATACAATCTAGCTCATCTAGTATAAAGATAAAAGTTTAGATTGATAGATTAGCCCACACCAACGTATTGTGAAATAAAATATTGTAAAAAACGTACTAGAAAATAGATCAATTTAGGACTCCAAAATAATTAGTCCAAAGTAGGTGGTGAAAACGTAACCCCTTCCATGCAACGGCCAACGGGGGCACTCCCTACCCAGTGCTGCGCATGACCAACGGCCGACGCAGCCCCGCCCATCCTTTAGAACGCCCGCACCATGGTGGAAAAACCGCCGCGGTTAAGGCGTTAAAGAAAATCTGAAAAAAATGTAAACTATTTATCTATTTATGTCAAAAAAATTAAAGACTTTGCAGTAGGAAATGCTATTCAAAAATTATACTCGAATTTAATGGGTAGGGACATTATATAAGTGTCATTTGTAACATAAATAGACTTAAAAAATTGACAAAAAGTCGCTGTCTCCTAATAATAATGAATTACAGGCGCTGTGAAAAGAAACAGTCTATTCCAAAAACGGGAGGAATTTCACAGGTTGCATTGGGCAAAGAATCATTAACACTTCGTTCATTTAGCTACTTTTTTGGAGAAAAATTGTATAATCCCTTATTTGTGCCACCAGTATGCTGTGAGTAATCGGCATAACTTGAGTCGAAGCCATAAGGAAAGTGTCTACGGAGTGTAATATCGCCATCTGAATTGGGCGTGTCTACCGTGGCGCTTGAAAAGAGGAACCGGAGGCACAATGAGTAAAGCGGAGGCACACTCAGTGAACAAATAATATTGTGAACGTGATATGTATCATGAAAGTTATTCAATAGATCTTACTTATTATATATAAAATGCGCCATCTTAGTTCAGCGTCCCAGCAGAGTGAATCTTACCACTGCTCTGCGGATGGCACAGGAAGCGTATTTATGCTTACGGGTATTACTATCAGAGCAGCGCGAAGTCTAGACTAAAAGATGGCGGCCGAGGGGCGTGGCCAAGATTGCAGCCTAAGCAGACGTCTGTGCCGGAGGCTCCCCATCCAAATCCCCCTTGGCGCCTTTTCTTATATTCACACGACCCCCCTAGCACATCAAAACCCAGCCGGCCCGACAGAGGGGACGAGACCGGTGCGCCGAACCCCCGAATCGTTTGGCAAACCTCCCGAACCAGGGGTGACCCGCCCGAGCAGCCGGAGTAGAATGGCCGCTAAGCGGTCGACTGTTGGGGGCTGATTGGGCCCCCCGGAGCGGACCGCTCGTGCCTCCCGCTCGGCGGAGCAACCCCGGAGCCGAAGGAAAACGGTGGCGGGGGCTGGCTGCTGTCGCCGCGACATCCGCAGCAATATCGGAAGGATCGTCCGGAGGGGCTGGAATCGAGGCCCCCGGCTTCGGGCCTTCACGGAGACTTCGGCGCTGAACCCCAGGCGCACCGGAGACCGAGTGGCGGCGGAGGCAGTAGCCAGGCGGCAGGCGGAACGGCAGGCCAAGCTGAGAACCCCCGAATCCCACAGAGAGGTGAGGTGCGCCGAGGGTGGACGGTGGAAGAGCTTAACTTGGGGGGAATCACCGAGCCCCCGGCGGAGAGAGCCCGCCTGCATTGAGGCCCCGACAAAAGCCCCGAGAAACGAGGTGTGTGGTGGGCCTTAGCACCGACAGACTGGAGAAAGTCGCAGGAGGCCTGAGTGCTGAGACCCTGTCTGGGGTGGGGTCGGGATAAGAGTACCTGAGGTCCCGGCTCTTGGCCTGGGCTGGACCCCGTGGGTGGTCGGACGGCTCCAGTCGGACCGGGAGGATACTAGCAGGCACAGCCGAGCAGCGTTCACCTAGAGGCTCTAGCAGCGGAAAGGTGCAGCATTGAGCAGCTTGGGGAGGACCTCCCGGGGGGCATAACCGTGCCCCCGGTGCACGACCGAGTAGGCCCACTCGCCTTCCAGCTCAAGGAGTGCATAGCGAGACGGCGCTGCCCTGGGGCAACTGATCGCAGACCGGACCGGCGATAAGGGCACTCAATGCGACCAAGGGGGATGAAGGAATAGCAACGCATCATGGACACTCTGTGGAAGCCCAGAGACCCAACAGGCAGGTTTCATAGCAGGCGTGGTCCAAGAGTTGAGCTACACACAGTGGGGGCCGAGAGAGCACCGGCAAGCCTCCCACATCTGTCCTTACCGGGCCCGGTCAATCACTACGGTCCGGACGCCCTATCGGGGGCTGGAGAGAGGCCGAGTGGGGGCTGAGAAGAACCGGCGAAAGGGCACCATGGCGGGCCTCAGGAAGAAAGGAGAGCGGACGCTCCTTGAGATGCTGGCGAAGGGCCAGACAAAAACGGACAAAGGACCACCCACGCCGGAACCCGTGAAACCAAACCCTAACCCCACCAGGACGGACGCGCCAATTACCAAGGCCTTTCTGGAGTCACTATTCAACTCGCTCAGAGACGATTTTATGATGCTACAGCAAGAAGTGGCGGGAGAAGTCAAAGAGATCAGGCGCGACGTGGACGACCTTGGGGAACGGGTGATGGCCATCGAGGGGAAAGATGAGGCCAGGAGCGAAGAAATAGACCTACTACAACAGGAGGTCATTGACCTGAGAGACCAACAACTGGACCTGCAAGCACACGTGGAGGATTTGGAAAACCGGTCCCGTCGCAACAACATACGGGTCCGGGGAGTCCCTCTGAAAGAAGAGGGAGCGGACATCACAGCTTACTTACAAGGCCTCTTTCAGGACGTCCTAGGGGAACCCTCAGACTTTCACATTAGGATTGACAGGGCACACAGAGTGGGACCCCACAGACTGGCACCCGCCCCCCACCCGACATCCTGGCTTTCCTACCGGACTTCCCCTTTAAAGGACGGATTCTCAGGGAAGCAAGACAGAAGCAACCACTCCAATTCTGCAATTGCCCCATTGCACTTTATCAAGACCTATCGGCCATAACCCTGCAGAAGCGGAAGTCGTTCAAAGGGGTCACGGACTTTCTTCGCAAAGAGGAGATCCCATACTCCTGGGGCCACCCGTTCAGGTTGATCTTTAAATGGAGAGGGTCCCTACAACAACTATGATCCCTGCAGGACACGTGCACACTGCTGAGCCTGGAACAACCGGAAGAACAGAAACCTATGACACTGTCTCAGGGACAGACTTCGGAGAACTGGCAGAGGGTGAGACGCAGGCGATCGCCTAAGCTACACTCCAAACCGGAGGCCCATGTCATCTCGCAGGAACGGGCCATTGCCATTCAGGAAGTGGCCAAAGAGACATCGACATCAGAATGATCTCCTTCGAGGTGGGGTCGACCACTCGCTTCTCTATGCAGGTACCGGGGGGGGGCGGATGGGGGGCCACGACGGCCGTCACTTGGACACGCTCCACTAAGTAACTCTACCACAGCCCTGCAATGGTTGGGCAGGACTGGGACACTGAACTACTCACAAAGTTGGGAAGTTGGGAAGTGGGGGAGGGATCCAGTTGTTCTGGGAATGGTTGGGGCAGGGGTCGGAGGGGGGACGGTTGGGGAAGGGGAGGGGGGGTTCGGGCAGGGGGGAGGCTGTCCAGTGCTCTCTTTTTCTTTATATTTTCTTGCCCACATCATCATTTCAGTCCCTGTCAGTGCGTGTCATCTAGAAGCTCTCCAACCCCCAGCATGTCAGAGGACACCTGATTGACACAACAGCCGAACCTTACTGATCCACGCATCATTACACCTAACACCCTGAAGATACTGACCCTTAATGTGCGGGGTCCAGTCAAGAGAAGGACGGTACTGTCCTACCTCGAAAGCACGCAGGCAGACATCTGCCTAATCCAGGAGACACACCTACTGGCCCGAGACTGCCACAGACTCCGCTCACGGAAATTCCCTAGTCAATACTTCTCCTCTAGCCATACTAAAGCGGCAGGGGTCGCGATCCTGGTGGCGCGCCACTTCAATGGGGAAATCCTCCATAAGTGTGCTGAACTGCGGGGCAGGCTACTAGCATACCGCATCGCCTTAGGTGGCCTCACCTTCACGATAGGTTCCCTGTACTGCCCCAACGAAGGACAGGACCGATTTTTCCACTCAGCTCTCATGGACATCACTGCCACGCAAGACAGACATATCATACTGGGAGAGACATGAATATGGTTTTCGACACAGCCTTGGACAGATCAGGGCAGCGCTCCCACCAGGCAGGGACGTTCCCCCTTCTTGCTTAGACAGGATGACAGAGTACGATCTACATGATCTATGGCTCCTTAACCACCCGCGGGAGAGGGTTTACTCTTACTACTCTAACGCACACAAAACATACGCACGGCTGGACTAACTACAAGCCCAATATGCGCCCTCACGTCATCCACCGACATTGGGGTCATCTCACTATCAGACCACGCTCCAGTTACCGCAACACTAACCCTACCCCCTATAACACGATCTCCCAGGGCTTGGAGACTTAGGGACACTCTCTTACATAGGAAAGAGGTAGTCACACACATACAGACAGCTATCCAACATTATCTGACCCACAATGCCAACTCAGACACCACCCTTGCGATCCAATGGGCCTCGGGTGTCAAACGCAAAATCAACAAGGTGATGGATAAAATGCTTGAATTAATCTCAGCCACTGACAATCACTCAGGCTAGCATCCAAAACCATAGTTTTTTACCCACCATGCCACTGCAGTTTGGACCCAGCCATATGCAAATCAGTCTTGACCCTATTCCTTATGGGACAGTTTGTCCCAAACTGCCTTGCCATGTCCTCCCTGAACTCTAAAACAACCAATCCAGCACCAGTTATGACCTTGTTACGGTCTCATTAGCCAGATATAGCTTGGTTCCATCAACTCCAGCACCAACCAATGTCTGTTGAACCAAGAGATCTTGCAACCAGCTGACCATGATCGAGATTGAAGCCACGCTAAAATCTTATAAGGAGGCTGCACTCACCCAGACATGGCCAGGAAACCAAATACAAATTATTAACAACACCAGCACAAGAAGAAGGCTACCGAAGGGTCAGAAGATGAACCTAAATAACTTAATTTCAGTCCGCGTATCCTGAATCCCCCTAACGCACCCACTGCCCCAGTGTCTCACCAAAAATGCAAGCTACTCAACTGAAGATCAGCAGGCAAACATGCCATGGACATAGATGAAGCAATCATATCACTTGAACTAGGTATAGCTTTCCTAACTGAAACATTGCTAAATGACTCTTCCTCTCCCACATTGAACATCCTGGTACCACTGAACTTCAACATAAACAGACCTGGAAAAGAATGACAGAGGAATAGCTGTGATATATCGCAACTCCTTCCAGATCCATTCCTTCCCGGTAGGTAACTAAATATCTAGTGAATGCATGGGAATCAAGCTTTTCACATCATCCCTGTCCCTGGCACAATTAAACATCCTACACCACCCACCTGGAGATAACAAAGCATTTTTTGAACAAATGATTGAAACCATTACATTTCTCTCAATCCAACACCCACATGCTATATTTCTAGGAGACTTCAACCTCCACTGGAAAAACTGCGATGACGTTTTAGTCTCCACCCTAAAAAACATTATCACTGATAAAATCCTAGTACAAGCCTACACTAGACCTACACACACCAAAGGGGCCCTTCTGGATCTCTCAATTTCCAAAGATGGGATGCTGAACATTGAATCCATCATCCTAATAGAATGGTCGTACAACCACCTGATCATATTCAACCTCACAGCACATTCACTTAACCTGAAAAGTCAACAATTCTTAAGCAAGCACTCTGCCAGAGACACAAAAAAGTAAACAAAGATGATGTAGCCTAATTATGCAAGAGAAACCTCAGCCCTTCACATGAAGTACGTGATGTGAATGTACTTTCTGTTCACTACATCCAGACAATTTCATTCATAATGGAAGTGGTAGCACCACCCCGCCTTATAAGAGTCAGAAACAAATTGCCTCGCCCATAGTAGAACCAGGACCTAAATGATGAAAGATGGAAAATAAGATTAGCATAATGGAGTGAAAGAAAAGAACCCTCAATAACACATTTACTGAAGCAACTTCACTGAAGAAACAAATACAAGAAAAAAAATTGGAATTGCATCAGCAACGTATACTGCAACCTTTCTAGAGGAAGTAGGGACACTTTCTGATCTACCATGGCTACACATTGGGACAAGAGGGTTACTATCTTAAGCTGGAATGTTATAGGGTTGAGGGATAAAATTAAACGTAGTGTGGTCCTCCAATACATCAAGTGTCAGGTCCTTGATTTTGTATTGTTACAAGAAGCTCACCTGATTGGCAATATGTGCAAAGGGGGATATAACATGTTCGCCCATGTGGGGTTCACTTCCAGCTCGCGAGAAGTGGGAATTATGATGAGAAAATCCTCCCCTCTGGTGCTACAGGCTACTTGGGCAGACGACAGGGGTAGATACATTGGAGTCTTGGGCACGTGGGAGGGGCGTCCCATCACTCTCCTATCATTTTATGTACCGCCTGGCCTGCAGGTCACCGCCTTCAGGGACCTATGGACTATCTTGTTTACTATAACAGAGGGCCTGTTGCTACTCGGGGGTGACCTGAACTCGGTGGTTTCGGGCGAGCTAGATCGCCATCCCCCCGAGCAGTGGATGCAACTGAATTCCTTGAAACCATGGGGCTAGGGGATGGGTGGCGGACATATCACCCAAGCACAGTCCCTGCATCACAGGTCACGCACATCCACGAGATTAAATACCTGGCAAGGGGTATCTCTGATCCTTCACCGGTCTGGCTCCATTTAGTTCTTAATTATAGACAGGTGAGGAGAGTGGCCCCTTTTAACGCTGGGTACCTGCGGAATCCTAAAATCCGCAAGGAACTTCTTGCAGCAATAGATAACTATTTTACTGACAACGTTGGCTCAGTGACCTCCTCTCAGAAGCTATGGGAGGCCTTTAAGACGGTGGTCCGGGGTCAGGCCTTATCCCTGATTTCCGGCACAAAAAAGGAAAATCAGAAAGAGATAGCTGACATTGAGGCCAAGATTAGTCGACTGGAGACTGACCTGGAATCGACGGTGACGCCAGATAAACTCCACTATCTTCAGCTCTGACAGCAGGAATATAGGGTGTTAGCAACGGAACAGGCCAAAACACTGGGGAGAGCTACGCAAGGAAGGTTATACAGTCTGGGGGATAAGGCGGGGAAACTACTTGCATGGCTGGACAAAAAAGAATGGGCAAGTAGATTGGTACCAGAACTCCGCTGCCCACAGAGGAGCGGGGGCGAACCTCTCACGGAACCACAAAGTGTTGTAGACATGTTTGCTGACCACTTCTGCATTGTCTACGCTTCCGTGGCTCCCTATTCCGTGGTGGACTCCCGGGAACTACTGGCTGACATATTGTTGCCCAAGCTCCCAGTGGACGACTAATTTTCTGGATAGTGACATTTCCACCAAGTAAATAGTGGAGGCAATCAGATCCTTAAAACCAGGGAAGGCCTCTGGGCCAAATGGTCTCCCGATCGAACTATATAAACTTCGGCCTGACAAGTTGGCCCCATATCTCCGGTGCATGTTCGAAGAGTCCCAAGGCAAAGGGCCACTCCCAACGGACCAAAGGATAGCGACCATAATCACTTCCCATAAGGAAGGGAAACCCAAAACTGAATGTGCGTCATATTGACCGATTTCTCTCTTGAATGCCGAACCCAAAATTCTGGCCAAGCTCCTGGCTAACCGCCTGGTCACCGTGATTGGGACTCTAGTTCACCCAGACCAGTCCGGTTTTATTCCACATCGAAATACAGCACTTAATCTGCGTAGGGTCCACAGGGTGTGGCACAGGGCAGCCCCCATCCAAGAGCCATCTATATTAGCCTCTCTTGACCACTGTCCCCCCTCCTGTTTGTCCTGGCTTTGGAGCCACTGGCAGCTTGGATACGTAGAGACCCGATGATACAACATCTGCGCTGGTCCCCGGAATGGGAAGACCGCATCTCACTTTATGCGGATGACATCCTCATTTATCTGTCCTCCCCAAGATGGTCTCTGATTGTCATCTTGGATATCCTGGCCATCTTCGGCAGATTTTCTGGTCATACTATTAACTGGAGAAAATCCCTACTGTTCGTCCTAGTGGGAGAACCGCCTGTTCCTCCAAGGGGTGCCCCATACAAATACATACTGAGGGCTTTAAGTATCTCTGGATCTTTCTCTCCTTAGATCTGACACTCAGGTACGCCCGTAATCTTCTTCCACCTCTGGTCAGGCTGTGGAAAGATATTAATAATTGGAAGTCTTTCCCCCTTTCCCTGTTGGGTAAAGTGGCCCCTTTTAAAATGATGTCCTTGCCCCGGTTTTTGAACGCCCTGCATAACTCCCTTGATCCTGTTCCGTCGTCTTATTTCAGGGAGGTAGTGAGCCTTCAGTGGGACCTGCTGTGGGAGGGGAAACCTCGTATTGCTCTTAATAAGCTCACTCTGAACTGGTACAATGGAGGCATCAGCCTCCCTGATATTAGGAAATATTACTAGGCGGCCCATTTAGCTGCTATCAACCATGGCACCTATAATTGACCGGGAGACCCAGGCTATGCCATGGACAGATGGATTCTCTCCGAAGGAAACTATAACAGAGCCTTTATTCCAAACCTCAACACTACAAGCTAACAGGGCCCACTAAACATTCGGTACATGTCTGGCACACTGCCACCAGAAGCCTTGGCTGGGATCACAGGCCTACACTTGCGACTCCGTTGTGGGATTCAGAGCAGCTGGGTATCCTGTGGAGATTCAAGGGATTTGACAAGTGGGACCTTATTGAAATCTCATGCATAGGTGATCTATGGGAAAAGTCCGATATTAAATCATTCCCCGCCTTGCAAGAACAATTTGACTTGGCCGATGCAGAATACTTTTGTTACACGCAGATCAGACACGCTTTGCGCTCCCTTTTGCCGCAAGGTGCTACCCTCCCTAAGTCTTCACCCTTGGAGGATAGGGTACTGGATGGACACCTACCTGATAGAACTATTTCTTTGATATATAAAAAACTGATAAATAATATGCCAGACCCTCTTCGTGTACTCCGGGAAAAGTGGTCAGGGGATAGAATTGAGATGGATGACGAGGAATGGCAAGAGGATGTTTCCTCGCCTAGAGTTGTGGCTATACCAGCGCGACTCCGATTAGTGCAACTTAAAATCCTCCATAGGGTGTATGCGACGGGACCCCAGCTGGTGCGGATGGGTTAAGTGGACAGGGGGAATGTAGACGGGGATGTGGCCAAGAGGGGACATTTATGCACATTATTTGGGAATACTACCTCATTCAACCCTATTGGCGTAGGATACATGACATCATCAACACAGTGCTCACCACCCAGCTTAGTCCGGAGGCCCGTAGATGCCTATTGAATATTTGGGAACCGACAGATTTGAACACTTATCTCACACAGTGGGTCATTCTGGGGATTATGCTAGCTAAGAGAAACATTGTACTGTTATTGGGAGCATCGCATCCTCCTACAGTGGATAAATGAAAGAAAGACCTGGACTGATCCATGTATAGGGAGAGACAGTTTATGTGGCTCGGGGTTGCCCTAAAAAGTGGGCCCGCATATGGGGTTTGTGGAATTCCTATTGTGGTGATATATGTCCACCGCCCCGCGCTATCAGTTATGATGATCCCCCTTCCCCTTAGACCTTCCGGTGATGTACTGCAATGTTTGATTTTACCTATTGTCCCTATGATGCCAGATTTATTACTTCCTCTGTATTGAAATTAATGAGCTGATGTATGTTAATAAAAAGTTTGACAAAAAAAAGAAGAAAATTTGGAACGCCAAAGAATCGCTCTTTAGATCACAACTAAATAGCGCAAAAAATGGCTGTAAAACTCTTAGAAATAGGGAAACAACAGTCAAGCGTCGAGAACTGTGCAACCATCAGCAACTCCTCAGTTTGGGACTGCGAAGAATTCTTCATCTTCATTGAAGAGAAAATAAGAACAATTGAAAAGTCAATCAGTGTCAACTCAACAACGATTATAGAAAGAGGTTCATCCCCCTCTCCCCTGAAATATCACAATTTTCAACAATGCCCAAATGAACCCCCAACCTAAGCTCTCCAAAAATGAAGCCATGTAGTGTGAGTTCATAACCTATAGTGGTTTTGGGGTGCTACAAATTATACCAACTTCACATTTCAGTGACCCCTTCCCATGGACACTCACAAAGGATGTCAGCCATCTTTTCGCCCCACTTTGAATAAGGATCATAAACTCATCAATAACTCAAGGAACCTTCCCAGGCTGCCTGACAACTAGCCAAGTGACACCCCTACTGAAAAAACAAGGCACTAACCCAAATGATGTGAAAAAATTCCAATCAGTCACAAACATTCCTTTTCTAACTAAATTACTGGTGAAATGTGTACACAACGAACTGTCCCAACACATTAATAACTTTGTCTTACTCAACAAGTTCTAATAATAGCTTAGACCAGGACAGAGCAAAGAAACAGCCATTACACGTATCATGGACGACGCACGCAAAATCCTGGACCAAAATAACTGCTGTCTGCTCATCCTTCTTGACCTTTCCTCAGAATTCAACATGGTCACTCACACCAAACTCCTAGAACTGCTTGAACGTAGAACGGGGATATCTAAAAACATCCTAAAATGGTTCACCTACTATCTAAAAAACAGTTTACAATCTATCACATTGGGAAGCTTGCTCTCCAACCCGTCTCTAATCCGCCTGGTAGTCTCACTAGGCTCCACTATCACCCCAACACTCTCCAACTTGTACATGGAACCTCTAACAAAGATCCTGAATCAAGCTCACCTCTCCTTTTACATATACGGTGACAATACTTAGAGTTCCCTAAAGATATACTCAATAGAAGACATTATACATCTCAATTATACACTGTGGCTTATCCAAATTTGGCTAGCACTAAATCCCCTCAAACTTAATTCTTTAAAAACAGAATTCCTACACATCTTTCCCCCTCACGGCTACTCTCCCCTACAAGAAGTGCTCATTCACCTAGATACCTTTGGCTGCAATCCCACATTCGTAAAATCCACAAAATCCCCTTGCACTTGAAAGAAAATTCAACATGCAAGCTCACATTAGCGTAGCCACACAGAGTGCAATTCTACTTCTCAGACTCCTTAAGAAATTGAAAACATTTATACAAGCTTACAACCTACAAATAGCAATACAATCCTTAGTATTATCTTGGCTTGAATATGAGAATGTGATCCCTCCCGAATGATGATTCCTACCACTAAAGGCAACCCTCAATGTTGAAGTAAGACTGTTAGTTGGACTGGGGAGCTTTGACCATATTACACCATCACTAAAGTCCCTACAATGGCTCCCATTCAAAGTTAGGATCATCCACAAGATAGCTTTCCTGACGCACAAAGCCCTGTACTATGGTGCACCTATGTACCTAGCCCACAATCTACCTTTACCAGGACACCATTGTGCCTCCTAAAACCCAACACTCCAACGTACTAAATGAGATTAGCTGCATAGTTTTCTGAGGGGTAAGGAGCTTTAAAACACCACCACAGTAATTCTCTCAAATGTATCTGGAGGTGCTCTTTCTCCAATTGTGATAAATTGACATACAGAGATGCCAACAGGAACTCACATGAGAATTCCCCCAGCAATTACTTTGCCAATCTTATTAGCATTAACCCCAACTCCTCTCACAAGATTTTTTCAATATATACTTCATTCAGCCCAAGGTCTGTAATACTGCAGCATTACCCTCTCAATAACTATGCCCTGCTTTGAATGTTTCTTTCTTTGATAAAAGTATAAAAATACAAGCCAAATCTGATACTCAAATGCTGTTGAATTTTTGCTTTTTGTCAGTCTCGAATCTTCAGCTAGTAATAGTGCCTCACTAATTGAATTTAATCTTTTAGATCTTGATCTCGTTTCAAAGAACATTCCCACTATTAATTTGGAGTCTACTCTTGATCCTTGCCATCAATACAATATCAATACATCACTAGCCTAGATATTAATCATGTAGGTCCCACTCTCACCTTCAAATATTGTCTGTCTTCAGCCCCATTCAGATCCATGAAAACATGCTATAGTTATACCTCTACTAAATAAACCCCACTGCGGACCCTAAAGTCTGTGCCAGCTCTGACCCCATTTCTTTCTTACCTTATCTACTCAAACTACTGGAAAGGATGGTGAATTCACAACTGTCTCATTATTTGGAATCCAATGCTTTGCTAGATCCTTCATAGGCAGGTTTTCACATGTCCTTCTGACTGCCGCTGACAACATATGTCTGATTCTGGATCACAGCAGGCCAACCTTTAATTGACTTCGCTCCTGCTTATCAGAAAGAACTCAAGCCATCCATTTACCCCGCCCCGCATCAGCCCACAAACACCAATCTTACATGTGGCGTATACAAGGGAACATCCTTGAACCCAACCTTCTTTAGTATCATAGCATAACATGGCTCTCTTGACGGTTCTAGTCAAATCCTTTAAGTGTTGGCATTGTCTTTATGCAGACTATACACCGATCATTGCGATCTCTATCAATTACATTACTCTATTTCTTGTATGCCATTGTTTATTGGCTGGATGTTCAACTATTTAAACTTGAATAGTGTTTAGATGGAGGCATTCAGGTTATCTAAACTAGCCAATAACTGGTCTACTTTCCTCCCTGACTCACATCAGAAGCGGCCGCTCCCTCACGCTGCTCCCAGCCCCACTGAAGCCTCCATCTGGTATCGTAGCGCTACACCAAGTAACTCGTTCTTGCCTGCCTGAACACTCGAAGGCACATCAGCGCTTACCTAACAGCCTAGATTAGATTAAATATCGGCTACAGTCCTTTATACTGCTTAATTACCTGTCTTACTAGCTTTTACAAAGTTAATTGCAATCGTAGCGCTAGACTGACATAGAGCGCGATTTTAGAATTTTTACTTGCTTAGTTGTGGTTAGATCGTCTGTATCCCCAATCCTGCTTCGGTGTTTATCTTGCAGCCATTTCTGTTGTTGTTGTTGTGCCCCCCTGGCCGGATATCCTCCACGCACCCGCCTCCCAGCTGCTCCTCCCTCGCCCCTCCCCTTCCACTATCCACATATGACAGATGCCTCTGCGCGCAGCTTTCACGCGCAGCGGTCGCGCCCCATGCGCGCCGAAGGTGCGCCAAAGGTAAGCCCGTCTGCGCCCGTCCGCGCCTGGACCGCGCCCAGCGCAAGACCCCCTGGTCCCCGACGTACCCAGCCCACTAGATTCACATATTATGCCGCAACTCTCCTCGCCCTCAACCCCGGACGTACACCACAATGCTGCGAAGCCACCCCAGGACGTACCCACGGCCCATTCGCCTGTCACACCTGCAAGTTCACCTGCTTCAGGAGCCTCACCAAATCCACTTCCTCCAAACATAGCTCCGACTCTAACCACCTGAAGTGTATCCTGCTGAACACCCGCTCGGTCCACAGACACGCAACTGAACTCTGGGACCTACTCGACACTGCATCACCGGACATCGCCTTCCTTACAGAAACATGGATGAACACATCATCAGCACCCGACATCGCTATAGCCTTTCCGGACGCTTACAAGATCATCCGAAAAGACCACACCAACCAAACAGGAGGAGGCATCGCCATCATCCATAGGAACACCATCAAAATCACGACCAGCTTCGACGATAATCTTGCAACCACCGAACATCTCCACTTCCAGATCCACACCGACCCTAGGACCACACTTAGAGGCACCCTCATCTACAGGCCTCCACGAACCCGCACTCAATTCAGCGATGACATCACTGACTTCGTCCTCACCTCCGAGAACTACATTCTATTAGGAGACCTCAACTTCCACCTTGAAAACAAACACGACAGCAACACCAACTCCCTTCTGGACAACCTGGCCAATCTCGGACTCAAACAACTTGTTGACACCCCCACCCATGTAGCCGGACACACGCTCGACCCTATCTTCACCTCCAGCAAGCACATTTCCTTCGACCGCACCACAGCTCTCCATTGGACGGACCACAGCTGTGTTCACTTCAGCTACTAAACCACCTTGACCCACAACCGCCCACAACCTATTCCTCGGAGAAACTGGAACAAAATCACCTCCGACCAACTCCTCACATCACTCAACCAAAACCCTCCCACCCTCTCAATGGACCCAAACCAAGCAGCCACCAAACTCAAGCAATGGATCACCCATAGCGCTGACGAATTAGCACCCCTGAAAAAGCACCAGATCAATTCAGGTTGCAAAAAGGCTCCCTGGTTCAATGAGGACCTTAAAAAATCCAAGAAGCTATGCGGCACCCTAGAGAAAACATGGAGAAAAAACCCAACCACCGACAACATGGCCACCCTCAAGGCAGCCACCCGCAAACACCACCAACTGATCCGATCCACCAAGAAATCAGCATTCAAGGATCGTCTCGACAACAACGCCCACAATAGCAAGGAACTTTTCAACATCGTCAAAGAATTCACCAACCCCGCCGCAGCATCTAACGACATCACTCCCTCCAAAGACCTCTGCGATGCGTTATCCTTCTTCTTCTACAACAAAATTGCCGACATTCACAACAGCTTCGAAAACACTCCCTTCGAACAACCCTCCCCACCCCCCTCAGATCCTACACCGCTGACTAACAACCTCAGCGCCTGGAACCCAATCACCACCGAAGACACCATCCGCCTAATGAATTCCATCCACTCTGGCTCGCCAACCGACCCCTGCCCCCACCACATTTTCAACAAAGCTGACTCCATCATCGCACCCCATCTCCGTGATGTCATCAACTGCTCGTTCAACTCTGCCACCTTCCCAGAAAGCTGGAAACACGCCGAACTCCGCACCCTCTTGAAGAAACCCACAGCAGACCCCTCTGAACTTAAAAACTGCTGACCCATATCCATCCTCCCCTTCCCCGCCAAAGTCATTGAGAAAGCCGTCAACAGCCAGCTCGCCGCCTTCCTTGAATCCAACAACTCCCTCGATCCCTCTCAGTCCGGATTTCGAGCCAAACACAGCACCGAAACCGCCCTCATTGCAGCAACAGACGACATTCGAACACTACTGGATAACGGAGAAACAGCGGCCCTCATTCTACTCGACCTCTCTGCCGCTTTCGACACAGTCTGCCACAGCACCCTTATACAACGCCTTAGCAACATCGGCATACAAGGAAAAGCCTTGGACTGGATCATCTCATTCCTCGCCGGGAGAATTCAAAGAGTCTGACTTCCCCCATTCAACTCAGAGGCCACTGAAGTCATCTGTGGAGTACCACAAGGATCATCACTCAATCCCACCCTCTTCAATGTTTACATGAGTCCTCTCGCCTCCATCGCGCGTCAACACAACCTTAACATCATCTCTTATGCCGACGACACCCAGTTAATCCTTTCCCTCACCAAAGACCCTAGCACCGCCAAAACCAATCTTCACGAAGGCATGAAAGAAGTAGCCGAATGGATGAAACATAGCCGCCTAAAACTCAACTCAGACAAAACGGAGGTGCTCATCCTAGGATCTTCCCCCTCTGCCTGGGACGACTCTTGGTGGCCTTCCGCTCTTGGCACAGCACCCACACCCACAGACCACGCACACAACCTGGGCTTCATTCTAGACTCCTCTCTCTCGATGTCCAGACAAGTCAACGCAGTCTCATCCTCCTGCTTCAACGTACTTCGTATTCTCAAAAAGATCTTCCGCTGGATCCCCCTCGAAACAAGAAAGACTGTCACCCACGCACTGGTCACGAGTCGACTGGATTATGGTAACACACTATACCCCGGAATCACAGCAAAATTACAGAAAAAACTCCAACGCATCCAAAACGCATCAGCGAGACTCATATTGGACATCCCTCGCCAAGATCACATCACCGGACACCTAAAAGACCTACACTGGCTTCCCGTCAACAAGAGAATTACATTCCGTCTTCTCACCCACGCACACAAGGCCCTCTACAAACTAGGACCCGAATGCCTCAACACTTGACTGTCCTTCTACACACCCACTCGCCAACTAAGATCGTCCAATCAAGCCCGCGCCACAGTCCAGCGCATCCGAAAATCCACCATGGGTGGCAGATCCTTCTCCTTCCTGGCGGCCAAGACCTGGAACTCACTCCCCACTCACCTCCGCCTTACTCAAAACCACATCTCCTTCAGAAAAGAACTTAAAACCTGGCTATTCGACAAAAATTGAACCCCCCCTTCCCCAAGCGCCTTGAGACCCTCTGGGTGAGTAGTGCGCTATACAAATCCCTGAACTTGAACTTGAACTTACTTTCCGGTGGCTGAGAGACCTGGGCAGTGCCCCCAATCTTGCTAAGTCAGTTAGAAACCTGCGTATCCTGTTGTATCAGAAACTTACTATGACTACCCAAGTTAATTACGTTGCAGCCATGTGTTTCATCCTTCTTAAAAATTCAGCGGAGACCATGAGCCCACATCTGTTGGAAATGTATAATAAAAGTTTGGAAATGGGAGAGCTGCCACTGGATCAGCGCATTGTGACAATAGTGGCAATCCCAAAACCCGGTAAAGACCCATCCGAATGCACCTCCTATCGCCCAATATCCCTGCTAAACGCAGAAGCAAAAATTTTGGCCAAACTGTTAGCGAACCGACTGACGTCACAATTGCCACACCTAATACACCCTGACCAATCAGGTTTTATGCCTAACAGGAATACATGCCTTACTCTTAGACGACTGCAAGGAGCACTGGCAAAAGGTCCCTCATTATTAGACCCAGCGGTGGTATTGTCGTTAGACGCGAAAATGGCGTTTGATATGGTGGAATGGCGGTTTCTATTTGGACTCCTCCCTCATCTGGGATTCGGTCCTAAATTTTGTGCTTGGGTGAAACTCCTATACACAAGGTCTCTGGCTCGAGTGACGCCGATGATATACTGGTGTACCTTACGGACCCGGAACACTCTATAACAGTGCTCCTTGATATCTGTGATGCTTTCAGGAAGGTGTCAGGATATACCATAAATTGGTCCAAATCTACATTTTACATACTGAGGGGGCCTCCACCACAATTTCCAGGAAATTGCCAGTTAGTAATGGCTGATAGTTCCTTTAAATACCTCGGACTTCATATCACCCAGGATGAGGCAGAATTCCATCTCAAGAATCTGACGCCCCCCCCTTGAGCGCTTGAGGAGAGATGTAGTCCACTGGGCGTCTTTGTCCTTTACACTCCTCAGCAAGGCAGCACTATATAAGATGATGGCGTTACCCCGGTTTCTCTACGCCCTAGATAACACATCTTTTTTGGTCCCACCCCGATACCTCAAACAATTGGCTGCACAAGTATCAACACTTCTCTGGGGAAACCGGCCCCCTCATATAGCGCAGGCGAAGTTAAATAAAAGCTGGTACGACGGCGGAATAGCTCTCCCCGATATGCAGCTGTACTACTGGGCGGCACACCTCAAGGTTGTTAACCAGTGGATACATGCACCCTAACATGACCCAGCATACAAGGCAGATAGAGCGCAGTTGGGTGAACATAACATATTAGCAGTTCTCTATAATAAAGGGTTAACACTGAAACTAATGGGTCCCACACGACACACGGCTGTCTTATGGCACACAGCACAAGCACGGCTGGGTTGGAGAGGTGTTATAACCAAACTCACCCCACTTTGGGACACAAAAAAACGGGGACAACTACGAAACAGCAAAGGATTTGCACAGTGGGACAATATAGGGATCTCCACAGTGGGAGACTTGTGGGACAAGGGCACAGTGGTATCTTTCACCCAACTTCAACAACAATATGAACTGGGCCCAACCGATACCTATCGTTATGTACAGATTAGGCACGCATTACTAGCTGTGATCCCGCCAAATACTGAAGTTCCCGAGGCCTCCCCACTGGAAAACCGACTACTGACAGATTACATGGAAAAGAAAGCCACATCCCTCACCTATCGAAAAATGATCAATAATCTGCCAGACCCGACGACCTCTTTACAGGACAAGTGGGTGACAGACTTGGGAGACATTGAGGACTCAGAATGGCAGGAAGCCCTGGCTTCACCCAGGGAGGTAGGAATTCCTGCATGTCTCCGACTTGTACAACTTAAAATCCTACACCAAATCTATTACACCAGACTTTTCATGCATAAAATAGACAGGGCACAAGACCCATATTGCCTTAGAAGATGTGGTGAGGAAGGTTCATTCATACATACCATATGGGAATGTGCAGCGTTGGCAGAATATTGGAGACAAGTAATGCGAACAATATCCCAGGTCATGGAAGTGTCACTGATACCAGAACCGCGTAGGTGCCTATTTAACATATGGGAACCTAACGGTCTCTCCCGTCATGGGCAAATATGGGTCACACTGGGACTAATGGTGGCGAAACGGAACATCGCACAGAAATGGGGCGCATCAGAGTTGCCCTCATTGATAGCAAGGTGTCGAGATATGGATCTGACTATGGTAGCAGAACGCACAGTATATGCTAGTCGGGGTAGCCCACGTAAATGGACAAAGATTTGGACAGCCTGGAATACATACCGAGGGGATATATGTGACCCACTTCCAGAACCTGACGGTGATAGTTCAGATGAAGATTAATAGGCTGGGAGGTATACAGAGGATAGTATCACGGATAGGATTGTCACATCGTTACAGAATGTATAGCTGGTATAGATGGACAGGGTTGTAAACTTCCATATGCTGATTGTACTGTATGATTCTCTATGTATTGTCATCATTGCGGATTTGTTATTAATGTTGATAAAAACATTGAAAAAAAAATAATCTATCAAGCACTCGCAATTGGACTGCAGGAATGCCATTCATGTGGGCATCTCGAATGACATGATTCACCGATTTAAAGTAATCCAAAACAAGGCACCCTGCGTTGCCCTTAATCTGCCCCCGCTTCCATCGCTCAAAGCCTCAGGGAACTTCACTGGCTCCTCATGCATAAATAGGCTTAGTTTAAAGTTTTTTGTTTTGCTGATAAAGTCATTGTTAAATCATGCAGTCTTGGTGTGGTGTTCCCCCAAACATTTTGCCTTCTCCCCTTCTGTTTTCTGAAGTTTGTTTTGGTTAGTCTTAGGACTCTTTGCACTTTACCACTGCTAACCAGTGCTAAAAAGCTTGTGTTCACTCACTTACATATGGTAAAATTGGCTCACACCCAAATATCACATTTAATTTACTTATAAGTACATTGTAAAGGGGTACAAGATGTACCCAGGGCCTGTAAATTAAATGCTACTAGTGGGGCCTCCGCACTAATTGTGTCACCCACTTAAGTAGCCTTTTAAAATATGTCTCATGCTGCTATTGCAGTTTTAAACTATAAATTCTACCTGGCAAAATAAACCTTTGTCCAGACCTAAACCTAAAGTCACCCCTAAGGTAGGATCTAAATGTGCAGTGTGTTAAAAAAGTTGAACATGTACTTTTGACTTTGACATGACCAGGTAGTGAAACCCTAAATCGTTTTTCACTACTGTAAGATCTTCCTCTTCCATAGGATAGCATTGGGTTACCTTATTGTAACCTTATTACCTTATTACTTTTGATTGGGAACAGTTACAAAAGTCAAGTTTGGGGTTAAAGAAATTGTCATTTAAAATCCTCTTTAATAGTAAACTCCGATTTTAAGTCACAATGCTGAAAATGCCACATTTAGAAAGCTTTTTTTATCTAGTAAAAGTGCCTATGAGGGATTTTATTTCGATATAGTGAAACAATAATTAACAATGTCATTTATGAGTGCCCAAACAAGTGGGCTCAAACATATGAATTTTATAAATCAGTTTGTATAATCAGAAGTAAATCATTCAAAAATAGGTAAACAATGGGTGTATTCTTTTGTTATAGAGATTTATAATCCAATAAATTAAATTAAAGGGCACAAAACAGTATTAACATTTACAGAAGTGACAGAGATTGACAATCTATAAAATGAAAAATATATGCTAGTCAGAGAAATTGTTCTTTAACATTCAGTAAAAGGTTTCTGAACAACAATAATATTTTATTGAAAGAAATGGGTTAAGCTGGTCGACGTTTCGGTCTTGTCCTGTGATACATCTATAAGTCCATCTTCAGGACTGAAAGATTCTTATGTAGAATGAGGACCCCTCTGTAAAAGTTATAATCACAGAAATTGTGTTTGTCAGCCGAAGACGTAATAAAAAAGATGTACATCCCAAAAAAGTGAAGAAACGGATGATTTCTTATTGTGAGCCATAAAGGAACCTTTAGTATACAATCTAGCTCATCTGTTATAAAGATAAAAGTTTAGATTGATGGATTAGCCCACACCAACCTATTGTGAAATAAAATATTGTAAAGAACTTACTAGAAAATAGATCAATTTAGGACTTCAAAATAATTAGTCCAAAGTAGGTGGTGAAAACGTAACCCCTTCCGTGCAACGGCCAACGGGAGCACTCCCTCCCCAGTGCTGCGCATGACCAATGGCCGACGCAGCCCCGCCCGTCCTTTATAACGCCCGCACCATGGTGGAAAAACCGCCGCGGTTAAGGCGTTAAAGAAAATCTGAAAAAAAGGTAAAGTAATTATCTATTTATGCCCAAAAAATTAAAGACTTTGCAGTAGGAAATGCTATTCAAAAATTATACTCGAATTTAATGGGTAGGGACATTATATAAGTGTCATTTGTAACATAAATAGACTTAAAAAATTGGCAAAAAGTCGCTGTCTCCCAATAATAATGAATTACAGGCGCTGGGAAAAGAAACAGTCTATTCCAAAAACTGGAGGAATTTCACAGGTTGCATTGGGCAAAGAATCATTAACACTTCGTTCATATAGCTACTTGTTGGAGAAAAAATGTATAATCCCTTATTTGTGCCACCAGTATGCTGTGAGTAATCGGCATAACTTGAGTCGGAGCCATAAGGAAAGTGTCTACGGAGTGTAATATCGCCATCTGAATTGGGCGTGTCTACCGTGGTGCTTGAAAAGAGGAACCGGAGGCACAATGAGTAAAGCGGAGGCACACTCAGTGAACAAATAATATTGTGAAGGTGATATGTATCATGAAAGTTATTCAATAGATCTTACTTATTATATATAAAATGCGCCATCTTAGTTCAGCGTCCCAGCAGAGTGAATCTTACCACTGCTCTGCGGATGGCACAGGAAGCGTATTTATGCTTACGGGTATTCCTATCAGAGCAGCGCGAAGTCTAGACTAAAAGATGGCGGGCGCGGCCAAGATGGTGGCCTAAGCAGACGTCTGTGCCGGAGGCTCCCCGTCCAAAACCCCTTGGCGCCCTTTCTTATATTCACACGACCCCCCTAGCACACCAAAACCCAGCCGCCCCGACAGAGGGGACAAGACCGGTGCGGCGAACCCCCGAATCGCTCGGCAAGACTCCCGGGAACCTCCCGAACCAGGGGTGACCCGCCCGAGCAGCCGGAGTAGAATGGCGGCTAAGCGGGCGACTGTTGGTGGCTGATTGGGCCCCCCGTAGTGGACCGCCGTGCCTCCCGCTCGGCGGAGCAATCCCAGAGCCGAAGGAGAACGGCGGCGGGGGCTGGCTGCTGTTGCCGCGACATCCACAGCAATATCGGAAGGATCGACCGGAGGGGCTGGAAACAATGCCCTGGCTTCGGGCCTTCACAGAGACTGTGGCGCTGAACCCCAGGCGCACCGCAGACCGAGTGACGGCGGAGGCCGTAGCCAGGCGGCAGGCGGAACGGCAGGCCAAGCTGAGAACCCCCGAATCCCACAGAGAGGTGAGGTGCACAGAGGGTGGACGGTGGGAGAGCTTAAATCAGGGGGCATCACCGAGCCCCCGGTGGAGAGAGCCCGCCTGCATTGAGGCCCTGACAAAAGCCCCGAGAAACGAGGTGTGTGGTGGGCCTTAGCACCGACAGACTGGAGAAAGTCGCAGGAGGCCTGAGTGCTGAGACCCTGACTGGGGTGGGGTCGGGATAAGAGTACCTGAGGTCCCGGCTCTTGACCTGGGCTGGACCCCGTGGGTGGTCGGACGGCTCCAGTCGGACCGGGAGGATACTAGCAGGCACAGCCGAGCAGCTTTCCCCTAGAGGCTCTAGCAGGGGAAAGGTGCAGCATTGAGCAGCTTGGGGAGGACCTCCCGGGGGGCATAACCGAGCCCCCGGTGCATGACCGAGTAGGCCCACTCGCCTTCTAGCCCAAGGAGTGCACAGCGAGACGGCGCTGCCCCGGGCCAACTGACCGCTGACCGGACCGGCGATAGGGGCACTCAATGCGGCCAAGGGGATGAAGGAATAGCAACGCATCACGGACACTCTGCGGAAGCCCAGAGACCCAACAGGCAGGTTTCATAGCAGGAGTGGGCCAAGAGTTGAGCTACACTCAGCGGGGGCCGAGAGAACACGGGCAAGCCTCCTACGTCTGTCCTTACCGGGCCCGGTTAATCACCACGGTCCGGACGCCCTATCGGGGGCTGAAGCGAGGCTGAGTGGGGGCTGAGAAGAACCGGCGAAAGGGCACCATGGCGGGCCTCAGGAAGAAAGGAGAGTGGACGCTCCCTGAGATGCTGGCGAAGTGCCAGACAAAAACGGACAAAGGACCACCCACGCCGGAACCCGTGAAACCAAACCCTAACCCCACTGGGACGGACGCGCCAATTACCAAGGCATTTCTGGAGTCACTATTCAACTCTCTCAGAGTCGATTTTAAGACGCTACAGCAAGAAGTGGCGGGAGAAGTTAAAGAGATCAGGCGCGATGTGGACGACCTTGGGGAATGGGTGATGGCCATTGAGGGGAAAGATGAGGCCAGAAGCGAAGAAATAGACCTAATACAACAGGAGGTCATTCGCCTGAGAGATCAACAACTGGACCTGCAAGCACACGCGGAGGATTTGGAAAACCGGTCCCGTCGCAACAACATACGGGTCCGGGGAGTCCCTCTGAAAGAAGAGGGAGCGAACATCACAGCTTACTTACAAGGCCTCTTTCACGACGTCCTAGGGGAACCCTCAGACTTTCACATTAGGATTGACAGGGCGCACAGAGTGGGACCCCACAGACGGGCACCCGGCCCCCCACCCGACATCCTGGCTTTCCTAAAGGATGGATTCTCAGGGAAGCAAGACAGAAGCAACCACTCCAATTCCGCAATTGCCCCATTGCACTTTATCAAGACCTATCGGCCACAACCCTGCAGAAGCGGAAGTCGTTCAAAGGGGTCACAGACTTTCTTCGCAAAGAGGAGATCCCATATTCCTGGGGCCACCCGTTCAGGTTGATCTTTAAATGGAGAGGGTCCCTACAACAACTACGATCCTTGCAGGATATGTGCACACTGCTGGGCCTGGAACAACCGGAAGAACAGACACCTATGACACTGTCTCAGGGACAGACTTCGGAGAACTGGCAGAGGGTGAGACGCAGGCTATCGCCTAAGCTACACTCCAAACCGGAGGCCCATGTCTCGCAGGAACGGGCCATTGCCATTCAGGAAGTGGCCAAAGAGACATCGACATCAGAATGATCTCCTTCGAGGTGGGGTCGACCACTCGCTTCTCTATGCAGGTACCGGGGGGGGCGGATGGGGGGCCACGACGGCCGTCACTTGGACACGCTCTACTAAGTAACTCTACCACAGCCCTGCAATGGTTGGGCAGGACTGGGACACTGAACTACTCACAAAGTTGGGAAGTTGGGAATCGGGTGAGGGAGAGTGGGGGAGGGATCCAGTTGTTCTGGGAATGGTTGGGACAGGGGTCGGAGGGGGGACGGTTGGGGAAGGGGAGGGGGGTTCGGGCGGGGGTTGGGCTGTCCAGTGCTCTCTTTTTCTTTAAATTTTCTTGCCCAAATCATCATTTCAGTCCTTGTCAGTGCGTGCCATCTAGAAGCTCTTCAACCCCCAGCGTGTCAGAGGACACCTGATTGACACAACAGCCAAACCTTACTGATCCACGCATCATGACACCTAACACCCTGAATATACTGACCTTAATGTGCGGGGTCTTAACAACCCAGTCAAGAGAAGGACGGTACTGTCCTACCTCAAAAGCATGCAGGCATACATCTGCCTACTCCAGGAGACACACCTACTGGCCCGAGACTGCCACAGACTCCGCTCACGGAAATTCCCTAGTCAATACTTCTCCTCTAGCCATACTAAAACAGCAGGGGTCGCGATCCTGGTGGCACGCCACTTCAATGAGGAAATCCTCATAAGTGTGCTGAACTGCGAGGCAGGCTACTAGCATAACGCATGGCCTTAGGTGGCCTCACCTTCACGATAGGCTCCCTGTACTGCCCCAACGAAGGACAGGACCGATTTTTCCACTCAGCTCTCACGGACATCACTGCCACGCAAGACAGACATATCATACTGGGGGAGACATGAATATGGTTTTCGGCACAGCCTTGGACAGATCAGGGCAGCGCTCCCACCAGGCAGGGACGTTCCCCCCTTCTTGCTTAGAAAGGATGACAGAGTACGATCTACATGATCTATGGCTCCTTAACCACCCGCGGGAGAGGGTTTACTCTTACTACTCTAACGCACACAAAACATACGCACGGCTGGACTATCTCCTAACCACAAGCCCAATATGCGCCCTCATGTCATCCACCGACATTGGGGTCATCTCACTATCAGACCACGCTCCAGTTACCGCGACACTAACACTGCCCCCTATAACACGACCTCTCAGGGTGTGGAGACTTAGGGACACTCTCTTACATAGGAAAGAGGTAGTCAAACACATACAGACAGCTATCCAACATTATCTGACCCACAATGCCAACTCAGACACCACCCTTGCGGTCCAATGGGCCGCCATGAAGGCAGTACTTAGGGGAGAGTTTATCGCCCTCTCCTCTGCGGAGAATAAGTCTAGGCAAACTAAACGGGATGAACTCACACAAAGAGTGCACAAATTGGAACAAATGCACCAGCGGACAGGGGCCCCACGAATATGCAAACAGCTCAAAGTGGCCCGGCAGCTGCTAACAGCACTAGGCTCGGACTGCGCCAAATATGCAGCCCTGCGCCTCAAACACACCTATTACACGGGATGGGACAGATGCGGTCGTTTGCTAGCCAACCGGCTCCGGGCAGTGCAACAACACTGGATCGTCAAAGAGATTTCCAGATCGGACGGATCCACGGCGACAGGAGACGCACAAATAGCGGAGACCTTTCGTGACTTCTTTGCCGCCCTGTACTCTGGTGACCCCCCAAATGTTCAGGCAGCCACACATTACCTAGACACGGTTGAGGTCCCCTCCTTGGCTCCAATACAGACAGCCTTTCTGGAGATGGAGATCCGAATTGAAGAGGCAGTTACCGCTATCGCCCGATTGAAGACTGGGAAGGCACCCGGTTTTTCCGCTATTTTTTATAAAACTTTTGGCTCCCATCCTCACCCGCATTTTCAACTCCTTAGCTGAGCCGGGGGCCATCCCACCGGACCTCCTTCGAGCGTCCCTCTCGGTCATCCCGAAACCGGGGAAAGACAGAACCAAATGCGGATCCTACAGGCCGATCTTGCTTCTTAACGTCGACCTTAAACTTTATACCGGCATACTGGCGGCACGACTTGCGCCTTATCTTCCGGGCCTCATTGATCCGGAACAGGCTGGCTTTGTCCCCGAAAGACAAACGGTAGACAACACCAAGCGAGTGGTTCATTTGATTGAAAAAGCCTCCCGCATACCAGGGGAACGTATGATGTTGGCAGTCGATGCCGAGAAAGCATTCGACCGGGTACACTGGCCCTATCTGGAACTAGTACTGGCCAAGGCCGGGATTGGGGAAAAGTTCTGTACCCTGATCTTCAACTGTTACAAATCCCCTACCGCGGCAGTGCGGGTGAAGGGCTGCAGTTCATCCAGCTTCAGAATTGAAAAGGGACGAGGCAGGGGTGCCCGTTGTCGCCCCTGCTCTTCGCCCTATACATGGAGCCGCTCGCGCAAAAGATACGACAACAAGGAGATAACCGGCATTAGGTTTGGGGGAGACATGCATGCCATCAGTCTCTACGCGGACGATATCCTAATCTCCCTAGAACAGCCACGCACAGCCCTACCGGCTTGTATCACTGAGCTCGAGGCCTTCGTGACAGTGGCGGGGTTCAAAATGAATGTGGACAAGTCCACAGCACTGGACCTGTCTCTCTCTGCCTCCACCAAGACCTTCCTGAGGAGCTTCCTACCCATTCGGTGGGCGACTGATACTGTTCGCTATTTGGGGATTCAGTTGGCCCCTATGCTTGGAGGAATGACGACGGCGAACTACGCTGCCCTTCGCACACGGATTCGAGGAGAACTAAGCCGCTGGAGAAATCTCCCCCTCTCCTGGCTAGGGAGAATTGCCGCGGTCAAAATGACCATCTTGCCGCAGGCCCTCTATCTTTTCCGAGCCTTGCCTCTACGACCACCTGCAGGCTGGATCAGACAGAAACAAGCAGACCTGGCTCAGTTTATTTGGCAGGGCCGGAAGCCACGAATGAAGAAGACAATTGCCATGATGGCGCCGGAGTTCGGGGGGCTAGGCATACCAGACCTGCATAAATACTACCAGGCAGCACAACTCCGCTACCTGGTAGAGTGGAGCCGGTGGGAATCCGGGAAACACTGGCTTTTCCAGGACCAAGCGGTGGCGGGGCGCCCACTACAGGAAGCCCCCTTCCTACCGAAAACGCACAGACCCGCAAACCTCTACGCTACCCAGGTAACCCGAGCCTTGCTGGAAGTCTGGGACGCAACCAACAGCTCTCATGAGCTGACTACCTTTCCCTCCCCGCTGACGCCACTGGTGGACAACCCAGACTTTACCCCGGGTATGGAGAAGGGAGCCTTCACACACTGGTGCCTGGCAGGCTGCTGGTTCTTATACCATGTATACGGCCCAGATGGCGTACTCCCCTTTACACTCTTCAAGCAGGAATACGGCTTTCCCGAGATGGAACGCCTGCGATACCTTCAGATGCAGCACTGGGCGCTTCATCCGGAAGTACGGGAGACTGCAGACAGACACCTCACACCATATTAAAGGTGGCTGGTTACACGCACCTCCGACACCAAACTTATCTCTGACATCTACAAGATGATCCAAACACTCCCCACACATGTCCATAACCCGGGTCGGGAGCGATGGGAGAGGAACCTGGGCAGGGCACTCAGCCACAAAGAATGGGAGGAGGTCTCCTACAGGGCGCGCCATTCTGCGTATCACCTAGGACTCACTGAAACCCTTACGAAAATCTCCACATATTGGTACTACACCCCAGAAAGGTTACACGAGATGGACCACTCCAAAGACAAACGCTGCTGGAGGGGCTGCGACCAAGTGGGTACCCTGGTGCACTTGTTATGGGAATGCCCTCACCTCCAATCCTACTGGACACATATACTCGACGAAGTAGACACCCATTTTCAGACCACCATACCACGCCTCCCTGCATACGTCCTGTTAGGACTCCCTAATGCTCTCGCAGAGGACGTCATATCGCCATCGCTTTGGGGTCAGCTGTGCAAAGCATTCTCACACACTGGCGCACAGCCACGGTCCCCTCCACCACAGGCTGGCTCCACCGGCTGTGGCATGTGATAGGTATGGAGAAGATAACCCTCACTCTAGCCGGAGATAGAGACCAATTTGAAGAGCTCTGGCAATCACTCCGGTCTCTACTACTCACTGAATTCACCGAAATCACATGCCCACGCTATCTTAGACTTCTGCGCCTTACCACGCCCACGACCTCAGATCAGTGAGATACAAAACATCGATGCGACCACGCTGGACCAGACACTTGACCTTCCAAGAAGGAACCTGAGCACTGGACAAGAGGCAGGAGGAGGGAGTGCCCTAGGGGGGAGGGGAATGGGGTAGAGGGTGGGGGGAGTTTTCTTTTGGGAGTTATCGAATTTGTTGTTGAACACAACTGCCTTCTTCCAGACGGGTCAGACTCATCCAATACCGCAAAGGCCCTTTGGCCTCTACTGAACTCTCTACTGAGTCTAATGGACACTGGCCTGTGTTATTCCTGTAAACTGTGTATTTTATTGCATTGTTTTCCAATAAAAAGATTTAAACCAAAAAGATGGCGGCCTTCTTAAAGTCGCTTACTCGCGTGTTAAAGAATAGGTCTATTATCTGTCTACGTGATTTGACACAATGGAGTTTAGTTGGTTAGAAGTAAGAGGTAATATTATATATGCATATTGTTAAAGGAAATTATTACTTGTTTATCAAGACAGAAAAGAAAAAAGACACAAGAAATCCTGCTAATGCATATGCTCAGAAAAGACATCAGAATGCATATTATTTGGACAACAATGTATGTACTGCTTATATAAAAACACTAGATCAGGAGCTCCAACAGACCCCTGCCCTCCGAAAGTATTTCATTTGGCTTCGGATCTACTAAGTTTGGTGTTTTCGACAAGATAATTCAGGCAGGCATATTTCCAGACTCCTGGAAAATAGCTTCACTTCTTCCTCTGCTAACAAAACAAATCTCAATATTAAGGACCCCAGCAGTTACCGTCCTATCTCTAGGATACTATTTCCCGCAAAAGTATAGAGAAACTTCTTAACGCACAACTCACAGCACATATTTCCTCAAAAAATCTTTTGTATCACTCAAAATATGGGTTTCGGGAAGGCCACGGAATGGAGACAGCTCTGGTAATGGCAGCAGAAGAACTTAGGACAATACTAGATTCAGGGGGGAAGGTTATCTTAATTTTATTTGATTTATTGGCTGCCTTTGACACAGTGAACCACAAAATATTAGCCTGTATACTTGCGGAGTTGGGGATCCAAGATTCTGCCCTCTCACTCTTACTGTCCTATCTTGCCAACAGAACCTTCACCGTTGAGATGGGAGCCTTCGCATCCAAACCCTTCAAACTGCCTTGAGGGGTGCCTAAGGGCTCGTCTCTGAGTCCTACGTTATTTCATGTATATGTGGCTCCTCTCGCTTCAATCATACGGCAGTCTGGGTTATCTGTCTTCTCTTACGCAGACGACACACAGCTGGTGGTGTCAGTCTCAAGAAATGTGGAGCAGACTGCCGACCGATTTAAGAGCTGTATGTCACAAGTCAACCAATGGATGCAGTATAACTGCTTAAAATTGAAAAGCGGAAAGACCGAGATCCTGCTGCTGGGCGCTGATACAACCTTCTGGTCGCCCAGGTGGTGGCCCGCTAATCTGGGAGATTGTCCTACCCCAGTGTCCAACGTTAAAAACCTTGGAGTCATCTTCAACAACAAATTAACATTTAATAATCAGATTAACAAGCTCTCCTCCACTATCTGGTCACATCATTCGCCCTTTCGAGATTGGACTATGGGAATGCACTATACCTGGGAATTCAATCCCAGCATCTAATAAACTGCAACGTTTGTAGAACGCTGCTGCAAGATTGGTACTAGACATTCCTAGGTTTTGATCAGTTTCTCAATCACTTTAACAATTGTGCTTCATCTTCCTGGCTTCCCGTCAAAACCTGGCAAAATACCGTCCTAGCGCCAATACGCCCAAGACGCCCACTGGCATTTGCTGTGCTCTACAACTACATAAATCAAATCAAATCAAATCATATGCACATTGAAATTGACATTTTAAATTTTACATTTACTACTAGGACATTAAACACATTTAGGGGCCCATTAGGATGTCTGGCGGATCGCCACCGCCATGCGGGCAGTGGTGATACGCCAGACATCCTTACCCGCCCGCCACCCATTTACACCCGCCATATTACTATGGCGGGGGGACCGCGGCGGACGGAAAGACTGTCTGCTGCTTTTCCGCCCCAGTCGCCTTGCGACCGGGGTGGAAACGTTTTAATATGGTGGCGATGTCTATCAGACACTGCCAGCCATATTACAATGGGCCTATACAGATGCCTGTCTGTGGCGGCAATGCCGCCACAGAAAGTCAGGCGGTTTTCACTTCGGGGGCCCCCTGCGGGCCCCCATGGTGTAGGCACCTGTGGTACTCCCCTGCATTTGCATACGCAATGCAGCATGCACCACGCGGTGCCTGCCGCTTTGTGTATGCAAATGCATACATGCATTTTTAGCATTGTGGCGGGCGGTGCTGAGAGCACCGCCCGCCACAATGTTAAAAATGCAGGATGCTCCCACCACAGTGACGGGCGCATCCTAATACCCCCACGGGACTCCCGCCCTTAGGGCGGGCGGTCCCATTATCCGATAGGATGGCGGGCGGACTAAGTCCGCCCGTCATCCTAATGACCCCCTTAGTGTTCAGATGGTAAATCAATGTTGGTAAACTAATCAAAATTATGGAATTGACAGTGAACAAAATTGAAAACTACTACACATGTGTGTATAAGTCCAACAGCACAGGTTTATACATACATTGACAATCATCAATGTTAAAAATGGCTGCAGACAGACAAGTAGTAACGTCTGATGCAAACAGCAAAAAGCTGGTGCTGTTAACATCTAACCTGTAAGATGTTCAGACCAGGGAAGCTAGTGTTCACCATTCCACAGTTAGGTTAAGTATGATGTAAAGTATAACACACCCCTATGGTCGAACATTAGATCAATCACAAAAAATTCAGAGAAAGATATGTCCTAGTGCGTCTTAGATGTGGTCAGACCATCTAAAAGAATGTCAAATATTGATCATGTCCTAACAATAAAGGAGAATCACTGGATTTGTAAAACTGATAATGTGACAAAAGGTCTTAACCTAGCTGTTGACCATCCCACTTAGGATGAAAAGTGCTATGCAAACAAATGCTGGACAGAGAGTGAGTGGGGGTGAATATTCGTTTTGCTCTGCATTACGTCCATCAATTGTGTGTCTTTTGCTTTCTTGCCCTAAGTGCGCAAGGTATGCCCAGACGTGGGTCCCAGGCTCACTGTGCCACAGGATACAAGGTAGCCTGGCTGATGAGGGGTAATACCCCGAAACCGGTCCCAGGATGCTTGTTTCTGGTCCAGGGAGGACCCGGCTTGGCAGTTCGGGATGGACTGTTCTCATGAGGAACAGGGTCAAGACTGATTTGCATATGGCTGGGTCTAAACTAGGGTAGTATGTCAAGTCAAGTCAAGTCAGAGAATTTATATAGCGCACTACATACCCAGAGGGTCTCAAGGCGCTTAGAAAGGGGAGGAGGATTACTTGTCAAATATCCACGTTTTAAGTTGCTTTCTGAATGCTAGGTGGTTCTGGGTAAGGCGAAGGTAAGCGGGGAGTGAGTTCCATGTTTTAGCAGCCAGGTATGAGAAGGATCTGCCTCCCATTGTGGTCTTGTTGATGCGAGGTACAGTGGCGAGGGCTTGGCTGGAAGAGCGTAGTTGGCGGGAGGGGGTGTAGAAGGATAGTCATGAGTTGAGGCATTCTGGTCCGATGTCGTAGAGTGATTTGTGTGCGTGGGTTAGCAGTCGGAAAGTGATCCTCTTATTGACGGGTAGCCAGTGGAGGTCTTTAAGGTGCCCAGAGATGTGTTCGTTGCGTGGGATGTCTAATATGATCCTGGCTGAGGCGTTTTGCATTCGTTGGAGTTTCTTCTGGAGTTTGGCGGTAGTGCCTGCGTAGAGGGTGTTTCCGTAGTCCAGACGGCTCGTGACCAGAGCATGGGTGACTGTTTTCCTTGTTTCGGTGGGGATCCAGCGAAATGTTTTTCTGAGCATGCGAAGAATGTTGAAGCAGGAAGAGGATACGGCGCTGACTTGTCTGTTCATTGAGAGTGAAGAATCCAGGATGATGCCTAGGTTCCGTGCGTGGTCTGTCGGGATGGTTGCTTTTCCGAGGGCTTCCGGCCACCAGGAGTCGTCCCATGCAGAGGGGGATGTACCTAAGATGAGGACTTCTGTTTTGTCTGAGTTCAGTTTCAGACGGCTTTGTTTCATCCATTCGGCAACTTCTTTCATTCCTTCGTGTAGGTTAGTTTTGGCGGTGCTGGGGTCATTGGTGAGAGAAAGGATTAGTTGAGTGTCATCCGCGTAAGAGATGATGTTGAGGTTGTGTGGGCGGGCGATGGCCGCGAGGGGGCTCATGTATACGTTGAAGAGGGTGGGGCTGAGTGAGGATCCTTGTGGTACGCCACAGATGACTTCGGTGGCCTCGGACTTGAATGGTGGGAGGCGGACTCTCTGGGTTCTTCCGGTGAGGAACGAGGTGATCCATTCAAGTGCTTTTCCTTGTATTCCGATGTTACTGAGGCGTTGTAGAAGGGTGCTGTGGCAGACTGTGTCGAATGCTGCAGAGAAGTCAAGGAGGATGAGGGCGACTGTGTCTCCATTGTCCAGTAGAGTTCGAATGTCGTCTGTTGCTGCGATGAGGGCGGTCTCAGTGCTGTGTTTTGCTCGGAAGCCAGATTGTGAGGAGTCGAGGGATTTGTTGGCTTCGAGGAAGGCGGCGAGCTGGTTGTTGACAGCTTTCTCGATGACTTTGGCCGGGAATGGAAGGAGCGAGATGGGGCGGTAATTTTTGAGTTCGGTGGGTTCTGCTGTGGGTTTTTTCAGAAGGGCGGTGAGTTCAGCGTGTTTCCAGTCTTCCGGGAAGGTGGCGGAGTTGAAGGAGCAGTTGATGACGTCTCGGAGGTGCGGTGCTATGACGGAGTCTGCTTTGTTGAAGATGTGGTGAGGACATGGGTCTGTGGGGGATCCTGAGTGGATGGAATTCATCAGGCGGATTGTGTCCTCAGTGGAGATTGGGTTCCAGTCGTTAAGGGTGTTCACGGGGGGAGAATGTTCAGCAAATGGTAGGGTGGGTTGGTTTCCGGGTTGGTTGTCGAAGCTGTTGTGGATGTCTGCAATCTTGTTGTGGAAGAATGAGGCTAGGGAGTCGCAGAGGGCTTGAGAGGGGGTGATGTCGTTGGAGTTGGCCGAGGGATTGGAAAATTCCTTGACGATGTTGAAAAGTTCCTTGCTGTTGTGGGCGTTGTTGTCAAGTCGATCCTTGAATGCTGTTTTCTTGGCCTTACGGATTAGTTGGTGGTGAGTGCGGGTGGCGTTTTTGAAGGCGTCTTTGGTGCTAGGGGTTGGGTCTTTTTTCCAGGCCTTTTCAAGGGAGCGGCAGAGTTTCTTGGACTTCTTAAGATCATCGTTGAGCCATGAGGCCTTTTTGCTGCAAGGTTTGCTTTGACGTTTTTTCAGTGGTGCTAAGGTGTCGGCGGTGTTGGATAACCATAGGGTGAGGTTGGCGGCGGCTTCGTTTGCGTTAGAAGAGTGGGCTGGGGTGTTTAGAAGGAGCGATGCGGAGATCTGGTCCGTGGTGATTTTGTTCCAGTTTCTTTACAGAGTAGGTTGGAGGTGGTTGGTGGGTTTTGGTTTGTTGTAGGTGAAGTGAACGCAGCTGTGGTCAGTCCAGAGGAGATCCGTAGTGTGGCTGAAGGAGACATGATTGCTGGAGGTGAAGATGGGGTCGAGTGTGTGACCTGCGATGTGGGTGGGGGAAGTGACCAGTTGTTTAAGTCCGAGGTTGGCGAGGTTGTCTAAGAGGGTGGCGGTGTTGCGGTCGTTGTTCTTTTCAAGGTGAAAGTTGAGGTCTCCTAGAAGGATGTAGTCTTTGGAGGGGAGCGCGTGTGGGGTGATGAAGTCTGTGATGTCTTCACTGAATTTTGCGCGTGGTCCTGGTGGTCTGTAGATGAGGGTGCCTCTGAGTGTGGTCTTGGGGTCGATGTGGATCTGGAAGTGAAGGTGTTCAGAGTTAGCGTGGTTGGCGTCAGAGCTGGTTGAGATGCGGATTGATTTCTTATGGACGATAGCGATCCCTCCTCCTGTGTGGCTGGTACGGTCCTTGCGAGTGATCTTATAGTCTTCAGGGATGGCAATGGTTATGTCTGGGGCGGAGGAAGCGTTCATCCAAGTTTCTGTTAGGAAGGCGACGTCTGGAGAGATGGAGTCTAGTAGATTCCATAGGTCAATGGCATGTCTGTGGACCGATCGAGTGTTGAGAAGGATGCACTGTAGGTGGTTGGGGTCGGGAATCTGTGCTGTGGTCGTAGCGGAGATGTTGTCGGTGCCGATGAATTTGCAGGAGTAGCAGGAGAAAGGTCCATGGGTGTGTCCAGGGGCGGCTTGGACGCAGTTGGGGGCGCGACCGGGGTTAAGGGCTAGGAGGGTGGCGGCATCGTAGGTAATGCGGGAGAGCTGGGCGGCGCGAGGGGCAGGGGGTCTGGCGCTGGGCGCGGTCCAGGCGCGGACGGGCGTAGACGGGCTTACCTTTGGCGCACCTTCGGCGAGGCCGTAGCGCGTGGACGCTGCGCGTGGGGACATTGGCCATAAATGGATGTAGGAGGGGGCGGAGCGTGGGAGGGGCAGCAGCTGGGAGGCCGTGGCGGGAGGAGGGGCGGACCAGGGGAAAACAAGCAACAAAATGGAGGGTCAAAGGCTAATGGAGCCAGGGGCAGCAAATACACTACAGCGCCGAGTGTGCAGGACAATTGCTAGTAAATACACAAGCCTCAATGTAGCACAATCAGTCAATTCAGCCAGCCTCAGCAAGGTCGCGCTAGCAATTAATTAATTAAATAGAGAAATGCGGTGCTGCGCGAGCAAAGGGCTTCTAAGCTGCGAGGGTCAGACAAATATGCAAATATAGCTCAAAATGCTAGCTCACACAACGATACCGCCAGGAGATAGAGCGAGGCAGCTGCAGTTCAGCTGGAGCGTGGGGGAGCAACAGGTCTGGAAGAAGGTCCAGGCGATCACAATCTGCTCGGGGGAGAGGAAGGGTAGAGATCGTGGGTGGGAGGGGCAGCAGCTGGGAGGCGGTGGCGGGAGGAGGGGCGGACCAGGGGAAAACAAGCAACAAAATGGAGGGTCAAAGGCTAATGGAGCCAGGGGCAGCAAATACACTACAGCGCCGAGTGTGCAGGACAATTGCTAGTAAATACACAAGCCTCAATGTAGCACAATCAGTCAATTCAGCCAGCCTCAGCAAGGTCGCGCTAGCAATTAATTAATTAAATAGAGAAATGCGGCGCTGCGCGAGCAAAGCGCTTCTAAGCTGCGAGGGTCAGACAAATATGCAAATATAGCTCAAAATGCTAGCTCACACAACGATACCGCCAGGAGATAGAGCGAGGCAGCTGCAGTTCAGCTCTGTTGACTGGGGGTTAATGTTTGATTTCCTCTATATTCCGTCCATCAATCGTGTGTCTTTTGCTTGGTTGATGACTGGGCATAGGGAACACTTGATGGCGCCCTTGCAACTCGCTAAAATTAGAGCTGTGCTGCAGAGCATGCCACCCAGGAAAGCACCAGGGTCTGATGGCCTGACTGTGGCATTTCACAAGGCTTTTCAAGATCTATTAGTACTGCATCTAAAAACATTCTATGAGGAGATGGCTGAAATGGGAAGGATGCCCTCCACAATGAAAGCGGCGTTCATAGGGACATTACTAAAACAAGGGAAGCAGCCCATTCTTGGTTCATATTATAGACCACTGCCCTTGCTAAATGTTGACACCAAAATGTATGCAAAAACATTAGCAAAGAGAGCTCCTGTTGCCAAGGGTTGTGTGCCCGGGGCAGGCAGGTTTTGTCCTAGGCTGAAGTTTGACTCACAACTTAAGAACATTCTTTGGAACCATACAGTGGGTAGACCCGGAGGTCAAAGCTGAGGCCCGTGTTTCTAGATGCAAGAAGGCATTTGATTCAGTAGAGTGGGGGTTTGTGTTTGCGGTGCTTCATAGAATAGGTGCTTTTGAGACTTTCATTTGACTTGTCTCAATACTATACACAAATCCGGTGGCCGGGGTGCAGGTGGGAAATGTCGTCTCTGATGTCTTTAACATCTCCTGGGGAATCAGACAGGGGTGCCCACTGGCACCATTGTTATATGCTCTGGTGTTGAACCAATAGCTTGTGCACTCCGCAAACATCACAGCTATAGGGGCCTCCGATTCCCTGGTTAAAATCTCATCATTTGAGCGTATGCATATGATACTCTATTGTGTATCCGTAATACTGATGTCAATCTCTCCCCCATACTCAGAGAGGTGGTGCGATGTTGGGGACACTGGTCTCAGGATGAACTTAAATAAGTCTATTATTTTTCCCCTCAGACCTGCTCTGGAGTGCCTCTACAATGGACTAGGGACTCAGTGAGTTATTTGGGTATCCACACCCACAAGGACCCATAGGTGGTGTTACTTGAAAATTACAGGGTGGCAATACAAAAACTCACTGAGGATGTGGATAGACGGATCAGACTCCCATTGTCTCTGGTGGAGCGGGTAGCATTGATGAAAATAAAAGTCTTACCCAGATTCTTATTTCTGTTTCAGTTTCTGTTTCAGAATATACCGCTATTGCTACCACACACTATGTTTCAATGATTAAGCACATTATTGATCAGATTGGCTTGGGTAGGGAAGCAACATAGAGTGCGTTGGGATTCACTCACCCTCCCATATGATTTGAGAAGTCTTAATGCCCCTGACTTGGAATTGTATTACATAGCTGCTCAGAGCACATTCACACATTATTAGATTCATGGCCCACAGACGGATCCCCTATTAATATCTAGAGAGGGATGCAGCAGATCTGATCACTCTTCCCCAAAAAATCTTTTGCACCCCATCAAGACGACGTAGGATTTTTTATTTGTTGGGGGTCACTAAGCAAGCATGGCATGTGTTGTCAGATAAGCAGGCTGGGGGTCCTCTATATTCTCAAGATACCCCCTGCGATGGTGCCTGTGGTTCCCAACGGGACAGGAGGGAGGGGCATGACAAGCACCCCGGTCCCTAGGGATATACACTATGGGCAACTTTTTTACCGAAGGGGTGGTGAGCACATCCAAGAGAGGGCTCTGTCGTGTCTTAAGTGCAATAACGACAAACACCAGTTGTGTATATTCAGGAGATTTATTCTTGCTTCTTATCAGTTCCCTGTCCCTACTCTAACTGCCCCTTTCCTGTCTCTGCCCCTCCTCTTCCTCCAACCCCGTAACTCCTCCCATCCCAACTACTAGACCGTGCACATCATCACATCTCCCCCTTTGTTAACAAAAGAAAATTAGCTAGTCCGATCATAGTTCTTCAATCAGTCTCTTTGGCTTGTGTATGTCTCTTGAGGTCGGAGTTACATTCCCACCTCTGCAGACGCATCTTCCATTTGTCGGTCAGGTCTCAGGGTTGGACTCAGTTGACTCAGTCCATCGGCATCTCGTTGTACTGGATCCGTATTAAGTGCTTCTTTCATGCCCGGGGTACATTTCTGAAAATGAGACACATTTCGCGTGATCCGTCTTTTCTCAGATTCAGCAGTGATCATGGTGCCTTTTTGCTGAGTGACGATCAATGGTTCTTCTTTGAATCTGCAATCTGTCTTTTTGGCCTGCTCTTGCTTGACCACTACACAGTCTCCTGTCTGAAGGGAGGGAGACTTGGCTCTCCGTCTAGTGTCTGCATATGTTTTCATTCTGCTCTTCCCCGCTTGATCAGCCACCACTGTTTCTCGATGGGCGCGTGTTGGGGACACCGGTGTCAGAGCACCCTCCCACGTTGGGATCCTTGTCCTGATGGGCCGCCCTAGCATGAGAGTGGTAGGACACTTTCCGGTGGTCGCGTGTGGAGTAGTCCGATAGGCTCTGAGTACCTCATTGAGTGCTATTTGTAAGTCCTTTTTCTCCAAAGTGGCTTGCTGCAAAGTCTTCTTCAGAGTGGCCATGAACCGTTCAATGGTGCCATTGGCTTGTGGCCACAGCGGCGTGATCTTCCTATGTCGAAAGTTGAGGTGCTTTGCGAATTCACTAAACTCATGACCGTTAAAGGGGGGACCATTGTCTGTCTTGAGTTCCTTGGGAAAAACCCATGCGGCAAAGACCTCATCTAATACGGCGATGGTGCTGGAGGCATTGGTGGAAGACACAAACTGAGCTATTGGGAATCTCGAGTATTCATCCATGATAGCCACCACATACCTGCCTGACTGGAGGGGTCCATAGAAGTCCATGGCAAGTTCCTGCCATACCCCACTGGGTAATTTAGTCATTAGAAGAGGAGCCGGGGGGTCTCCAGGCTTCACCAGTTGACACTGGGGACAGTCCTTTAGGGTGAGCTCTACCATTTGATCAAGTTGCGGGAACCAGACTCGCTCCCGGAGAGCTCTCTTTGTGGCAACAACTCCCCGATGACCTTCATGGGCGAGGTTCACTACTCCTAGACGTAGCTGCCTCGGGATGACAATCCGATGGTCTCTCAGCAGGAGCCCCTCTGAGGTGGCAGACAGCTCGTCACTGACATGTCGGAAAGCTTGCATTTCCAGACGGATTTGCGGATCACTTCTCTCATCCTCACTGTCGTGTCTCCAGCGATGTGTGCGCAATCGGCGCACTACCTTCTGGAGAATATTGTCCTGCGCAGTAGCGTCCTTTATCGCTTCCAAGGGAACTGCCGGTGGCCGGGCTACACCTACCACGAAGTGTATGTGTTCTTCAGCTATCGACGAGCTTAAGGCGTGAGATGCTTGAGGGTGTCTGGACATGTAGTCCGCAGGATTCTCAGCCTTTCCAGGTTTATGAATGATGGTATATGTGTATTCCTGCAGACGTAGACCCCACCTTTCAATGCGGGGTGGCATCTTCGCTTTGGGATTACTGAAGATGGTGACAATAGCCTGGTGATCCGTAATCATGGTGAAATGTTTGCCATAAATGAACACATGAAAATGCTCACATGCCCATACGACCGCTAAGCTCTCTTTCTCGGGCTGAGAATAGGCCTTCTCGGTGTCAGATAAGCTGCGACTGGCATAGGCCACAATGTGACGCCAATCAGTGTCACCATCATATTGGGCCAGGATGGCACCCAAGCCCACGGGACTGGCATCCACTGTGATCTCCGTCTTCATTTTGGGGTTGAAATAGGCTAGATTGTTCGCCGATTCCACCGCCTTTTTGATCTCTTGGAAAGCCCACTCACACTGAGGGCTCCACACAAATGGTTGTCCTTGCTTGGTGAGGGCACGAAGCGGGTGACTAATTGTGGCATAGTCCTTGATGTATTTGGAGCAATAGCTTGCCATGCCCAGAAACGATCTTATGTCGCTCACATCTTGAGGGCTCTTGGTGGTGTTGAGCGCTGCTACTTTCTCAGGGTCGGGCTTCATTCCAGCCCCTGAGAACACATGTCCGAAAAACTTAAGAGTGGACTGATGGAACTCACACTTGTCCTTGTTAAGAGTTAAATTAGCTTCAAGGAGAGCATGGCATACTCGATCCAAGGCTTTGTCATGTTCTTGTGTGTTTGATCCATACACCAAAATGTCGTCACTGTAGTTCAGGGAATTCGGGATATGTCTGATGGTTTGGCGGATGACCTCTTGGAATATTTCCGCCGCAGAGGAGATACCGAAGCTCAGCCGTTTGTACTGAAACAAACCCAGATGGATGGCAAACGTTGTTATATACCTTGATTTTTCGTGTAACTCCAGCTGATGGTATCCCTTGTTGAGATCAAGTTTTGAAAATACCCTGGCTCCATTCAATGCTGCTATCATATCGCTCAGGTCAGGCCCTGGGTGACGCTCTCGTTCTATGGCTGTATTGGGGAGCCTCATGTCCACACATAGTCGTACCTTTCCCGGTGTACCCTTTTTCGGAACTTTGACAACCGGTGACACCCATGGTGTGGGGCCATCCATTTTCTCAATAATATCTGCTGAGTAGTTCTTGTAGTTCTTCCTCTACTGCCTGCTGAAGGTGGAAAGGCACTCGCTGTGGATGCTGATCAACAGGGCGCACTTGGTCGTTGATGTGTAGGCGAATCAGACACTTATTCATTTTGCCAAGCCCACTGAATAGTTTGGGAAACTTGCGGACAATGTCTGGATTGTCGTTGACCCGATACAAGATTTCAACCAGTCGGAGTCGCTCCGCTGTGGGCAGACTGAGAAGACAATCAGCCTCTGGGCCCTCAATGACGTGAATGTACGCCGATACTGATGTGGATTCATGCTTGAGTGTCGTTGCAAACTTGCCCAGGCAGGGAAGTGGTTTCTTCGCCATCCAGGTAAACACCCTGACATGTGCTGGACTCAAGATAGGCATTGGTTTCATCTTGTTATATTCGGTCACGGGCATGTAATTCAGCGATGCCCCACTGTCAAGCACAAATTTGGTGGCATGTGTCCCCACTTTGATATCCAGGGGAGGATATTTCTTCAGCTGATCCGGGTCGGCCACCATGCATATATATGCGTCCGTGTATGCTGTCTCCTGAGAGGTCGACCTCGATTCCCTCGATGGTGACCTTCTGGTCCATTGGGATCTGCGAGATTCCCTTTTGGAATGTGACGAGTCGGAGGATGATAGTGCTCTGTCTTGGACAGCTTTTGCATGATGTCGCTTGTCCTCTGGGTGAGATCTTATTGTCTTACTCCTTCTCTCCTTGCTGTACACTCCGCACATTACTTCAAAGTGGTTCTTGCGTCCACATTTCCCGCACTGTTGGCCCATTGCTTGACACGTATCTGTGTGCGGGAAATCATACCCACATCGGTAGCATTTCCTTGGTCGCTCTGGCTTCTTGGAGTAACTCGATTTCTTGTCTCTCCTTCCAGATTCATAGCGTCGATGACTTCTGTGCGGGTGTCTGGACGCTGGACGAGATCTTCTCTGATGATCATTTGATCTTCTCTGAGCGTTGATGTTTTGAGTTCAATATGCTTGCTCTCTTTTCTCACCACGCCCTGTCTCCATGTTCTTGGCATGCTCTTCCTCTTGGTCGTACACTCTCGTCATTTCCTCTATCTCGTCAAGATCATGGCTCTTCCTTAGCAGCCGCCTTCGGAGTGTCTCTGAATGACAGCCCTCAATGACTCTCAGCCGGATGGCATCCTCCGTCGAGAACGAGTCAAAGTTGCAATACTGAGACAGTCGGCGTAGCCTGGATATGATTGTGCTCATCATTTCCTCCTTGTCTTGACGTGCCTGATGGAACACATACCTCTCATAGTCCACATTCCTTTTCTGCATGAACTTTCTGTTTAGTGCATCCCACACTTTGTCATAAGTTCCTTTATCATCTGCTGGCAATTCTTTGATCACTTTTCCAATCTCTTTAACGACCAAATTGCGGAGTGCAATTAGCTTGTCTCTATCTCCAGTGAGTTTCGGTCCTTCCAGGTAATCCTCAAAGTCCTCCAGCCACCCCTGCCATCGAGGGCCCATGCTCCCACCAGCCACCAGGGTCAGTGATTCCGGGGGGCGCAGATGCAAGACTATGGGCGTGACAGGGGCCGCCTCCGCTGCACCACCTCCATTTCGGTGCGGTGAGTTCGACATGTCTGACTAAGCAATTGATGCCACGTTATACACCTGCTAGTATTTGCTTTTTCAGTGACGACTGCTTGTCTTTACACTTAACAATGTTTGTTATGCACTCGTCAATGCTTGTTTTGTAGTTATCAATGCTTGTTGTTACTGTTAATTTGCACTCATCAATGCTTGTTTTGCAATTTCCAATGCTTGTTTTGCAATTTTCAATGCTTGTTTTGTAGTTGTCAATGCTTGTTTTGCAACTTCCAATGCTTGTTTTTGCAATTTCCAATGCTTGTTTTTGCAATTTTCAATGCTTGTTTTCTTTCAGCCAGGTGCTGCCTGACTTCAAAATGGCCGCTTATGATTTACACATAGGGTGTCCCAATGGTTGCCTGTCTCTAAGATGGCCGTCGCACATGAAATCTCGGTCCACACGAGACTTGCTTTCAGTCAGGGCACGCTCACTCTCCAGGACTCACCGGCAGCCGATTTCTGCACGCTGCATCGCTTTTCAGTGTCTCTGCACTCCCAGACCTTCAGAATCTCCAGGTATGAGCAGGGAAAGCTCTCAGCGTCAGTGGATGATGGTCAGGCCGTCTCTCACGCATCGGGGGTCAGCCGTCTTCTTCCACGTGTCGTGGCGTTCTTCGTCTGGACGCTTTCGCACACTTTGGGCAGCACCTCAAGCGCTCTCCGACCGCCGGGGCAGTAGACAGAATCAAGGTAGGCACCCGACTTCTCCACGTGGGTCGCGCGCGAGTCTGCACGCATCAAGGGTAAACCGCGGTTTTGGCGCGAATCAGCGCACTGCTTCAAACACCCCAGAGCTCAATGCCGCTTTCTCCCTCAGGGCTCTACGCGACAGGCAGATCGCGGAGCAGGGGCAAATACCGCGGGCCTCTTGTTCGTGGCGGCGGACCTACTTCAGCCACACGTGGCTCAACAGCGTTTCTTTTCCTTTCACGCTGCAGGGACAGGGACGCTTCTCCTTGGGGTTCTGTGGGTGGCTGACTGCACCATCCCACCCTCGTCGCCAGTTGTCGTGTCTTAAGTGAAATAACGACAAACACCAGTTGTGTATATTCAGGAGATATATTCTTGCTTCTTATCAGTTCCCTGTCCCTACTCTAACTGCCCCTTTCCTGTCTCTGCCCCTCCTCTTCCTCCAACCCCGTAACTCCTCCCATCCCAACTACTAGACCGTACACATCATCACATGCTCCACAAATGTTGGCCATGGCTAGATGTCCTTTTCACCGGGCCAGACTCAGGCTGCAGGATTTATTAGGGAAAGATATATCGAAACCACAGATAATGGACGCACTCACAACCCTAATACAGACTGAAACACTTTTAAAATTTATAATGAAGTTTTACACTAGCGCACAAGAGATGCGTAAGCCAGCAATGTTAAAGGCCAGGCAGGAATGGCAGCAGGACTTGGGAGGCCCTCTAAGTTATAGGGAGTGGCAATACTGTTGTGCCAAGACTAAGACGATATCCATGAATGGGCGACATAGACTAATACATTTCAAATATCACCACAGGGCTTATTATACACCAGAGAAGGTGAACAGTCACAATATCGAATTTTTAATATCAAAATGACAAAATAGCGAGTTTTAAATATCGAGTGGACATAAGATCGAGTCACAAAAATATAGTGGTGCAGAATATCGAAATTCATGTAAGAAATATTGATTTTCATAATATTTGAAATTAGTAATATCGACAGTCATAATATAGTTGTTAAAATATCGATTTTTTATAGTGTTTTAAGTGTTAGTATATGTGTTAAAAGTATGTATTATTTTTGTAATGTATGTTTGAATTTTTTTGAAGTAATTCATTTTATGTTATTTAATTTTTGTGTAATTTAATTCCGTAGCGGGTTGTGGGTTTATAGGAGAATAGGGTGGGAAGTAATTTAATTGGTAATTAATTTATTGTTAATTAATTATTAATTGGTAATTAATTTTTATTAATTGGTTATTAATTTTTGTTAATTGCTTAATTTATCATTATATTAATTGTATTAATGTATTATTCAGAGCGGGTTGTGGGTTTACAGGGGAATAGGGCGGGAAGTAATTTAATTGTAATTAACTAATCAATTATTTCTATTTATTGGCATTGATAATTAATTTAATGATATTTTATTATTAATTAGTAATTAATTTTTATTAATTGGTAATTAATTTGTATTAATTGATTAATTGATAATTATAATGATTGTATTAATTTATTATTCTGAGCTGGTTGTGGGATTATAGAGGAATAGGGTGGGAAGTAATTTAATTGTGATTAAGTAATTATTGAAAGTATTTTTTTCTATTGATAACTAATTTACTATGAATTATTAATTGGTATGTTTTATTTATTACTTATTAAGTTTTGGTATTGAAAATTAATTTGCTGTTAATTTGCTGTTGAGTAATTATTAATAGGCACTTAACTTTTTTATAATCCATATTTATTGTTTTTTTATAATGAAATCATTATGAAATAATTTGTAATTGGTAGTTATTTTTTATTAATTTTGTATTGGTACTCATAATTAATTTATATATATTTAATTATTAAATCATTACTTTCCCTACTGTTGCACTCTCTGGAGTGGGAATAGTAATTTTTACCCCTACGCTATCCAACACTTTCCCTACTGTTGCACTCACTGGAGTCGGAATAGTAATTTTTACCCCTACGCTATCCAACACTTTCCCAACTGTTGCACTCTCTGGAATGGGAATTGTAATTTTTACCCTCCCGCTATCCAACACTTTCTCAACTGTTACATTTGGTGGAGTGGGAAGAGTAAACTATTCCTACCCGCTAACCAACACTTTCCCTACTGTTGCACTCTCTGAAGTGGGAATAGTAATTTTTACCCTCCCGCTATCCAACATTTTCTCAACTGTTACATTTGGTGGAGAGGGAAGAGTAAATTATTCCTACTCACTAATCAACACTTTCCCTACTGTTGCACTCACTTGAGTGGGAACAGTAATTTTTACCCCCACGCCATCCAACACTTTCCCTACTGTTGCACTCTCTGGAGTGGGAATAGTAATTTTCACCCCTATGCTTTCCAACACTTTCCATACTGTTGCACTCTCTGGAGTGGAAATAGTAATTTTTACCCCTACGCTATCCAACATTTTCCCTACAGTTGCACTCACTGGAGGGGGAATCGTAATTTTTATCTAACCGCTATCCAACGCTTTCCCTACTGTTGCACTCACTGGAGTGGAAATAGTAATTTTTACCCTCCCGCTATCCAACAATTTCCTTACTGTTGCACACACTGGAGTGGGAATAGAATTTTTTACCCTCCCACTATCCAACGCTTTCCCTACTGTTGCACTCACTGGAGTAGGAATAGTAATTTTTACCCTCCTGCTATCTAACACTTTCCCTACTGTTGCACTCACTGGAGTGGGAATAGTAAATGTTACCCTCCTGCTATCCAACACTAAAAGTATTGAATATTTTTTATGTTATTAAGTTGACATATATATGTATTAAAAAATAAAAATGCATGGTTTTTTTTACATTAATTATTTATTAACTTTAAGGTTATTTAAGTATTTTTAAGTATGGTTTACTTAATTATTTTAATTATTTCATTATTTTACATTACTTTTATGACATTTAAAACATTTGATATTTTAACCAACTATATTATTCACAAAGATATTTTGGATTCGATATTTTTGTACTTACCTGTTTGTATATAGGAAGTCGATATTATGTCATTCAATATTTTTTCATTGATATTTTGGCAGGTCGATATTTTGCTCCTCGACATTCCGTCAGTGATCCAACGGAGAGTCAATACCGATATGGGTTATGGGATGATTCTAATTGCTAGAGATGTACCGAAGAAGATGCCAGATATATGTACACTGCCTGGCTGTGCCCCGGAGTATATGAGTACTGGGGCTAGGTAATCCAGGAATTGGGGTCCATAATGGGTACAGCATTAGAACCTGCCTTGAAGAAGGCACCACTAGGCTAGGTTATGATCTAGATGGAGAGAAACCTACCCGGCCATAGATAGCCATAGGCTTCTGGTTGGCCAAGTGGCGAGTAGCAATGAGGTGGGCATGGGGCCTGCTCCCAACTTTAGAGGACTGGCATGCTGATATTCTTTACTGTAATACCTAATCTGATATGTAAAATGATCTACTCCCCCCACAAAACCGACCTAAAAGCTACTGGGGGCCATATCAATCATACTTAATAAGCAAGGAGACAGGGTTGGAGAATGGCGATTCTGATCATGATGAATGAGGGGGTTTGTTGCACAAAATTGAGAGAGCCCACTATGGAAGGAGTCATCCTATATATTGATTGAAGGATACATTAACGAAGACTTAGTATGGTAAAATGAGGCTCTCTAAATGCAACTGTGCTATTGCTACTGACCTTACTACGTCACAAGTAAACTCAGCCAGCCACAGAGCTCCAGGTGGGAGCCTACTACTTTATACCGTATGTAATGGGTCGATTCATGTACTAAACGATATATCTGTAACATCTTGTCCTGTGTACTCTGTTTCCATTGGTTCAATAAAAACAATACTACAAATAATAAAAAAAACATGTGAAACCTGAGATGTAGAAAATGTTCTACAAAAGATGGCCTAAGAACCGACAGGAGACCGGGACACAAGGTGCAGTGCCAGTCAGCCTGACTTCGCTTTAGCTCCCGTTATGTTGTTCTCTGCAGCAGCATATCCAGTCCGGCAGTTCCTCTTAGAGAGAGTATCTTGCCAGGTGAAGGCCTCGTCGACTAAAGCCTGAAGTATAGTCCAGCTGGGGATTTTCAACTTCCAAAAAAGTGACAACATTTGAATCTACACCGCGACTTCGGCCAGCAACAACAATGCTTCCTGCTCTGACACCGCCAGTTGCCCAGCCCCACTGAACTTTACCTTCTCTGCAACTTTTTCTTTAAATTTCTTTTAAGTCCGAAAGTAAGCCGAGACCGGGTCTAATCCACTTCAGGTATCCGAACCTCGCTACATCACGGTCGGTCATAACTTTTGACTTTGTCCTGTTCTCGCGTGACTAGAATTCCCTGGATGACGCTTTGATCTTTTAGGTTCTAGTTTTTACTAATAATTGCTCCATTGGAATGTGGTCATTCTGGTGTCAAATTATTTATCAATGTTTTCTGTGTGTATCAATTGCTGTGCGATTTTTCTTGTGTTGCATTTTCACTTTATTACTCTTTGAGTGCTGCATAAATAATTTACACATTGCCTTTAAGTTAAGCCACAGTGCTTTTGTGCCAAGCTGTCCGAGGGTTAAGCACAAGTTAATTTAGTATCTTTTGTGGTTCACCCTGACAGGGATTGTGAATGTTGCTTGAGTAGGGTCTTCACCCTCCTCAATCAAAAACACAATTTCCTACAGCCACACTTAGCACAGGACCTATTTACATTATTTGGAAGGTTTCCTTCGACCAAACAACCCATGCCCTGCATTCAGCCAATTTCACTTCCACCACATGGCTCGCACTAGGCTGTTCTTTTTCGTTCTTGGCCCTACAGAACCAAAACAGCCTCCCAGTTTCTCTGTGCCATTTGTTCCGTTTCCAGCTTTTTAAAAACAACTTAAAACCTGGCTCTTTAGGTTCCCTTTCCCTTCGGGTGAGAGTTTTATTAGCACTAGGATGTCCCTAGAGGGTAACAGTTGCACTACACAGATTAAAATAACATAACATCACTACTGTCAGGGACCTCTTCCTTATCAAAGGTCCCCTTCTTATCAGCTTGTTCGTATGTGAATAACTTCTCAGCAAGATTACCCTTCTAGAGGCACGACTGGTACCCAGTGCTCCCCTTTGCCTGACTTTCTTACTAAGCATTCACCTGAACATAACTGAAGCTGCCATCCTGCCATGACTGTAGCAAAGTCTTTGTGGGGCATGGGCAGGTCACAAAGTACATGTGGGAGAACAATGTTCTCTCCCAAACAATATTTTGGAACCTCTGGCATATACATTGCATTTAAAGTCACTGGAACTGTGCCCCTGGTCAAAACGTGACTGTGACACAGGCCAGAATATGACTGCGACACAGACCAAACGTCTACTGATTTAAAATGATATGTCATTCTCCATGATTGACTTTCCAAAAATAATGTCAAAAGTGCTTCCTTAAGAACTTTTGACAAGAAAACATTTTCCTGCAATAAGGCAGGGAAATATTGAATTTTAAAGCATATCTGGCCAGTAATCGTTCTTAAAACCTGATACGATTTCAACACAATTTTGTAAAGGAAGTTTGGTGTTCTCACCCAAGAATTCTTTGGGAAAATATATAAATGGCAAGGTTACATTTGAGAGAAATGTGGTTATTAATTTTGGTCAAATGCTAATAGGAATACAGGAAATATTACAGAAGAAATTAATTTTAAAATAGACATAAGGGAAATCGAGGGTTTTATGTCAGCGTCTCCACTTCTCTTGGACTAAGCATCTCTTTGTAAATCGTATAGCTAAAAAAGAAATAAAGAAAGAATGTATGATTGGGTGAAGGAAAGAGAGAGGTGATATATTTATCCTAAGTCTCCCCTAAAACGCTCGCTTGCTCAGCTGCAATTAACCCGGGGGAACTGGAGAAAGTAGCACAGGTGTCAGTTGCGGCCTTGTACCTTCAAACAGGCCCTGCCAAGGCTCCAGCTCACCGCGGACATGGCCGAAGGAATGAATGATAAACATGCACTAGGAGCATCTAAAGTGGGGTTTCATCTGAATTTATTTGAAAGTTCCATCATTAGCCTGTCCTGAGACTGAACAGTTTGAGTTCTTTGTGTATCTATTGCTGTGTTTTCGCTTCTACCCAGTTCTTCATTCCCACCAAAAACATTAACAGTCAATACGCTCTATCATTGTACAGTTATCTGTCGATTGGTTATTAAAGGGGCCACGCGCATAATTTCAAAACTCATTTTATCTCTTTAAGATATAATCGTGAATCCTAGAAGACAAGTTTCTCATGTGTGTACACCAGTCTTAAAGATCAACCCGTCATTTCCGTTATTGTGGTGGGTGGGAATCGTCTTACAGTGATCTCTCAGATTGGGCCAGTCGCATACTGTGTGATACAAATCCATTTCTACCTTCCTACCTTTGGGGCAGTGGCTTGTTGCATTCCAGTAAATTCTACGGATGTGCTGTGGTATCAGACATTTTCTGCGCAGATAACCAAACTGCAATAATTTAAAACTTGCATTTGTGGACACTTTATGCCTGTCCACTTTTTGCCACTCCACTCTACGCCACTCCACTCAACACTACTCTACGCCACTCCAATACACTCTACGCCACTCCACTCTACTCCATTCTACGTCACACAAAAACTAAATAAAGCATTGAGACAACTGCGAACCCAAGGCCAACAACCTTCCCGGGAGGCCTTGATAATAATCAAACAAATGAAAAGCAACCTAAAAAAAGAGATTCGGGGCGCTAAACGTAAATATAACGAGCAGCTCTGGACAAAAATGCTCTATGTAAGTCGACAAAAAAACTCCAAGCAATTCTGAGCACAGATTAACGTTTTATCTAATGGAAAAAATTGGCATTTCAACTCCGATATAACAGAGCATGCATGGCGAAATCACATAGAAGCTACTTACAATTCACAGACAGCATCCAGAGTTATATCTGAAAACGAAACAGGGAAGGCGATACAAACATACTATAATACCAACAGTGAAACTACAACAAAAGAGCAGAGGATGCCAGAAACATTGAAACGAACCTCGCAGGCACAAAACCATACGACCAGCAACTCGCACCGGATAAACCATAGCAACTCACAAAATAAAAAGGAAGGAAAATTGCAGCAAATTGAATCGGAAATATCAGGGTCTGACCAACCAGTCGTCGACACCCAGACCTCACAAAAACAAGTAATGAACATCTTAAAAAAGCAGAGATCAGATGGGGCGCCGGGACCAAACGGGCTTCCAAACGCCCTTTTCAAAAAAGATCCACAATTCTGGTCCAAATACCTAGCCATACTGTTTGACAACATATTGGAATCCCACACCATCCCTGATTCCTGGTGAGGAAGTATATTGCACCCAATATTCAAATCAGGGGCTCGTGCAAATCCCTCAAACTATAGGCTAATAGCCCTCATAGACGTTGAGGCAAAAATCTACGCTGCAAACCTGCTCAAGGATCTAGAAGACTGGGTGGATAACATCAAACTGATTCCCAACACACAGACAGGCTTTCGTGCCGGAATGGGCACTTTAGCAAACATTTCCGCCGTAACACTCCTGGCTAATCAATCCATCATAAACTCCAAAGTACTCTACACCTGTTTCGTGGACCTCAAGTTGGCCTTCGATAAGGTCCCTAGACAAGCATTGTGGGCAAAAATGGAATCCTGGAGCGCACCAAGAAATCTATTGAACGCAATCATAGACCTTTACTCGAAAACATGGGTTCAAATTAAATTGGGAGACGGACGAAGTCTAACAAACAAAATCACCACCACGAATGGTCTAAAACAGGGGTGCGTCTTGGCCCCCTGTTTATTTAATATATTCACAGCCGACCTAGATAGCCACCTACGTACAACACTGGGCGATACTCCAAAACTGGGGAAAGTGAGAACAGTAAGCTTGCAATATGCAGACGATATTGTGTTGCTCTCCCAAACGCCTCGAGGCCTACAACGACTAATAAACAAACTGGCAGAATACACAGACCTAAACCAACTTCAGATAAATTTAAAAAAAACAAAGGTCATGTGTTTTTCTAGTCCTCGGAAAAAAATACCAAAATTCATCTGGACGATTAACAGCAATAGTTTGGACCGCGAGGAGACATACAAGTACTTAGGATTGACTTTGGATAACCATCTTAACTACAAGCAACACCAAGAACATCAGAAAACTAAAGCTAAACAACTACTGTTTGCATTTAAAACCCTGCAAAGAAAACTCAGTGTCAGCTCCACCACTCACTTATTAAAAGTCGTGGCATCAAAATTTCTACCTGCAATCACATACGGTTCCGAATTATTAAATGCAAAGGATGCAACATCCTTGAACATCGCCCAAATTAGCCTCTTCAAAAAACTATTCAACATCCCGCGCCATATCTCACAAGACGGGATAAGACTAGAGTTTGGGCTAAAAAATCAGACATTGACAAGACAGGGAGCGCTGGTCAAATACTACTGGAGAATGCGTGCAGCAGAGGACGACTCCCTGGCACACTACTGCTGGCTGGAGGTTGAAAAGCAATCAAAACTGACTATTCCGGTTTATTCATACCTAAGAAAATCGATTGAGGCTTTAAAATTAGAGGAAGCATGGCAGACCATACCGTCCTATTCGGAGTTCAAACAATTGGTAAACAAAACAGTTAACCAAATGTCCCAAGACCAGGATAAAGCCACGCTGTCCACCAAAACCGAATGCATGGACGGTTCTGCCGACATATAAAAAGCTAAAGCCCCAACCATACCTTTGGGAACATTTTGTAAACCGAATGAAACATCAATTAATTCTACTGAGACTGGGAGTGTATCCAACTAAAGATTTAACTCCCAAATGGAAATGCACATGGACCTCAATGGACTGTCGCCTTTGCGGACAAGGCGACGAATCTGTGCTCCATCTACTCTGCACTTATCCAGCATTGTTATCTGAACGGAAAAGATTGCTGCGGCCGCTATTGATAAAAGAACAGATAAGGACATGCAGATTAGCAGTAATAAAATGTTTAGGTGGGTCAACAGTGCAATTGGCATGTAAATCATTAAAGCTCTTAAGACTAGCTGCAAAAGCGCTAGAAAAGAAAGACACAGAACTGGACACAGTAAATGTATAGACTTTTTTCAAAGAAATAGAATTCAATTCATTAAGCTAGAACAATTTCATAAGACTAAAAGGCACTAATTGTACCTTCGCTTCTTTTATTTTATGGATCAAAAAGTTTAAAATGCATAAAATATTTCCTGCCACCCCGGACACATGTTGGTCTTGTTCTCTACCTAATGCTACTTTATATCATATGCTGTTCCTTTGCAAAAATGTGCATGCTTTCTGGTTGCAAGTTTGGGCACAAATTAACGTTATTTTCTCTACTTGTATTCCTTTTTCTCCCACACATATCTTTTTAGGTAGTCTCTCTCCTTGCTGGGACGGGACAGATCTCTTTGTTCGCATTGTTGACTTACTATTGGCTGTTGCGTTTCAACAAATTACTGTTAATTGGAAGTCTTCTTCTGATATTACTTTCAAAGCATGGTGGTACAATGTTTGTCACAATCATCGACTGGATGCTGCTTTTGTTTTCCCTGCCCAGTTGGCGGCTAAACGTGCAGATTTATGGCTTCCTATCACAATGTATTTAGATAATTGTACAACTCGCTCATTTTGCCTGCGACCTGCACAACAGGAGGTTCCCAAACCTCCATAATACCCTCTCTACATTCCCATATCTTTGTTACGATATTTATTACATAACTCTTGGAGCATTTGCTTTTAGTTATCATTATCATACCCCTTTTTCCTTTCTTCTTCACACCCATGATGATTTAGTCATTTATCATTGTTTTGCAAGATTTTAAAGTGTTTTCTGATTGTTCTTTTTCCCCTCCCTTTCCCTTCCCTGCATTTCTTATTTTATACTATGTATTCTTATTTATACCATGTTTAACCCTTTCGATGCTCATGACGAGCTCAGCTCGTCATGATGCACAGTTGAGCTGTGCTGATGACGAGCTGAGCTCGTCATGACACCAGCAAAATGGCAATTTTCAGCACAGGGGGGGGAAAACGCCTAGCAGCCAAGGTGTTAATAAACTTTTATTGAACTAAAAAAAAAGTTTAAAATGAAAAGTTTACTAATTAACCAGTATTTATATATGAATCTTAAAGTGCTCATGTGTTTTTAGCAGTTAACCCGCTCTTTGTATGATTTAAATCAAATCAAATAAAGATTTTTTTTTTATTACTCCGCTCTTTGGCACTCCACACCACTTTATGGCACTCCACTCTACAACACTTTACCTCAATCTATGATACTTTACAACACTATATGCTATGCCACTCTATGCCCCTAAACTCTATGTCACTCCACTCTACTCCACTCTACTCCACTCAAAGTCACTATATGCCACTCAACTCTACAACACTCTCTGACACATTACAACATTCCACTCTAATCCACCCTATGCCCCTCCACCCTTTCCCCCACCCTATGCCCTCCATTCTGTGCCCTCCACTGTACAACACAACACTCTACTCCACTCTACGCCACTCCACTCTACTACAACCCTACTCCACTCTAATTCCATCCCACGAACAGGGTTCGGTCGCACTTGTATACTTCACAATGCAGGCATGCATTCTGAGCGGAATGCAAGCCTGCATTGTGAAAAGCAGGGGTGCCGGTCATCCCTGTGGCCGGCACCCCAAGGTGCCTGTCACCGGGTGCAGGGATCCACAGAGGGGCACCATAGGTGCCCCCAGGCTGCCATTCGGCAGCCTTGCACCCATGGGGGCCCTGCTGGAGGCTCCCAAAGACAGTTTCTGACTGCCTTTTCGTGCCGGACAGACCGGCACAAAAGGCAGTGAAAAACTGCCACCGTACTCCCTCGGTCATCAAGAGGTAACCGGGGGAGTACTGGAGGATTTCCGGATGGCAGACGGGCTCTCCGAGCCCATCGTAGGCCATCCGGAAATCCAAATTGGATTCCATTCCGACCGAGCCCATCGGAATGGCTCTGTCGGAATGGATTCCTGCCAGCACTGACCAATTCGGGTCGGAAGGGCTCCGAACATGGTTCGGAGCCCTTCCAACCCGAATCGGAATCGGCCCCTATGAGACTACTCCACTCTATACCACTCCACAACACTATGCCCTTCCACTCTATGTCCCTCCACTCTACGACACTCCACTCTACTCTACGACACTTCAATCTTCACTACTCCACTCTTCGCCACTCTACTCCACTCTATGTCACTCCACTCCCCTCTACGTCACTCCACTTTACGACACTACAGTCTATGACACTCTATTCCACTCTACGAGGTTCTACGACACTTTACTCCACTCTGTAACTCTTTACTTCACTCTACGTCCGGCACTCTATGCGTTCTACCTCACTCTACGCCCCTCCACTCTACGCCCCTTCACTCTATGTCCTGCCACTTTACACCACTCCATTCTTCTCTGCTCTGCTTCACTCCACTCTACTGGAACAAACAAAACACAGTGCCGGACAGTCTGGATTAATGAAAACAAATGCACACCTAGTATAAAACCAAATACAATACATTAAGTCAAAACATACACATATAACGATTGTGATTACAAAAAAACAACTGTGCAATGCCTCAAAGAATTACGTTTTACTGAGGCACCAATCCTGGATGAAAATGAACAAGTGGACAAGCAGAATAAAACACTAGCCTACTCGTTTCCACCACCACTAGATACGTATTATAATTTAACATATGTTTTGACTTAATGTATTGTATTTGGTTTTTTCAATGCACTTGTGAACTTCTGTAAATGTGGTGTGTATCCCTTGATGCCAAAAAATTTCTTCAAAAAATCTTTTTCATAAAATACAAGTGATTAATCACAAATGGTTTGTCAGCCTAGCAATTAATTATACTAGGTGTGCATTTGTTTTCATTAATCCAGACTGTCCGGCACTGTGTTTTGTTTGTTCCATAAGAGTGGTCCAAGCCGGTCAGAGACAGGACCCAGCCTTTCCCTCTTCTCTCTCACTCCACTCTACAACACTCCTCTCTACGACACTCTACCACACTCCACTCTATGACACTCAACACTCTACTCCATGCCACTCTACTCCACTCTATGACACTCCACTCCTCTACAAACCTTTAGCTACGTTGAACAGCACCCACGCTAGTGTACAACATGGCTTGAATACATTGGCAAAGCCAATATCTCTTGCAAAGGCGAGAGCTATTGGCTTTGGCAGTGCTTGTTTTAAAACGGTAGTGGTGTGCACATTCCCATCATTTATTTTAACCAAAGTTTATAAATATTTAATTGAGAGTGACCGTTTTCTGAACCTATCTGGGACATAAGCACGGTTACAAAGAATGAACTTTAAAATGATTGCAGCTGCTCGATCTCAGTTAGTGAACCAGACAGTTTTGCTGATTTAGTATCGTTCTTCCTAACAAAACACTTCAAAACAGGCCTAAGAATATCTACACGCTCCCTGAAAGGGCTGCAGTGTGCTCTCCTCTGAGGTACAGAAGAAAAGAACAGCCCCTTCAGTAGGCAAAGAATGAAAATGAGAGAAACTGTCTCGCTGACAGACACTTTCACACAGGAAGAAGTTACTTCATGGTCTGTCACATGAAAATCCGGCCTCTGATATACAGTGTATATTTTGTTCCACTATTTACGTTGGTACATTCTGTTCTTAGTGTTGTAATGGAAGGGTGTATAGAAATGAGGTGGACGAATATGTCCCGGATATGTTGTATGAGGTATAGCTGAGAGGCACAAGCGAAGTCAAGTAATACATGAAGAATCAGAAGAATGCTGTAAGGTGGACTCATGCTATTACCCTTGATTTTGCCATGCTGTGTGTAGGGTCGAACCTCCCTTCGACTTTGTCCATGTGACAATCTGCTCCTCGTTGTATTGTTCTGGTAGATCTGGTATGTTTTCTTGTACTTGCATTTTATGACAAGTGCTCTACATAGTTATGGCATGGTGCTCACCAACAGAGTGCTTTAGTATCCATGCTACATAACATAAGTGGTACTCCTTTTAACGTCAGTGGCTGCCAGCCAATGGCCAGGCTATGATACTACTAACAGTTGGTTGCAGCAGGTTACAGGAGTGGGGCAGGCGCCTTTTTACCCGAAGCCCTCATTCCCTCTGTTAGTTTGTGACGTGTGCAAGACAGTGCTGGGATACACTGAAGATGGAGTACCCATGTTGGGGTTCCCCCATAAGCAAGTGGCACCTATATTTGGTTTGGAGGGAGCATCATGTGGTTAAAGATAGCTGCAGGTAGCTGATCCCCCTCCCTGAATGCCCTTTCCCCCTCCCTCCTCCCCCCCCTCCCCCCGACCCCGCTACTCTTTCGATCCCCCTGGCACTATGAAACTCATTGCGCAGGAAAGTGCATCTGTCTGACCTTTGACACATATGCAAAGTCAAAGCACTGCTCGCCCTTATCCGACATATTGCGATTTGTTTTGCTGCACAAGAAAATGTATCTGGGTGTAATGCACAAAGTGAGGGAGAAAGTTTCACCTGAAACTCATTGCCATGAAAGTGTAATACTGCTAAAAATACACATTGTCTCATATAGATTTAAGTCCAAGTTTGAATTTGATTAGACTGTTGGACTGGCCCAAAGACCCAAGAACTGGCTATATGAGCTGACTGACTCCTGTGTGACTTCGTTATCTCCTTTTACTGGAAGAAACTCTGCACACTTATGTGGCACACCGAGTTGGTGGCCTGCGACCGCCTTAAAATGCACACGTCCAGTCACAGATGACGACAGACCAAGATGGCCGTGCACTGCCGAGAAGACGCTACATCTCCCGCCACACCTGCATTTACTCCTGAGAACAGGGAAGTTGCCTTCTGTGAATGCAACATGGCTGCCTCGGCCTATCAAGCACTGTGAGCATCCATGAAGTTGGCACCACTCACAAGGGTCTCTCTGACAGTGACAGCCCCTGTTTTGCAACACTGGCCATATTCCCTCGCCTCTACCGAGCTGCTGTCCACTCAAGATCCTGAAAACGAGAAAGAGACTTCACAATACTACGTCATATCCGCAGAAGCAGTATTCCACAAGTGGGAAGGAAAGGTACAGTGTATGTACTTAGATACCATAAAGTATTACAAGTGACACAAAACTTCTTTCATTTGAAATCCTATTGCTACCATAATACTTAGAAATCTTGTTATAAATGATAACACTGCTTAGATTGAACTAGTCGTTCTACCCCCACGTCATTCACCAACAGCAAGTTTTGACTGCTCAGTTTCACTGACACCCGAAAGTCAAAGCGCATGGAGGCTGCCCTTGGCAATTCAGTGAGCTCCCAGTAGCTCCTGTCACAAGAATTGCGTAGTTGTCCTTCAATTACTGACGTGCCAAAGAACTGGCATGGCATCAAGGTTCATAAATGTTTGAATCATTCACACAGTAACCTCTCATAAACAAACAGTTTCCTCACGGTTCGTGCGTGACTCAGGGATGAGCCTGGAATAGAACTGGATGTTTTGGTGACATTTATGCCGTTGAACTTCCGGTTGGTTGAGCATGTCTGCTAGAAAAGGGGAGACTGAGTGTCTCAGTGTCACTGGCATAGAAACGGTCCATCACTATTTGAACAAAAGCAGGATCTGCTTTCATGGCTACCCCCACGTTTTGCCTCGTGTCAGTGTGTTTTGACTGTAGTTTGCTGGGATCCTGCTAACCAGGACCCTAACATCTGTGCTCTCTCACCTAAAATGGCTTTGGTAAGTATTTTTTTCCTCCAAAATTGGCTACTGGTGTACCCTTATAAGTCCCTAGTATATGGTACTAAGGTACCCAGGGCACAGTTACACCCATGGGAGCCCACTTAAATTCAGACTACAGGCCTGCCATTGCAGTCTGTGCGAGTTGGTGCTTGCACCTCTCAACACAGATATATGTTTTCTTATTACGTACTCATTGGCTGAGGGGGGTGAGAGGGCTACATGGGTTCTTCTATGCAACCAATGACATGGGGAAATTGTGCAATTTGGTAAAATTCCAGTTTGGTTTACTGCAATGCCTGTTGTGTGGCGGGGAATGATCTGATGATGTATCCTCTGTACCATAGCATCCAGGAATGCAGGGAAGAAGCACGACAGGCAACTCTGGGTGACCCGTCCTGCTGTCACTATCACCCCCTGGAAGCTCCCTGATGCCAGTAAGTGCAGTGAACACAGGACCTGCACATGTGGTGGAATTGTTTGGGTCCTGCGGGTTAGGTGTTCAAGCATAGGTTTTAGCACAGCAATCATGTCTAATATAGTAGCTGAGTCCAGCCTATACTTCTCATGTATCTCTTCCTCTGCCTGCTGGAACAGAGTGATGTGCACTCTGACGAGCGTTCCTGTCTCCTCCTTCTCTGTACTGCAGCTTGAACCCGCATCCTCCTGGCTATCACATACAGTGCTGCCATTGTGGAAGTCCCAGTTGCATTGTGGGCCTGTTTAAATATGTTGCACCTGGTTACCACCTGGTTTGAGTTGGTGGTAAAAATCAGGTGCAAATTAGAGAATTTTGAAGAAACGCAATTTGCGATTTTTTGATACATAGGTTTGGGAGTTCGCTTTTTGCAACATGGAATTTTGCGATAATCGCAAATTGCATGATGGTATTTGTGAATTCGCAAATGATTAATCGCAGAATGTGGCCTCGCAAAATAGGTATTCGCTATTTTAGAGAATACCTATTTTCCGAGGCGAAACACTGTCATACATGGGAGAAGGCTATTTTGCAATCGCAAACACTGCTTTTTTGTGATTTGCAGCATTTGCGACCTCAAAATATCTTGATGCATATTGCCCTTAGTATATTTGACAGGGGTGGGGATGCTTTCTAGCGCTAGTAGACTGCATTGAAGGGCACAGTTAGTGCCCTCTATGCAAAACTGGACAAAGGAAAGGGGAGTATTCTCCCTCTGTCCAGCCCCTCCTTTGGGAGTGACCCCCGAATAGTTCCAACCCTTTCCTTGGGTATTTAAGTGGTCCCCTGTGGGTGGGTCCTCAGATTCGTATTGGAACAAGACTCACCTCTAAAACCAAGACACCCTTCGAACATATGGACACATGGACTTTGTTGGACTTCGCCTTGGACTGAAACTGCATCAAGGAAAACTCCTGCTGCTTCTGGTCCCGCTGTTTTGCGAGTCGTCTGCCACGTCTGAGTCTGTGCTTCGCGCAGGTTCTCCAGAAGACCTCTGGGCATCAAGGACATCCAAAGAAATCTCCTTGTGAAGTGAAGCAGTCACTCCCCTGCGTCTGCAGGCACTGCAGCGAAGCTGACTGGCCTGCTGCTTCTGTTGCCCTATGGACTTTCCAAGGCCCAGCAACACAGGTGGTGGTTCTTTGGCTTTCCAGAGGCCTGACCGGTCTTCCTGCAATTTTGAAGACAGTATCTCTTGTCAGAGCCACTAGGACCAAACCCCCTGTGCACAGCATCAACTTGCAGTTGCCAAGGCTTGTTGGCTTTGCCCTCCAGCGATCTTCGGGCTACAAGAAGCTCGAGCCTTCTGCACCTCATCTCTCGAAGATCAGCATCTTCACTGCCTCCCTTGCACCGTGGGCCTCCATCTTTGGTGAGCTGCCTGAGGTCCTATTGCGACTCCTGTGCCTTTGGCCTGTAGGTCCTCTTGAGATTCTTCTTCTGCTTTGGTGGGCTTCCCTGCTTGCTCTGGGCCTTCCCTGATCCTTCTGCACTTGGTGAGACCCATGAACCTTGCAGGTCCCAACAATTGCATCTTGTCTTCTTCCATGCCAATTGCTGTTACCAAGGCTTGTTGGTGCTCCGGCCGGACACTGACCACCTAGACACTGACATCTGGCATTAGACTACTCGTGTACAGTTCCTGGTCTTCCTCAGTATCGCCTGGACCCCACAGCTGGAGCATTAAGGTCTTTGTGAACTCTCCTGAGCTCTCTGCCAAGGCTAAGCATTGTGCTTCCGTGCTTCCAGGTCACCTTCGAATGGCATAGGCTAAGTCCCCTCTGCTTGCAGGTTCTCCAATTCAAGAATCCATCCTTGGGTTCCACTGGACATATTCAGAGACTTCTCCAGAGGCGTTTCATCCCAGGTCTTCCATTGTCGTCTACAGGAGGTTCCAACATCACTTTACCCCTATGCACCTGGCTTCCCTGGTGCAGGTAACATGGTTCCTGGGGTATCCACGGGTGGGGTGGCTCTTCAAACTTCCGTCTTCCAAAGGGTTTCTTCTGGGTCTTGTGGGAAGAGTCATTTTTCTTTAAAACTGCAATTGAAACTTCTCCGTTGACTTCCATTGGGCATGCAGCCTCAGTGGGGTTCCTGGATACAGTATCTGCAGCTGTGTATTTTATTGTTAATTTTCTACGGGCAAATATCACAGACCATCATCTGTAAAAAATGTAACTTACTATCTGCCAGTTTCTCTGATATTGCTAATGCTGTTGCAGCTTATTTTTAGTTCTTAAATGTGACTGTTATTGTGTTTACACCTTAAGTGATGTAAACCAAACCTTACAATGTGCATAACAAATGCCACAAGCCCACATATAAATTCAGATGAAATATAGTATACCCGAAAACGGTATAATGAATACTTGCTATGAGAAACTATGAATTCAGATAAAAGGCGGTATTCCCAAAAAAGGAGGAATCTTTGCCTCCTTTGCAGATCAGTATTTAGTTTTCAGAATTGCTTGCTTTGTATTTTTGAAATTGTAGGAATGTAGGACCTGCTTGATATGGTTACCCCCACTTTTTGCTGATTTAATGCTGTTTTCGACTAGTCTAATTGGGATCCTGCTAATCAGAACCCTAGTCTATCTGCTCTCTTCTTAAACTGCTCTGTTATGTACTTAAGTACACCCCAGATTGGTTACTGGGGTACCCTTGTCAGTCCCTAGTATATGGTACCCCTGTACCCAGGGCATAGGTACCCCAGAGGTCTCCCATGGACTCCAGCATGTATTATTCCACTCATGAGAGACCAGTCAAACCAGAACTACAGGCCTGCCATTGCAGCCTGTGCAAGTTGGTGCATGCACCACTTACTAAAGATATAGGTTTACTATATCTTAAGGTCACTATACTTAAAACCTATATGTCAATCCCAATAGCAGGCCTTAATAATCCTGAAGGCAGGGTGCTTGCTTCTAAGTTAGAGGGTGCCCCTGCCTGAGCAGGACACCCCTGCAGCCTACGGAGTCCATTCTTCCGGGATGTTAGTGAAACAGCCATATACTATATATAGAGGGGCATTATACGAACGCGTGATGGCCAACTCTAAAACGGCTGAAACAAGCGAGTTTTCGGGGTCCCTGGTGTTCGCTGTACCAGCCTTCTATCTCCTGAGAGCACACAATGGTTGCTGCCAACCAGAGACACATTTGTGCCCTCCTGCTGCTGAGCCAAGCTTGATCAGGGGAAGGCAGGACAGGATAAGCATCCTGTCACAGGGGGGTGTGACGACCTCCCAGACAGGATTTAGTGTATTAGTGCTGGGTGGGTGGGTGCACTTGCCAGCGACCGAAAGTCTGCATCAGGGGCACATTTGGTGTCCCTGTGCATAGTCCAGTTCAAACATGCCCTGGGTGCCTGTGCACCATACAGGATCCGTGCAGGACCTGTGGAGCATCAAAGACAACTGAAGATGATCTCCCTTGGAGTGAAGGAGTCACGCCCCTGCATTTGCAGGTACCTCAACACTGATGACCGGTCAGCTGATCCCAAGCTCCTACAGACTCTGAAGGTCCAGCAAAACAATAGGTGGGTTTATACGTCCCTCAAGGCCTGAGCTGCCCTATCACCAAGTTTGATGCCAGTATCCCTCGTGGGGGCTGCAATACCCAAACCCCTGTGCATCATGTGTATTTGCAAGTGCATGTTGGCAATTCTTTAACAAGTGCATACTGCTACGAGTAGCCCTATTCTCTGGCGTGTTTTTCCACAAAGATCTTCTACCATCTCGCACCGAGTGTGGTGAGTCTCCTGGACCTTGCTGGTCTGAACTGTACACTTTCTGGACTTCCTGTGTTGGTTGCAGCTGCAGAGTCAAGAGCACCGTCAACTATCCTGAAGCACCCGACATCAGTGGGCATTCATCTACCGAGCCCCTGGTCAATCTCAAATGACCAAGAGTCTGTCCCCTCTGCTTTCAGGTACTCTTTGACAAGAATCCACATTTTAATCCCACCTGCCATTTTTTCCCTTCCAGCAATGGCACTCTCTCGAAGCCCTCTATTGATTTTGACTGCAGTTTCCGACACCACTTCAACCCGATGCACCCAGCATCCCTGGGATTGGTAACTTGTGTACTTTGGTATCCACGAGTTGGGTGGCTCTCCAACCTTCTGTCTTCCACTGGGTTTCTTCAAAGTCCACGGGGAAGGGTCCCTAATCTTTAAAACTCCAACCAAGGCTTCCACATAGAGTTGTATGGAGCACGCAGATGTGTTCCCACACTGCACCCGTCTTCCGTGGGGTCCCTATCTACTCCCTTGGGTGGTTCCTTGAGTTTCCAGCAATTCTACTCCCTCTCACCATCATCCTGACTCGAGTAGTGGTTCTTATATCACTTTCTGAGTATACGGTTTGGTCTCCCCCTGTGTATTAGTGCTATTTACTGTGATTTCTTTGTTATAATATTGTGTGCTTTATGTATATCTCCATGTAGGAGATACTGGAATGTACTAGAGAGTATTAGATAAAAAATACATATTCTTATAAATACTTTGTGTGGTTCTTTTTCCTTTAATCTGTACTATAAGATTGTATTCTGGTAAAACAAGCTGCTTTACACTCCTTCAAGACTTTGCCTGAAGGCTACTCTCCACAGCTACCACTTGGATAGCTTTCTAAGGTTGTCTGAGACCTCTTAAACCACCATAAGGGTTGTCTGGATTGGTGCAAGGTGCCCACTTTAAGTAGTGGACATCATATACCAGGCCAGGTTCTCACAGAATATTGTAAGAAAATCACGTAACCACGCGCCAGTGCGGAACGTTCGAAGAAACGGGCGGGGCTGCGTCGGCCAACAGTCGTTCGCAGCACCAGCCAGGTAGTGCTCTCGTCGGCCGTTGACCAACGGGAGTACGGCACGGGTTAACTAACTCACTGTTTATTTATTAAAGTCCTAATATAGCTGGACAAAAACATGACCCCTCATAAACCTGAAAAGAATTTGCTTATGTCAAGCGAAAAACCATCAGTGAATTAGAAATAAAGTAAGCACCTGGTTTGGCTGGTTGCATCTCAACAACAAACAATAGAACCACGCCTTAAAGTTTTCAACAAGCTGCCCAGGTCTTCTTGCTGGGGCAGCAATAAAATGGGCCTAGAAAATTAACAACACAAATTCGAGTAAAAATGAGGAGAGCTACAAAAGCAAGCGGCGGGGTCACAAACACAGAAGTCAGGGAGAGAGAGGTCAGACGGAGATCCATTAGTGGCAGACAGCCGAAAGTCAGCAATACATTTGCATTATTATACGAAATGCTGTAGCTAGTTTGGTTTATTTTATTGATCACAAACGGGCCACATTTTGCAAACCCTACTCTATTTTGTTACTTAAAACAAACATTCAAATTTGTTGAAAATAAGCAAACCAGGAGGATCCTTGTGCACAAGAACACAATGCTTCAGTCCAGAGATTTTCTTTTACAAATATTTTTTGATGTTATTTCATTGTAATTAATTGAAGTGAAACACAACGGCGACTATGAGGAAGCATCAGATTGCATTATAATTGTTAAACTAAGCTCCTGGGAGGAGCACTGTGTCTTTGGTGACTTGGAGTCATCTGGTAAACTTAGGTTAAAACAAAATCAGGCCACTTTTGGTCCCTTTACTGCCTCTCCCCAGCAATTGGCCTCTCTGCAATTTAAGTCACTTGTGTACTGCTGCCTGTTCCCTATCTGGGGCTTCTCGTAGGGGGAGTGACATGCGGTCAAAGCCTGAGTCCACCGAGCCACCAGACCCAGCTTAGGTGACACAGCTGAAGGCTGACATTCTCTTGCATTCTCCTCAAAAGTTCTTATTTATGCTGGTGAATGTGCCCAAGGGCACTTTCTTCTGCCAGGACGCACTGCACCGGGACAATTGGGATTCTGGTGTCCGGGGAACCAGCCTGGAAACTGGATCCCACTCTATTGCAGCACTACATCAGTATGCAATATCCTACCTTCACTCTTGATGATTTCCATTGGTTATTCTATTAGTCACTGTATAAAGGGGGTTTAGACACAGCCATCATTCTTGGGAAATGTATTGTATTGCTTTCTATTGTAGATGAATTTATGCAGGGCTTCATACCCTGTATATGGTGCCACAACAATATTGTGGATCAGTATCATGCAACTCTGTAGAAGACATGTGGATAGAAAAGTGAGTGTCATCAGGTGGCCTAGTAGAGTAGTGTTTCGATGCTAAGCGTAGTACCAGATCATTACAGGTATTGAGTGTTGTTGCTGCACGCAAGCATACATTTGAAATGAAGTGAGAGATAGAAGGCTTCAGCATTAGATGAAAGTTGATGGGTTGAAGTGTGCGAATGCAGTGTGGCCTATATGGTAAGTGTTTTGGTGTCATGAATGTATGGCAGAGACTCTTTCACAGGTGCAACAGAGGAGAAGGCCATAGGAATTGGCATTATAAAGCCACCTGTGACAAAGCATAGATCCAGAGTGTCCGATAGGTATGCTGCCCCACGTCTGTCTTCAGATCTGCCTGGGAGACTCCTGAGACTTACCAATTGGGTTCCTTTGGCTGCTGCAGGTCCAGAGGTGGCTCTGCCAAAAAAGGAGGTCCACGGGCAGCAGAGTCGAGGCACGGTCTTCTCTAGAGCATGGAAGGCACCCCGCCCCCTCCCTCTCAAGCCACCTTGCTTAGGTGGCACCTCACTCCCGATGCCAGAGAGGCCACTGGTGCCTGAGACAAGGGCCTGTCCCTGCACAGAGTGCACCATCGCGGTGGCCATGAAGTTGCAGTGTGGTCTGGACTGAGGAAGGCACTCTACCCCTCCCTCTTGCACCACTGCGCTAAGGGATACATGCGCTGGTAAAACCCGGCTCTCGGCACCAGAGCCGCTGCGGGAGCTTGGAGCCGCAGAGAGCAACCCAGCGCGGTGCCTGGGAGAGAAAGACCAGCACAATCCACAGAGGAGGTCACTGAGGAAGGAGGAAGATCCTTCTCCTACCTGGCAGCCAAGACTTGGAACTCCCTTCCCATTCATCTTTGACGTACCCAAGACCATCTCTCCTTCAGGAAGCAACTCAAGACCTGGCTGTTCGAGCAGTGAGACACCCCTCTCCCCCAGCGCCTTGAGACCCTCCCGGGTGAGTAGCGCGCTATATAAATGCCGTGATTGATTGATTGATTGAATGAGAGCCTATGAGCTGGCTGAATCTGCTAACTAGGCTGGATGGAGCGGACTGCGAGCCGCCGACCAGGGGGGTGAGGGGATCGGTGAGGGCCCAAAGACTCCCTGAGACTTGCTCACCATCCCCTTGTAGACGGCTGCAGGGCAGCTCAGCCTATTCTGCTCAGATCTTCCTTGATTCTCCGAAAGGTTTGTGACACCGGAGAGGCATTGTGAAAAAAAGGCTGCAGCGACCAAACGGTGAAGCCAGCCAGTGGGGACCTACGAGCTGGCTGAGACAGTTATTGGCGATGGCTGGACTGCCTCCTTCTCTGCGGACCCGATGGTTTAGAAGAATCCTTAAGGTTGGAAGTCTGCCGCTCAGCAACCTGCTGTGACGTGATCAGATCTTTTTTTGGATGGGGCATACCTGTAACAGCAACCAGAAGCACTCAGTAAGGCTTCGATATCTAGAGAGACACTGGGGACTGGGGTTCCAGCGGATAGTGGCATCAGATCTTTTTTTGGATGGGGCATACCTGTAACAGCAACCAGAAGCACTCAGTAAGGCTTCGATATCTAGAGAGACACTGGGGACTGGGGTTCCAGCGGATAGTGGCATCAGATCTTTTTTTGGATGGGGCATACCTGTAACAGCAACCAGAAGCACTCAGTAAGGCTTCGATATCTAGAGAGACACTGGGGACTGGGGTTCCAGCGGATAGTGGCATGGGGAAAGACAAACAGACAGGGGCCCAGGTTTCGCAAGGACAAATAGACATATTCCCAAGGCCTACCATGACCCCAAATAAAGGACCCCCACCTCCCATCATGCCACCCCCCCCCCCCAGACCAATTGGAGTTCATTCTACAAGCGATACAGAATCCCAGATCCTCTCTGGAGGGGAAAATAGGAGGCCTGAAAATTGACATCTCCTTGTTGCGCCAAGAACTATGAAACACAGAGATGAGGGTCACGGAGGCCAAGTGCCACATTTCCAAATTATATTATAAAGGGGGGTAGAACCCATGCAATCGCGGGGACCTGGGCGTCAAGTAGTAAATGTATAGAGGGGTCCCCGTGGGAGGGAAATTATTTCTGCACAAACAATAGAAAGTCAAAGAGAACTAAGATGGTACTCAAAGGACAAAGATGTTGTCATTTATTCAACAACACAGAATAACAATTTAAAGGAATGTGTGTAATCATTTAGAAATGAAAACGAGAAATCGAAAATTTGAAAGGGCCCCAAGAGGGGGAGGGGGGAAGGGGGGTGTGCTCAAAGGTTGTGTGAAAGATTATAAAGATAGTACACAGACTTAAACATACTGTACATATACACAATCAACAAGGAAATGCAAGTTATTCCAAAAAACCAAAACGGCCTACATCAATTAAGGCAAATATTGGGCAAGTGTTTCAAAAGTGGCGGGGCATTCCACGGTCACATGAACAAATCAATCGAGTACTGGAAATGTGCCGGATGTCCCAAAGTATAGAGGTGTCGACGTTTCAACCCCTATTTCTAGGATCAATTTAGTCCTTTGCCGGGGTCTTCATCAGGACCGTTGTAGTAGGGGAAGGGACGAGGAGGGGCCGTCCTATCTGAAAAATGAAAACCCATGTCAGGGGATGGAGTATAAATTATTGAAAACCAAACAGTCTTAGTACTGTACACCAGGGAGGTGGCTTAGTTAAAAACAAAATGAAGCCATGGAGTCCGGGTCGTGGGACCTCTGGACAAGGGGACCAGAAGCTGAATTGTAATTAATCCATAAACATGCTTGTGAAATTAATTTGTCTAATACAGTACAACAGGGGCACATTACCCAGGGATTATGGGGATTATGGGGAATGGTGTCCGCTCAGAATGGGGGACCCATTAGCAGTACGTGTAGTGATACAGGGCTCAAATGAGCTCTAGATCACATGAGGGCATTGAATCTATAGGGGGGTCTAAATGTGTTATTTTAGTGCAAGGGCACGGTAAACAAATAAGGAAACTATAAGCAATTACCTGAGGTGGAATAAAACACACTCTGAAAAATTCAACTGTGAGGGCTGCCTGTTTCAAACAATTATACTGCTGGGCAAGTCTAAATAAAACCATGAAGTTCACGTTAGTCAGAGTAACCTCAGAGGGAACTGATTTTGGTTAAAACGGTTCAAAAAGGGGTTACCTCAGTATATTAGGCTGCAATGTTGCAGGAAGGCTTAGGCGCTGTGCTATATTCAATTAACTGTGAATAAAAAATATATATAGACACATTGATTAAGACATAGGCGCAACGCGAAAGTCTGACAAGCGGACTCCACATTCACGTATGTCCATACCTTAATGGGGTCCGTACAGTGCCTAACGGACTGGAGAGCTGAGTGCTGGGTCGGCCGATCGGCTCCGTGTGGTCACAATCGGATCCTAAAATAATCAGGAGGGGTCGTAAGTTACTCGGTATTGAATCCTCAAACAGCCAAGAGAAGCGGGACCAAAGGGTTCTCCACTTACTCAGAAATCAGGGCGCGAGGCAGCAGAGCGTCTTGCTGCAGTCGTGTCACCGTGCACTGTTCACCGCTACGCGAAGCAGCTGGGCTTATCGCGGTGAGACACAAACTCCGCAAACCACTACGCGGAGTTTGGGGGCGGGGCTGACGGTGTGACGTGGATCGGAAACAATAGAGGAAAGACTCAGATTAGGTAGGAACCCTCAGTGGCTTATGAGTAAAAAACAGCCCTTTCACAACGAATTAACATATTTAGCTCACACGTATAATTAAAGAAATCTTTCAGAGACAATGCGCTTGCATGCAACCCATTTGGGCGAATAAAGGTGAAATTACACATTTAGGATGGGAAGTTATCAGAGAAATAGGACTCGCGCACAGCCCATGCAAGGGAGTGAAGGCGAGCGGGCACCAAGATCATTCTTATTTAGAAGATGTCAATTCAGTAGGAGTTATTGAGGAGAAATGAGATCACGTTATATGAACACTCCATGTTAACACTTGATATGCTATCTACCCTTCTAGGAAAATACTCGTGCACCTGTCTCGCAGGATGGTGTAGACGAGTTACCTGCATGTATCAAATAGTTAAATGAATGGGGATAGCCCATAGGGTATCTGGAAAGTATCAGTATGGCTTATATATGGCAGTGAGTTAGTTTATCATCTCAGGGCGGCCAGCTGTGCAAAGCTGCCGTCCTGTTCATTTAGGCCATTTTTGATGGAGTCCAGGAGAGACATCCATTTGCATTCTCGTACGTTTAGCACCACAGCTAGGTTTCCGCCTCTCCTCCCTAAGGATACTTTCTCGATTACCAGCCACCGTAGATCTTTCACGGTGTGCCCAGCGGTCTGCCAATGGTCTACAAGGGGGGCGCCTGGAACCTTGCAACGTAGTCTGCTGCAATGTGCAGAGATCCGAGATTTAATTTTCTGCTGGGTTTGCCCCACATATACTTTACTACATGGGCATGTTATTATATAGATCACACCGTCGGTGTTGCAATTAGTGTGATGTTTTAGTCTGAAAGTCTGTTGTCCATGGGTGAAGGTCTTGGTCTGGATAGTTGTCTCGCAGGCGATACAGGTCCCGCATCTAAAGTGACCTATCACAGGTGGTAAGCTCCATAGGCTTGTGAGTGTTGGAGGGCTCTCCGGTTCCAGGTATGAGTGAACCACCATGTCTCGAATGTTTCTAGATCTCTTAAAAGAGTGGAGAGGAAGCTGTGGTTGATCAATTTCCTGAGCTATCAAAGGCCAATTCTTGTTAATCACTTTTTTAACATCATTACTCCTTGTAGTAAAGGTGGTGACGCAAATCATCCGGTTCATCTCAGGATCTATGCGACCCTCAGGATTCAACAAATTCTCCCTCGGGTTATACCAGGCTCGTTTTCTCGCGCGTCTCACCATGCGTGTTGGATACCCCCGTGACACAAGGCGATCCTTGAGGATCTCTGATTCCTTGAGATAGTCAGTATGAGAGGAACAGTTTCTTCTAATTCTCAGGAATTGTCCTGCAGGGAGATTGTCTCTGAGGCCTCTAGGATGGTGGCTACCATATTGTAATAGAGAGTTTCTTTCAGTCGGTTTCCTGTACAGAGTTGTGAGAAGCTGTCCATTTTCCGCATAGATGGAGATGTCAAGGAAAGGTATTGATTTATTGCTCGACTCAAGCGTGAACTGGATATTGGTGTTCCGTTGATTCAACCAGATATGGTACTCATTCAATTGCTCGCTGTTTCCTTGCCATATGCACAGGACATCATCGATGTATCTGACCCAGAGGGTCAGCATGGATGAAAAGGGGTTATTCAACGAGAAAACGTATTCCTGCTCAAAGTGATCCATATAGATTATGGCCAGATTGGGGGCAAATGTAGCGCCCATGGGTACGCCCTTGGATTGTATGTAGAATTTCTCTTGGAAAATGAAGAAGTTTTTCTTCATAGCTATATTCAGTAGATCGATGATAAATTCCGTTGGGACCTGGAAGGGAGCTGATCTGTGATTTAGTGCAACCTCCATTACGTCTAGGGCCTCTTGTTGAGGGATGCTAGTGTAGAGTGATATAATATCACATGTGACCAAAAGCATAGTGTTAGGATCAAAAGGTCTCTCATCAATTAGTTGGATGACTTGGGTTGTGTCACGTAAGTAGGTTCTTGTGTTTAAGGCAAGTGGCTTTAGAAAAAAGTCTATGTATTTACATAGCGGCTCTAGTATTGAGCCGCACCCGGATACTATTGGTCGCCCAGGGGGGCGGTCAAGGTTTTTGTGGACCTTTGGCAAGGTGTAAATAGTTGCCAATCTCGGGGATTGTTGATTCAAGAATTTAAACTCTTGGTCACTCAAGAAACCAGATTCCAAACCTTTTTGTGTGATGGAAAGAATCATATTGGCTATCTCCTTTGATGGATCATTAGGTATCTCTTGGTAGCTGACTCCGTCGTGTAGTTGTCTATGGATTTCTTCTTTATACTTGGACAAATCCTGGACAACAATTGCCCCGCCTTTGTCGGCGGGTTTGATGATGACTTGTTTGTTGGAGGACAAATCCGTAAGTGCTTGTTTTTCTTTTTGGCTGAGATTGAATCTAACAAACTTTTTGGTGTTTAATGTCTGTTCAGCTGCTTGCGTGACTATATCCTCAAATGCAAGTATTCTCGGGCTCATGGCATAGGTAGGTGGAAAGAATGTAGATGGCTCCCTTAGGCCAGTGATTGATCCTTGCCGCCTTCCAGGTCCCAACGGAATTTATCATCGATCTACTGAATATAGCTATGAAGAAAAACTTCTTCATTTTCCAAGAGAAATTCTACATACAATCCAAGGGCGTAGCCATGGGCGCTACATTTGCCCCCAATCTGGCCATAATCTATATGGATCACTTTGAGCAGGAATACGTTTTCTCGTTGAATAACCCCTTTTCATCCATGCTGACCCTCTGGGTCAGATACATCGATGATGTCCTGTGCATATGGCAAGGAAACAGCGAGCAATTGAATGAGTACCATATCTGGTTGAATCAACGGAACACCAATATCCAGTTCACGCTTGAGTCGAGCAATAAATCAATACCTTTCCTTGACATCTCCATCTATGCGGAAAATGGACAGCTTCTCACAACTCTGTACAGGAAACCGACTGAAAGAAACTCTCTATTACAATATGGTAGCCACCATCCTAGAGGCCTCAGAGACAATCTCCCTGTAGGACAATTCCTGAGAATTAGAAGAAACTGTTCCTCTCGTACTGACTATCTCAAGGAATCAGAGATCCTCAAGGATCGCCTTGTGTCACGGGGGTATCCAACACGCATGGTGAGACGCGCGAGAAAACGAGCCTGGTATAACCCGAGGGAGAATTTGTTGAATCCTGAGGGTCGCATAGATCCTGAGATGAACCGGATGATTTGCGTCACCACCTTTACTACAAGGAGTAATGATGTTAAAAAAGTGATTAACAAGAATTGGCCTTTGATAGCTCAGGAAATTGATCAACCACAGCTTCCTCTCCACTCTTTTAAGAGATCTAGAAACATTCGAGACATGGTGGTTCACTCATACCTGGAACCGGAGAGCCCTCCAACACTCACAAGCCTATGGAGCTTACCACCTGTGATAGGTCACTTTAGATGCGGGACCTGTATCGCCTGCGAGACAACTATCCAGACCAAGACCTTCACCCATGGACAACAGACTTTCAGACTGAAACATCACACTAATTGCAACACCGACGGTGTGATCTATATAATAACATGCCCATGTAGTAAAGTATATGTGGGGCAAACCCAGCAGAAAATTAAATCTCGGATCTCTGCACATTGCAGCAGACTACGTTGCAAGGTTCCAGGCGCCCCCCTTGTAGACCATTGGCAGACCGCTGGGCACACCGTGAAAGATCTACGGTGGCTGGTAATCGAGAAAGTATCCTTAGGGAGGAGAGGCGGAAACCTAGCTGTGGTGCTAAACGTACGAGAATGCAAATGGATGTCTCTCCTGGACTCCATCAAAAATGGCCTAAATGAACAGGACGGCAGCTTTGCACAGCTGGCCGCCCTGAGATGATAAACTAACTCACTGCCATATATAAGCCATACTGATACTTTCAAGATACCCTATGGGCTATCCCCATTCATTTAACTATTTGATACATGCAGGTAACTCGTCTACACCATCCTGCGAGACAGGTGCACGAGTATTTTCCTAAAAGGGTAGATAGCATATCAAGTGTTAACATGGAGTGTTCATATAACGTGATCTCATTTCTCCTCAATAACTCCTACTGAATTGACATCTTCTAAATAAGAATGATCTTGGTGCCCGCTCGCCTTCACTCCCTTGCATGGGCTGTGCGCGAGTCCTATTTCTCTGATAACTTCCCATCCTAAATGTGTAATTTCACCTTTATTCGCCCAAATGGGTTGCATGCAAGCGCATTGTCTCTGAAAGATTTCTTTAATTATACGTGTGAGCTAAATGTGTTAATTCGTTGTGAAAGGGCTGTTTTTTACTCATAAACCACTGAGGGTTCCTACCTAATCTGAGTCTTTCCTCTATTGTTTCCAATCCACGTCACACCGTCAGCCCCGCCCCCAAACTCCGCGTAGTGGTTTGCGGAGTTTGTGTCTCACCGCGATAAGCCCAGCTGCTTCGCGTAGCGGTGAACAGTGCACGGTGACACGACTGCAGCAAGACGCTCTGCTGCCTCGCGCCCTGATTTCTGAGTAAGTGGAGAACCCTTTGGTCCCGCTTCTCTTGGCTGTTTGAGGATTCAATACCGAGTAACTTACGACCCCTCCTGATTATTTTAGGATCCGATTGTGACCACACGGAGCCGATCGGCCGACCCAGCACTCAGCTCTCCAGTCCGTTAGGCACTGTACGGACCCCATTAAGGTATGGACATACGTGAATGTGGAGTCCGCTTGTCAGACTTTCGCGTTGCGCCTATGTCTTAATCAATGTGTCTATATATATTTTTTATTCACAGTTAATTGAATATAGCACAGCGCCTAAGCCTTCCTGCAACATTGCAGCCTAATATACTGAGGTAACCCCTTTTTGAACCGTTTTAACCAAAATCAGTTCCCTCTGAGGTTACTCTGACTAACGTGAACTTCATGGTTTTATTTAGACTTGCCCAGCAGTATAATTGTTTGAAACAGGCAGCCCTCACAGTTGAATTTTTCAGAGTGTGTTTTATTCCACCTCAGGTAATTGCTTATAGTTTCCTTATTTGTTTACCGTGCCCTTGCACTAAAATAACACATTTAGACCCCCCTATAGATTCAATGCCCTCATGTGATCTAGAGCTCATTTGAGCCCTGTATCACTACACGTACTGCTAATGGGTCCCCCATTCTGAGCGGACACCATTCCCCATAATCCCCATAATCCCTGGCTAATGTGCCCCTGTTGTACTGTATTAGACAAATTAATTTCACAAGCATGTTTATGGATTAATTACATATTCAGCTTCTGGTCCCCTTGTCCAGAGGTCCCACGACCCGGACTCCATGGCTTCATTTTGTTTTTAACTAAGCCACCTCCCTGGTGTACAGTACTAAGACTGTTTGGTTTTTAATAATTTATACTCCATCCCCTGACATGGGTTTTCATTTTTCAGATAGGACGGCCCCTCCTCGTCCCTTCCCCTACTACAACGGTCCTGATGAAGACCCCGGCAAAGGACTAAATTGATCCTAGAAATAGGGGTCGAAACGTCGACACCTCTATACTTTGGGACATCCGGCACATTTCCAGTACTCGATTGATTTGTACATGTGACCGTGGAATGCCCCGCCACTTTTGAAACACTTGCCCAATATTTGCCTTAATTGATGTAGGCCGTTTTGGTTTTTTGGAATAACTTGCATTTCCTTGTTGATTGTGTATATGTACAGTATGTTTAAGTCTGTGTACTATCTTTATAATCTTTCACACAACCTTTGAGCACACCCCCCTTCCCCCCTCCCCCTCTTGGGGCCCTTTCAAATTTTCGATTTCTCGTTTTCATTTCTAAATGATTACACACATTGCTTTAAATTGTTATTCTGTGTTGTTGAATAAATGACAACATCTTTGTCCTTTGAGTACCATCTTAGTTCTCTTTGACTTTCTATTGTTTGTGCAGAAATAATTTCCCTCCCACGGGGACCCCTCTATACATTTACTACATTTCCAAATTAGACAACACACTCCCTACCATGTAAGCTAATATATCTGCATTCCAAAAAATGGCCCATCCTCTTGAAGTGTGGGCAGAAGATACAGAGGGGCACTCCCATCAAAATGACTTTAGGATTGTGAGTGTCCTAGAGCAGGCAGAGTGGATGTCCCCAACCCAGGTTGTGGTGACTTGGTCCTGGATCCTGAATTCCGTATCCCGCAATATGAACTATCCACCTGTTTTGCTATGGAAAGGGTAAGTCCCTGGCACCAGACCCGCTTCCCGGGGCTCCCCCAAGCCTCATTATTGCCCGCATCTTCAAATTTGCTGATTGCAAAGTAATCATCAGAGCCTCTTGAAAGCAAGAGGTCTTGCTGAGTAACTCATCCAAAGTTATGATCTTTCCAGATTACACACTTAAAGTCCAACAGCAAAGACGCGCCTTCCTGATTTTCAAACAAAAACTGCAAGCACTACAACTTCAATGCATGCTGCTTTTTCCTTCGTGACTGGAGGTCATTTTCCAAAACAAAACTTTCTTCTTTGATACTCCAGAATCCACCTGGAAGTGGCTGGAGGAGAGGCACAATCTCCGGCATGATGCACCACAATTGTCCACGCCCTGAGATATCCCTGTGGGGGGAAGCAGCTGTTGTAATGGTCCCAATGAACTCTGAGACAACATCACTCCACAGAAGGCTCCGCTGACAGCCCTAGACCTTGTCGTCCGGTGTCTCTGGAATCTGAACCCACAGGCAGACATCTTATCTCCTCATAATCAATGACTGGTGCCTGGTGCCTTCTGCACCCACCTTGTACTCACCTGGATTTAACAACTTTGGCATGAATCGGAATGACTTTTCCCAGCCTACCTCAGAACATTCCTTTTTAGGGTTGAATTTTGAGGATAGTTTGCGGGTATGGTGAAGAGAAACAACATTGGGCTTTGGTCACAGTGTTAAGTACAGTTCATAGTTTCTTCCACATCAGATATTTCATGTTTTCGAGGTATGGAGATGAGGGTTTCTTGCTACTGTTCTTTTTTCTCATTGTGTGCAAAGTCCGGTCAGACACCACTACGCAACCTCACGACCGACCTTGAGTGCCAAGCACTTCTCACTCCGGCCCCCTATTACGACATACGCTCATCCATGTGATTGACCCAGTTAACACAGAGGGAGGAGGCACTGTCTGCCTCTTGCCATGGAATGTCAATTGTATCTTAGACCTATTCAAGAGAAGTGTGGTGTTGAAAACGTCACACAACGGACATGCTCCTTCTTCAGGAGATGCACTTGGTGTCCAGTATTAACTCGGATGGGATATTTGCAGGTGTTTCGTAATGGCTTCACTAGAGGGTCACAGCAGTCAGCTATTCTGATCCATAGCAGACAATCTGTGAAAGCCATGAAAATATTTAGCACGATAACCAAGGCCGATATGTGGCACTATTAGGTATCCTTATTGCCTGACCTTTTGTGGTGACCAGTATCTGTGGCCCTTCCACACTCACACCAGACTTTCTTAAAACCCTTGGTGAACTAACGGCTCAGTTTTTGATGGGACCCTGGCTACTTGTGGGGGCCTTAATGGAGTGGTGGACTGGAGACTGGACAGATCTACTTGGACAGGTGGGGAGAGGAACCATGGACTAACCGGACTGGCGCGATTTATAAAGGAAATGGGCTTGTCAGATAAGTGGAGGGCCTACCAACACCAAATACGAGGATACAACTATTATTCTAGGCCCCACCTAGTGTTTTCCTGTTTTCATTATTTCCACCTTCCAAATCTTGAATCCCACAGGATTTTAGACATACATATTAATGCTAGAACGTTACCTGGAAATAAACACAATGGCTCAGTGTGCCAACAGAGACACTCTGGGAGGAGCTAAAGACCTTGATATGGGAGGATATCATTATCCACATTTCAGGTACACGTATGAGGCATAGAAAGAGACGACAGACCTTGAGATCCACATTTTAGAGTTAGGTGCAGAATAAGAGTTGTCTCAGTGTCCCTTTACGATTAAGGATTTCTTGCACAAGCAGACAAGCCTTCGGCAAATGCTCCTTGATGAGGCACAAACAGCATGGCTCGGCACACAGAAACTCACCTCAGAGCAATATTACACAAGGGGAGCTGGGGGAAACCCTGTCCCAACTCCTATCTGGTAAGACTCCAGGGCTCAATGGCTAGCCAGTGGAGGACTTTAAATAATACAGAACTCTATTTCGTGGCCAACTACACAAAGTCTTTCTAAAGGCCAAGGAGACATGCATGCTCCCTCCAGAGTTTTGACTAGCTGAAATTGTGGTCATACCTAAACCCAGTCAACCGCTCAACTGCTGTTCTCCATACCCCTCCGTTTCCATTTTGAACATGGGGGTCAAAATCTGGGCTAAGACCTTAGTTAACTGGTTGATGCTATTAACAGCTACTCTGGTCCACCCAGATCACAATATTTGACGTATCTAGAACGCATTGGCAAACAGGATACCAGGGACTCATACATTTCCTCTGGGTGGATGTTCATAAGGCTTTCGACTCAGTCCGTTGGGATTACCTGTTCTGTTTATTTCTCAAACTGATCTTTGGCCCTAAATTTATCAACTATATCCAATTACTATACACTGACCCAAGGGCTAGAGTGAGGGTGGGAGGGCTCACTGTTGTTTTTTTTTATAATTTGCAATCATGATAGTACCCCTGATGGGGTAGATGAGGATAGATGTCTTGGTCAGTGGACTAGAATGGGTACCTCAGGTTTCGGGCGGGAAAGCAATGTATGCCGATGACATTCTGATGATCCTCAAGAGTTCCGACCCCGATCCTCCAGATCCTTAAAATCTTTGGTAATTTCTCTGAACTCACTTTTGTTTCAAATCTGTTTATTGAATATACTTTGAACAGGGAAAGTCAAAAGAAGGTAGAAATCAAAATACATTCCAAATAACATAATACACAGTTGGAGCCTTGTAAGGAACAGACATTACAGTATAGACCAAAATGGGGTATGGGACCAATAAAAGAAAAGGGAGGAGGTAATGCGCTGTATCCTTGGCTTGGGTTACAAGTAAACATTGTTTTTGAAAAGAAGACCTCCATTAAATAACGCACAATTTTGTGGGAGTCTTATGGGCCCCACCCTAGTGGAGAGATGAAGTGAGCGAGGTTTATGCATGTCTATGTGGTACTTTATACATGTATTCACGGCTACTATTATTGTTAGCAGATTTTGGGAATAGTGGATGTATACCTCAACCGACAAACAGGGAAGGGGTAGACGGGCCCCAGGTAAAGGGGAAAGGAAGGGGAGGATGCATTCAGGTTGTCGTTGGGATGGGTGATTAGAGCCTCTTGGGGTGGGGAGAAAGACATCCCCCTACAGTTCCAATAGAGCAGGGGAAGCCAGCTGCAGACCTCTAGAATGGGTTACGAGGGGGTCATCAAAGAGCTGTAAAGCTCTCAGACGAGGAGAGACCAAGCAAGAATGCTCTATCTGGGAAAAATGCTGAATTAATGCCTGCCAGGTGCGAGTGAATTTAGTCAATTTTTGGAAGTTAACTTTCCCGAAATAAACAAATACATTTTTACACTCTTTCACGTTTTCCAGCACCTGTTTCTTCACTCTTTGAGGTCTATTGTTATAATGCTCAATTTCTTCATACAGTGTACCCTGTTTTTGTTACAGCCTTGAGAAAGCCCTGGCGCCACTCGCCAAATAGGGTGAAACACATGTCGGCTGTCCTCTATTCTGTGTTCAATAAAGCTATGAAAATTTATATCGAGAATGGAATTCTTAAAGGAGATGAATGAACAAAATATGTAATAACTGAGTAATAACCACATACAAAAGAATGGATTTATCCATGCTATACTAAACACCAGTTATTTAAAATACAAAAGAAGGTATGCTCAAACCCAATTTCAAGCGAGTGAATTTAGTGTCTGTATGATTAATATAGGCGGTAAGTAGCTCAAGGGCCAGAACGTGCCATAAGCGGAGAAACCATGTGGCAGTAGGTGGGGTGGGTAGGTTTCTTCCAATATAAAGCTATGAATTGCTCTGCTGCTCCTAGCATTTGTGTTAATAATCGCCAATCAGAGTGGATCATAGCTACCAATGTTGAAGGTCTGATACCTAGCAGGGTCACTATCAGAGAACCAGGAATAGGGAATCCCACTGTGTCTTTGATATGTCTAAGGATTTCTTTCCAAAATAGCGTCAGATTGGGACAGAATCACCAGATGTGAATGAGGCCTCCTCTATCTCCCTGACACCTCCAACAGGTTGGGGGAAAGCCCGGTATCATCTGCTGATACGAGCAGGAGTAAAGTACTATCACGTCATATGCTTGTAAGCCGACTCGCGCTGTGGGATGCTTTGGTAGATTTTTGGGATATCTCGCCACAGTCGGTCCCAGCTCTCTTGGGGGGATTTGTTTGCCAAGATCTATATTCCATTGTTTTTGATACGTGTGGGGTTGAAGTTGTTGCAAGTGTTGCAGAACTTTATAAGTGTGAGAGATCAATCCTCTCGTGCCCTCAAAGTTGTGAACTGGAGTCTCAAAGGCAGTGAGCTGCCTGGTTGCTCCTTGTGTGTAGGTGGGGGAGAGTAGCCAGTGGTGAAGTTGATAATATTGGATCTGTGCCCTGTCGGTAAGGTGGAATGATTTTTTGCACTGGTCAAAAGTGATGAATTTGTGACCCTGGAATAAGTCATGTACTATACAGCACTTTCCATCCATCCAGGCACTAAAGACTCGAGGTTGCAAAGCAGGAGGAAAGATGGGGTTACGTGCTATGGGGGTGTTAGGGGAAGGGAAAGAGGTCAGGCCCGAGATATCGCCAGTTTATCGCATATGTCTAAGACCGGTCTTTTGTGAGTGGCTATGTATGCACTACGGGGCGAGCCCCACGAGGAAGCCAGACTGGGTCCCACAGAGGTCTACATGCCACCGCTCGGTCCATATAGAACTAGTGCTTTTCACTCTGCCGAACCTACCATACTGCGATGTATCGAAGGTGGCAGGGCCAATAATACTCAAGAAGATTAGGGCATGCTAGCCCCTCCCGGTCTGGGGGCAGCAGCTGGACTTTATTGGAAATGCATGGACGAGACCTGCCACAGATAAAGTTGGTTAAATCTTGTTGGAGAGACAGGATATCACTTTGTGGAATTGGGGTAGGGAGGGCTTGGAATAAGTATAGTATCTTTGGGAGGAGTGACATTTTGACTGTGTTAATGCTTCCTAACCAGGAAAGGGGAAGGTTACGCCATCTGCGGATCTCTTCCTGTATAGCGCATCTATATCTAGGCCAGTTGGCTTGAGTCCAGGAAGAAAGCGAAGAGGTCAGGTCCAGACCTAACTATTGCATTGTCTTCTCAGACCATTTTAAAGGGATCAGGTTTTGTAGTTCTCTTATCTCCGAGGTCGGTAGGGTAAGATTCAGGGCATGGGATTTGGCTAAGTCGATCATAAAACCTGGCGTGCCCTCAAAGGAGCGCAAGAGAGCAGCTAGTTCTGGGAGAGGTGAGGACGGAGTAGTTAGGGAGAGGGGGAGGTCATCCATGAATAAAGAAATCTTGTGTTCGTGTCCTCCCAGGAGAATGTCCGAGATGGCGGGCAAACGGCAGATTGCGATCGCCAGAGGTTCCACCACTAGGCCAAATAGGGGTGGAGATAACGGGCACCCTTGCCTGGTGCCATGATATATATTGGGATGGGGGAGGTGAGACGGGCATTATTGCGAATGCGTGTGGTCAGCTGCATGTATAGGGTCATCAGCCTGGAACTCATGATAGGGCCAAGCTCTGTTTGTTTTAGGACCTTCCTAAGAAAGCGCCAGTCTACCCGGTCAACGGCTTTCCCAGCATCTAGTGACACCAGGCAAGCAAGTATATCTCTATAGTGGACTTTTTCGATGAGATGGGCTTTGCAGAGGATGTTATCGGCCCCTGGCGATGGTGAATAAATCCAACCTGATCCGGGTCTATGATACCCGGCAGATAGGGTTCCAAGCGATTTGCGAGGATCTTTGTATAAATCTTCGCTTCTGTGTTTAGTAGGGCAATGGAACGGTACGAAGTCCACAGGGATAGTCTTTCCCGGGCTTCGGAACAAGCACTATCTAAGCCTCTGACTTAGTTGGAGTAAGGCCAGTGGCGTCCGTGAAGTTATTAAAAAGCTAATGAAGATGATCTTGAAGCTGCGGGTAGAAAGTGCTGTAAAAGATAACAGGAATACCGTCAGGTATTTCCCTGTTGGAAGCTGTTCCAGGGCTTTTGCTATTTCCTCTTTTTTGGTTCTTCTAGAAGGTTCATATGATGAAGGCTGATAGGTTCACAGGGGCTGAAATCAAGAAAGGCCGTAATATCCTCTGGGGGACAGGGTTCGTCCGCATACAAATCTCTGTAGAAATTTGAAAGAGTTAAGCTCTTGTCAAGATCCGATATGGCCCAAGTACCATCTGTTTGCAGAAGTTTAGATATGTGAGCTTGCGGGGTTTGGGCCCGTAAGCACCGGGCTGGGCATGCCCCAACCTTGTCTCCCTGTGTGTAAAACTTTTGTTTGAGAGCGAGCAAAAGGCACTCTGCTTTATTATTGCGGTGTAAGCGGAGCTGGCCTCGCAACAGGAAGTCATATCCTCTATCACGATAGCCAGATCTCGGGATTCACGCCTTGTAGAACCAATCTTCACTGATGATATCAAAGCCCTAAAACGCAAGGATCACCAACAACCCTCCCTTCACAATAAACAGCAGCTGGCTCTGTTTCTTGTGAAGGGAGGGTTGTTGGTGATCCTTACGTTTTAAGGCTTTGATATCATTAGTGAAGATTAATTCTACAAGGCGTGCTTCCCGAGATCTGGCTATCGCAATAGAGGATATGACTCCCCGGATGGTCGTGTTAAAAGCATCCCATCTGACAGCTTCCAAAGTATCAGAGGTATCGTTTGTGATGAAAAAGGCCTCGATCTCTTTCCGGAAACCTGCTAGATTGGCTGGATCACGAAGGACCTGGGGAGGTAGTCTCAAACTGGGTGGAGTGATACGCTGGGGATTGAGAGGTTGAAGTGATATCGAGATATGGGCATGGTCAGATAGTGAAATGTCGGATATTTCTGCGGCGACTAATAATTGGAGCAGGGGAAGGGAGAGAAAATAATAGTCAATAGTGAGTATGATCGGTGTGCGTAGGAGAAGAATGAGAAGTCTTTGGAGTCAGGGTGCAAATATCTCCAGGCATCAACTAGCCCTAAGTCAGTAATGGTGTTTATAAGAGCTGCGGACATGGCACTAGTACCCTGATATATGCGTCCGCTACGGTCCCAGTCAGGATCCCACACCAGGTTAAAATCACCCCCAAGAATAATCGCTTCTTTAGACAGTTTTAACAGGCCACTTAGGTGTGAGCGCAAGAATAGGTCTTAAGTCTGATTAGGGGCATAAATATTTAAGAGGGTTAGAGGGTTAGAGGTCGCGTGCCCCAGTGTATTTGCATTTTAAGAAACCGCCCTTCCGCGTCCCCTATCATCTTAGGGACTTTCCCAATCAGACCAGCCTTAAGTAGTATGGCCACTCCGGCCGTTTTACTGGAAGAACAGGCCCAGTGTTGTGTTGGATACTTAGGATGTTAATGTTAATCAGACTTATTGAGCGCACGAATATCAAGAGTGTCAGTGGAGAGAAGGTTGGTCTCCTGAAGGAATATAATATCAGGGTACTGGAGAAGAAGGTACCACCAGATCTGGCATTTCTTATTTGGGGAGTTAAGTCCCCTAACGTTTAGGGAGAGGAGTTTAAAAAGATTAGTAATCGTCGGCCCGATAAGATGACCCGCGTGACAAGCCCTTCAAAAGTGACATTGGGGGAGGAGCCAGGTCGCGGACCAAGATAGCCGCTCGGGCTCCCGGCTCCGCCGGCCGCGGTCTCCCGCCACCACATCTAGCGCCCTAGCTAGCGCCTTTCTTGTGCTCCCGTGCTGCGGAGATGTAGCGGTGCCGATCTACGCGCGTCCGAGCGCTCTGGCAGCTTCCTAGCCTGAGATGCGCCGCCTTGAAGTTTGCGGCCCGCCCCTGCCTGCAGCCGGGGTCTGGGGTACTCAACTGCCCGGCCACTAACACAACAACAACGGCAGAGCGCGTGGCGGAAGTGCCGGTCTGGGAGGATGACGACCCGGCCTTACGTGATTAAGACGGCGATTTTCATGTACCGCCGCAGCAATGTTTGGATTCGATTTGCTGCTTTCCCCTGATTATCGGAGCAACGACCCCCCCCTCCAGCTGGTCATTATGTGTGTGTGCGCCCTGCGAAGATTGTGTCGATCCCGATGGCGGTGAGTGTCTCCTGATGCCCATGCTGGGACTGTGTGCCCGCTAATTGATCAGCGACCCCGGGACACTCTCCGCCTGCCGATACTGATCCTTCACTGATCGGCTGGGGCCACGAAAATGTTGCGATCAGACACATGGGGCGGACTGGCCTGGTGCGCTGGAGCCTTGCTGGATACGAGGATTGTCGCTACTGGGGGTGTGATGGAGAACCTTCAGCTGGGGGATAGCATGGCGGCCATTGTTTACTTGCAATTTGCGCGGCGGGATCAGATGGAGACCGCGGGGAGAGACCTGGATGCTGTGATGCGTGGGGTCTTCCAGGCGTAATGACTTCTGCCCTGATAAGCGGATTGCTGGATGTAGTGTGCCATGTTGATCGCTGACAGTCGGCTCACGGGTGCTTCCGGAACTTGGTGGTCTCGGGGCTAGCTGGTGTCATCCTATGGGCCCACGCTCGGCAGAGAGTTGGTGGCGCTGAGTGTTGTCCAGTCATCACAGCGGAGGCTGAATATCCGACGATGGTACCTTTAATGGGTGCATTACCCGGTTCTACTGACTAACTGATCAACGGCGGCGGGTGGAGGTGGCGCTATGGCAAGCCCTTTTTCCCTCTGTTCTGGGCGGATGTTGAGGATTGACACCATCTCTCACGCTCACTGATGACCCCCTGGACAGTTGGACAGCTACGTCCTCCGAGCAACATCATTGTGTACTATCGTGACTTTGGCAAGATATCCTCTTCCCAGTCGGGTACTTTGATCCACCTACACCTGTGACGGCGAGATTGGGTTGCAATCGTAAATTGGTCTGGGCGGGCCTGGGTTGAGTGTTGTAATGCTATTTCAGTGCGATCCGGTGCGGGACTCTCTACCTATGTTATGATGGCGCTAACGGCAGACTGGCAGGGATTGTACCCACTCATTCTACGTGTAATGTATTGCATTCAGGCTTACTGTTTGGAGTGGGTGTCTTCTGTGGTGGGGGGGGGGGGGGGCGGCGTGGGCTGGGGGTCTGTCCTGGTTTCCTCCTCCGTTTTCCCCCTTTTTTTCTTTCTTTTTTCTGCTTCTCTCCTTTAGATTTTAATTTAAGTCGAGCTATAGCTCTATTCTGCTTTCTTCTACATTTCGGGTTCCGTAACGGGCGACAGGCACGTTGCTGAGGGGGAGGCCGTAGCCGGAGGCAGGGGTGCAGGGTGGGGAGTTTCGGGGGGGGCACTACTGTTTTTCTTTTTTCTTTTTCGTTCCTAGGGCCCCTTTGTTCTTACCTGTTATTCTTGGCTTTCCCTTTATTCCTTGTTCTTTCCTTTTTCTTTGTAACCAAGCGATGGGTTGTTTATCGTACGTTTCTCTGGTCCGAATCACGAGGGGCGATGTTTCTTGAAACAGACTTAAGTTGCAGCGGGCATGTACTGTATTGGTGTGCGAACTGTACTGTTCATTGTCTATCCTGTTTAATACGCATTAGTATCGACGCCTTGTCTTTATTAGTCCTGCTGCGAAGATCCTGATTACAGACAGCCCTTGATGTATTGATTGTTCGATTGTATGGCATCCTATCCTGGTTTTCCCTCACCTTTAAAAAAAAAGAAACCTTATCCATCCTGGTACCTATATGGTGCGATCACTATCCTGAGTTGCAATGGGGCAATGGGGAGGCGAAATGCTGAGTACTTATGGCTTTTATTGATTTGCTGCCCGTTATTGTAACTGCTTTGTGTATCAATAAAGGTTCACCAAAAAAAAAAAAAAGTGACATTGGGATCCCAACCGCCCACCCGGAGAGTTCCTGATACAGTAGAGCGGATAAAAACATGTGTAAGGCAGTTGGAACAACAAGGTGTCTCCGAACAACAGCCAAACTCCCAAGGCTGGAAATACCCGACCAAGTCACCCCCAGCAGAAGCGCATCCAAGGGATAAAGACATGAGGGAGAAGGAAGGGAGGGGGGTAATGTTCCAAACAGGGTACGACCAACAGGGCTTAACAAAGTCAATGTCTACAAGGAACAGTCCACTGTCCAAAGGACGGGCCATTCTGAAGTAGTCACTATTCAAGGGGACACTGTAAGCATGGGGGAGGTGGCAGGCGCAGGCAGTTCCTTAGGTATCCGCTTCCAACAGCCCACTGTAGAATGACACCTAGAAGTCGCCGCCGCCGGTCCACCTCTGGGGAAGTCGAGAGCCGGTATCATAGTGGGCAAGTACGAGAACAAAAGTCTCAAGTCGATGCTAACCTTGAACAAGTGCCCGATTTGGAGGGCCCACGCCTCCCCAGTATGTTAAAATAGTAAAGCATATTGTAGGTAATTAAGTTCTCTCTATCTTGTCCAAACTCTAGGGCGCTATATTGAATCTTGAAGGTTTAAAGAGCCGAGCATCCCCTGTCTGTGTCATTCCTTGTGTTTAGTTGATCAAGGCTGCTGGGAAGAGTCGCTCAAAGACAGGATGTGATTAATAATCTCCTGTTTAGCTGGGAGGAGTCCCATTCCCAGATGCGTCGCCTGTTTTTGGGCCGCAGGACAGTAGACCATTCCTGGTGGGGGGGTTTTCCAGAGCACCCATGTGGGGAGGACGGACTTCCATCTTCGGGATCCAGCGGGAGATGAAGTAGCTGTTTCGCTTAACTCAATGAGCGGAGGGCGCTTCAATGGCCCTCCCAGGTGAATATCAGTGCGAATGGATGACCCCTCTGTTATTTGATATTAAGATCGCAAAGCTTGTCTGTGACTGGCTTAAAATCTCTTCACCTCCGGAGGGTGGCAGGAGCTATGTCTTAAAAAATTTGAATCTTTTAGCCGTTATAGGATAGGGTCTTAGCTCCCTCGATCTTTTTCAAGATGGCTTCTTTTTCGATGAAGAAGTGGACCCATGTGAGTGTGTCCAGGAAGAAGTCTGGGTGGCCTCTGGGACCAGGGACACAATGCGCTCTGTCCAGGAGGGGTGGGGATGCGTCCTCGTTCTAACGGATTGCCTGGAGAAGGTCCGCTGTGAAGGCCATGATGTCTTTGCCTTCAGCCCCGAAAGGGATTCCTCTGATGCGCTTTTTATTACACCTAAGTCAATTCTCCAGGTCCTCCTGCTTGTGCTGTAAGCTAATGTTTTTGTCTTCTAGCTTCACCATCCGTCCCCATAGGCTCTTGTGGTCCTCTGACCTGGCCTCCATGGTGCGCTCGAGATCATCCACACGTCCACCGATTTCTGTGACATCCCTCCTGCAAACCAGACTTGAAATCTTGTTTAAGTGACCCTATTTTGGCCTTAATTTCTTGGAGGGATGAGCTCATAAAGGCCTATGTAATAGGTGTGTCGGGTTGATCCCTTTCCGTCGCAGACTCTAAAAAGAGAGTTGCTTGTTGTGGCAACTGGTTGGATTTAGGCCACAGGGAGGTTATCAGATGGTCTCTAATCAAGGTGGGTTCCAGCTCCTTATTTTTTTTGTTTTTGGCGGGCATAGCTGAGTATTTCTCCTTGACGGCGCCTCAACAGCTCCAAATGAGGTATCGCTTTAGCGTAGAGATGATGCAGCCAATAATGTGTCAGGTTCAGCTGTGGCCCACACTGCACAGGTTCACCCCAGTAGAGGACTATAATCGGTGGGGGGAGGGATGTAAATGTGTCTTCAAGGCAAGACGCCGGATCCAGGTCACCCCGCTGTCCTTTCGCAAGCCTTCAGAGCTGCCAATAATATTTATTGACTCTCCCCTAACTCCAACATGATCTCCTGGTTAGTCTCAGGCCAGCAAGCGGGCCAGGGGTGCTGTGCTTGGGATAGGCTAGTGAGAATGGCGTCCCATGCTCAAGGCAGGATCAACAGGGGGCCCCAATTAGCCAACAGATGAAGTCAGGAGAAGTAGGGGATCCCCAGCCCTCAGATCCCAGAAAACCTGCTCCCCCTAGGCCTCACCCAAAGAGGCTCGTGTTTTCACCAGCGATGGCGAGCCTCCAGTGTGGCTGTAGACCTCCCTGGGTCCATCTGGCTCTGCAGCAGTACTCAAGTGCGGGGGGCTCGCACCACCTCCAAGCAGTAAGTCAGAGTCTCAGGTAATGATAGGTCCACCGGAGAGGCACTCAGATATATTGGAAGCAGGCCCACTCCGGTCCCCTCAGTTGAACAGTTCTGCTTTAGTTAGGGGGCATAATGCATACTGCCAATATTGAGGTGTCCTCCAGGGCTCATAGGCTCTACAGCTGGGCAATTATGGCTACGTGCTCTCCAGAGCGCGCGTCTCGTTGCATTAGCCTCCCATACCTGGAAGACTGCTCAACGGGAGGCTCAGGCATTTCCCATGGCTCATGCTGCCGCAAAGGTCCCGGAGTTAGATTTTGAGGGCCAAAGACTATTCCCCGCCCCAAGCCCTCCCGACAGCTCCCCAGGGCACAGGGCAGCCCTCCCGACTACTCCCCAGGGCACAGGGCAGTCCACCAACCAGGCTGGGGAATAGAGTCTTGCGCCCCCACCCCAATGGTCAAATGGCGGTGGGGTGGTTGGCAGCAGCTCCCCTCGGCGGCAGGCCGCGATCAATCCGATGTCCATGGGGTGAGGCAGGTCCCAACAAGCAAAGGTCGCCTACTTCCTATCGCAGTCCCCCGCATTCGGAAGGCAGCTCCGCAGGTGGTTCTGATGGCTCTCCCTGTGCACACCACCGCAGGCGTGCCGGGTTCTGGAACCAGGGCCCGAGGGATCGGGATCTCCCTGGCAATCCAAGCAAACTTAAGAGACTCTACGGGCGAAGCAATAAGTCAGCGAGCCCAGGACCAAGGGCAAGGAAAAGATTCCTTTCTGTCGCTCCCAGGCCAAGATGGCGGAGGCGGGCTCAACAGCGGCTCCCTTCGATAGCAGTCCGCAGCCCCCACGGTGCCAGCAAAGCCACTACCGAGCAGGTCGGAGCTCCCTCTGTCATTTCTGTAGTGGGATTGTCAGCGAGTCCGGCGGCCTGGTTTTTAAGCTTTAACAGGAAGCGGTGGAGCGGAGACTCAGCAATAAACATCTCAATCCATTCACGTCCTGGCCACGCCCGCCTAAACTCACTTCTAATATGGGCAAATCCCATGGTCTCCCCCTCCACTCTTTGCAGGGCCACTGACTTACAGATTTTATGGGAGGGCTTTAAACACCTAGGGGTGTATGTAACGAAAGACTCTAAATGTTATTAGTCAACATACAACAGGGATATTGCGACGCTGAACATGACCTCTTACTATAGGGCACCTCACCTTAAAATAGGAAACAAATGGTGGTTCGACACTGCGGCAGACCCTGCAAATGCAGCAGAGAAGTGGGCAATGTGGGGCACCCCCCTTTTGCATTTGCTGTACGGTGGGGCTCTCCCTGAAACCCTTTCACCAGCCACAAGAATGGCACTTAAAATTTGGAGAGATACCCAGAGAGCTCTCAAATGGGTAGGCCGCTTGAAGAGAGAGACTCCGCTGTGGTATGGGACCCTGCTGCAGCAAGTCTCTGCATTACAGTGCTTTAAGCAATGGGACCTGAACGGCATCTCCAAATGGATGATGTCATGTCAGGTCAAACGTTGAAACCCTTCAAGGAACTGCAGACTGAATAGGATCTTGACCGTTCACAATTCTTTAGGTATCTGCAGCTAAGGTATGCACTCATGCCTTATAAAACAGGGCTCAGAGACATACCAGACCACAGTCACTTGGAGGGCAGGATTCTCCTCAAAAGGTTGACTAATCACAACATTTCCCAAATGTATCGTTCCATGGTGATTAATTCACTGAACTCATTTGACTGACAGCGGGAGGCTTGGGCCGGGGTCTTAAGACAATTCTCCAATGACGCCTGGAGAGTAGCATGAGCCTCTCCCTGTGAAACAGCAAAAGCCTCACAATTTTAACTCATACAGTGGAAACACCTACATAGGGGTTATTATACACATGATGTGGAGAATGGGAGCTGTTGCCTCAACAAATTGTTTGCGATCGGATACAAAAAAACGAGAACTTCCTCACACAGTTTGGGCACATGAAAATGTATCCCCTTTTGGGAGGAGTTACTGGCATGCCTGGGGAGTGTGTTGGGCTAGATATTACAAAGAGATTTAAAAAAAAAATTTTTTTAATTTATTGCGATTTTATATAGCGCAAACTTTACCCGAAGTTGTCGTAACGCTTTACATAAGAACCAGTTGCAAAACACAAGGAGTTAGGATTACATGCGTTACATAAAAGATACAAACAGAAAAAATTGCACATGTACAAGATGTAGAGTCACACAAGGAAGAGATACAAACAGAAAGAAAAATTGCAAATGTACAAGTAGTAAATTCACTCAAGGAAGAGATACAAACAGAAAGAAAAATTGCAAATGTACAAGTAGTAAAGTCACACAAGGAAGAAATACAAACAGAAATAAAAATTGCATATGTACAAGTAGTAAAGTCACTCAAGGAAGAGATACACATGGATATACTCTAAGAGTCACATAGGAATGGTAGAGATTACAAAGGTCTACTGCATATACTAGTGATTAGAGTTATCTCTATATACATATATATACACATAGTAAATATTCTCAGGTCAAGACCCAAAAAAAATAAAAAATAAGGAGAGCAGAGTTCCATTAAGTGGGGTCGGAGGGCGGACGCAGTCACAGCACCAAGGGAGGGTGGGAGGGATACAAGGGTATGGAGAAAAGGCAAAACAGAAAAGGGAAGAAACATTTGAGGATCGTCAAGGGGGAAATGAGGGAAAAGCGTAAAGGACGAGGGAATGGACAAGATGGCGGGTCAGGGTCCAGAGAAAAGCGGCCGAGAACAGCAGCAAAATGTCGGCCAGGACAAAAGAAAAAGTAAAGAAGTCCATAAGAGTCTGTGGCGGGACAGGCGGCTCCGATGAAGAGTGTTCTCTGGGGGCCTGCAGTGGGTATGTTCCGGAAGGGGCTGCGGTGTGCCAAGCAATATAGCTCGGGACTGGAGGGTAGACATGTCCAGGGTTAAATCGCAGGACCGCCATCACTCACTGCAGGCTCCGGTTTCCACAGGCCCCGGTTTCCAGCCATGGTTTACACTGAAGTGGTTCCTCGCAGGCTACTCGACGCAATCCCCACTCCTCCCGGTCGGGGGGGGGAGAGCCGCCAGCTCAGACTCCACAGCAGCGAGGCATCTCTGCCAAACCAGCGGCCATGTTAGTAAAAGCTCAGTGGGCGCTCCCTCCAGAAAGTCGGAGGGTGCAAGCAGGTCATCCGGATCATTCCTGGGGTCCGCAATGCGAGGATACTGGCCATCCATCTCCACTTCTTTCCTCTCTCTCTGACTGCTTTCTCTACACCTCTCCTCCCTCCGTTTCTCACTATCCCTCCTCCAAGAGATGTTTTCAGGCCTTGCAAAATGGGCTCTGGCCCCCGACCCCAGCCTTTCAGGGGCCCCTTAAAGACCTGGTTCTGTTCTCCAAACAGGCCTTTCCTGATGACCTTGAATGATTTTAAACACAGTTTGTTTTCATATATTTGTATTACAGGTGGATGGCATGGATTGTGCGCTGTGATGTCAGTGAGCTGCTGCTGAGTCATTGGACACACTTTAGAGTCTGGAGCAGTCTGATTGGATCATGAGTCACAACTGGTCTGAGCAGGGGCCCCAAATTCTTTGGTCCAGGGGCCCTAAAATCTTTAAGATGTCCCAGCATCCCCCTTTCTCTCCTTATTTTATTTATTTATTTAATTTTATTTAATGCGATTTTATATAGCACAATCTTTACCCGAAGGTGTCAGAGCGCTTTACATAAGAACCAGTTTCAATACATGAGGATTTAGGATTACGTGCGATACATAAAAGATACAAGCAGAAACAATTGCAAATGTACAAGTTGTAACGTCACACAAGGAAGAGAGTCACTCAAGAAAGCGATACAAATGGATAAACTCTAAGCGTCACATAGGAATGGTAGACAGTACAATGGTCTACAGCATATACTAGTGATTAGAGTTATCTCTATATACATATATATACAAATAGTAGATTTGGGTGGGAGTAGGGAGGGTGGGAGGGATACAGGGGTATGGAGAAAAGGCAAATCAGAAACATTTGAGGATTGTCAAGGGAGAAGGGTAAAGGCCGAGGGAACGGACAAGATGACGGGCCAGGGTCAGGAGTAAAAAGTGGCCGAGACCAGCAGCAAAATGGCAGCCAGGACAAAAGGGAAAAAAAAGTAAAGAAGTCCATGAGAGTAACCCAGTGAGTATGACCCAAAGTGCCAGGAGAAGTCCGGGGGGGGGGGGTGGTACATAGTTAAAGCAAATCAAAGTCGGGAAGGGAGAGGAGGCATGTGGGCTCGGGTCCACTGGATCAACGCCGAAGACCATCAGCCGGTCGTGGCTCCCGCGCCCCCAAACCTGAGAAAAGTTCACTGGGGTCCCAGAAGTCGATGAAGAGGCGAGGGAAAATCCAGAAAGATACCCTGCATGGGGAGGCAGTGGGCGGCAGGCAGCCAGTGGGGGCACATTAACACAATGGAGATAGACACTGACAATTACCGCACCACACTGCTATGAATTGGGACTAATAGTGGCAAAAACAGACATTGCTAAGGCCTGGAATGGCACAGAGCCTCCATCCCTGGAGAGGTGGAAGTCTCTGCTGGACCAATGCATGAGCATGGACATCCCATTTACAAATCCAGAGGCTGCCTGCAAAAATCCTATTAAATTATGGGCTGAGGGGCGCCAATATCAGGGTATCGACCTCCGATGAATTGTGGACACCCATTGTTTCCTCGAGGACGAAATTCAAACTTATAACAATAAGGCAAAAACTGGAGGACTCGGAGGGGAGGGGCGAAGTAGTAACCCATATACTGAGGTGGGCAGATTGAGTGCTGTGGGGGGCTACTACTGTGATGGCAACTCTATGGCTTATTTACCCAGACCACTTCTGTTTTGTGGCTCCATTCTTAATTGAAATGTTTGACAAGAAAACCAATAAAATGTTTTATAAAAAAATACTGTGGTGAGCTTGTGGTCACAAAGGATGTCTAGTGGTGAGAACTACACTGCTGAATTAGGAAAAATGGTGTATTGAGCTCATGGCCATCCTAGCTTTAGAATGAAATAAAAGGCTTGAGCGTGAGTCTAGTGTGCACCCGAGAGCTGTTACAGTCAAGAAAAATGCATCCTTCGCCCGGCGACAAAGAAAACTGTCATGCCCCCTACTTCTTACCAAGTGGTCCGAGTAAAGATGGCTTCTGGCATTGCAGCCTAAAATCCAGTAAACATACTGAAGAGAGAGGAGTTTGGGATCGTCTGCACCATCCACAGATTCAAAAGACGAAGCAAGGGCTACAGGAACCGGCTGTAGCAGTGACAAAGACTTGGAGCAACCTCCAACAGCAGCCACCTCTGTGGCAGCTGCCTCAAGGGACACTAAGAGGCCTGTCCCAAAGTGGGGACAAGGTTGATGAGAGGCAGGTTGTGATATATGAGAGTCTGTCACACATTCTAGGTCAACAGCAAATGAGGGCAATAACCTGCAAGGACCTCGGACCCCAATTAAAAGCTGCAACCGAACAACACTCGCCACAAAACACCCTCGAGCAGCACAGATTTAGCAAAAATTCCCCTTGAGTCTTATGGCCTAGCAGTTCTCATGTAACATCTGGGGCCTTATTACACATTATCATTGTTTGCGCCCGGCGCACCTTTCAAAATAGTGTGCCAGGCACAAACAATGACAATGCACCCTATTATGATGTATGCGTTGCCCTGGGGGCAGCACATATATGTGAAAACATGGAGCAGCCGCTCTGTGTTTTCACAGTTCTGTGTTTTCACTTTTAAAGGGGATTAGCGATCCCCCGCCTGCCAGGGGATGTCTGGGGCGTCCATGGGACTGCCTTACCCCCTGCAGAGGGCTGCAATCAGGGGGCGCACTGACAGTAGGCCACCTCTTAAATGGTGCACCTTCCATGCGCCTCCTGAGGGCTTCTTTGACTCTGCCCTTGCGTCTGTAATATGGCGCGGGCGGAGACTCAAAGGAATTCCGTCATTTGCATAGGTCACGCCCCTATGCAAATGAGGGAGAACCCTCTGAAGATAGCGCTGGTGCTCTACGTGCGCCAGCGCTATCGGTATTATAGAAGGGGACGCACAAGCGTATACGTCCCCTTCTATAATACTAAAGTGCCCAAGGGGCGTGCAAAGTGGGCGCAAACGCCTGTTGCGCCCCCGGGACACCATCTGTAATACGGCACCAGGGGCCGTACTACCTATTCTCATTGTTTGCACACGGCGCACCTTGGAAAAATGTTACCTGGCGCAAACAATGCCAATGCACCACATTATGGTGTTATGGTTAATGCGCTGCCCCCAGGGCAGCCGTGAACTCGCTCTGCCCCCAGGGAAGCACATTCATGTGAAAACACGGAGCAGCCCCTCCATGTTTTCACAATGCAGGCAGCGTCCGCCTGCACTTTCAAAGGGGTTTAGAGATCCCCTTGCAGGAGGGTGCAGTCAGTGACTGCACCCGCCTGCAAGGCGATGTCTAGGGGGTCCATGGAACCCCTTTTCCCCTGCAGAGGGCTGCTGTCAGGAGGCGCACTGATAGTGTGCCACATTTTAAATAGCGCACTTTCAGTGCCCCTCCTGAGGGCTCCTTTGACTCTGCGCCCGCTTCTGTAATACGGCACGGGTGCAGATTCAAAGGAATTCCCTCATTTGCATAGAGCACGCCCCTGTGCAAATGAGGGAACACCCTCTGTTGATAGCGCTGGCGCTTTAAGTGTGCTGGCGCTTTCGGGATTATAGATGGGACGCACAAGCGTCTGCGTCCCCTTTTATAATACCAAAGTGTTGCAGGGGCGTGCAAAGCGTTCGGAAAAACGCCCATTGCGCCCCTGGGGTACCTTATGTGAAACGGCCCCAGAAGTTCAGGAGATGCTCAGCTTGGCTCCAAGTGCCATCATTTAACTGCGAGGGGTCAGAGCTGGTTTAATATTGAAAGCACTGGAGTCTTGAATTCTCACGGAATTACAGACAACCAATTGTTCTTGAGGCTAGGCTGTGCTCCTAAGCAGCCTACAAAGACTTGGGGTCTGGCCCAATCATATATATTTACTGTAGAGTGAAGGGAACAAATGGACTGCAAACCAATCAAAAAATAGGATTTGTTGATGAAATTTTGCTTGAAAGCATAATTGTTGAATTTACATAATGTATTAATTGTTTTCTCCAACAGCTTCAGGATCTAACACCAATACACAAGGGGAGTTACCTCCCTGGCTCAAATAATACTAGACCGGGCATCAGAAACCACCATGTCTAGAAGGGTACGGGATTTCTACCAAAAGCAAGTTCACAGGGACAATATCCCATGGAGGATTGGACATGTGTGCGTATGGCAAACAGGACCAATGGTAGCTGTCTGTCCCAATCCTTACCTGTTTCTGTGACCACTTTCTTCAACATGGTTTTGATGGTGCAGTTATACCGCTCCACCAAATCATCGGTCGGTGGGGGGTAGACCGATGTTCATATCAGTTTTATACCCAGTATCCTACACACCTGAGACATCAATCTGGACATGAACGGGGTTTCCTGATCTCCAAGAGCTCATTGGGGAAACCAACCCTACAGAAAAACCCTATCATGGCCTGCGGCATAGCAGTGGTCGTCATACTGATTAAGGGAATGGGCTCGGGATATCTTGTGGCATAATCCACTAGTACCAAGATGTATTGATACCCTCTTGTTGATGCAACTAGAGGATCCACTAGAGCCATGCCCACACGAGAAAAAGGTATCTGAATGATAGGCAGGGGTTGTAACGGAGCCTTAGGTATGTGGGGGGGATTTACTCTCTGGCATCTGTCACATGCTGCACAGAATCGTCGGATGTCTGAAAACACCCCTGGCCAGTATAATCTCCATAATAGGTATTCCTCAGTCTTATCTCTCCCAAAATGACCTCCCTATGTCTGCCCATGGGCCAGGTGTAGGACGTGGTCCCTGAAAGGAAGCGGTACCAACAACTGTGAACGAAGTCTATCTTGGTCTTACTCTCCTATACATTGAAAGTACAATGGTTCAGGGGCGGCCTAATTAGGTCCAAAGATATACGAGAAAAACTATTTTATCTAGATATTGAATAAATTAGGGAGCACAGTATGTAGGACAACATGTGTAATTTTAATCATTACGATTGCAAGTTGGCTTTACACAGGTACGTTCAGGTGCTCACATGAGTGAAAAAGGTGCGTAACGTTACTAAGTGAAAATGAAGATACACAAAATATCACAAGGACATTAACAAGAAATCCACAACGATATATACAATGGGGGATTTTCATTGGGGGGCATCAACAGCGTTTCGATCTTTACTTAGTCTAGATCATCATCAGGACAGGGTGAGCAGTCTGAAATAATTAAGGGGGCAGGTAAATGGAGAGGAGGAGTGTCTCACACACTCTATGTAGGTTCAGTCTCTTCAATGTAGCACTCGAGTTTGGAAGGATAACTCAGTTGGAGTATAGGGACCTCTACATCAATTATTTGGTTCCAGGTGAGTATTTAGAGGTCATGGTTTGAGTATGCTTGGAGGAGGATGTACATATTTAAAGAGGGTTTTGGAGAATTGTCCAAGTTGAGTCCAATACAGCCTTTAATTCACGCCTGGGATCGGGATTTAATCACTGTGTTCCGGGCCGGGGAAAGTTTTCTTGCTCCACGCGGCAGTCGCGCTCAGCGTGACTGCCGCGTGGAGCAAGAAAACAAGTATACAGTACAAAATTCATGTATATTAAAATGAAAGATGAATACAGAGTCCCAAGTAGTAACGGGTGCATGGAGTGGGTAGTTTAGACTTGGGTTTCTTTATAACCACAAAGCGAGCACACCACATTGAAAACCGGTAGCGGGAAACTGAGTAAACAATTGGCACGCTAGTTTCATGTTTGAGGATCCTATAAGCCTGTAGGCAGTAAGGGGTTCCAAGATTCCTACAAAGCTGTCGTAGCCAACAAGCTCTTATTGCCTTGTAGGTGGGGCAGAAAAACAGCACATGCAAATCAGTCTCCGTACAGTTTTTACATGATGGGCAGTCTTTCGTAGAACTCCCTCCTCATTTATAAGTAACAGCACATAAAGGAAGTACACCATACCTGAACTGCAAATAGAGTTTCTTAGCAAGGGAAGGCTGTATATCATCTATGCTAGATTCAAAGGTGTATTGCAATTTGATTTCTAAGAAGGATGATGTGAGTGTGCCTGTCCTGGGGCCCCTCAACAATAAATTGAGGTGATGGTCTTTTAAGTTTTTTATCAAGACTTTTCTTGGTGTGGCCAAGGAGCTCTGTTCCGGGTTAACCCATAGATCACCATTTCCAATGGATAAAAAGGAATTATTGATAAAGGTGAGCCAAGCTATTTTGCTAGCTCCCCTGACGTTTTCCACCTCCCTTAATTCCTCCCTGTACAAGGATAATTCTGGGGTGCTCCATAGGTGACGCCAATAGAGAAGAAGTCTAAGCGCGACCTCCAAAGCCATTGGGCTAACACCCAAATCCATTTGGGGTGGGGGTAGAGGGGTACTACTGGGAAGTCCTATCAACTGTCTAAGAAAATCATTTTCAATCCTAGCAAGTTGTTCGGATGACCTGTGGCCCCATAACTCCGATCCCTGTCCCCTGGTCCGACCATTACCTGGTCCCCCTCTCCTGGCACCCCCAGTCCTCCCCCTCCCAAGTCCCCCCTCCTCAGTCCTTCACCCATCCCTGGTCCAAGCTTCCTCGGGAGAAGTGGATCCAGAAACTGAGAAAACACACTCCTGCCCAATCCCTGCCCGCAGACCATGTGCCAAAACCTCTGCACCTGGTTAGATGAGTCACTCAACACCGTCCTTCCTAAAGCCTGGATTACAAAAAAGCTTGGCGCCACCAGATCGCCTTGGTACACAGCTGAACTACGTACTCTGAAACAGAGCTATAAAGTCCTAGAAAGAAGATGGAGGAAAGACTTCTCTGCTGAAAGTAAGCTCACTTACAGGAAAACCATACGTAAATACAAGGAGGAAATGAGGAAAGCCCAGGCAAACTATTATGAGGAAAAGATCGAACAGGCTGCCAACTCCCCCAAAGAGACCTTCTTCATTATAAATAGACTTCTCAAATGCCCAGCTCCCCCCGTCCCAGCGGGCCCTCTTGGTACCCGGTGCGAAAACCAGGCCGAGTTCTTTGAAAAAAAATACAGAACATTCTCAAAACCCTTCCCCCCATTGATCTTCATGCGACGTCCCCCACAGCACATCTACCCTCCACTGCCAGCCTCCTGGAACATTTCCCCCCTTTATCACTTGAGGTGCTTCTTTCACTCCTGCCCACAGTTAAGAGCGGCTCACCTAGCGACCCCGTGCCCTTAAACATTCTAGCCAAAGTTGGCCCCACCGTCGGTCCCTCAATCTCTGACACTATCAACGCCTCCCTCAACTCAGGAGTAGTCCCCCTTCTGTGGAAAGGAGCAATGTTCAGGACGCTCCTCAAGAAACCCCACCTTGATCCAACTGACCTGGCCAACTACTGACCGATTTCACTCCTCCTGGGAATTTCAGAAATCGCTGAGAAATATGTGAACCATATTCTCTCTGTATTCCTGGAATCCGGCAACCTTTTACACCCCTCGCCGACAGGCTTCCGCCCCGGACAGAGCATGGAGACTGCCTTGTTGGCGGTTGTGGAGGAAAGTCGGAAACTTTTAGATGCAGGAAGAGCGGCGGCCATCAACCTTCTAGACCGCGCGCAGCCTTCAACACAGTGAATCACCAAGTTTTGATTCAAGCGCTATATGAATACAGTTACAATACAATTATAACACAATATAAAAGCCAAAGCCGTACACATTACAGTAAGGGGACCAGTAATATAGTGTCCAAGAAATCAAAAATACGAAAGAGAGGCTGAGGGGGGGCCTCAGTAGCCAGATCCCATTTACAGTGGCAATGCGTCAAACCATCACTTCATCCCAGCAGTCCTGGACCTCACTCATCCATCCCTGCATCCATATTATTATTATTATTATTATTTATTTTTATAAAGCGCGATAGTCACCCGGAGGTATCCCAGCGCTGAGGAACCCTAAATTCACCAAATCAGCGGAGCAAGAAACTGAGGTCGGAAGAGAGGAAGGATGAAGGATCAAAAACAGGGGGGGGGGATGCACAGGTTAGGGAAAGAGATGGGTTTTTAGCAGCTTCCTGCATATCCATTTGAGAGCTCAAGGAAAATCACACTCACACACAAAACAACTCAAGAAGGTGCCCCTAGGATTGGGACTGTTCCCTGCGTCGCAGCAGCCGGGGAGGTAACCCAGGAGAAGGGCCTGTCCTCCATAATTCGCCCGTCAGGTTCCAACCTGGGGTAAGTCAACAATACAGTATTCCAAGCAGACAGAATCTGTACTTTTCGTACTCCCCTAGTCTCTTCCCTACAGATCGCCTCTCCCTACTACTTTTTTTTTCCCAACAAATTGTATTGTTCACTGACACAAAGGCCCAGGCAACACCAGGGCAGCACATTGTACATGTATTATGGCAATGGTAGAGATCTCAACTTTTACAGAATACAGTTGTCGAAAATAGGAATATTCAAAAATCTGAATTAAATGCAAACAAACATTGGAAACTTGAAATATCGGTGTCACAAAGTTCATATATATGTTATCATACAAAATCTCCAAACGTAATATTTAAGTACAGGTATAATTATTCTCAATATTAGTACCTAGCATTAGGTCTTTATGGCAGATCTTCATTGTGTAGTGCGGGGGGAATAGGTTCAAGATACAGACCCCGATAATCAGCCCACCGCTTCCATATCTTCGGGTGTTTCTGGGGACATCCCCAAGCCTTAAAAATTGGTAGTTCTAGCCCCATGGAAAAGTCAAGGCCCCGTTTCAAGGCCCCTACAGATGGAGGAGAAGTCGCGTTCCAAGCCTTAGTGATGTCACGCTTAGCAAAGTTAGACCCAGGTATAGCAGATGTCTTTTGTACCTGTTACCTCCAATTCTCTCCGTAATATGAAGCATAATTAAACACGGTGACCGTGGAACGTCCTACCCCGGCACCTCAGAGAGACAAGTCAGTATCCCACGCCAAAACCTGGATTAAGCAGTACATTTCCATACCGTGTGGAGGAGAGTGCCATCGGCCATTTTGCAGCGCAGACACAGGGGGAATGCAATCATACACGGAGGAGATACTTAATTTGTGTAAGACGAGGCACGCAGCAATGGCCGCCTGGCGTGGGGACTCCAGAGCCTCAACCCAGTTGTCTTCATCAAGTGGACCTGAATCTTCCTGCCAGGTGTCTCTAGTCTTATTAAGTGCAGAATGGCTGTTAGTGATCAATGTGTGATATAGGGCTGTAATTTTGTGCGCACCCATCTCGCCTAGGAACACCTTGGCCTCAATGGGATTGAAGTTGGGAATGTTGTCTTGCTGTGTACGGGGAGAATGTGTGACGAAATTGCAGGTATCTGTAAAATTGGGACCAGTGCATTTGGAATTCGGATTCGGATTGTAGCTCCTGGACTGATTTCAGGACTCTCTCTCCTACTTTGCCCATTTCACCAACTCTAACCCGCATCTATACATCAGGGCTTCGAGGTGATTTCCACCTCATTGTCAGATGTCTGCGGGAAAGAATCAATGCAAAGTCCATACATCTATCCGTCACTTTACGAGCCACCACGCTTGTGTTGGCCCAACAGACACATTTTGGGTTGAGCTTGAACTTCTGATCAGTAACCCAACAAACCACCTAGAGGTCAGTGGTCCAGTATTGGTGCAATATCGGGCAGGACCACACCATGTGGAAAAAACTTGCATCATCCGCACAGCATCCAGGACATCCCAAAACTGCGCCAAGGAAAATGGAATGTATTCACCGAGGGTGAGGTGAGTCCTGTGTAGATAGCAGAACTGAATAAGCTTGAAGCGAGCATTTCTAGACACCCTGGGGGTGAGCTTCAGTGCCCTCCTCCAAGCTGTATCATACAGAGGTGCCTCCAAGTACTCCTCCCAGCGTTGATGGAGACTTGTCAGGTCCAACTGCACTCCCTTCAGCAGAGCCCTGTATAGCAATGTGACTTCCCTCGTCTGGCATATGACGAGAAAGAGGTGTTGTACACATTTATGCTCAGGTGGTTCTTCAACACCTCGGCCCCCCTATTCGCACATCCCACACACAAGAGCTCAGTAGAGCAAAAATGGCCCCCTCAGAGTCCATGTGTCTCCTGAAGTTCCAAGAAAGGACAAACCTCACCACCCACAAATAAGTCACCCATCATAGTGATCCCCACCACCATGCACAGGTGGAGCCCCGACCATTCCCCCGGCCACTCCAATGCCAGCCAGCCAGCAACAGCAGCTCACACGTGTATGGTAATTTAGTGTGCGTCCTCTGCAGTGGCCTAGCCCAAATGAAGCATGCCGTTCTAATCAATGCATTCATATTTGCACCCTGGAAGCATGCATACTTTTTTAAATCGCTAGTCAATAGGTCTTTGGAGGGCAAGTCAGGCTTATGATGGCCCACACAGTCTCGACCTCCACCGAGCCAACCACTGCAGCTGTGCCACCAGATAGTCAAGTTCAAAATCAGGCGCAGCCAGGCCACCATCTGCCATTGGCAAGTGCAGCTTCTGTAGCGCCCTGCGGCACCGCGAAGTGCCCCAATGTCACGTCAGTAGAATAGTATTCAGTTCTCAAGAGAACTTCCATGATAGCTCCACCAGGAGGGCCACAAACAAATAGAGGAGTGGTGGAAGCACTACCCTTTTAGAAACAGCAACCCACTGACAATGGTAGAGTGGTCACAAAGGCCAATGAGTGCCTTAGGGTGCCAATTGCATGGTAGAAATTGCCCTTGTAAAGCAAGTCCGCAGTGTGGTAAATGGCTTCCCCCATATACCTAATAGTGCTTGATTCCCACAGCAGTGTCGGGTAGTCAGGCTAGATCTGCACCCCTCGTAGTCACTTCAGAGAGGGTAGACACAAGGCTGGTCTCAGTTTACCTCCAGACTGGAGCGGCACCCAGAGCCACCGCTCCCCTAAGATCGGAGTCTTCCCCTCTCATATATAGAAGCATGTCACCAGAGTACAAGGAGAGGTAAAGACCATCAGAAGAAAGTTGCAAACCTTGGTAGTGCACCCCCTGCCAGACCGTCCAGGCAAACAAATCTATAGCCAGGGCAAGTAACAGAGAAGACAAAGGGCACCCCTGTCTGGTGCCCCGTTCCACTGCACACGCTTCTGATATCACCGAGCCAGTGTGAACCCTAGCCAACGAGCTAGTGTATAAAAGTTTCATCCATTTGCTGGAGGGCAGCCCATTGCAAAACAAAGTGGCATATAAAAACTCTCAGTGGAGTGAGTCAAATGGCCTTCCAAATATCCACAGAGACGACAAATGACACATGTTGGGCATGGTTCTAGAAGTAGGAATAAAACCAGTTTTGTCCGGGCTGACCAGGGAGCACATGTGGCAGAGTAGCCAGGTTGACAGGACTTTGCTCAGGATCTTAAAGTCAGTGTTAAGCATTGAAAGGGGGCAATACAAATCAAGAAGTTGGTCCTTATCCTTCTAAGGTAGGGACACAATAGTGGCCTCACGCAAGGAGGGAAGGGGTAACACCCACTTCTCTGAATCATTGAAGAGGGTGACCAGATCTGCAGCATACTCAGGGTGGAATTCTATGGGCAGGCCATCTAACCCAGGGTCTTTCCTTCTCGCCATCTCCTTAATCGCACCCTGCACTTCCTGCTCAGTGATATCCACATCCAATTGATCCGCTCCTGCAGAGTCCAAGGTTACTGAAGAGGAATCCGCTATGTAGTTCAACATATCTACCTCACTACCCTAATTTCTCGTGGTGTATAGACCTTGATAGTAATGGAGGACTGCCACATTGATCCCCTCCTAAATAAAGAACTCCTGTCCCGAAGCGTCCCCGCCTGGAGAATAGCATGCCAGGACCCTCAGTCCATAGGAGCCACATGAGCATTCTGCCTGATTTGTTTCTTTCAGAGTGAGCCCTGACCACATGGGCCACAAACTGCTGCAAACATTCAACAAGGACAACGTTTCTTTATCTCATCTAGAGTGTGCTTCCTACCCTTAGGGGTCTTCTACAGCTCACAGGGAAGAGCATCAAGCTCCACTTCCTGATGCTGAATTACCACTTTCATGGCCCACCATTCCACCCCCACTGATGAGGCTAAGTCTGCGTTAATAAGCCAATAGTGAGCAACATGTTCACCCAACGAAACCTGGAAAGCCTGTTCCTCAAACATTGTAGGACCCAAGCACCAAGTAGGCACACCCGAGCTATATGCAGACCACCTGAAGGAGCAGAGCATGGGGAGTGATCGGAATATGTTCACGCCAAATACTCTGCGTCAAGAACTCACTATACCTTGTCTTGCACCACTGCAGATTCTATCAAGCTGGACCTCCAAGTCATGTCATCCAAAGCAATAGTAATACACACAGGTCTCCAGGCTCTGTGCTTTCCAACAATCAATAAGATCACACGGTGCAGCCCAGTTGTGGGCAGCTTCTGCTAATCTACACACAGGCGCAGGACGCGAGGGTGGGTTCGATCTATCCAAACCTAGGTCCACTACAAAATTAAAGTGTCCCCACAATCCTCAAATAGGGAATCATCAATGAGAGGAGAGGGATCCAAGGTGGTCAGAAAGGAAGACTGGTCCATATTCGGTGCATAAACATTCAGCAGGGCAACATCTCTACCATCCAAACGACCAACCACCAATACGTAATGATCATCTGGGTCAATAACTGCCCTATGTAAATGAAAGGGCACCCAAGGTCTACTCCAAATGAGGGTGCATCGTGAAAAAGAAGAGTAAGTAGTGGCACATAACAGTGCCCTTGAGCGCCTAAGGAGGGCCTGATCCTCAGGTTCTGTAAGGTGTGTTTCCTGCAAGATTGCAATCTGCATCCGCCTACGCTTCAAATAAGTTAACACATTATAATGTTTAGGTGGGGTGGACAGGCCCTGCACGTTCCATGTGATTCATTTAATCTGGGCTGCCATTTATACCATTCCAAGTAAAGGCCAACGAGGCTCCCGCCTCAGCCCTCACCAGTAGATTTGGTTCACTCTTGCAACTCACGCAATAGAACTTCCTCATCCATACACCACCCACTGAGAGTAAACAATACAAAAGAATGAAAAACAGAACTGAACAACAAATCCCCAAAAACCCCCAGCGACTGTGACATAGAAGCATCCTATCCAAACAGCAAAGTATATATGGGGCACCAAGGAGCCAACTGAAGCCCCTAAAGGGACTAACTGGTTCCATAACAGAGAGACAGAATCCGGGAGTAGAGTCACCAGCTAAAGAAGGAAAAACGGCAAACAGAAAGGCAATCCAACACAGTGAAACTCACTGCACAAGCCCACCCCCCTCCCAGCCCCCCCCCAGCCCACACAAATAAAAAAGAGGGGAAACAGGAGAAATCAACAATATTTTAAGACATGCAGCCACCAAAGTATAGTCCGGGCTATCTCTTGCCATCAAGTTAATCATAAATCAAGATCATCAGTTATGCCCAGAGTAACCCCAGAAAATATGTTCTCTGGGCCTGGCACAATGAAGTCCTCTGAGTCGGAAGCAGAGCTGCGATGGGCTGGAGTTGCTCAATGTAGGGAGCCCTCACCAGTCCCAAGAAAGGCAGTGGTCTCCACCAACCTCGTCTGTTCCAGAGCCGCCTGTGACCTCGTCTGTAATGCGCTCCCCTATGCTGAGATCGTAGCCCCGAGGGGGCAGTGGTCCCCACCCCTTCAGTATTTCTGGTTATACAGTACCCTTGCGTTATAACTCCAGCCAATCACATGCCACCACTTGGTCCATGAAGAAGTGCATTTGATCCACTGTTTGGACTCTCAGCCGGGCCAGGAATAGTAACGAGTAGAGCAAACCCAATTTGCAAAGCTTTTTCTTAACCACAAGGAACAATGTCCCCTGGAACTCAACCTGAGGGTCAAGTCAGGATATAAAGACACATTGCCATTGACCACCACAAAGGGGTCATGAGCACGGGCCTGCTGGAGCAGATGGTGCCTGTCACAAAAGTGCAGGAGGTGGGCCACTATTGTGTGAGGGTGGGCTCCAGGGCGAGGCACTGTGCCGCTACCTGATGAGCCCGCTCCAAGGCCTAGAATTTAGATAAGCACTCTGGGGCTACCACCTCCTAGAGACCTAGGCTTCTAGGAAAGCCAACATAGAGTTACCTTCACCTCGCTCTGCTCTGGTGTGGCCATTTTAAGGGCGGGCCCACTCCTACTGATCATTAAGCCAAGCAGCCAAGAGTCTCCTTCGGGCCTCAAATTCTGTAAGATGGTGGTTAGTGGACTAAACAGCTGATGCCAAGGACTGCACAGTGCCCTACAAATCATTGATCCTCTCAGATATTTTGTGACAGTCCTCTCGGATGAGGTGACGATCCAAGGCAGTGGAGTCAATCTTACCCTCCAGCAGTTCCCCAGAAGCACCAATTGTGGCCAGGATTTTATCAAATCTACTGTCAATATGGGAGGTGTCACCACTACTTGCACCCTGCTTCCACCCTTCCTGGAATGCGCCTATGGACGCATCCTTCTTGATCCGCTGTGTACGCCTCATGGTAGCCCCAAAGGTAGAGGAGCGAGCACCGTCGCAGGGCACAGGTAGAAAGACCAATCAAGCACCACCGCCCAACAGTGGTCCTAAAGCAGCATAATCTACCTGTGGGGTCCCAACAGCAGACATGGACGCAACCAGGCAACAGCAGCACCGGCCACTAGCTTGGATCCAAAGGCTCTAGGGACAGCCGCAGCCCTATCACCATCACCACCACCAGGCACGCACTGTGGAAAGGGGGGGGCAAGAGCCCATGAAATAAAGAACCACCAAATTTAGGACGACCACTCCAAGCAGTCTGCTCACCAAAAGCCAAAGGCCCCAGCCGGGTGTAGGAGAGCAAAGCCAAAGTTAATCCAGGCGTCCAACCGCAAGCACATGAGAGGCCAACCCTGGTTAGCTCAGTGGTGAGAGTGTGGACGTCAGTAACAGCGCCCATGTCGAAAGAGAAGACTACAGCCCAGTCTACTTGCTCTGATAATAACACTCTTCTGCCCAGGGAGGCTGCAGCAATCCCTCTCTACCGGGACCACTCCAAGCACCCTGAGACAGCTGAAATCATAATACTGCATGGGTTCTATGCACAATCTCCAATTGATAGTGAGAGACCCTGTGGCTGTGATAATGACCCTGCATGGAGTGTGGGGGCCAAAGAGGCTGCAAAATGGACCCTGGGTGCCCAAACACAAAATCCACAAAGATAAGGGCCCCCCACAGGGGTACTCAGGACTGTGTCCTTGTTAAAACTAGTCTCCGGAGCAGCACCCCACTCCGGAACCAGGTCTGAGACCCTCAGGGCTCTTGCAATTCCATTGGGGCCACCATCTTGTTTGTAGCCAGTTGCTCACCTGAATGGGCTCTGTCATCACCCAACTTGGCTAGCAGGACCCCAGTCAATCAGGAGTCCCCACTGGGGACCAAGGCCATGCAGCACTCCTCTGGGCTCAAGGGGGGGCAGAGTGCAGCCACAGCAAGTTTGTGTTGAGTGGCTTCGAGGTCCCCATTACCAATGCAGGGCCGCCATCTTAAGCTGCGCATAGTGTTGCCCTCAGTCTCACACTGCCGGTCTCCGGCACTCCCAGGCTGTCTGAAGGGCGCCCAGGAGCTCCGCCGGGACCACGAATACCTAGAGCGGAATCTATGGAAGGAGCAGGATGTGTGCGGTGGCTGCTTGTGGCTGGGGGGTTTCGGTCGGTAACGAGCTCACACCGTCCACCCCCTCAGGTCATGAGAGCTAGCTCAATCCCCCCTGATTTCAACTCATTGGTGTGCATTTGTCAGGTAGCATATGCACAATACCAGGGCCAGAGTGAGCTTTAAGAAGAGCCCCTGTTATCTGGGTTGTGTAGTCCAGTAAATACAATGCCTCACTTGTATGCCCCTCTATTGATACAGTACTTAGATGGGAAAATGTAGTTTGCTCTTATACCTAGGACCATCACTCAAACCATGTTACATTACATAATATGTTCAAATGTTTCAGAACTGGGACCCAAGATCGACTAGTTTAAACTTCATAATTTGTGGGGAAACTAACTAACTCTGTCTTTAAATTAAGTGTCCCAACGCATGGATGAATGCTGTTAGAGTTCTTTCTTCCTAGCCTATTACATTTTTACCCCATTGTATCAGAAATGGTGTTGCAGAATGCCTCAATTAGCTGAATGCTTGCTGCTGAAACATGCACTAATTTACAGATCAAAGGTTTGAATCCCAGCAAGACAGACTAAGGTTTCTATACTTCTAATTGTCAGAGAATGTATACAGTAGGTAACAGTAATCCCTGCTATTTACAGTGCTTATAAACACAGGAGTGTGTTATGAAGAGCTATACTGAAAAATTGTTATTATTAGTTCTAAGAATCTGGAGAAGTGTGAGAGAAGTGGAGAAGTGTGGCTCAGGGGTTAGAGGCGGCAGACCCGGAAGCTGAGATCGGCCCTGGACCAGGGTTCAATTCCCCGCCTCGGTGGGTCTTGGGCTCAAAAATTCCACGGACTCGATAATTCTCGCTCCGGTGCCTTCTCGACTCACGGGTTCACACTCTGCGACTCTGGGCAATAGCTTGCTTAATCTCCACAACGGCCCCTCGCGGCGGGATGCCTGACTTTCACCTTGTGGATACCCTGCCGGGGGTTATCTCACAGGGGAATACCAGGACGGGTTCCCTAAGCAAGCGCCGGGAAACCCTTTGTGGGTAGCTGTGCGCTATATAAGCTCAAATACATTACAATCAAAAATGTAATATTTGGATTGATAGTATTGGCTTAATCAGGTTTATCGCATTAACTTCCTTTAAGCCAGAGCAGGTATTTACTACATCTATATTTTCAGGAGGTGGCAGCATCCTGTGGCTGACTTCAATCATTAGATGTTTTATTTATCTTTTCTGCTGTCCTTCGACTTGAACAGCACCCCTGTGTGCGTGGTTTGCTTTGTTGCACCCTCTACCTTCTGGCATTTTGCAGAGATTTCTGGGTGCCTCTAGTACCATGAAGTTCATGCAGGATCACAGGTGAGTTCTATACCCCCTGAAATCAAATAGAACCACCCTTCCCTCTAAATGTATTTTACTTTCAAGATTCCACTCTTTGCATGAAGTCACATGGACTAGCCTTACACCAATGTGCTCTGAGTCAAGTGATTGTGAGTGAAAGGAATTACTGAGTTCCTGTAAGATTTAGCATCCGCTCACTATAATCACCTCAAGAAATTAAAGTTGTGGTTCATATGGGGTTCTCTAATACATTAGGAACTAAAAACAAGCACATTGTATTTTTGGTTGGTTACATCCCTGGTGGATCCCGGAACTCCCAGATCCCATGCCGCTGTTCTCAGAAAAGCACTGTATATAACGTTGAAGGACACATTTATTTTGATCATAAAATGAGGTAGCACCATTCTGCTGTAAATACACGAAGGGAGTTGTGTGCTATTGAAGATTTATTTATTATTTATTTCAAAGTTTGTTAAGCGCACAGCTACCTCCGACGGGGGTGTCCCGGCGCTGAAGACAACATCCAGTGAGGTACAGTGAAGTTCAGGGGGATAAAGAATGGGCTAGATCAAAGAGAAGAGCCAAGTCTTAAGTTTCTTTCGAAGCAGAGGCTCTGAAGTCAGAAATCTCAGTTCCAATGGCAGATGATTCCGCAGTCTGGAGGTGGCCACTGCAAAGGCCCTTCCTCCCGTACGCGCTAGACGAAAACGGGGGCAGAGCATTAGGCGAAGATGGTTAGATCTGAGATTTCGGGATGCTTTTGAGATCTTCAGTCTGTGTCTCAGGTAGACGGGGCCTCGACCATTAAGAGCTCTAAAAGCAAGTGTCAGGGATTTGAACTGAATACGTATTCTCACTGGGAGCCAATGGAGTTTGATCAGGTGAGGTGAAATGGAATGACGGTAGAGAACATTACAGATCAACTTCTTTCCTGTTCTTGCATCTATTTGTACTAGATAGCCTAGATCAAGCCAATTCATAGTGCATGTGGATCAGAGAATTCAGAAAAGTAGTAGAACTTGCCACACAACTGTGTATAAGGCAATATTGGGCATTGGAGGGTTGGGAGTCTCCTTCCGCCATGTGGACTTCGTCCCTGCCCTCCCCTTAAATACTGCATGTTGAATGTTTTACTTGCTTTTGCTCTAGGACCAACAGAGAAGAGGAGATCATTTCTGAGAAGGAGGCGGCGAGATGACCTTCGAGGGAAGGCTGTAAGGGAGGGTATAGTGCTGCTGAAGTCCAACGAGTCACTCCTTCGACCACTTCGCCTCCATGACCTAACTCCATGCCATCATCCTTTTCTCCCCACTCTCCCAAAACCTTCTTTTAGTTTAGTCATGAAGTGGGGGATTTTAGCACTGTGGCTCTCTTTTGTCCATCTAAAGAAATTATGAAGTATTGCAAATATTAGTGTTTGTGCCATGTATCTGAATGCATGCGACTAAAGCAGATGTTCTGGACTGGATGCACCTTGATTCTGACCAGAAATAATTATTTTTGCCAATGCTGGAGTGAAGCTTAGTTGTGGGCAAAGTTTTTTTTTTTTTTATATAAATCTTTTTTATTAAACAGATATCGGTTTAAATAGTACAATACAGAGGACCAGGCAGCTAATACATTACAATGCATATGGATGGAAGCATATACTGTCATTACACAAGAGTGAAACATTAAAGGGAAATAGGGTCATCATGTTCGATACTTCAGGGCGGAGTACAGATCTCTCCACTATATATATTCCATGAGCTCCAAACACAAGACCACTTCTTAGGGCATCCCCTTGCCAAATACACTTTGCCCTAAACATGCACCATTCGAGATTTCTTTCCCAGGCTTCTAATGTGGGTGGGTGTGCTGCCTCCCAAAGTTGGGCGATGTTTCTTTTTACCAACATGAACCCCAGAGTGGCCCATTGCATCTGAGAAGTGTTTAAATCAGTGGGCTCCCAGATATTTAGGAGACATCGCCTCGCCTTCGGTCGATTGTATCGTGTATCTGGAGCCAGTAAGAGCTGATATGCGTGCATTCCCAAATAGTGTGTATGAACGTTCCGGTAAGGCCACAACGCCTTCTACATTCTTCGGTGTCAGACCACCCCATGTGCACTAACCTGGGCCCCGTTATGTAGATCCTATGAAGGATCTTAGGCTGAACCAACCGCAGGCGTGCTGGGATAGCCATAATTTTAGGGGAGGACACTGCTACTTGCCAATCCTCATCATCCAGCTCTATCCCATCCTGCACCCACTTATCCTGCAGTGCCAGGAGAGGGTCAGTCATATGATTAATCAACTTTTTGTATATTAATGAGATCGTTTTGTCGGGGAGGTGACTGTCCAAGACTCTGTCCTCCAAGGGAGAAGCCTCTGGGGGATCAGCTCCTCTAGACAGTGACGATTGGAGCGAGTGTAGGACCTGTATGTAACGAACATATTCTGTGTCTGCCAGCTCATATTCATTCTGAAGCGTACTGAAGGACTTGATCCCCCCTCCTCCCCAAATATCCTTGATAGATGAGATCCCAATATCGTCCCACCTGTTGAATCCCTTCGTTTTCCACAAATCACCCAGATTCTCTGAGTTCCAAAGGGGGGTGGCCAATGTTAGTTTGTGTCTCCAACCAAGAGAGTTGGTAGCGTTGTGCGAAATTTGAACGGAGTATTTCGTGGGGCCTGTTAGCAGGAATCGCTTCGGATGGGAATACAGTGCTCTACCATAGTTGTCAACCAGAAAGAGTCACCTATTCATGGCTTAGCTCGAGTCGTCAGCACGACCATATGTGCCATGATTGATGGCTGCTAGTTGGGATGCCCAGTAATATTTCTTGATATCTGGGAGGCTGATTCCTCCGTCGTACCAATTTAGCGTCAGTTTATTCAGAGCGATTTGAGGTTTGCCATCCCATTGGAGGTCCCTCTGCAGACCCTCATTCTCCTTGAAGTAACGTGCCGGAACTAGGTCTAAGGTGTTTTGTAGGGCAAAGTTGACTTCGGCAGTTGATTTAAAGAAGCACTGCACATATTCAAGAATTTTAAAAAAGTTTATAAGCCCAGAAATAGTAAATAAGGGCATCTCAAGCTCAAAAATCTATACATTTCTGATCATATCGTTCATCTATACCAACCTTAGATAACTGAAAAAGAATGGTATAGATATATACATGATCTTCCTAAATTAAGTTTTAATCTACAAATAGTTCTGATGCAAAACAAAAAAAATACTGCAAGCGTGTCTTGCACTCCTCATGCCATGGAAATACGCGGTCTTCTGGAAGGCAGAAGCTTTAAGATGCCAAACCAATATGCACAATATATCATATCTTTCTTCAGGGTACAATAACTGCTGTCTGGGGCACAGAAGGGAATATAAAAACGAAAATGTTTTTAAACAGAAGCACAAAGCTGGCAACTAGGATCATTCTCTTTTTGATGACACAAGTAATTTGCCACACAGCAAAAGGTCAACAACAAATGTGAGTAATATGGGAAATTAGGATAGCTAAACAATGTGCTAAAACTCCACCATTAAACTGCACATTTATACAACATGGTAAACTTATCACAAATAGAAAGATTATCATATAACCTCAAAGCTCAAGCACAGTATGACGCTGATGTATGATTCTGAAGTACTCTATAGATCACAGCGTAATAACATTTTTGAATGGACATGCAATTTATAATTATAATCTGTGGATGGAAATGTAAACTGTACATACGTATATTCAAATGTGCTTGGCCAAATCGTAAACATGCCTCAAAAAAGACTGGCTTTGAAACAACTACTTCATTTGCAATAACAATAATTGAATATATTTTAAGAGACCCAGTCAGATCTCATATTTTTTTTCTGTTGGTCTTTAATATAATTTTCATACGTTGCTAGGGTTACAAAAAACATAAAGATTCAACAACGTACATGGTCTAACATCACCAATACTGATCGAGCCTGTGCGGCCATAGCAAAGTGTTCCAAAGCTCATTTAAATATTCACTAACAACACTTAACAGGTAAACAATCCACACACCCATGCCCCTTCCCTCCAGTACCTCACCCAGCTGCAGTCAACATAGTACAATTTCCTGTGAAGAATATGGTCCACTCCAAGGCCCACACACACCAACAATCATCACAGTCAATCAAACGGGGATAGTGTACAGTTATATTTTTACCTTGATATTCTCAGTCTTCTCTCTAGGTTGGTTTATCTTCAGATTTGGGGTTAATAGCCCTAGGAGCAGTTCCCAATCAAGCATCGCCCTGGGTCTAAATGAGCCACCGGTGCAGAAAGAGTTCATATTCAGTTTTGCTTTGGCATTTTTGTGTAGGTCCATTTTCCAACGCCACAAATCCTGGAATGATGGGGACCTCCATTTTATGGCTATTTTGCATTTGGCAAGGGCCGTAGCTAATTCGATGAACTTAGTGGTGGGTTTGCTAGTTTTAGTTCTTGTTCTAAGCCCCACCAATCAGATTTTTGGGGAGCCCAGGCCAAATGTCACGGTTCACTCCAATAGTTGGTTGGTAACCTCTTCCCACAAGTGCCCTGTGACCCCACAAGACCAAACCATGTGGATGAATGTGTACCCCTCTTGGTCGCATCAAGGGCATAACAGGTGTGTCTGGCTTTGAACCATGCAGGCGTTAGATATGTTTTGGGGACATAGTCCATTGAGTGAGCTTAATAAGGGCATGCACCAATATGTTGCATACATGTTGCAGGACCCGGTTCCATTCTGAATCCGTGAGTGTGTCACCTAGATCATCTGCCCATTTGGTTTTCAGGGAGGTCAGGGTTTTGGATCTTGTGGCCATTATCGCTCTACAGGCCAATGTAATAAAATGTCTGCTGTGCCCAGTGACTATAATATCTGCATGGGACCATCAATCGGTGGCTCCTTCCTGTCCCAGGCATGGGACTACCATGGACAACGCTGCATGGGTAAGGAATTTCCCCGAAGGAAGTTCATATACTTGTAACACCCCATCAAAAGGTAAGAATTGGCCAGTTGTACAGGGTGCCTAGTGTGGTTAGCCCCACCCAGGTCCACAGAGATCTGTGCTCACTTTTAACCAGTTGAGCAAAGCAGCCACAATGAGACCTTGATCAATCGGAGCAAATAATATTTTTCTCATCCATTAGATAAAAATATATATTATTTTAAGCAGTTAATAATGCAAAATAATAATCTAATTGATTAATAAGATGATATCAGATTATTTATTTTAAAACCTGTAACCTATAAAGCCTGACCTGAGAAAGCACTGTATTATTGCCAGAAATTGATTTATAACTTTTTTTATTGTTTTTTTTAAAGTGATTTGTCAATAACTATGCAAAATAATCTGTGACTAACACATAAGAAAATATTAAAAAGTTTGACCTGCTACCTTTAGTTCCCAGGATCTGCCTCTGTTGACCACTGGGCCCATTTGTAAGGCCTTCGGCTGTGGCGACTATTGATAACTCTGGCGCTTAGAGATTTACATCTTCACTAGATTGTTTGCAACAGTTAAGTAATGGCTTTGGCGTTCTACACGGGGGCCGGTCCGGACGCTACAGTACCTCGAGAAGGAGCATATTTGGCACCTTATCAAGGTCTGCGCATTTTTCCCAGACGGCATCAACACACGTTTTTTCAGATATTGACATTGCTCTATTCAGCAACAGTATAATACTGGAACCCGACGTATACGTTCCACGGCCTCCTCTTCACCTGGATTTGCACATTGGAGTATCGTGTTAATTGTTATTGATTTTGTTTAAGAGTACTTCTTTCCGTTTACTCGGACTCCAATTAAGCTACATACCTCCTCTTGGCGTGTGCATTTGGCACCATTACAGTGGTGCGATTTCTATCTGACTCTGGTGACATTGACCATGGTGTATTTCTGATTGACTCTGCCCTGACGAAGCTCCCATGGTTGGGGAGCGAAACGCGTTGGCTGTCCTGTGCACCTTTGGAAAAAAAAGAACAATAAAAAGAAAAATATATTTTTACAATATTCTGTGCTTCCGCAATTTACTTTGAATTTGGTGCTGCCTCCACGCATTTTCAGTTAAGTAATGTTGCAAAGTATTCTTGGGGGCGCTAGAGGGCGCACACACAGAATGGCCGCCTAACGGTGAGGCTCCTGTACCCTGGAGCAAACATCCTCCAATAATCTTCACTTACTGGTGTCCGGGCAGCTTCGCAACCCACTCACTTTGCTCCAGCATCGATCCCCCTGACTCGGTCCAAGTTTGGGGCGAATCCGAGCAGCGGCGCCTGCACACTGAGCATCGCTCGCTCCCTCCGGAGCTGCCGCTGGAGCTGCTGTGCGCCTGGGGACCGGTCTCCGAGGTCAGGATAGGCCGGGGATCGCCACGAGGCGGTAGGCCTCGACGGAGGGCCTCATCCAGGGGTACTGTCGGCCCCAGCTCTTTGGTCTGCGGATTTATCGCTGGATCCCCCCTCGCTTGCTGCGGACTCACAGCTACACCCACTGACTTTCTCTCACGGCCCCTGCACTGAAACCTTCATCCCCAGGACTGGATCGACGCTGCTGTGGATCGGGGGTCGTCTGTGGCCTCCTACTGCTGGTAGGCGGATCGGAGCCGTCGCTGCGACCTGCCGGTGGTCCCTGCGAACGGCGCCCACAATTGCAGCTCTCTGCCCCCAGGTATCGTGCTGCGGCGCTGAGCTCTGTGGAAGTGGCCGAATTCGATGGGATGCCGGGCGCAGCGCCGTTGAGAGTGGCGGCCGCCATTGCCTAGCGCTGTTTCCCGCGCCTCTACACTCTGCCTGCCTAGGGTCCCTCGGACACTCTCAAATGAGGCTGCGCTACAGTATGGTCGGACATGCGGTGTGCAGCTCGTGAGCACTGCGGGAAATAGCTGGACTCTCCCCTTTGCGATCGCGCATAACCAGGCACACATATTGAGGAGGGCCTGAGCACAGCGCTACGTGACTGGGATTAACATCACTGTGGGCACCTTGAGTCTGGACTGCATGTTGTGCCTTGGTGACTTGGCATAGACACCTTATGTGACCCGGCTGTACCCCGTGGTTGTCCCGTTACTTGAGCCCAACCCAGTGCGCTATTATGATGATTTCACCCCAAGGACTACCCCACTGAGGAGCTGTACTTCGAGTGGTTCCCCCTCTTCATATAGCTCTTCCCATCAGCATATCGCCTTACCTCCACCAGAAACATTGGCGATCTCTGACGCCACCAGCATCGAAATTACTAGGGGCCTGGGGCACACCCCGGTGGTCCATCCACCATCCGAGACATTTTGGTGGTCCTGTAATTTTCTGGCCTGGAGCAAGTCAACCGGACACTGTGCAGTGGTGCGATGGTTCGACAGGACACCCGCCAACAGAAACTCTCCTTTGAGGCTGCAAAGAAAGTATAAAAAGCGCCAAGCGAGAGGTCCAGCATGAGCGGCGCTGGAGCAACCAGCACTGTCCCCCCCTCTGACGCCCAGGATATGCAATAAATCCTGCAGGAGATGCAACAGGGTTTTGCTACTGTGGTGGACAAGGTGGACAGAATATCGTCGAGGATGGACGCCCTTGTGCACAAAGTCGATTGACACGAAGAGCGGATCGTGGCTACTGAGCAGCGTATCTCCGAAATCGATGATGCCGCGGCTTCCCATACCACCCAGCTAGCCCGAATGGACAACTTGCTGTGGGTCATCGCCGCGAAGAATGAGGATTTGGAGGCCCGCGGCAGACGCAACAACATTCGCGTCACAGGCATACCAGAATCCACTGCCACGGTTAGGATGGAATTGTATGTGGAAAAGCTGCTTCAGACATCCATCGGAGCCGAGGCCTTCTCATCACAGTTCATAGTTAAACGAGCGCACAGATCTCTAGGCCCGGTGCCCAAACCGGGCACCCCACCAAGGCCCATTATAGCCCATTTGCTGAACTATGGCAATCGCGATACGGCATTGAGAGCGGCACGCGCCAAGCAGACTCTAACCTATGATGGTATCAACTTCTCTATTTATCCTGACTTCACTCCAGTGGTCCAGGAACAGAGACGCAAGTTCATTGAAGTGAAGAAAAACCTACGCACTGCACGACTGGACTATGCCTTACTATATCCTGCTAAGCTCCGGGTCACACATCAAGGGAAGCAGCGGTTCTTTACCAATCCGCAGCAGGTGGAGGACTACTTAAAAGTGATCAAGAGGATGCGGAGTGGGCCACGAGACCGCGGTGCAGCACACGACGACAATCATCCGGACTCGGACGCGGACGCCTGACCTGTCCCTGATGCAGCGCTGACCGGTCTGAATGTGGTGCTCTGGGGACGCTGAAACAGCGTTCCCTTTCTATGTTGGACATGTCAGGTCCTTTGAACATGGAGCTGCGACCTGCATCCAGTGGTAATGTACTCCAGGGCACACTGCCCCTCCTAAGCCCCACCCAAGGGCAGTACTCGATGTGAGGCTCGAGGGGGGCGCTGTGGTTGTGCGCTCTTCTATGCTGCTCCCCCTATGGGTATACCCCACACATGGGTTTTGTTTTTCGATCTCGACTGAACCTAGAGGGTAGGAGGGTGGGTGGGTGTTTGGGGCATCTTCTTGATAAGTTGGGGTTACTGTGGGGGGTAGGGGGGAGGGAGGAGGAGGGAGATGGCGGCTGCTGGCATGATTGGGATGCAGTAGTGGGAGGGGGGCAGGGTACTGTTGAGGGGGGTCTTTCTTTACAGGGGGGGATGCAGTTGTTTGGAATGTGTGGTGCCGTGCTTCACCTGAGAAGAGTTGGATCTATGAATGGTGCTTTGTCATGTTATGAATATACAATGTCCTTTATCTTATGGTGGGGGTTGGGCCTAATATGCAATTGATCTGTATGTCATGGAATGCCAGGGGCCTTAATAATGCCAAAAATGTCGAAATGTGATTGCTTACTTGGATCGCCATCTGGTCCAGATCGCCATGTTACAGGAAACGCATCTGTCACCACAGACACGCACCACCTTTTCAGGCAAATGGGCCAGCGCCCGCATCTTTTCGTCTTACTCCACTTACGCGAGAGGGGTAGCGATATTGATTAGAGGCAACGTGCCATTCCAGGTATGTGGCGAGCTATTAGACGCGGAGGGTCGCTATATTGTGGGGGCGCCTGGGCCGAGACGCTATCATTTTGGTGAACTGCTATGCACCTAATATAGAGCTGCCACAATTTTTCACCACACTGTGGGGTAAGATCCTAGACGTCGGGTCCCGACATGTTATCTGGGGAGGTGACTTCAACGTGGTAATGGTGCCTCACCTAGATAGGGCAGACGGAGTCGCACACTACAAGCCTCGTTCCAGGGAGGCCCTTCTAGATGTGATCGCGGAAGGTGATTTGGTGGATGTATTGCGACGCTTACACCCCCTGAGGAAAGAAGGCGCGCACTTCACATCACTGACGGGCACGTGGGCGCGCTTAGACTACCTATTTTTGTCTAGAGAGATGAGTGCTGGGGTGACTGAGGTAACTCCCTTACCTAGGACATACTCCGAGCACAGCCCGGTCTTAATGCTCCTACGGGTGCCTGGCTTGGATAGCCCCCGGCCACATTGGCGGCTACAGCCTGCAGCCCTACTGGACACGGTTTTCCGCGCTAAACTCGGCGATGAGATAGCAGCTTTCTTCCCTCGTACCAAGGGGTCTGTAGACTCTGTTGAAAACATCTGGGAGGCATTTAAGGTTAAGATCAGAGGCTACTGCATATCGAAAAACTTTGGAGTGCTACGCGATATACAGCGCACGATACGCACCCTTGACCGGGATCTGAAAGACCTAGAGATTTGTATGGCGTCGGGAGACCATGCTGATGTACATGCGGAATTTAGGGCTAAGTTGACAAGATACGTGGAAGAGGCGGCCAGGGAATCTAAGTTCAAGGGAAAATATTGGCAGGTGAGAAAATACTGTGAGGGAGATAGACCTGGTAGGGCCCTAGCAGTGTTGACACGTCCTCCTCACACTCATAATACAATTCTTGAAGTCTTGGATACACAGGGCCAACCAGTTAGGGACACAGATGACATATTGGCCGTTTTCACGTCTCATTATCATGCACTCTACACCACTGCCGCGACCCCAAACATATCTTTCAATGATTTCCTTGGCGACGTAGCTCTTTGCTGGATTAGTGATGCGGACAGAGCCTTCCTAGCCGCCCCTTTTGAATTAGACAAAATCAGGGATGCCATCATGTCACTCAAAAATGGCAAAGCGTCTGGCTTCGATGGGATACCTGCCGAGTTCTATAAAGCATATATAGACATAATGGCCCCGGTCCTTAAAGGGGTCTTTGAGGAGTCGTTGGCTGAGGGGGTGCTCCCCCGTTCCATGCGAGAGGTCGTAATTACGTCACTTCTAAAGCCTGGCAAAAGTCCCAACACTTGCGACTCTTACCATCCACTCTCTTTGTTGAATTGCGATGTTAAGATACTGGCAAAGGTACTGGCCACCCGACTGTCCTCCTCATGACCCAAATCGTATTACCCGACCAATCTGGATTTGTCCCTAATCGTTCCACCTCCCACAATCTACGCACGCTCTTCTCCCTGATTCGTGCGGTGCACCCGGATCTCCCTGTTGCGGCGATCTTTTTGGACGCCACTAAAGCCTTCGATTCAGTCGAATGGCCATATCTATTCGCTGTCCTGACCCGTATGGGATTCCCTAAATTGTTCATCTCCTGGGTCCAATTACTGTATACGTAACCATCAGCGAAGGTATTGATTAATGGATGCCTCTCTCCCTCAATCGCGATCACGAGAGGTACCAGACAAGGTTGCCCGCTATCCCCTCTCCTTTTTGCGATAGACATCGAGCCACTGCCCTGCAGATTCCATCAGTTGCACCGGAAGGGCGCCTTTCGTTGTTCTCAGCGACAGATTGATGTGTCGATGTATGCAGACGACATGACGCTATATGTCAAAGACCCGTTGCACAACTTGAATCCGCTGTTGAGGGAGTTCGTTGTCTTTGGAAGGCTTTCCGGAGTATGTATCAATTGGGCTAAATCGCAATTCTACCCCCTTACGGATGCAGTGGCTGACTTCCCGCTCGACTTTCCCTTAGAGTGGTGTCGATCGGACCTCCGCTACCTTGGTATCCAAATCTCTCGTGATAAAGATGAAACTTTGCACCAGAATTACGGTGTAGCGATCACGAAACTTATCACATCGGTTGATCGCTGGATCTCCCTCCCCCTGTCCATGGCTGGGAGAGCATCCCTTATCAAAATGGTGGTGCTACCCCGCCTCTTGTACCTTTTTCTTAATATTCCTTATCACCCGGGTGCGTTTTTCTTTAAGACATTGAAAGCGGAGCTGTGCCGACTATTCTGGTGCGGTAAACAACCCCGACTACGATGGTCATTGCTGACTCAGCCATATGATAAAGGGGGCTTTGACATTCCTGATTTTGAGGCTTATTATATATGTGCGCAGGCGCACTACGCGTACCATTGGATGACCCCCACACCCTACATGCTTCAACTGGTGGTCGAGGACTGGATCGCGAATCCCCTTCCATTGAATGGGCTCATACATTGCCCAGTGTTGTCCATGGAAACGCCGTTCACCACTGTCACGTGCACCATGGATGCCTGGCGCTGCATGGCGAGGCTATTGGGATGTATCTTCCCATATTCCCCTCGGATGCCGCTGACGTACCACCCCAAACTAGTGCTCCTCCAGGAGCGGGGTTTCCAATCGCTCTGTCGGCGCCTACAAGTCGCCTGTTGGGGTGACCTCTTCACCAATGGCCAGTTCAACTCTGCAGACCTTTTTTTCAAATCTTATAAGCCTACTCCACTCGATTCTTTCTATTATATGCGACTGCGTCAAGGGATGAGGGAGATTCTCCCTAACTTTCCCAATGAACCTGAGAGCTTTCCTCCCTTGCACTTCATGCTATGCTCACAAAATGGCTTTCACCTGGTATCGGGCATGTATCGCCTCATCAGAGCGTCCAGCCTGGGACTGGAGAACCCGGCCCGTTTAACTGGGCTACTGACCTGGCAACGGAGATTACTGACGAACAGTGTCTTTACTGCTGTGACCTTACGGCTAGAATATCCGCCAGCTGCAGGCTCAAGATAATCCATTACAAGTTCTTACAACGGCTATACTACACACTGGTAAGGAAATTCAGGTTCCGCTTGTCCAGCAATGATAGATGCGAACGCTGTCGCGTGGAACACGCTGGAATCTTTCACCTGTCCTGGGAATGTCCCCCGGGCTATGCCTACTGGCAACGGGTGCATGCTGCCCTCGAGTCCATGACCTGAGAATCAATAAACCCAGACCCATTGCTGATGCTACTGGGGCATACACCACACATCCCTAAGACCTGTAGTAAATTCCTGGACATTGCTCTGCTTCTTGCGAAACGCCGCGTATCGTGTAGATGGGGTCGTGGCAGGGCCCCAAAGTTTAAGGACTGGCTCGCAGATATGACCCATTGTCAGGAACAAACCGCTATTTTTGCTGAGACACTCCCGAACTCCAGCAGACCTAATGACATCTGGGGCCCCCTAGTCACATATCTACTAGCCCAGGGAACTGATGATAACGTTCCGAATGGCGGAGGGACACGAAATGGTGATGATGTACAAGTTGAATCTGCTTGATTTACCACATGCGATTTACTGTCAATAGGCAACACTCCTAGACACTGCTTTATTATGCAAATGTATAGTTGATTACTCCACATGTATTGCTTTTGTTTAAATCTCTCGCTGTGTTGAAGCCTAACCGATGACAACTGTTTATCTTCGTAACAAGATGATCTAAGGTACCCCTGTAACGTACTGTGAATGCTGACTGTTGTCCTTATTTATCATGCTTCGTACTTGACCTATTGTTCTTCTCCTGCCGTGGTATATTGCTGTATGCACATGCACTGCCTGATTTGAATGCCACAGGTGTTAACGCTCTGCACAACACTACCAAACCTTTTCTTTGTTCGTTGTTGAAAACGCAAAAAATAAAGTATTTAAAAAAAAAAAAAGTAATGTTGCAAAGTATTGTTCACAAACTTGGTGCACATAACTATACATAGTAATGGTTGTCTTGTTCTGACCTTAAAGTTGCAGCGTTAGGTTTCTGGACCAAGAGGGTCAGCTGACCACACTAGTGCAAAAAAGTACAGCAGATGTATTTTATAAAGAAAGTTGCTACACAAATACAATGGGAAATGTTTACTGTTGCTGATACACAAAGGAAAGCACCAGGAAGAAAAAAGAATGAAAAGTACGTGTGAAGATTCTCCTTAGGAGCTGTAAAAATGAAATAGTTGACAGTCTGGCACAACGTTTTATTGCCACTTCAAGCTAGTAAGAAGTTTAAGTTTATGTTTACACTGAGATCTGTCATAGCTTAGTCAGCACCACGAGAAAAAACATAATGTATGTAAAGAATAAAAGCAAACAAAAAGAATTCTTTATGTGGGTGTGTTTTAAGCCGAAGAGTGTCCTCTTGTGAACTGCTAAAAATACGAATTTCCTCCCTTCTCCTGCTCAGTGAACTACTACAAGCCAGTTACAATTCCGAACATCGTTTATTGATAAGGTACTTAGGCATTGAGAAGTTTAAATTATGAAGTTTCCAAAGCAGGAAGATAAGCGTAGAATGCTAACAAACTCTCAAAGAGCTCCTTGGAAAATAGCTGGTCACAACAGGATCTCACACTGATCTGGATTCTGGTCGAACCTGTAAACCAGACAACTGATGTAAGATCATACTTATAATATTGCATTCACTCACTCTCATATCTGGTGCTCTGGAATTGCTCAGATCCGAGGCAGAGTTTTTCTGTGGAAAACATGGATTTCTTAGGTTCCCACTCATTTTGGACATTTCTTGACACTATCAACAGATTCTAGTGCTATTGTAAAAATCACAGAGATTTTGAACATTTTCTATCTCTGTAAATCAAAGGAGTATAAAGTTCCTAAATGGAAAAGAAAAGAGGTTGGGGATTACCTGAGGCACCCAAATGGGTGTCATGTTTAAAACATCACCTTGTTGAGCTTGTTTGGACTATTGCACCCATTTCTCGCCATTCATTATTTTTAATGATAACAAGGGCACCCACATGTTAAAATACTGGGGCACCCTTAGTTATTGTTACATTTCACATATGAAGTTGAGAAGGATCACTGTTCCCTCTGGACGGAGGATGGACAGTCCACCCTGCCTAAAAAGAACCTCACAATCCCAGAGGCCACCAGGACGTCTCAAAAGATCAGTTCTACACTAGCACTTCATGACAAACTCAACTTTGTAATTAGATTTTATTGTCTTTTTAATAGAGGTATTTTAAGGAGATTGTCAGGACTAAGGGTAGGAAACGCGCCGCAAGCAAGTCAAGATGTCGTCTGGATCACACTTTCCTTACCAATTTCCTGTGTTACGAAGAGGAAGGAAATGAAGATTCTGTAGAACTGGGCGTGTTGGCTAGGGAGCAAAAACTAGGCCGGTAACTACTGTGGGGATTACCTCTCTCCAGGATAGGGGTTTCACTTCAGGTTAACAATGGCAGCGCGAGTATTTAAAGCCATCAGTCTCATACCTAAGTACCAAGCAATGACTTATGTAGTTTTATGATTTCTCCATTTCTCCACTGACTAGTCTGTCACCTGGCCCTCCATTCTTCCACTTTGTTTTTTTGTTTCTTTTCAGTTCACTTAGTTTCCTCTGTAGAGATTCAGTGCCTGTGTCTTGGTTTATATGTTTGCTCTTGATGGCTGCCCTGTGGTCCTCTACCATTTTCTGGTTGGTGCATGGGCTCATCACATCACCCTTTGCCGTAAAGTGACGTAAGTTGCTCAAATTGCCATTTCATGCATGTGCCACAATCCCCTGCCCCTGGTTCTAATCTTGTGATCCCTCTTCCCTACCTATGTTGAACCTGATTCGAAAAACCAGGCCCCAGAAGACCTCATGACTGATCCAGCTCACATTGACGATTGGGACTTGTGTCTCCCTTTCTTGCCTCTAGCTTTCCAACAGACTGCGCTATTAATGCATAGACGCAAGTCTGATAAGGAGTTGGAGGTATGAGACTGTCAGCGGATCCATCTCCTTCAGTCCAGCTTAACACAGCATCTCTACAAATCAGTACTCACTAGATGATGGTGTTGGGTGGGGGGAGAGTGGGGAACGAGGGAGTGAGTATAATTATAGAGAATAAACCACCTTACACTACACCATTTAGGGTGGTACCATTTACTTTAATGTTCTCTAACATAATATTAAATAAGGTTCAGATAGGCCCCTGAAGCCCATGTGGGGAATGGGGCATCCTGCTCCGTGCAAGGCCTTACGGGCCAGATATAGGTCGCCAATTACCGGTCGGTAACGGCTGTTACCGACCGGTAATTGGTGATTGAGATGTAGGGGCCCATGATTTTACACAATCAGTAAATTTACCGAATCGGTAAATTTACAGATTCTGTAAAATACTGAATCAGTATTTTTTACCGATTCGGTAAATCAAGATGTAGGTGGCACTCCACAGAGTGCCACAGGCCCTTAAGAGTCGGTATTTTACCACCCAATCCAATTGGGTGGTAAAATACCGAATTCAGGTGTGCATGCACATCTGTGCATGCACACCTGTGCAATGTGACACACAGACATGCCCTTAGGGCAGGTATGTGTGCCACATGGCACACAAGCCTGCACTTGGGGTGCTAGAGGGTGTCAAAGTGACACCCCCTGCACCCTTGCTGGATTCGGTATTTACCGATTCGGTAAATACGGAATCGGTATTTCCAATTGATTCCTATGGGCTCAAAAGCCCATAGGAATCAATGGGGAATACCGATTCGGTATTCACCGAATCGATAAAAACCGAATCACCGATTCGGTAATTCCCAAAAATTAATTACCTACATCTCCCTCCTTCTAATTTACCGATTCATAAACACCGAATCGGTAAAATTCGGTATTTATGAGTCTGTAAATTAGATTTACCTACATCTGGCCCTAGTGTACAGAAAGTCTTATTGTTACTAGAGTATTACAAAAAGTGAAGGACACCCACTAACGGCTTCCACGCTGCTGTACAAAATAATGAGGTAACATTAGCCAGACAATATTAAAGCATGCAGGGCAAGACATTTATTTCATGCTCATTATGGTTCATTCCAATATTAATAATATAGTTTCAAATGCAAAACAAAAGCATATTAACAGTGACACAGAAATGAGGAGAGGGGTATAATGGTATCCCCCTTTATGTTTATACTTGACAGCTCCCTGGATTAATGTGCATTAAAAATACAAAGCTATTAAATTAAATTAGAATACCTTTTGGAAAGTGTATTCTGTTTTTTTTCTCTGTAATTTTGACGTATAACAGAATTCATCAAAGACGTGCGTGTCTCTGGTAAAGCAAAAACGGAACTTCTACCAGTGAACGATGCCTGCATGCAACAAATGCTCCAAATCCAGGCATGATCTGTAAACCAAAGTTCCTCATATACCTCACACGTCATCAATACTGAGACTGCACTTTAAGTGAACCATGAAGTTGCTCTGGTCAGTGTTAAAAAATACAAATTGACAACACTGCCTCTCTCCTCTCTTTCATGGTAGGGGAATTGCATACTATCCGGATTATGCTGTCTCATTTGATCATATACACTTTGCCATTAATACAATTCTCTTTTTCTCTACCTTATATAAAACTGTCACTACAACTGTCTGTAGGTTTATGAGGGCTTGGAAACACCTCAGTGGTGAAATCTGAAATATATAGCGTGGTGACGATAAATCACTGACATAGGCCAGGGACATTTTAAGGTTTTTGGGGGCCCAGGACCAAAGGTATTTTGGGGGACCCTTTTTGGAACAGCTTTGAATTTATGATCCAGTTACTGCTCTTTCATGCCCTCTTTGGCCAGGTCACTGACAGTGCACAGGCACACTCATCCAAATTCTAAATGTGATTACATTTAATATTCAGGGATAGTGATGCGTGTTTTCAATATTGTAACACAGCTGTAGCTCACTAATATTACAGCAAAGAATCTCTGTGATCCTTTCCCCTTTCTCATACGTAAGGTCCTGTTTTGATCTAAAAACCTTAACCTTTTTTTGTGGATGTTGCATGAAACAAACATATTTGTCTGAAAAATGTCTGTAATAGACTCTCATACAGTCAAGATCTTAGGCACACGGCTAAATCTTTTTCTGAGTCTCAAAACAAAAAAGGAGTCAGAAGCCCATTCCGCGAGGATAAAGCGACTGGCAAAGAAATCCGGGTGGTGCAGCAAGAGAAGAAAACAAAATTACGTGAAAACGAATTGGAAGAAGTAGCACATACGGAAAACCACCAACTGCCGGGACAATGCAGCCAGAGGGGCGACGAAGCACAAAACAGTCAACAATTAGCATGGCAAGAACCAGAGACGCAAGAGGGGTTCAACCTTGCAGAACTTAAGCAAAAAAGACAAGACGGAACTTTGTCAACAATGCCTCATATCCCCCTGAAACCAATTGTTGTAACACTAAGGGGGAAGGATCGTCACTGTAAGATCTCAGTCCAGGAGGAAGCGGACCCACAAATAAAGATGCCGACCCAAAAACATTCGGGACCTCCAACAGCCAGGCTAGAGGTAAAAATAAAAAATCCAGCAGAGTATGAACGGGGAGGCAGCGAAGAACCCCTGCAAACTATCAAAGGGTCAGGGGGAAGAAACTGTAGCGTTCCACAGTCTTCTGAAAAGCAAGAAGCAAAAGATCCGTGTGAATTGAAGCTGTCGTTTATCCCGGAATACTCATCAAAAGGCACCCAGGATACGCTCAACAGGGGAAACCTCTTGAGACGTTTCCATGAAATCCCCGAACTAAAAGGAATCTGTTCACATGACTTAATTTCAGTGGAATTCATGGAAACATCCCGAAGGGGGGTGGAGGAGTCCCTGACAGCATGGGCGTCCAAGGACCTGGTGGACAACATTGTAGCTATGAGCGGAAGATTTGAGACATGGGGCAATAGGCTCCAGGCAGTACAACGTCCAAGGTACCCATACCCTTCTTAAACAAACTAAATGAAGAGCAAAGCCCACGAAGACATCAGCACACATGTTTATGCGGAGCACGTTCCAATTCACCAATGTCATCTGTGCGAAACAATAGGCCCCCCAAAAGCGACAGCTCAGGTACTACTGGGGGACGCCCCCAGGACCTTAAGGACTGGGCCTGGATCGCAAAATCTTTGAATGACAAGTATTCCTAACAAAGGAATACAAACATCGGAACCAACCAACATCTCGCTCTGTTCATGGAATGTGCACGGCTTTAGGGACATGTGTCAAGACCAAGATACTGTAAGCTTTTTAAAACAACAACAAATAATCATGCTCCAGGAAACATGGAACATGGGGGCAACCTCAATACCAGGTTTCATTGAACATCATTGCCTGGCAGAAAAACACTCAAATTATGGCCATCCGAAAGGGGGCTTATCAACCTTCATAACTCAAAAACAGAATTGGGAAACAGAAGAAATAGATACAGGGGAACAATTGATCCAAGTGACAAAGGTAACCGGCAAGGAACAAACCACAAAACTCCTCCTAATAAATGTTTATATCCACCCAGAGAGAAAGAAGCAAAATGGCAAATACATAATCCTTATAAAACTGCTAAAAGTATTGCAGAAAAGCCACACAAATGCCCAACTGGTGATCGCCGGCGATTTTAACACCAATCTTTTAGCGATCAATCAGGGAAGAAACCGCAAAGTATCGTTGGACTTTGTCCGCAACCTAGCAGCTCTCAACTTAATAAACATGAAAGGTAAATCCCCGTGAGACTCGCCTCCAGTGGCAACTTACCTGAGTGGAAAAGTCGCTTCTACAATAGATTTTATAATTACGAGTACTAAGCAGCTCTCCGAAATAAACAGCTTTAGGATAATTACACGAGCTGAAAGTGATCATCTGCCGTTAATACTGAATCTAAAGAATAGAACAAACCCCGCCCAGAAGAATAACGCCATTACACAGCACGCAGAAACGTTCAACCTGCGTAAAGTAAAGAGGAGAGGCTCCTGAACTTATTGAGAACAAAGTAAAGGCCTATATCGAAAATCAAGTCCCAGTTCAAGAACGTGCGAATGTAAGTCATTGGGAGCAAATGGTTGAGTTTCTACTTCAAACCTTCCCGGTTACCAAGCCGCAGAGGTCCCTAAAAAACGTCAAAAGGGACCTATGGTTTAATCACAATCTCAAAATGCGCAAAAGAGACATCGCGAGAGAAGTCCGACGTTTGTCCCGAGAAGGAGAAAAGGACCTAAAACAAGAAAAAACTAAGTTGCAGACACTAAGGAGTGCCTACAGGAAGCAGTTGGGGAAAGTAAAATCAGAGTATAAAGAATCAATCTGGCAGCAACTACTAATAGCTGGCAAAAAATCCAACAGCAGCGATTTCTAGGGGATTATTAATATGTTAACAACGGGTCCAACACTCCAGCAACAGGCAGGAATCGGGGTAGGAATCTGAACAGACCACGTAAAGACTTTGTTCAACCAATCCACAAGGGATCCAGAACAACAACCCCAGGGGCAACACCATGACCAAAAGGAGGTACAAGCCGGACCGAGCCACGCAACACCAACAGCTAATCTAGCCCATTTAAACTCTTCTTTCGAAGAGCAAACTCCTCTGACAAATGATAAAGAACTAAAAAACCTCATAAAGAAATTAAAGCCCGAGGGAGCGGCTGGGCCAAACGGCATTCCAAACGCAATCTTCAGGAATAACCCAGAGCTATGGTCTGAAATTCTAACACCAGTCTTCAACGAGATTTATGCAAACTCTAATATCCCAGCTTCTTGGAGGGGGTCTGTCATTCACCCCATCTATAAATAGGGAGATCACGGTAAGCCAGGGAATTATAGATTAATCTCCTTGATTGACGTGAAAGCCAAACTATATGCCTCGTGCCTATTGAACCATCTGCAATGTTGGATGGAGGAACAAAACATCATCCCCAACTTCCAAACAGGATTCAGGCAAGGCATGGGCACTCAATCGAATCTTGCAACCCTAGCTCTCTTGACGGAACAGGCGCAAAGAAGGAAATTCCGTCTCCTAGCCTGTTTCGTGGACATCAAGTCAGCTTTTGACAGAGAGAGTAGGAATCATTTATGGAGCAAACTTAAAAGATGGGGCATACAAAAGCACTCCTTAATGCCATTGTAACCTTGCGCACTGACACCTGGACAAGAGTCAAGCTGGGAAATGGGTCGAGCACCACCGGAAGTATTTCCACACAAAGTGGTCTAAAGCAAGGCTGTGTCTTGGCCCCAAGCCTTTTTAATCTGTATTTATCGGACATTGCCCGACACTTTGAAAATCCAGACTGCCACCCCCCGAAACTGGCTAATAAGCCAGTCGCAATCCTCCAATATGCAGACAATATAGTCTTGTTAAGCCACACCCCAGTGGGACTACAAAGATCAATAAATAACCTGCCATCCTATCTGGACTCAGAACAGCTAGAGATAAACAAAGACAAAACAAAAATCGTTCGTCTGGTTGATAGTAGGATATTAAAGTTCAAATGGAGGGTCAAGGGGTCTCATGTGGAAGAAAAAAGTTCATACAAAGACTTGGGCGTAATAATCGGGCAGGGCACAAGTCACAAAGAACACAAAATGTCCCTCAAAGCAAAGACCCAGTCCCTGATCTACGCCTACAGATCCTTGCACAGAACACTGGACTGCCCTAACTATTTGCATTTGTTAAAAGTCATGGCTGCACAAATCCAACCAAGTTTGTCATACGGTCTTGTTCCCTGGTGTGGCAAAGATTCACATTTCCAGAACGAATCGCAGTCAAAAATCTATAAAGTCATTTTTGATTTGCCAAAATGTGCCTCGCCCACCCAGGTAAGACTGGAATTTGGGCTTCAGGACCTCAAATACAGGGCAATGAGAAACGTCATTAAATTCTGCCACTCCCTCCGGTTATCTGAAGTGGACACCTTAAACAGACTCTGCTGGGACGAAGTTAGGTCACAGAACGAGCAGGAAACCCCAAACTCTTGGGGGAGCTACCTGAGTACATCTTTGGCTACTTTGGAGCTCAAACCAGCATGGGACAACAAGATGGATCGAGTGTCCTTTAACAAAATAGTGATGTTGCAAGTAAAAAGAAATCTTTATTGGAAGATAAACTTGCGCTCACAAAGAGACGGCATGCATGGACAGTCATGAACTCATACAAGTCTTCAAAGCCTCAAGTCTACTTATCTGCCCATTTTAGTTCTTATTTGAAGATGTGCCTTCTAAAGTTCAGGATGGAGGTGCACGTTTCCAAGGATTTATACCCTTCTTGGCAGACAGTTTTTAACTCAGAACGTTGTCGCTTATGCAGATTTCAAAAGGAAACCTTGGCCCACTTGCTGTGCGCATGCCCAGCCATGCTAACCCAAAGGAGACAATACCTAAAGGCGACCTTTATCAACCTGAACATCCGCTCTAGCAGACAAGCAGTGATAAGTTGGCTGGAGGGTTCGTCATGCATTTTGTCTTGCAGAGGAGTTAAGTTTATGAGATTAGTCAACAGCTGCTTATTGCAAGCGGACGATCATTAATCATAATTGTATGTAACATATTCCATACTTTTAATTTGGTTGGTACTTAATTTTAACTCTTCTGTAACTTGATCTAAACATAGATTAGAATGATTTTATAATAACAGATTTTAACACATTTGAAATGCGTGGGAGATAGAGCATAGATGTACATTTGTATATATGACATTTCTATCTGGTTGAGTAGATGAAATTCACTCATCTTATGAAGGGGGTATTGTGATGATTTTAATTAATCAAGCAATAAACATTAAACTTGAAACTTGAAAACTTGACTCTCATACATTCCTCCCATTAAAATCAATTAAAGGAAAACGTTATTTAAAACAATCTGTTTCAGAATAATGTTAGGTCATAAGGGCAAAACTCTCTCAGTGGGCCATGGGCTAGAGCCCACTTTAGTCTTGCCTTAAAACTTCCCCCACAGAGTCCTCGGGTGCCAGATCACTAATCGTGGCTGCATAGCTGTAATCAGCATCCGGATGGCTATGAGAGGAAGGGTCTACAAGTGCTCCATACATCTTAAACCCCACAGATAGTCTATCATTGAGATACAATTCAGAAAAAAAACACATACCCAACCCAGGCTAATAAAGGTGGCAAAACACTACTGGAATGTGTGTCTCATAAAAACAGTATAGGCCCGAACTACAGTCCTGGTGCTTACATCGATTCACAGCAATAAAAAAACAGAGGAGTAAAGAGGTTGGGCTGGTCTCTGGACAGTGTAAAGTGCATTGGTGACTTATTTGCTTCTGATCAGCTAACTGACTTTGCAGACCCTTTGCGAAGAAGAAGCATACCAGACAGCCAATACATAGCACACACATCCCTACTAAGAGGGGTACGGCTAAACTGGTAACAAGAACAGATCGTACCACCCACCCAAACAGTACCCAAAGCACTATCAACAATAGGCAATAACAAAAACCTAATTGCCCACATATATTGAGCTACTAGATCAACTATGGGCCACTTTAAGAATAGGTGGGAAATGGACCTGGAAATAGGTATACTTGCTTCATACGTGAAACTGTAGAGGCACAATTCTTTCTAAAGATGTGGGTGTACCCTCAGTCTATAAAACAAAAATGTTTGTCACTCTCTGTATGTCACAGCTGGGGGAAGAATCACTGCATGCTATGAAAGAACCGGTTAACACACCCAGAAGACGAGCAGTCCCATCTACGTTGCATAAGTGATCTCTTTGTCCTGATGAAGACCCCAATTGATTTGTCTTAACTGGGGTCAAAATGTCAACACTTCATCGGCCTACCCAAATCTTTAATTGAAGGGTTTCCAGACTCAAATGCTCAAATCATTGAGTTTGTGATTGATTGACTCATACATCTAATGGGTACTGGCACTATGTACATATTGTGATATACTAATTGTTTGTTTGTACTTTTTCTATTTTTCATGGCTCACTGATTTTCACTTACACTGCGCAGTCACTTGGAGCACCAATCATAGATTACAGAATGAAGGTCTGTATCATTGATTTATTTCTAATATAATACTGAACATCCTCATTTTTGTAGATTCTTTCTTTCTTCTTAGAGATTGATCTATTACCTGTTTAAATATATCAAATCATTTCCGGCCAGAACATTTTTACATTCGCATTTCGCTGAGGGAGCAAAACATCTCAATTAAGTCCATAGCTGCGGATATCTATCAGCTTAAAGAGATCCCCCTCCAGCTAAATGCCAGAGCAGGGAGCCGCTGCGCCTGGATTTCGAGCGAGGTCGCCTGAGCAGAGGGACTGCAAGTCCCAGGGGGCCATTGCTACTGCCCGCACCTGAGCCTGCTTCTGCCTACCAGAGCCCTCATTACCTCTTGCCGCTCCCGCTTCGCGGGAGCCGCTGCACCTGGATTTCGAGCGAGGACGCCTGAGCAGAGGGACTGCATTCCAGCCGATCTCTACAAACAGGATAGGAGGATTTGGATTGAATATATTTCTATCATTGTAAATGCTATTGCAAGAGGTGTGACAATACCAGACACCTGGCGAAGGGCCGAAATTATCCTCATATATAAAAAGGGAGACCGCGCCAGTCCCAGCAATTATAGGCCGATAAGCCTAATTGATACTCTACAAAAAATAGCTGCGAGACTAGTATTAGGTAGAGGTAATGAATGGATTATAGATCAGAATGTTTTATCTACCTATCAAGCGGGCTTTCGACCACACATGAGAACAATTGATCACGTTTTTCGATTTACGATGATCTATTGGTCTACAGTGATTTTAGCAGGGGGAACCCTTTATGCAGCATTTGTTGATTTAAAATCAGCATTTAATTTAGTACCTCACTATAAGCTGTGGGACTCATTAAAGGAGGCTGGGATGCCTTTAGAAATCCTTGGTTTTATTATCAAACTGCATGAGGCAAATTATGCCCAAGTAAGATGGGGGCAGCAGGGTGAACTGTCTGATCGTTTCCCAGTTAATAAAGGTGTACTGCAAGGGTGTGTCCTTGCTCCTACTTTCTCTTCCCTATTTATAAATAGGGTTATTGCATATTATTCTAATTTTCCAACAGATGCTCCATCTCTTGCTGGATCAAGGGTTCCATTATTAATGTTTGCAGACGACACGTTAATTTTATCAAAAACTCAGTCTGGTCTGCAACGTGCCCTTGATCAATTTATAGTTTTCTGCAATGACCATGACCTGGTAGTGAATGTCGACAAGACCAAGTTCATGGTATTGCATACATATAAATCTGTTAGAGGCAGAGTAGTTATGGATAATGCATCATTAGAGCAAACCGATACCTTTACCTATTTAGGGGTAACTATGGGTAGGAAGATGAATTGGGCGCCCCAACTTGATCTTCTATTTCTTAGGCCCAATCAGCTAGCGGGAGCCCTATTAAAGGAATATAGATTGTCACATACTAAACCTATCGGGCCAGCTATAGCAATTTACAATGGGAAAATCAGATCCTCCATTATTTATGGCGCTGAACTTTGGGGGGTTGAAAATTTATCACCCTTAGTCCAAGCGCAAAACAAGTTTTCCCTGCCTGCCCTTCCTCAATCAACACCTATTAAGCCTCTGCTTTTAGAGCTAGGTTGTACTTCCTTTAATGAGGCCACAGGTTTTAGACCCTTAGCTTACTGGAGGAGACTGTGAACCACCACAGAACTGGCACCTTATGCTAATGCAATGATGGACGTAAGGAATGCTGACTTGGCTTCTAAAATTACATGGCTCCGGAAGATTAAGTATAACTTGTATGAAATGGGCCTTAGCCATCTGTGGGATGACCCAGTGGGGAATATATTCCCAAGTAAAAATGATTGCAAAGAGCTTTACTGGGATATGATAATTAAGAAGACCCTGTCAAGAGTAAGTAGTACATCCCTCACAGGTGTCTTTTATGACCATAAGTTTGTAACGAAAGCAGAGTCATACTAGAATTTGATTACGAAAACTGAAGATAGGAAACTATATCATTAATTCCGTCTGAGTACTCTTCCGCTCGTTCGTTGCAAAATGGGATAAGGCCTCGAACACTAATTGTCCATTTTGCCATACTAGGGAAGAGTCAATATCTCATCTACTTTTTGTGTGCCCAACTTATAAGGGCCCTCGCCGCAGGTGGCTCAAGCCATTGTGCGTTAACTTTGGCTCTAGATCTTGTATGACAGTTATGCGCATCCTGCTAACGAATACTTGCGCAGATATAGTCATTGCTATTGCAAAATGTCTGAGTTGGTCTTGGGCGTTGAGGAGGAAAAAACTGGTGGCCGTTGAGAAACGAGATCTAGCACTTGACTGTGTTAACGCAAATAGTCCTCTCTTTAAAGAGTAACTGCAGAGAAATGTCACATATGATTGATTTTATAATTTTATCTCATAGTATTTGTTAGGATTCGATAATGTTGGTTTTAAATTTTGTATGAAATGTCGGTTTTTAGGGTGTTAAACCTTCTTATTGATACTATGAATTGTGTCTTTTATGATTGTAAATTATCGAATAAAGACTAATGAATTGAACATCCTCATTTTTGTAGATTCTTTATTTCTTCTTGGAGATTGATCTATTAACTGTTTAAATATATCAAATAATTTTTATTTTTTATTTTTTTTATTTTATTTTTTATTTTTTTAATGAAATGTATTTATTAATAAAATACAAAATACAGTCGCAGATTTAAAAACATACACAGATACACGTGCTTGACCATCTTCTCAACACAACCTGTCTCATGGGCACAAGAGTAGTAACACAGCCATGATGACAACACCCCGAAAGTGGGCAGACGGCGTTCACCTATCAAATTAAGAATGAAAAGAAGCAAATAAAGCGTGGGAAGGGGCACCAAACGGGACAAGCGCACAGGAAGAGAACCACCTGCCATTCAGCCTGTGTGTGTCAAGAGGCAGCACATAGGAACGGCACGCACCCACACCGCACACCAGACAATTGGTTCATCCTATGCCAGCCGGTTTTGCAGCACCAGAGGAGTGTATCACTGCACCATTCGACGTGCACTCAACATTCTCTCCCCTCACTCCAGCCATATAGGTAGTGTACAGTCCCCAGAAACTTTTAGGTCGGCTCCTAGGCGGGAGCAGCTCGCTGTAAAGTTCGGACTGCGTGGAACAATAAAGCATGTCTCTAGACCACTGCTGCAAAGTAGGGGCAGGGCCACGCAACCAGCACATAGCCACCCTCCTCCTGGCCATCAGCAAACCCATGTTGTGAAGCCCAAGAGGGTGACACGCGGTTCCAGTGGGAGTTCCAGCTCGACGATCCTGCCCAGTTCCGCAAACACGGCCAGCCAGAATGCGCTCACGCCTGGGCATAGCCACACCAGGTGCAAATATATCAAAAAATTTCCGTCCTGAGCACTTTTACATTTGTATTTCGCTGAAGGAGCAAAACATCTCATTTAAGTCCATAGCTGCGGATATCTTTCAGCTTAAAGAGATCCCCCTCCAGCTACATGCCAGAGCAGAAGATGCCAAAGGCAGATCTCGCCACATTAATATAAGATTCATTGGAAAACCTGAACAGCCGAGGGTATGACTGTGGCAAATGTCATGGAAGATTTTATAGCTACACGAGTGGACACAGATTAACTGCATTTTACAGTAGAGAGAGCAGAGAGCCCGGAAAACCTTTCAAACAAGGCACAAGACTAAGACCAATAATAGCTAGATTACTGAATTTTAAAGACTGGGAAGCAGTAGTAAGAGGGGCCCGACAGGGGGCGGGGTCCTACAGTATGAAAACCAAATGATCATGCTATTTCCAAATTTTATGCAGGAGGTCCAAACCTTTGATAAGGTGAAAAAAGAACTCAGAGAACGTAGTTTGCAATATTCAAGTATATTCCCCACAAAACTATGAATCCTTGAGGATGGGAAATCCTGGTTCTGTGCTTCACCAGAGGAAGTCTGGGATTGCTAGAGGAGTGGAGGAAAGCGAGATGGGCAAGGCAAGGAGTCCTGCAACACTCCCCACTGACTATGGACAGGGCCGGACTGGCCATAGCGGCACAGTGCATTTCTGCCAGGGTGGGGGCCAGTTTTGGGCCCTTGAGGCTCAGTATTTGTTACCGCGGCTGGCAATTTTGCCCCCCTGTAACAAAATCAGCCGAAACTGGCCCTGGCAAACAGCTCGTCCACACCGCCACCCTTCACCCATGGGAGCTGACCGAGCAGTTTACCAGGGCTGATTTTGGTTCCCAGTCCGGCTCTGACCACAGAGGTGGGGATGATGGTGCCAAGAGGCAACAGTAAAGTTCATAGAGAGGGGTAGAGGTGGACCGCGACTAACATGAAGACTCCGTGCCACAGCTACCGGAGGCTAGACTCTGGAATAGATAGTTACGCGCAGGTATTTATGAACTCTCAACCCCCCTCAAATAGGGGACCATGACTGGGTGATACCAGAATTTCACAGGTTTCATTTTGGTTATGTTTGGTGACAGACACCGCAGGCGTTGAGGTGGCTGGTAGTTTACCACTTGCAGCTTGGGGTTGTAGGATGAGGGGAGTTTTTTCCTCAACAGTGGGAAACTAAATATCTCACTACCAATGTTCCCTCTAATTTTTTTCCCTGTGTGCGGCACTGGAGGGTCTCTGTGCGCTGCAACCATGGCTATGTGTGCCAGGAACCAGTCACTTGCGTGTGCAGTGCCAAATGTCACTCCAAACGTTTACTTAAAAAAGTGAAAATATGGTGCATTTTTAAAACATACAGCGCCACCTTAAGGGTCTTAAGGTTTCTTTCTTTCTTTTTTTAAAACCATGACTGGGTTTAAGGTTTATGTATGGTCATGTGAATTGTAATGTTTTCTCATCATTACTGTACGATGTCTGTAATATTTAACTAAGAAATTGACAACTGTATAATATGTGCTCGGGCATGCGTATAATAAGTTGAAGGTTAACTCATTTTTCAGTAATCCTGCTAAGACATGGCAGCAACGAGATGAGTCGAAGATTAGTAAGGGTGGTTGGATCAGCAAGTTGTTTCTTTCAGAGCGGTTTGACTGCTTCAATTTTAATTCGTTGGGGACTTCTGCTAGTGAAAGAGAGGCATTTATTAGGTTAATAATGACTGGATTTACAGTGTCTATGATGGCGTATAGAATTAAAGAGCGACATGGGTATTAGGGAGAATCTGATTTAACTGCAAGAGTAGACGGACGGGATTGTTCTAGGCTAATGGCTTAAAAAGCTCGAAGTGATGGTATGTTTCCTAGATCAGCATTTGTCGTAACGGGAGAGGTGCTGGAAAATGTCGGTGTTAAGACTGGACCTTCTGTTCAAAATAGTCGGCTATACGATCGCAGAGAGACTGTGATGGGGGAATCTCTTGTTTAAGTCATCCATTGCTTTCTGTAGGACCTCAACACTAATTTGAGTAAATCTGTATCAACTGTATCACTATTTAGTCAACTTCCAAAAAGGAATAGTGGTGTCACACATACACGCGATGCATTTAAAAAACTCAAGTTTTGTTTAGCATGCTCAAGGAGATTGTGGACCAATGACTACCCTCCAACAGTCATGCTATTCGGAGAAGCAACCTGAGATGAAGCACGTCACTGAGGCTGGTGTGTGGGGATTTGTGTTCATAGGAACACATGTGGGCAAACAGTCAGTTCCTTTTCTTGATTCTTCTCGTACCAGTACAAGGACCAGTTTCTCCTGCCCTATGTGTCCTGTGTGTCTTGTGCACAGAACACTCTAGAGCACTCTGCCCTGTATACACAACTCCTTGCTGCAATCTGCCACGGGTGCTCAAATTCTTGCAGCTGTACGCCACATGTATTCAAATTCTTGCTGCTGTTTGACACATACACAAATCTCTGCAACTCTGCCATGTGTGCTCCAGTCCATGCGGCCTGCAGCCAGTATAACTTTAGGGACTTGTAAGTCCATAAAGTCACATGTACAGACCCCTCTGTAGCCATTAGCCCTTTGTACACAAATGCCTACAACAGTTGTGTACAAAGTCTCCACTGTACAAAACTATCTAAGCCTTCTGCTCAATGTCTACAACTACCTACAGTACACCCCACAAAGTGTACAATTACCTCCAGCTGCCCGATCAGTGCATGTATCCCCCATTCTATACAATAGCCATCTGCCTATTGTATAGACATCCTTACAGATTATTCTCCACAATGTATACAATAGCCTTCTGCCCAGCTTTTACAAATGTATGCAGCATTCTGCCCAATGTATACAACTCCATGTAGCCAAATGAAACTTTCTAAGCAGTGTATACCTTATAACTCTCAGCCCAATTCTGCCTACAGCAGTCTACCCCGTGTACACACACTAGCTAAGTAACAAAGCACAGTGCTGCTGTTTGTAAAAGTTATACTCTCTTTATTGCAGACACAGCAGAGCAATGCAGCTCGTCTCCACAAGCAACAGCCTCCCACAAAAACAGCATCTAAAATGGGCACGCTTTTTACGAGAAAGAAGCACTCTGGAGGAGTTGGGTTTTAAATACAGATTCTACAGGTGTGATGTGAAGGAGCGGGCAGATCAGATACTGCACTGGGACAAAGGGGCATCAAGCGATGGTATAGTGGGCACACAGTTACCCACTGTGACACAAATTAAATAGCGTGGAACAGTTTATTGTATTGGGGCATCTCAATATCGCTTTGACCCCTTTAACGAAGCCACAAAGACCCAAGTGTTAGGCTCTTAGAAACTAGGCCTGCAGCCAAGGAATGGACAAAAATCAAAAATCTCTACTGGAATCCTGACACCGACTGCACCATCGTGGCACAGCTCGGGGAATACTGCTGGTACCTCACTGTTGTGTAAAATTATGCTACATTCAATCTTAATACAGTTTGCGGCTGTACAAACTAGTTCTCAAGCAGCTGGAGAAAGAAGGCTCTGCCTTACAGAATGTTTGTTATTAAACAAGGCACAGAGCAGAGAACATTCAACAAAAGAGGCAGGCAGTGACTACAGGTATACATTTACTTCACAATATAACCTCAACATGGAGCCAATGTGCAAGCAGTGCAATTACTGCTGCTACCATACAAGTGAGGTGCAGCTTACAGCGTCAACAGGACCTGTAGAGTTTACAGGTACTTCACTAAAGGCAAATAGCCAAATACAGTTTATAGGTCATTCTTTCAGAGCGAATAATGTAGCAGGAAAAGTCCAGTTCATTAGGGGCAAATATTTAAGGGGGTGGGGAGGGTGGAGAGTGTAAAGAGTGGCTGACCTGATTTCTAAAGATAGTCCTTAAGGGGCTTTTTTGGCTTGTGATAGAAATAAGGTACTGTCATATGGATACTTCGTTACATATATTGCGTTAAGTTAGCATGAGTGCATTACATGTTTAAACAGCCTTTTTTCCTTCGGCTTCAGTTTTGCACACGACACATACTTGTTGTTGTCGCCTTCACCCTAGAAGCGGTGAGGTGGTTTATTTGAGAATAATATGTTATTTCTATGCTATCAGCTTTGCCTGGTACACTTGGTACAACTGTCTGCACACTGAGAGCTGCACACTCTAAAATTAACCTAACACAAGGTTGCTGGGAGGCTTGATCCTCGCACCACATTAGACATAACACAAATAATGTTGATGCCAACATTTTGGGCTCTACGCGGGTTTAAGATAGAGTTACACGGAATGAACGTAGACACTTGGTGCTACGCATGAAGAGAGCTGGTAGCTGTTGATGTGAACTGCTCCTACTGACATTGAGAGGTATGGGGCCGCCCTGCTAAAGCCCGAATGAGACCTTCTTAGATATAAAATAATATGCTAAGATAGGGTGCGCGAAATATAGGTGTTATAGATTTCTATAAATTTTGCATTATAACATGCTAGCACCTTTTACTTACTATGGATTAGTGACTATGCTGCTGAATCTGATTTTTATAATCTGCATTTTGGTATTATACAAGATACTGCGTTTGAGAACTTTGCATTGAATAATAAATATTTCAAACTTGCACTTGTGTTCTTTGACTCTCAGTTTTGGTTTGAAATGATTATATAACGAAAGAGTGTTCATGTGTTCCACGACTCCTGAGGTATTCTAAAGATCATGTTCTGGTTTGTCTAAGACATGGATCATTCCATAATGATCCATGAGACACTGTAGCTAGCTAGGTAAAGGGATTTCTGACACTGAGATGAGTTTTTGGATCATCCTAACTCACTGAGGTTCTAGATCTCTATGCACAGTTCTGTGGGAGAACGGAAACCCTGCTACATGGCGCCCAACGGATTGGTTGGCCGTATTTCATGACACTCGAGTAGTATATCATTCAAACCTTAACACCTTCATTCCCGTTTCCGGTAAACGGTGGTGTCGGAAAAACCTACCTATTTTTGAAATAGGTCTTTTTCAAGCTTGAATTCTTCTGAAAACGGTTTCTTTGAATTACTACCCAGTTGTGCTACAAACTGTTCTTTGTCTCTTTTCACTTCCTGTGCTAAAATGGCCGTGGACATAGCGCAGCATAGCCGCGTCGCGGTTCGCGACCACTTGCGGGGTTATAATGTACCCGCGGAAGGCTTGGCTGTGGTTCTAGTGGTGAGTGCGGAACATGCGTACCCGTACGAATTGTTTTATTCCTGGGTAACATTTCCGGCTTTGGACGCTAATTCGGGTGTCTATCATTCATACACTGCCACGGCTGTACCGGCGGCTTATGCTCCGTACAGGGCACTGGAAGTACCTATAGACGCTTGGCAGCACGGAGTTTGGTTTGGTGGCGCCCTACCCCATTCTTTAACGACTCCGAGGTTAGGTCCCTTATCCATTCCGGGCACAAATTGGCCCGCTTTGGGTGGATTTACTCCTCATCCTAATCGCACCACTTGTAATGTAGCTGACCTGCGGCGTCTTCATGAGGTCGCGGTTGGAGTGATTAGAGCGCTTGTTCATTACATTGGTCGTAATATTCATGGCGCAGCCCCCGCAGGTGCGCAGCTTCGAGCAGAACAGGCTGGTTTGAAAATCAGTCCTGTCTTGGTGAATTCCGTTATGGGCAGAAAGCCAGACAATAAGGATGATTTTCCTTACTGGCTTGCCGAGAAATTCGACCAGCTGGAGGCTGTGTTTCCTAATACGACTCCGGGTGAAAAACACCGGATTCTTACGCTTAGTTTACCAAAAGATTTAGCCCCGGAACTTGTTGACTGTGAGACATGGGGTAAGACTTTTGCAGCGGTTTACTCGCGGTGCTTTGGCACACCGTCAGTGTCGAACCTGTCTGCAATCCTCAAACGTGTTCAGGATGATCACGGACCTGAGTCGGCGGTTGAGTTGGGTATGCGCCTGAACGGTTCATTTGAGACAGTTTGCGGTATTATCCTTGCCAATGTAAAAGGGGATGCAGTGAACTTTCAAGTGGCCAATGGTCTGGCGTTAATTCCCGATGCCGAGAAACCCCGTCAGCTGGCAAGAATAATTGTGGCGGCTTATAAAATGGTTGGCCGCAATTCTAAGGGTGCGAAGGTTTTTCTTGAAAAAGAAAAGAAGCAGCCCCAGGGGCAGTCTTCGGAAACAGGTGGACAACCCAGGTCCAAAAAACAAAATTGGCCTAAAAAGCAGGATCAGGGTAAGCAACAGCAACAACAGACACAGGTCTCGAGTCCGGCGCCTTCACTGCCTGCGCAGTCAGAGCGAGTTTATGAATTGCGCGATCGCGCTACGATTAAATCTCCTGACAGATATCAGGCATCTGACCAACGCTCTCCTCGTTCCTTTCAGGACTCATCGGCTCCGTCAACCGGTGGTGGAGGGGGCGGCAGGGGCAGGGGTGGTCAGCAAGGACGTGGCCAGCCCCGCACGCGAAGTGAAGGGGACCAGCGGGACGACTCTACGCCAAAGAGACCGCAGTTTGCCAAGAAGAAAGTCGCTGCCTTAACGGCGCATCGATATGCCCAAGATAGTGAGAACGCGGCTTCGGAATCTGACGTGGGCTCTGACCTTGCTGGACAGCGCGGCGGAGATTACCATAGTGAGAGAGGCCCTCCGTCCACTGTTGAAGGTGACAGCGACTGACACTTATGTTGTAATCGAAACAGCTGATACACATGTTGCTCCCCCTGAAAGACTTTTTGAAATTGTCCTGTTAATTGAAGGTGACATGCAGCGAACTGTAAAAGGGGTATTTTGGGAGAATCTTTCGGATACGTATGACATTTTGCTTTCGGAGGCTGACTGGCCCCCACCTTTTGTTCTCGCAGCACCGCGAGGGGAGGAGGTAATCCTCCCCAGTTTCGCGCACACTGTACCGAGAGTGGAAGCGCTGCATTTTGCAGAAGAGTGGGCTCTGGCGCTTGCGCCGGCTGTGTACCGAAATCAGTGTGGCTGGGATAAATTGTCCCCTAGCCATGAGATTCCTTTAAGGTCACAGCCGCAGCCACAACCCCAGTATCCCATACGGCGTGAAGCTAAAGCTTCGGTCGCGGCTATCCTTGAACAATTGGAATATCAAGGTGTAATTGAAACGTGTGTGTCACCAATGAATAATCCCCTTTTTACTGTTAACAAGCCGGACGGCTCATATCGTCTGGTTTTGGATTACCGGCATTTGAACTCGCATTGCCGTAACTGTGCAGTACAGAATACTCACGGCTCTGCCCTAGTGAATAGTCTAGAGCGTAAACGGTTCAAAACCACGCTTGACATTTCCAATGGTTTTTATGCACATAGATTAGATGGTCTAAGTTCCCAATGGACCAGTTTTACGTGCGGCGGCGTACAAAAAATGTTTAGACGACTCCCAATGGGATATAAAAATAGTCCTGGAGTGTTTTCCGCCCGCATAGTCTCTCTTTTGGAGAGTTTCGATCCAGTTGCATGTTCGTATGTGGATGACATTTATCTCACAGACGACGAGCTTTGGGTGCATCTGTGTCGAGTAAACAGCATAATTTGTAACTTTGCAGACATGGGTTACAAGTTTAACTTTGCAAAATCGTACATTGCGGAGTACACAGTGTTGTTTCTAGGTTATGAACTTAACCATGAAGGAAAGGGATTGGCTCCTCACTTCCTGGAGAAGTGCGCGCAGTTGCGCTCTCCGACAACGCTGAAAAAATTACAGTCTTTACTGGGTTTTTTGAATTTCGGGAGGACATACATTCCGGAATATGCCCAGCGTATCAAGCCTTTGTATGCCTTGGTACAACCATCTTTTTCCAAATCATGCTGGCTGCCGGAGCATTCAGCCATTCTGCAGTCTTTGCAGGCTGATTTGCTCACATCTGACTACTTACAGACCCGTGATAACCAGACCAACCTGGTGATAAGAATTATCCCTGGGACGGTGGGTTTCACGTACCTTACTTTTAATGAGGGGGATACTGTACCTATTGCTTACAAGTCACACTTGTACACTTAGGCTGAACTGCGTTTTTCCACTGTGGAGAAAGTTTTAACGGCTGTGCAGATGGCGATTCTTAAAGAACGTGCCCTGTCACAGGGAAAGCGCATGTTGGTTGTTACCCCGTGTCCTGCCTTGGAGGCGGTCACGAAAGCCAGTGTACCGAATTCTAAAGCTTTGCACCCTCGGTGGATTCAGTGAGCTACATCCTTGACGTCTCAGGATGTCACGTTTATTTTTGACGCCGCTTTACGGTCGCAGGAGTATTTACAGTATGAATTTGTTCATCCTGCTCCTTTAGCAATGCGGCCGTTGGAGGATTTCCATTGCATCATTTACACGGATGGTTCGGCGCAGGTTGCGCATGGCTCTAAACATGCCTACGTTTCCGCTTGCGCCATTGTGGTCGGTGCCATGGTGGACGATGAGTTCAAGTCCAGTGTCGTGCACACGCAGACGCTTGGGGACTGCACCGCACAATTAGCTGAGCTGCGTGCTCTGATGCTTGCATTGGAGTACGCTGATCCTAGTGTGACGACTTTAGTCGTAAGTGATTCTTACTACTGTGTCCAGTCTTACAATGAGAACTTGTTCTTTTGGATTCAGAATGATTTTCATGATTCCAAAGGTAGCACAATAAAACATAAAATGATCTGGGTCCGAGTGGCGGAACTTAAAGAAAAGCTGCCGCTCGTGTTTGTGATTCATACTCTTGGCCACCAGCGCGTGGGAGTCCACGCTGTTGGCAACTCGCTTGCTGATGAAGCAGCGAAGTCAGCGGTATCAAAATACTTAGTTGCAGCAGTCACGAGGTCCAAAAGCAAAATAGATGATGACATCTTGGCGGCTGTTGCTGCCACGGCGAAGGGAGGTAAATATCCTTCGGGGTTCCCTTCGAAGTACACATACCACTTAAGTCCCGATAAGGTTCCTTATGTGAAAATTCCTGAAGTTGGAGAGCGTCTAGTTCCCAACTCGGATCGCAGAGCTTCTCTGATTACAGCGGCTCATGAAGGTGTGGCGTCTGCGCATGCGGGCGTCTCAGCCACTGTATCTCAGCTACAACAGAGGTTCTGGTGGCGGGGACTGTACAAACAGACGCGCGATTATGTCCTTATGTGTGACATTTGTCAGCAGATCAAGCCTTCTACTGCTGCGTGTCCGCCTCAGACACAGTTGTACATCTCTAATAAACCACTTGGTTGTGTTTATTTGGATCACTGCGGTCCTTTTTCTTCTGATACTGCGTATAAATACATCTTAGTTGCAGTTGACTCATGCACACGCTTTGTATGGGTATGGCCGCATCGAAGCGCTGATTCGCGAACTGTCATTAAGGATTTGCGTGTCTTTGTGGGAATCTTTGCTTGTGGTGCTTTCCATTCGGACCAGGGTCCGGCTTTCGCCTCTAAGGCGTATAAGGATGCTATGGTTTCGTTGGGAGTACAGGTGAAGTTTTCAAGTCCCTACAGGCCTGAGGGCAATTCTGTAGTAGAAAGAATGAACCGCGACTTAAAGCAATCTTTGACAGCCCGTGTTATAGGCACTGGTAGAAACTGGCTGACCCACCTCTATGGCGTGCAGCGTGCGCTTAATAATCTCCCTAGAAGGTCTCTGGGTGGGCGGACCCCATACGAAATGCTCTTTGGTATCAAGATGTACGTCCCTGACCTTGATGGTACAGACTGCCAGGCCCAGGCTGCGGCCTTTGACGTAGATGAACATTGCAATGTTTTACAGGATCTACAAAAGACCAGAGACAGTCTTGCAAAGGAACACTTGCCCTCCACGTCGGATGATGCGTTGCAGATCCCGGTAGTTGGCTGGCTACCCCAAGTTGGAGAACTGGTTCGAGAGAAGATCGATAACAAGAAAGAGTTTGGTCCCTCATATCGAGTGCCGGTTCGAGTCCTTGGAGTGAAGGGCACAAGAACAGTCATTTTACCACCACTTCCAGGTCGTAAAGAAAACAGATTTATTTCTATTGACAATGTCAAGACACACAGGGTGGCCGATTCTTCATAGCATGACACCGGCTGTATCCTGTCCTTCCATGGTGAGGCACTCTGTGCTGGCTATTACATCTGGTGCAGATCAGGAGGTGTCCCTCGAGATGCCTGCCATATCAAGTCCTTTATTAAATACTATTCCTGTTACTAACATTGATGAGGTGACCTATGCAGATCCTGCTGATTTATCTATGTCCGATTTACATGCTCGTTTGGCTAAACAGTCCAGATTCTCTTTTGACTCTGATTCGGAACTTTCAAAGAAACCATCGACTATTGCAAAATATGCCACGTTGTTTAAAAAACATTTTTTAGTTCCACCTTGGACATACATTTGGCTGATACTATTTTCATTTTATCTTTTTATGTCAATTGGTTTTGTGTTTTATTTTTTCCGCCTGATTGATGGCCATTATGTGAAAGAAAGAACAGGAATTCGGTACCTTAATGGAACATTGGCCCCTCTTTCCTCCTCACATTCAGCACACAGACTAAAGAGAGACTTACATTCAGTAGAAATTACTGCTTGGCCTGTCCTTGATGGGATTGTGTGGGATGCGGTTAGGTTTCAGATACATGGCCCCACAGAGGTTATTAATGTTCCTAATGTGCTTAGAGTAAACATGGGAGATGTGATTAAGCAAAATATTCATTCTGATGATTGGGATCTTCAGGCCGTAGAAGCATTGTTCTCTGATTTGAAATATTATGCGGCCTTTGATGATGAGGATTTATATTTAGATTCTGTCAATTATGGTGATTTGTTTTGTTACCAACATTATGGAAATCATTTCTTGCACAAGACAAGTTCCAGGCGGGTTCCTGTGAATTACACTCAGTGGGAACATTGCCCTACTCCTTTACAGGGGAGCTCAAGTACGTTTCTGGGAAAATACTCTTACTTTACAGATTTTAATCATTCAAATCCTGAGTCGTTTTATTTTAAAGTGAACCAGAAATTTATGCCCAAAGTTAGGCTGACTGACACAAAATTGCTGTATTCAAAGTCCTTTCTAGAAAGGTTATCTGTGGATGGCTATGAGTTATGGAAGGATGCTATTGACCTTAAATCGATTTGGGGTACCAAAGATTGGCAGGTACAAGGCACTGAGGCTTTGCATCGTGCATGTCTCATCCCGAATCACATGTTGTTTTTAAATTCGACTGTTTCCCAAACAACATGTTTTGGATTGGCTACATCTAAAAAATTAAATACCCCTACTATCCCTGATTTGGAAGAATATTCAGGTTGGAGTAATTTCACTACATTATCCATAAGTGAGATACAAGCACTTATGCAGAATTCCTCCTTTAATATTTCCAGTTTTGATCCAGATGGGTGGCTTTTATGGCAAAGAAGCTCTGATTCTTGCCAACGTCGTTTTTTGGGTTTGTCTGAAGGTTTTACACACATCAGGCCAGATCCCAGGTTTGACACAGATCACACTGTTACAACATATTCAGTAGGCAAATTGTGTCAGAACTGGTTACAACATTCCACTTTAGCTGCAGTTAAACTGCATCTGTCCCAGTTGAATGAAAATATAGAGCTAAATGATTTTATAAAAGGACCGACTATGGGTAGGTCTAAACGCTTTATTTATGCTGTTTACAATGAGATTTGGAAATTTTCACAAGTCGAAGCAGCTAAACGCCTGAGGGCTATTGATCAAGCCAATTTGGAAAAAGTGCTTGCAGTGGTCGATAACAGTATTAACACGCTTTCTTCCAGAATTTACACATTGGATAATATTGTTTCTTCTGTTGTTGATATTGTACATGATGAAGTGTCCACGTTATACCATGGTCAAAATCAATTGCGTTCTGTAATGCAGTTTGCCTGGACTCTACAGACAATTAAGGCTGGTCGAGTTCCCTGGACCTCATTGAACGTTTCATCCCTTTTCGCCCCTTTTAATCTTACTGAAAAACAGCGCATGCTTTCAATGCGTGATGCATCATTTTCTATGTTACATATTGAGAAGCTAGAATCCTTACCTTTCTCTGTTGCTGAAACCACTACTGCCACGTGGCTTATTCATGGTTTAATTACATTACCATTTCCTTTATATAAATTTACTAACTGTATGCGGTATATTGCTATAGGACGATATGAGCCACTAGGCAATGCATTCCTACATGAGGCATGGTCATTACCATACACATACAGATGTCTGAAGGATGGGAAAGAAGTGAATCTTAATGGTGAGGAATGCACACAGTCACCTGACCATTCATTAATATGCAGACACATTCAGTTACACGGTTCTTGTAATCAGGACCGCCCAAATTTAGCATGTGTTTTAAAAGGCACGCCAGTTCCAGCAGTGGTTCCCACATTCACATTATTAGCTAATGGTAGTTATTTGCTTTTAAACAACGAATTATGTTGTGGTTTATTAATTGGTGTGGCTTATGTGGTAACTGTATCAGAGCGTGTGGTGTGCTGCAAGAATGTTCTATACCCACCCACGCATGGGTCTTTAGATGTCTCCATCTGGCCACGGATTCCAACCTTGGAAGCAAAATTCAATGGTTTAAGCAGAATAAGGGCCCTTTTGTCTCAAAAACAAGTGACCCTGAGTTCGGCCCGGGAAACTTATGTCCTTCACATAGCCAACACCCGCACAGAGGTGCAGGCGCTTTTAAATACTGATTTGCCGTTTCATTTCTGCGAGCTGATACACCAGATTTTTAATGCTTCTTCAGCGACTGGGCTTGCACATTTTTTCAAGGTAGTAAGCAGTGGCCTCGTGACTACGTTTGAAAAAGTTTTTGGTATCATTCCCACGTTTTTCCACACTATTTTTTCGAGTTTGTTTGGTGGACTACCTGTGTTGCTGGCTGTAGCCGCAGGCATTCTGTTGGTGTTTTTCTTCATAAAACATGGATGTCCATCCTGCGCAAGACGCCGTTCAACGCCTCCTGACACTGTGCCGTAATCGGATGCTCAATTACTATGGAACATTGCCGCTTGCAGCATTAAGCACGGCCTATAGATTGTCATTTCGGTTCACCGACTTCACGTGTGTCCAACCTGTGTTTCACTGCCTGAGCTGCGAGTTCGATTGGGCCATTGATTTGTGCCTATGCTTGAGGACTGCTCCTGACGTCGATTTTGATCAGCTAATGCGTCCCGTGGTGGCTCACGAGCTGATCTGTTCTGGCGAAAGAGTTATGGCCTTGGCAGCGATAAATGGAGTTCTGGGCCAATGGGAGATCTCTGCAGCGGCGGATGCCTTTCTGACACACAGCGATCTGGTGAACCCACCGAGTTGTCCTCTGATGTTACAGGAGGATCCGATGCTGGAGGAGCACGTATGTTCTTTCCCATTGCTGAATTGGGTTGCTGAACTGTTTTCGGATGATGGCAGTGATTTCATACTGGAGGCTGTTGCAACTTTCTTTGCATATACTTTCCATTCATGACATGCCTGGGAGGAGTGCTTTGTTGTGAAATATGACTTTCCCCTCGCTGACTTGGAGAGATGGAGTGTGTTCAGCTGATGGAGAATTCAATCACGTGATGTCGCTGAGGATAACGTCATTGTGGCACATGACTTTGGATATCGGATAAGTGCCTTGTTTTTTCTCTTACAGACATTTGGATTGATGTAGCCTGGTCCTACTTTCATATTTTTGAGACCTGGCGAATAACTTTTGGTTCGAAAGTTTTGTTTTCATTTTTAGACTTGAGGCCACTGTAGGCATTCATACATATTCATTCATACATATTTTTAGCTTATTTTAGCTCAAGATTATTGAACTTTGCTTTCAATTTTTGTATCTGATTTGGTATTGCCTTTTCCCTTATGTTTGACGGTGCTCGGACCAATGGGGGGGTGTCATATGGATACTTCGTTACATATATTGCGTTAAGTTAGCATGAGTGCATTACATGTTTAAACAGCCTTTTTTCCTTCGGCTTCAGTTTTGCACACGACACATACTTGTTGTTGTCGCCTTCACCCTAGAAGCGGTGAGGTGGTTTATTTGAGAATAATATGTTATTTCTATGCTATCAGCTTTGCCTGGTACACTTGGTACAACTGTCTGCACACTGAGAGCTGCACACTCTAAAATTAACCTAACACAAGGTTGCTGGGAGGCTTGATCCTCGCACCACATTAGACATAACACAAATAATGTTGATGCCAACATTTTGGGCTCTACGCGGGTTTAAGATAGAGTTACACGGAATGAACGTAGACACTTGGTGCTACGCATGAAGAGAGCTGGTAGCTGTTGATGTGAACTGCTCCTACTGACATTGAGAGGTATGGGGCCGCCCTGCTAAAGCCCGAATGAGACCTTCTTAGATATAAAATAATATGCTAAGATAGGGTGCGCGAAATATAGGTGTTATAGATTTCTATAAATTTTGCATTATAACATGCTAGCACCTTTTGCTTACTATGGATTAGTGACTATGCTGCTGACTCTGATTTTTATAATCTGCATTTTGGTATTATACAAGATACTGCGTTTGAGAACTTTGCATTGAATAATAAATATTTCAAACTTGCACTTGTGTTCTTTGACTCTCAGTTTTGGTTTGAAATGATTATATAACGAAAGAGTGTTCATGTGTTCCACGACTCCTGAGGTATTCTAAAGATCATGTTCTGGTTTGTCTAAGACATGGATCATTCCATAATGATCCATGAGACACTGTAGCTAGCTAGGTAAAGGGATTTCTGACACAGAGATGAGTTTTTGGATCATCCTAACTCACTGAGGTTCTAGATCTCTATGCACAGTTCTGTGGGAGAACGGAAACCCTGCTACAGTACAATATACTGTGACCACAGTAGACCGGGCAGCCCGCAGCCTACTGAAAGGGTAGATAGATCAAAAGAGCACAAGTAGAAGAGAATGTAGGGTGCATAGCACCTAGCAGTTTGTAGAAGGTCCTGGCGCAGCCACTAAAACAATTGTTTGACTGGAACGAATAGTGTGTACAATTATTTGGCAAGAGAACATTTTTTTGCATGCATTCAATTAAAAAAAATATGTGAATTCAGTAAAACTTTACACCTTGTTTTAATCTGCACATGGTTAAGAAAGGCAGAAACAGTAGCTATCTGATGCACTTCTCTGGTGAAGATCTTGAAAGCCAAGACGTGTAAAAAAGCTGGTTCCTGTTTATCTTTTTTGATAGCTGAAGCCTGGAATCTGCTTTTAGCTAATCTTCATAGCTACAATACTGAACTGCAGTTTTGAAGGCTACTGAAAACATGATTTTCTGTTTCCTCATAGCAGATCACGGTCTGCAATTTAATCCTTCAGCGCCAGTACACTCCTAGGAACAGCTGTGTGCTATACAAATATTTTCATTAATTCATTTATTCGTTCACCTGGGAACACAGTCTAGGTCTACTCTTTAGAGTACAAATACACCATCTGCGCGAACCACATCAAACCAATTCTAGAACAGAGAACGTGGAATTAACTGACCGCGTCTGAGAAATGACTACAAGAAAGGGACAGCTAGTCTACAAGATAGGAGGGGACATCACCAGGGAATGTACATCTACCACTGGAGGAGAGATGTGCCTCTACCTTGGTATTGAGCCTGACCAGTTTGCCAAGACTAGAGAGTGGAGGGACCCCTTGCAGAAGGAAAACTGCTTAGTAGGGAAACCAAGCTGTGGCCCAGGAAAGCAGATTGCAAAGGAGGGCATCGCAGAAATAGGCCAGTGCTGAAGGATCCGTCAGTGCCCAACAAATATGATGACCACAGCCCGTGGTGTCCATGTGCTGCACTTCAGGACTGGTGGTGAAACTGTCAGTGACATCTGGCTATCTTGAACAAATTAGCTCACTGAGAACTCAATGGAGGACTCTTCACTGTTTAGGGGAGGGAAAGGTGAGGCTTTGCATTGGGCATGGTGGCACCTCCAGAGCTCAATGCCGTAACTGGAGACAGACTTTGGGATTTGGCGTTGGGGAGATGGGAAGTGGGGGGTGGGGGAGCACCAATCTACTAAGTGAACTGGTGCCGAATGAGATTGACTGAACAGTCAGATCTCACATTTAACTGCACTTTCATCATGAGCTTGCATCAGTGATTGTGGCGTGTTCATCACATTAATGTCTTCTAGAATATTTTTAGAACCCTTTCCACCTGGTTATATCGTTTTTATAGAGAAGTGCATAGTGGGTAATAATGTAGTTCTCTTTCTTGTGAAGCTAAGGGCAGGACTGGACAGCTGTGCTTTTTACTCTCTTGGATGACTGCTGAGTTCCAAGTCTGTCCCAATACCTCCCCGTGAAGCCTTGGACTGCTGGTCTTGCTACCTGGGAGTTAAGCGCTGTAAGGGTGTGCTTTTGGGTTTATTTTCAGTGCTTGTGTGATACCAGAGGTAAACAACCACAACTACCTCAGTTGTGGCCCAGTAACTCTCACTTACCACATGAGTGTGGAATCGGTTCTGAAACTCCTTAACCACTGTGTTCTAGATGATACACAAAAGTTCCAATTACATTGCCCTAGATACGACAGTCATCCTCCTATAACATATACACTTCATACTTTCACTGCACACATGAATAACAAAAAATATGCAACAGAACTCATACTACAGTCTCACACTTCAGATTTCTACAGACCATGGAGAAGATGATTAAATACCATGCCTATCACTAAACCTGAAATTCTTACAAGTACATTAGATGCCTTCATAGCCTGTCATTTCTCTTAGCTCTAGAAGCTACAGATTCATTGATATCCAACCATATTATTTCACTTAACCATCTATGCTGGTATTCCCACCAATTACAGAAGACCTTTCTTCGCAAAACCTATCATGTGGTTCACATATGGAAACCGATCTTCCTCCTCAATATGCCAATCTTTCCTTACCATGCACCCCTTCTTAGTTTCCCACATTTTCCTTCAACCACACACAAGTCCCCCAAACTACCAAATCTTTCACAAGTGGACTACATTTTAGGTCACCCTTCACTCCACAGCCTGGTCAAATTATTCACATCAATCCCACTTGATTCTATTGTAAACATCTTTGCCCAGTTATCAGTCAATAACCATCTCTGACACTCCTTCCCTTCAGAATATTCAACTTAAGAAATCAAACTCAGGCCAAACTAATATAGTTTCACAAATGCCACCTTTATGCCTTGTTTGCAGTTTTCCTGTTTTGGTTTGGTAGTAAAGCGAGGCTGCGGGGGAGATTGTGTGCTTGTATTTAAATATCCATGTTAATCGCAGCCCCTTCACGAGCTGCGAGTAACATGGATACTTAAATAAAAGCACTCAATCTGCGCGCAGCCTCGCTTTACTACCAAACCAATACAGCAAGTCTGCAAACAAGGCAGATTAGCCTAATAAACACACGCTGTGTTTTTAAACTTGCTGTATTGTTCTGATAGTAAAGCGAGGCTGCGGGGGAGATTGAGTGCTTTTGTTTAAATATCCATGTTAATCGCAGCTCGTGATGGGGCTGCAATTAACATGGATACCTAAATAAAAGCAGACAATCTCCCCTGCAACCTCGCGTTACTAAGCAAACATTACAGCAAACAGTGTGTGCGCTACAGGGCAATAGAAAAAGCACACGCAAGTGGCCACATCAAAACACTTACCTCCGCAATCTGGAAATGCCAGTGTTTCGCGCCGCCCGCCTTTTAAAAGCGGCGGCGGCGCGAATACTCTTGCGGGATGGGCCCTCTGTGCGCGCTCCACACATGGCACTGCTCGCTCAGGGGTAGGGAAGTGCGCGGCCGCGTGGCTTAGTGGGAACAGTGCTCAATACCTATGTTCTCACATAGAAGAGGCAAGAACCTCAGGGACATCCTAGTACACACTCGCCCAAAATCTCAACTCAAGAATAACCAACATGTAATCAGTACATTACCCACAGGCCATCACCCATGTGGCAGCTGCAGTGTGTACCACCTAACTGCTACCACAAAGAAGGTGACTTTCAACACAGGAACAACTTGGGAATTAAGAAAGTTCACCACATGCAACAGCTCAGGGATGATATATATAATCACATGTAGCTGTAACCTACACTATGTAGGCATGACTACTAGAAAGATCGGCACAAGAATATGTGAGTACTGTAGCAAAATCAGGTGCCAAAGGGCAAGCACACGGATGACAGCGTACTTTAATGAAAATAAACACACCCCAAATGACTTGTCATGGGTAGTGTTAGAACACATGACACACTGTGACAATTTGGAACAGAAGCTACTAGAAAAAGAACAAAGATGGATGTTCATATTGCACACAGATACAATAGGCCTGAATGATAATATCCCATGGGGACTACACCTTGGGTACATTGGAGATACAGAAATAATAATCCAAATACCACTCCAGGACTGTTTTATTTACATCTCAGATGAGAGGACCAGACAGCACTCAAATCACCTCCAAGAAAAGGTCCCACGAACAGACACCCACGTGAGACCCCAAATTGCTTTTGTAATTCCACTGGCATGATGCAAGGAACTTGCAATTACTGAACGACCGCATCCACAACCACAAAAAGCGACAGCCTAAATCCTACTGCCTCGCTATCAAACATAGGCTTTAGAGCAGTTTCTCCTCTCAGGTTGACACCACACTAACCACACCTCAATTGATAATCTTTTAACTAAATATTGGAGGTGGACCAATTCAAGCCTTTACTTCCAATATGGCGCAGGAACTTTGCCAATAAAGAAATGCCCATTAACCTTGGCTCATAGTCTTTTTTCATGTTCCCTTTTTTGTCATAGTCTTTTTTCAATTGTGGTAATCACCTCGAAAAATACTGACAAAAAATTATTATTTACTTATCTCCCAGTTTTACAATGCCACTAATTTAATTAAAAAAATTCCAACACTGAAAATGATCCATCCAAAATGGTGCAGACAAATTTCCGAAACTAGGTGGCCATTCGCTTAAAACCATGGTCTAGTCTTTGCTCACATATGAGCATGCCTGGGCTTTTTCCTGCCTGTATTTAAACATCGGGCTGAAGACACGCTAATATGCAGTCTGCCCCGGTACGAGTAGGTGTCATTGACGGAGGAGTGCTGAGCCAAGTAAGATCTTTTTTTCCCTAACAGGAACCCAGGATCCCTGATAAACGCTCTTTTTTCCTCCAGGCCACACTATGAGGAATAACTAAACAATATTTTGCATTTACCCATGGCCCTTCTCTTGACTCAAATACTTTATATACATTCTTCTAGGGTTACTACAAGCCCCCCCATCCTGGCAGTTCATGAGGCACAGCGTTGCCAAAACAGAAGTATGTTAATACAAATTGTGAACAGTATGTTTATATGTTTGTTTTGTCTTGTAATGTTTGTTCACAAGTGTTTCTTTCTTTTTACCAATGTTTTTAACGATTAAACATGCTTTCTCACAATAGAATAGTCCAATGTGTTCCAAGGTGTCACATTAGATATAAGCACTAATTAACTACTAAGGGCACTGACACAAACTATAGAGGAATGCATTGATTTAAGCACTGCATATGGTTTGGACCTGCCCACGTGAGAGCTGGGCAGGCAATCTGTACCAATCTCTTTGTCACTTTATCTCCTTTAACAGATACTATGAATCTGATTTCAACCGTATGTATTACATTTGGTGCTCACACCTTAGGTGTGCATATGTTCTTTATTAGATTATTTCTTTAGTATAGGATAGTTTTTCTCACTGAGTGGTACACATGGGGCTGGTCCCCATGGGGACCTGAAGAAGAGGTTTAGGGGACTCCTCAAAACATGTCGACCAAATACTAGGGAAGTGTACACATAACAGTTACACTTCCTCACTACTATTAACTCCTTTTTATCCATACCAACTAGGAGCAGGAATAAATTAATAGCTCACAAGCTAGGTATTTTTAGCAACACCATCACCACTCCCCCAAACACTGCACCACACATTTTTTCCCAAAAAATGTTCCTACGTAGTTCTCCAAGTTGCAGTACGCCCCAGACAGTAGCTGTCTGTGATGGCCCCATTGATGAAGCATGTCAACTAGGGGCAACCCTTGGTGAGCGATGGGACTCAAGAAGAGGATTTTCTCTTCTTGGTTTTGGGGCGTAGTTTTGCACATTTAGCTGAAGCCCTTTCCTTTGGTTAGGTTCTCTGATCTGCAAGGGCGGTGGGTGAGATTTTAAAGTGGTGGGGCGCAAAGTGATTTGCATACAGCACCGTAGCGAGCGAGCGTAGCGAGTGAGCCCGAACCCCAAAAGGTGGGTTCCCGCCCCAAGAAAATTTTGGAAGAAAAATCACACATTTTCAAGCAAATTTGAGAAAGCAGGAAGGTTAATAAAGCAATTGTGAAAGTGCAGTTATTACATTAATAGATGGCATAACATAGGTAGCTGCTTATTCAGTATAACCACAGAGCTTCATACATTCCGTCCTATTATGCTCAGGTGCTGAATTCAGACTATAAGACTTTCATGGAAACCTCAGCTCTAAGAGTAGAAGAAGTTGCACACCAGTGTAATGGTTGCCAGGCTCGTTCCGCAGGAAAGTCAGGAACTTGAAGAAAAGTCCATAGTCTTCCCCTATGGCCTTCCGACTCTATCAGATTCTAGAGTAACCAATGGCACACCAGGGTAAAACAGGGAAACAAAACAAGGAAAGGCGGGGGAAGGAAAACAGGTCTTGAGCATGGGAACCTCTTCGTGAATTCTTTAAGAATAGGCACTGGCAGGCTGTAAAGGAAGGAAGATGTTACACTCTATTCTTATCTATACTACAGAGAGTATGAACACACTTGTATATACAACCTACACAGCTTTCAGTCTTGGTTCTAGTAGACAAATGGCAGGTTAACATAGGTTGTACCCCTGTGCAACAGAAGGATAAGATGATGAGCACTATGGTCCAACACAATGTCAGTATATACAATGATAAGGTATGTATGGCTCACCACTCTATTCCCAGAGAGGAGTAAGAGGAGTGCATATTCTTCTGTAGGTTATACGTTCAAAGAATAATCTGCCAAGAGAGAGTGGTCATAAAGGTCACATGAAAGACTAACAATATACTGAATATAAAAGAGGCAGCGCAATGCGCTGTTACCGTGATTCTGGTTGAGCTGAGCTTTGTACACACACTTCACATAGGTCCACGCAAGAACCCCAAACATAAATGGTAAAAAAGGTTTTCGCAAGTTGCCAAGGGGAATGGTTTGATAGGCAACACAAGCAACGAATCGTTCACCCTGCGGGAGACAGCTCCGGCCAGTGGACAAAGGTGAGCAAATCTGTGTAGTCTCCAAATTGAACAAACACTACAAAACTTTTAGAAACTGAGATAACAATGCATTTCTTACCTCAATCAGAATTTATTGTATTCAACAAACAAGTACCAGCATTCACTTTTTGTAAATGAAATCAGCACGTCTGTCTTTCAGTGTAGCAAACTTGTCAATTACTTTCATGTTGAAGTCCGGTATCTTTTGGACTAGCTTGCTCTCTACAGATAGCATCGCCAAAGCATTTAGTCTTTCCTCTAGCATGGTGTTCCTGAGGAATGTCTTTATGCGCTTTAAGGCTCAAAAACATCGTTCAGCTTCTACTGTTGTCATTGGAGTCGTAATCACAATTTTTAGTAAAGTCACTGTCTCTGTAAGTGAGTTTTCCATATGCAGTTTATGAATTAAACTCAGAAAACTCAAGGTGCTTGTGGCCTTCCGGTACACAGGCATTCCGTAGAGTACAGTTAACTCAGTTCTCAGCTGCTCTTTTTTGAGCATAGGATATGCTTCCACAGCCTGATTCAGAGCACGCTCAGGGAAGGATTCATCATATTGTGCAAACTCTTTACTTTGCAATAAAGTGGCACTCACCAAATGTTTTGTGAATGAAAAACGTTCTTTTGCCTGCACAATTACAATGTCACATATCTCATTTCCAATTCGAACCAGAGAGGGGATGTTTTGTCTGCGGTTTGCAAAAGTAGAATGCTACGGCAGTTTGCTCTCTAAATCGTCAACCCCATCTCTCACTTCCTTTCTCTTTTGTACAAATGTAGATGTAGCGGCTTTCACCGAGACAGTATCTATGTCTTTTTGTTGTAACTGATCGTATAACGCATCAACATGACGCATTATGTCATGAAATAAAAAGAGTAAGAACTGAAACTCTTTCTCTTGTAGTGTTCTAATAAAGCCATGGGCTTCATTCTGACTTGAGTAATCAAAGTCTTCTCTGGATGCTATGGCGACAAAACATTTCTCAAGGCCCTCCCTCTGTTCAAAGATTAAGTTGACTGTACGAATGTGAAAGTTCCAACGAGTTGAAGATCCCCTTGGTACGCTTTTGTCCACAATCTCATGAAGGGCTTCTGTTCTTTTGGGGAACGTGTGCAGAATGCTGCTATGCCTCCGATATCCTTAAAGAAAACTTGTGTCTCTCTGATCTTTGATACCGCCTGTTGCATAATAAGATTGAGTTGGTGGGCATAACAGTGCACAAAATGAGCATTAGGGTACACATCTCAGGCAGTATTAATTCTGTGACTTTGATCATTTAAAAAAAAAATCGCCGCATATTTTGAAATCGCCACTTTTTACCAGGCTCACATCCCCCACTTACCTGCACTTTAAAATTTGATCTGGGCACCCGCCGCTTGAGCGGGAACACTCACTCCCCCCACACAGCAGCTCCATCTTGGCTGGTGAGGCAGGTCTTACAACAGTGGCCGCCATAGGCTGGGAGGCGCTCTAGTCTTTGGGCCGGGTTTTCACCTCCTATATATTCTATTGGCCATGCTGGCACGCAGCGGGCGCACCGATGGCGCATCGGAGGTGCGCCAGAGGTAAGCCCGTTTGCGCACATTCGCGCATGGTCAGGCCAAGGGACTAGGACCTCTGTCCTACCAATTGCCCCCCCACAAACATACTCCCGCTCAACACTCCTTGCCTTAAAGGGGGTAATCCCATCCTCATGCAGCCATTCTGTGGACCTTGCGCTCCACCGCTTTTCATGTAAACATTGTCCTTTTAGGGCGACGGAGGTGGTTGAAAACAAAAGGAAAATAGAGGTTGATCTGAAAATGGCATTGATAAACTGCCGTTCATTACCGAAACATGCAATCGAAATTTCCCTTTTAATTCAAGATCTGGACCTTGACATCCTTTTTATAACAGAAGCGTGGCTTGGATCCAATTCTGGCCCAGATATCGTCCAGGCTCTCCCGCCTGGATACCTGATCCAACATAGGGACAGAGTGTCTAAGGTTGGAGGAGCGATCGCCATTCTTTATAGGGATCATTTAATTTGCCCTATGACTGGTAGCTCTATCCCAGATTGTGAGAATGCGCAGTTTTCTATCACATTATCTCTAGAACTGTCATTCTATGGTCTTTTGATCTATCGTCCACCTGGCCCGATAGGACAATTTCAGGAAGGACTAATCGAAACTATTCTAGATCTAGCTAGTACTGTTTCTAATTTTATAGTGCTGGGAGACCTGAATCTCCATTTTAATAATTTCTCAGATCTCACCGCAATAGAACTGACTAAGGATTTAGCCTCTTGTGAATTGAATTTAATAGTCTCACATCCCACTCACTCCAAAGGGAACCTTCTAGATCCCATATTTTCAAACATTGCGGAGTTAATTTCAGCTGAGCCATATTCGATCCCTTGGTCAGACCATATGGGTATTCCTTTCATATGGAAGGCACACAGACCCAGTCCAACTATACCTTCTCACAAAGCCTTAGGTAGGTGCTGGACGAAACTAGAGCTAAATGATTGGCTAGAAATATTGAAGAAGAGCGAGCCTCTGGGTAATCAGGACATAGGGCAAACAAAGACTTCAATCAATGGATTGAACAGTCGTTGGACACTGTGCTCCCCAAAAAATTTATCACAAACAAGAAAGGCCCTACTAAACAACCCTGGTTTAATTCGGACCTAAGGTCCCTTAAACAGGAATGTAAACGGGAGGAGAGGCAGTGGCGGAAACATTTTGATGAGGAGAAGGAAAATAAATACAGATCCACCATAAAAAAATATAAATCTGCCCTTAACAGGGCCAAATCCACTTTTTATGCAGGAAAAATTGAGGCTTCCGCCAACGCCCCGAGAGAGATATTTAAGATAGTTAAATCTCTGTTGAAAGCCCCGGACCCACCATCATCATTATAATCTTCTGATGAATCTGGTGTTCACTGTGATGAATTAGCAAATTTTTTTGCCACCAAAATTCAAAAGATCCTTCTCCCCCTCCCCCCCCTACCTATGGTTGAACTAACTTCCCCCCTGGTAGGTGGCACTGACTCTATCTTGCCTCAGCTCTCTATCTTCTCCCCCCTCAGTGTAGAACTCCTACCCCCTCTCATCAATTCCATAAAGAGTGGTTCTCCGCTCGATCCTGCCCCTATGACCATCTTAAACTCGGCTTTGCCCCACATTAGTACGCCCATTATCAACTTAATCAACACTTCGATTGAGTCAGGCACTGTGCCACGAGATTGGAAGCTGGCCATGGTCAGGGCTTTGTTAAACAAAAAAACCTTGACCCTGACGATTTTTCTAACTATCGCCCATTTCCCTTCTCCCTGGCATCAGTAAGCTGACCGAAAAATGGCAAAACAAACAACTGGTGTCTTTTTTAGAGACCCACAACCTGCTCCACCAAACTCAAACAGGGTTCCGGAGAGGGCAGGGAACCGAGACAGCATTGTTGAGGGTGGTCGAGGACTCCAGGAGGATTCTGGACGCTGGTGGCAGCGCGGCCATTATCCTCCTGGACCTCAGCGCCGCCTTTGACACGGTTAATCACTGTGTCCTCCTATCTCACCTTGGAAGGATCGGGGTCACGGGCAAGGCCCATATGTGGCTCGAGTCTTTTCTTAAAGACAGATTTTTTAAGGTCTTTTCGGAGAACAGTTGTTCCCTTCCAGTACCATTACAGTGTGGGGTGCCACAGGGCTCCTCCCTCAGCCCCACACTGTTCAATGTGTACATGGCGCCTTTGGCAGAAGTAGTGGCCCCCTTTGGAATCCAATTAGTAAGCTACGCTGATGACACCCAGCTAGTTGTCTCTTTGAATCAGGAAGAGCCCCTTCCGACCAACCTTTGCAACTGCCTGGAGGCAGTTGCAAAATGGATGGACTTATCCCACCTTAAGTTGAATGGGGGAAAAACTGAGCTGATGCTATTGGGGAAACGAGCCACATTTAACAACTTGACACTCTGGCCTTCCTGCATGGGGCCTGGGCCCACTCCAAGGACCGAGATTAAGAGCCTCGGATTTTGGCTAGATACGGAGTTGTCATTCAAAACCCAGGCAAGGAAGACAGTAGCTACTTGCTTTGGGCTGTTGAAGACAATCCGCAAAATCCTTCCTCAGCTACCTGAAAAAGCCAAGAAAACCATAGTCCAGTCCCTTATTCTATCTAGGCTGGACTATGGGAACGCGCTCTATCTAGGAGCCCCTGTCTCGGTTATTCGGCAACTTCAGGTTGTCCAGAACTCTGCAGCGAGGCTACTTACGGGTGCTAGCTATCGCTCCGCAGCTAGACCCGCGTTGAGTACTCTGCATTGGCTTCCGATAAGGGAGCGGGTTCACTTCAAGACCCTCTGTACGGTCCACAAAACACTCTATGGGAGAGGCCCCCCATCCTGGATGACATGATTAGGCCTTATAAACCATCTAGGAACCTTCGTTCCAATCAGCAAAATCTTTTAGCAATTCCCAGGATTAATAGGGCCCGCACAGGGGGCCGTCTCTTCTCGTATAATGCGGCTAAGTTATGGAATGCCCTTCCTCCATTCCTCAGACAAGAGCCTAACTTATTTGCATTTCGAAAGAAGCTGAAAACTGTTCTGTTTCCCAGGATCTAGAGTTTGGGCCTCCGCACTCTCTGCAATTCACTTCCCTTTGGTCAGTCCTAAGCGCTGGGATGCTCCCGAGTAGCCATGCGCTATAGAAGAGCCTTTACAATACAATACAATACAATACAATCTCGAATTCGTTTCTGTACTCCACCAAGGCTTCCACTCATTACGGACACACCATCATAGCTTTGTGCGGTAAGTTTTTGTTTAAGTCCAGTTGACACAGTATAGCTTCAGTGATGATTGCTGCACTAGAGTCTCTTAAATGTGTGAAACCATAGAACCTCTCCACAATGTTTCTGTCACTGTCAAGGTACCGAAACACTAACATGGACTGTGTTTTAGTGGCCACATCAGTGGTGTCATCAGCCTGAATAGCCACAAAGTCTGTGTTTCGCAACTCTTGCACAATATGGCTTCTTATAATTTTGAGCATACAGTCAAGGAGTTCATTTTGTATTGTATTAGAGGTGCCCTTAAAGACTGTAGCACGTGCTAAATGTGTTTCCAAATCCTTGTCTATGGTTGACATTAAATCCACTAGGCCTCGGAAGATCCCAGGTTTTGAGGAAGTTTCTGATTCGTCATGGCCTCGCAATGCCAGCTCGAAAGCACCACAGAAACGAATGCAATCAATGATCTTGGATAGATTTTGTCTGTTCATATCAACAGCTTCATTGTGTTTTTGAATGGATTTGCGATATGCAACATTTATCTGCTGCTCAATTGGTGCGTCTTCCCCCAACATTCCCAGTCTTGTCAGGTTTTCCAGATGATTTCTTGTGAGCGCATGCTTCTTTATTTTTTCAGATATATGCTTCAACTCAATCATTCCTTGACGTGTCCAAGAAAAGTCACCACCAAACAGCAAGCAGGAGAAGCAGAACAGAGATTTTTTTATAGGGCACCCTGTAAGCCAATCAGCTTTTGTGTACCAGGCATTTGAAAATGTACGTTTTGACATTTTTCCTCTGTCCTGTGTAGTTTGCTGTATGTTTATTTCAGGCTGATGAGGTCCTAATTGTTTATCTGTAGTTTTTGTTCAAGTGGCCGTGCCTGGAATGGCCTTGCAATCAGCTCTTGTACTGTATTCATGATGGTGTGTTGCTGGCCTTACCAATATATATATTAGAGAAACCTGTCAATAATCAAAGTACAACGTATAAGGTGCAGTGCAAGTTCAGTATAAATACATACATCTTGTGCATTATCGTATTACATCTCCAACAGCTCCCCTTTCCACAAAATGACTGCTAAAATACAGCCGTACTGCCTCCTGCCTCTCTGTGCCAAATTGGTTGCTGAAGGCACTGAAAGAGACACTGCTTGAGGGCCTGGAGAGTGACCACATACATACATAGCCCTAACTCCCATGTAAAAAAATATATAGCATCAGTTCCTTACCTTTAACACTGGTGTTTGCTGGGTTGTAGCCGGGGTGAAAGAGCAGCAAAGGAGGTTGGGGTCCTCTTGTTGTTTGCTGGAAAATTGCCCCAAAATGCGGTAATGTTTTAGGTTGTCAGGTGCTGAAAATGAAAAGATAACAATTTATTTTTGAAACAGTAGGGTAATGAAACAAAGACTGTGGGGAAAAAACATAACACTCCAATTTTTTCCTTGCAGTTTGCATCCAGCTCTTAGATGACAGTTAATAGCTCGCTGTTGTATGTTAGGATTTTAACTTAGAAACTGCAAGTAACAAAGGATCTCTGTGACAAAAGCAGTGCCCATTAAGCTTCTGCGCTGCCGCCTGCTGCTATTTCACTACTGGATACACAATCTAAACAACTATGTTTTTTTGCTGAAGTTAAAAATCAGGGTGTCAATTTCACAATCAAAACAAATGTTCTCTCCACAACTCACCATCTACAAAGAATAGGACCTATACCGAAGCCAAAAGGATGTAGGGGCAGGGAGGCAAGACCAGTCACCAGTAGTCTGGGTTCAGAAGGACACAATTCAGGGACAGATTAGTCAAGCAGCCAAACTAGTCTCAGTTTTTACAAGTTTTTGAGTTGGGGAGAAATGGAGCACTAAGTAAACAACCAATTGGTAGTTTCTGGGGACAACATTGAATCTCACACCAGATCATTTCTGTCCTGTTTGTCCACTGGCAGACACACCAACCGGAATGGAGGCAGCCACAAGAAAAATAATCTACCAGATCTGAGTGGGAACTAGAATTTAGTCTACAGATCCACCATCAATGTAAAAAGTAAGGAGAAGAATGTAAAGGTCCGAGAATAACCGTAATCAGCCACAGCCAAAAGAACATATCCCCAGTACAAATGAGACAGATATCTAGGAAGACAACACCAGAAAAAGTATTTTGTTAGGAATTTTCTGAACAACTCATTCCTGATTAGCGAGATGTGCTAATTTTGCAAAAATAAAAATGTACAAAATGCACACCACTACCAGAGCTCACCTACCAGCAACTTAAGTTCACTATCCCACCTGGTGCAAACAGAGGCCCAAATGTGTCTGGCTCGCTTGCCCCACGTTAGAGGAAGCATAGCCTGGCATTTCCATATACTGTTCTGTCATGAACACTGGCCTCAGAGCAGTCAGAGGCAGGACACTGCATGTAGTTGTCATCCACACACTAGCTACAGGCAAACACCCGGACCCACCCTCCACCAGTTCCAACCAACAGCCGAAAATGAAGCTCTCGCACCACAGAAATCACCCCCTTGCTACGCCACCCCGCCAAGATGCCAAGCAGATAGCCTTATCTCCCCACACATGAAAGTACAGACAGCAATATTTATAATGCTGGGGGGCTTTGGGACTTACTTACCATAAGATATAAAATAGGTGCCAACAGTATAAGGCAACAATTCTACTTTCTAAAGCTACAAGTCCATGTGTTTACTAGCCTCTCGTATGCACCTCATTCTTAAATTCAATTCCACTGAAGGCTCTCTCGTCTCTGTCATTGTCCTCCCAACACATTGTACCCACCACTATGTACTAGTCCCTCTTGCATTCCGTTCGGTCTTCTCTTTTGTAGTCTCCCTCACACAATCTACTCTTTCTTTTACATCCTTTTCTGCACAATGCAGGCTATTCTGGCGATTGTCCTAGTCTCCTAGGTGATTACAACCCTCTCCTCTGTGTACTATGATCTTAACGTGCAATGCCATTTTAGTTCTATTTCTTGTCATATAGCAGCACTTACTCTCTCATACCGTCAAAATGAAGAATCGGAGCGTCCTGATGCCAAAGTGAAACCGAAAGACTCACCAGTCAGAACAGTGTCAGAACCCGGCCAGGGCTATGGCCGAGTCATCCGCACGCCTGCCCTCCCACTGAAGAGCTGTAGGGCTTGGGTAGGATCCATCACAAGTCACACTGCCACCTGTGAGGAGGGCAGAGCCGGGGCGGAGTCAGTCGCGGCTGCCTCTAAAGGGCAGGTAGTGCTTGGGGAGAGTCGGTGACAGTCCGACCCTCGTTCCTGAACGGTCAGTACTTAGGGGGTTGTAGCACGAGGTATGGGTCACGCAAGTGCCCCTGAAAGGTGGGTAGAACTGCGGTCGAGTCGGCGTGTGAGTCCGCTGCCTCTTCAAAGTGGCAGCGATGGTGTACTAAAGATTTGACGTACATAAAGAATGCAAAAATAATGATTCGTCAATCAATCATATTTAGGGCATTAGCATAAGGCTCAGTCACGTCAGCAGGAAGTATGACGTCAAGTCTCGGAGAGAATATTTTAAGTCCTAACCGAGAGACAGACTGTCAGGGGCCTGCTCTCCAAGAGTGGGGGTAAACCAGACACGACCCCTCCAGTACGAGCTCCGTTTATAATAAAATACAGAGCCTGTTTCACAGAGCACGAATAAACGAAATGTGCAGGGCTCATCCAATCATTTCACAGAATTAAATGCAACCTTGCATTGCGCCGCTCCCTGGATGCATTTTAATGAAATCCTCTTGAGGTAATGTCACTCACTGCCTCATGGGTGATTCGTGCGCTATACAAGTACCACACATTTACATTTACATTTACCACTGCAGTGGGACTGCAGGATATTTGGAGAAACACACATCCCATGGAGAGACAATACTCTTATGTGACAGGATCAGCCGGGTCTATGTCCAGACAGGATACATTCTTGTCCTCCCCACGCAGCCAGAAACCGGTCCGAGGATGCTTGATTCTGGTCCAGGGAAGACATGGTTTGGCAGTTCGGGCTGGACTGTTCCCATGAGGCACAGGGTCAAGACTGATTTGCATATGGCCATGTCTGAACTGGGGTGGCTTGGTGAGCAAAATAACAATAGATTAAACCCAGATCTGTGACTGGGGGGGGATGTTTTGCCATTGTGCAACATTCCGTCCATCATCTTGTGTGTTTTGCTGTTCAGCCTATGTGGAAAGGGTATGCCCAGACGTGGGTCCCTTGCTCACTAGGCCACTGGAGTCAAGCTACCCTGGCTGAAGACAGCTGATAGCCAGACACCGGTCCTAGGATGCTTGATTCCGGTCCAGGGAAGACATGGTTTGGCAGTTCGGGCTGGACTGTTCCCATGAGGCACAGGGTCAAGACTGATTTGCATATGGCCATGTCTGAACTGGGGTGGCTTGGTGAGCAAAATAACGATGGATTAAACCCAGATCTGTGACTGGGGGTAAATGTTTTGCCATTTTGCAACATTACGTCGATCATCTTGTGTGTTTTGCTGTTCACCCTATGTGGGAAGGGTATGCCCAGACGTGGGTCTCTTGTTCACTAGGCCACTGGAGTCAAGCTATCCTGGCTGAAAACGGCTGATAGACAGAAACCGGTCCTAGGATGCTTGATTCCGGTCCAGGGAAGACATGACTTGGCAGTTTGGGGTAGACTGTTCCCATGAGGCACAGGGTCAAGACTGATTTGCATATGGTCATGTCTGAACTGGGGTGGCTTGGTATGCAAAATAATGATGGATTAAACCCAGATCTGTGACTGGGGGTGAATGTTTTGCCATTGTGCAACATTCCGTCCATCATCTTGTGTGTTTTGCTGTTCACCCTATGTGGGAAGGGTATGCCCAGAGGTGGGTCCCTTGCTCACTAGGCCACTGGAGTCAAGCTATCCTGGCTGAAGACGGCTGATAGCCAGAAATCCGTCCTAGGATGCTTGATTCTGGTCCAGGGAAGACATGGCTTGGCAGTTCGGGCTTGACTGTTCCCATGAGGCACAGGTCAAGACTGATTTGCATATGGCCATGTCTGAACTGGGGTGGCTTGGTGAGCAAAATAACGATGGATTAAACCCATATCTGTGACTGGGGGTGGATGTTTTGCTATTGTGCAACATTCCGTCCATCATCTTGTGTGTTTTGCTGTTCAGCCTATGTGGGAAGGGTATGCCCAGACGTGGGTCCCTTGCTCACTAGGCCACTGGAGTCAAGCTATCCTGGCTGAAGACGGCTGATAGCCAGAAATCCGTCCTAGGATGCTTGATTCCGGTCCAGGGAAGACATGGCTTGGCAGTTCGGGCTTGACTGTTCCCATGAGGCAAAGGTCAAGACTGATTTGCATATGGCCATGTCTGAACTGGGGTGGCTTGGTGAGCAAAATAACGATGGATTAAACCCAGATCTGTGACTGGGGGTGGATGTTTTGCTATTGTGCAACATTGCGTCCATCATCTTGTGTGTTTTGCTGTTCACCCTATGTGGGAAGGGTATGCCCAGACGTGGGTCCCTTACTCACTAGGCCACTGGAGTCAAGCTACTCTGGCTGAAGAGGGCTAATAGCCAGAAACTGGTCCTAGGATGCTTGATTCCGGTCCAGGGAAGACTTGGTTTGGCAGTTCGGGCTGGACTGTTCCCATGAGGCACCGGGTCAAGTCTGAACTGGGGTGGCTTTGTGAGCAAAATAACAATGGATTAAACCCGGATTTGTGACTGGGGGTGAATGTTTTGCCATTGTGCAACATTCCCTCCATCATCTTGTGTGTTCTACTGTTCACCTTATGTGGGAAGGGTATGCCCAGACGTAGGTCCCTTGCTCACTAGGCCGCTAGAGTCAAGCTATCCTGGCTGAAGACGGCTGATAGCCAGAAATCGGTCCTAGGATGCTTGATTCCGGTCCAGGGAAGACATGGTTTGGCAGTTCGGGCTGGAGTGTTCCCATGAGGCACTGGGTCAAGACCGATTTGCATATAGCCATGTCTGAACTGGGGTGGCTTTGTGAGCAAAATAACAATGGATTAAACCCAGATTTGTGACTGGGGGTGAATGTTTTACCATTGTGCAACATTCCCTCCATCATCTTGTGTGTTCTACTGTTCACCCTATGTGGGAAGGGTATGCCCAGACGTGGGTCCCTTGCTCACTAGGCCACTAGAGTCAAGCTATCCTGGCTGAAGACGGCTGATAGCCAGACACCGGTCCTAGGATGCTTGATTCCGGTCCAGGGAAGACATGGCTTGGCAGTTCAGGCTGGACTGTTCCCATGAGGCACAGGGTCAAGACCGATTTGCATATAGCCAAGTCTGAACTGGGGTGGCTTGGTGAGCAAAATAACGATGGATTAAACCCAGATCTGTGACTGGGGGTTAATGTGTTGCCATTGTGCAACATTCCGTCCATCATCTTGTGTGTTTTGCTGTTCAGCCTATGTGGGAAGGGTATGCCCAGACGTGGGTCCCTTGCCCACTAGGCCACTGGAGTCAAGCTATCCTGGCTGAAGACGGCTGATAGCCAGAAACCGGTCCTAGGATGCTTGATTCCAGTCCAGGGAAGATATGGCTTGGCAGTTCAGGCTGGACTGTTCCCATGAGGCACAGGGTCAAGACTGATTTGCATATGGCCATGTCTGAACTGGGGTGGCTTGGTGAGCAAAATAACGATGGATTAAACCCAGATCTGTGACTGGGGGTGGATGTTTTGCCATTGTGCAACATTCCGTCCATCATCTTGTGTGTTTTGCTGTTCAGCCTATGTGGGAAGGGTATGCCCAGACGTGGGTCCCTTGCTCACTAGGCACACTTTAATGAATAGGTGGTGAGGTGTTGTCAGCGCATAGCCTATGCAGCAATAAATCTACAGATTGTTATCTCAAAGGGGCATCAAGGGAACCACAGACAGCTTCCACCCACCGCTGTCAAGAGACAGCAAATTACAAAGTAATTTTTGTCACAATAACAAGTTTTGTAGAGTTCCCTGAGCACAAGAATATAAGAGCGCATCTGTAAGCTTTACAGATAATATCCATTCAAACAATGATAGTCCATATCTATGTATCCAAGTTTGAAAAAAGTCCTTATTTTATTTTCTCAGTCCAGATGATCACGAAGACTTGTAGATATAGCAGTACAGTCTTGATATAATTTACAACAGCCAAACGCCATGTCGGAACTGGGGTGGCTTGGTGAGCAAAATAACGATGTATTAAACCCAGATCTGTGACTGGGGTTAATGTTTTGCCATTGTGCAACATTCCGTCCATCATCTTGTGTGTTTTGCTGTTCAGCCTATGTGGGAAGGGTATGCCCAGACGTGGGTCCCTTGCTCACTAGGCCACTGGAGTCAAGCTACTCTGGCTGAAGAGGGCTAATAGCAAGAAACTGGTCCTAGGATGCTTGATTCCGGTCCAGGGAAGACATGGTTTGGCAGTTCGGGCTGGACTGTTCCCATGAGGAACAGGGTCAAGACTGATTTGCATATGGCCATGTCTGAACTGGGGAGGCTTTGTGAGCAAAATAACAATGGATTAAACCCAGATTTGTGACTGGGGTTGAATGTTTTGCCATTGTGCAACATTACCTCCATCATCTTGTGTGTTCTACTGTTCACCCTAAGTGGGAAGGGTATGCCCAGATGTGGGTCCCTTGCTCACTAGGCCACTAGAGTCAAGCTATCCTGGCTGAAGACGGCTGATAGCCAGAATTCGGTCTTAGGATGCTTGATTCCGGTCCAGGGAAGACATGGCTTGGCAGTTCGGGCAGGACTGTTCCCATGAGGCACAGGTCAAGACTGATTTACATATGGCCATGTCTGAACTGGGGTGGCTTGGTGAGCAAAATCACGATGGATTAAACCCAGATCTGTGACTGGGGGTGAACGTTTTGCTATTGTGCAACATTCCGTCCATCATCTTGTGTGTTTTGCTTGATAAGATCACTGGGCATCTCTGGGTCAAGTTTCTTGTACAGAATATGAAGCAGGATTAAGTGTCTTTTCTTGCATGTTCAATACGTATCCATAACTGTGAAAATCCTTGACTTATGAACATTGCAACAAAACTAAGTAGAACAATAATTACATCTGTGTTATATGACAGTACAATGACTCGACTGGAACCATTTCAAACAGGCCACTCAACTTGTAGCACAACACGGGCTGTTTCCTTCAATTTGCTGTTTTGAACAATATAGCCTGTACTTTTAAATGTATCTCTGCAGGCACCAACTCCTCATTGACAGTCATTCCACTTGCAATAATTGAAAACTCATTTTTCACTGACCCATCAGCTATGTTTTGGCGAGTTAACATCTCCAAGTTCATCTTGTTCGATGTTGAAGAATTTTTCAAGTTGCAAATGTGTAGGTGTCGAATTTTTGATGCAGGCTAGGTCAATTGTTCCACTTGTAGACATTCGTCTGATTCGCTCACATTCTTTGACAGATAGTTCAAGATAACTGTCAAAGACAATGTGCAGTTCTTGCAAGGTGCACACTGATTTTGATATCTGTAGAACACTCTGAACAACCTTTACGAAGTTTTGCATGGATGAAATCTTGACCGTTCGCAAATGTGACATACAATCCACAACAACAGCAGTTTTCAATGAGGACACCTCTTCAAATTGAAATTCCTAGATGAAAGTTTATTTTTTAGCTCTTGTACGAGTTTGTGCTTCACTTGTTTGGTTGCAGCATCACCATCAAATAATGCGTTTGTTGGAAGGAGATCATGCAACAGAATGTCCTTGATAAATTCACCCCTTTTTTTTTGCTACATCCATCTCTCTATGTCTTTGCCAAAGTAGTTTTTTTATGTAACCTGTTTTGCAGTGGCTGGCTTGGCGAACCTCTTACTATGGCAATTAAAGCGTAGAATTTTAGCTTTAGTGATTATGTTAAATAGCTTTTTCTCTTTCAATACAAATCTTTCATGCTTCAGTTCTGTGTATAGTTTCGATACATGTTCCAGGACATCTAGTATATGTGTCTTTATATCACTATCTACATATTGTTTGGTCCCAAAGTTGTGTAGTCGCATAGGCTGTCATTTCAAAGGGGTTTCCTTGCTGCTGCTTGAAATGAAGAAGGTTGTCAACATGTTTTTCAAAATGATCCCCTCTCTTTCCCATAAATTTGTGGTGAGGAACGGTTTCACGATGGTCCATTCCTTTTGAATTTGTCATCCTTCTAAAAAGATTGCAAATAGAAAGGACTTCATGGTAAACTAGCTGCTGCAGAACAACATATTCACTTTTACATGCCTGGATACCGCTTGAGGGTATTGGCACGCTCTACAAATACTAATTTGCCCATGGGTCCCTCTAAATACAGAGCAAGACCACTGACTCCTTGTCAGTGAAATTGTTCTCCCACCCTCGCAGCTCCACCATTGAGTGAGGCCTCCCCCAAGCCCCTGCACTCTCTAGTGTTGGTGTTCGAGGCCCTCTTCCACCCGCAGGTTCACCTGCGCCTCATCCCTGGTGGTCCAGTGGACCTCTGTCTCCCTTTTCTCGCTCTGCTTTCTGCTCCGTTTTTCACTCGTTTTCACCCTCTTTCCTAAATCTATTTTTCCGCACTTTTCTGCTTTCTGCACTTTCCTGCGTTTCTGCTTTGTTTCTCTTTTTCCCCTTTATTCTTCCTTTTCCTCCTTTCCCACCCGTTTTCCACCTCTGCTGCCCCCCCTGTGGCCCCTCCCCCCCAGCCCAACCAGCGTGACCGGCTCAATCCAGCTCCCCTCCCCCGCCTCCCAGCTGTCCAGCCCTCCCCGACCCCTACATAATGGAGGCCACTGCTGGGACAGGCGAGCAAGACCACTGACTCTTTGTCAGTGAAATTGCTCTCCCACACTCGCAGCTCCACCATTGAGTGTGGCCTCCCCCGAGCCCCTGCACTCTCTAGTGTGGGTGTTTGAGGCTCTACTCCACCCACAGGTTCACCTGCGCCTCATCCCTGGTGGTCCAGTGGACCTCTGTCTCCCTTTTCTCGCTCTGTCTTTGCTCCGTTTTTCACTCGTTTTCACCCTCTTTCCTAAATCTATTTTTCTGCACTTTTCTGCACTTTCCTGTGTTTCTGCTTTGTTTCCTTTTTTTCCCTTTATTCCTCCTTTTCCTCCTTTCCCACCCGTTTTCTGCCACTGCTGCTGCCCCGCAGCCCCTCCCCCCCAGCACGACCAGCACAACCGGCCCAATCCAGCTCCCCTCCCTGTTCTTGCCTCCCGGCTGTCCAGCCCTCCCCGACCCCTACTTAATGGAGGCCACTGCGTGGCCGCGCCACCGGAGCACCAAAGGCGCGCCAAAGGCAAGCCCCTCTGAGCTCCTCTGCAACCTGACCATGACCTGTGCCAGGAACCCTGGACCTCCGCCCCACCAACGGTACGACTCAGCAGCACTCCACGAACTCAACCCAGGATGCAACAACAACTGCAAGCCAGCATCACCAGCCGAAACCCACAGACCCTTCAGCTGTCACCGCTGCCGGCACACCTGCAGCACCTCCAAGAACAAGGACCCAGCACAGCCCGCCCACAAGAACACATCAAAAACGAAGACCCTTCAATGCATCCTTCTCAACGTCTGATCCCTCCACAAACACGCCACCAAAATCTGGGACCTCTTCGACAGCACCACCCCAGAAGTAGCGTTCCTCACCTGAAACCTGGACCAACACCACCTCGGGACCAGACATCACCATAGCCATTCCCCAAGGATAAAAGATCTCCAAGAAGAACCGCCCCACCTGCCAGGGAGGGGGAATCGCCATTGTCCACAAATCCACCCTTCCCCTGAGCATACTCCCTGATGAGCCCACAGACCTGATTGAAAACCTTCACTTCAAGATAATGTGATGTGATGTGAAAAGCATTTGTATAGCGCACTACCACTCCAAGGAGCATCTTGGCGCATTTACTCCCATAGCTGCAAGCTGTACACCGCTATATTGTCCCTTCCCAGAGGGAAAGTCAGATCATTGCTTTGGATGTTGAGTCAGCGAGACTGTAGATCCAAGTTTAATCTCACCAGAACTTTATACTATCCCCCTCCTCTGATGCACAGTATTTTCAGCAATATGTACACAGCGCCAGGATGCCCGTAGGGTTGCAGAAGCGCTCTACAAATGCTATAAATAAATAAAAAGTCTTCAGGGTTTTTCTAAAGTTTTTTCAGGGCTGATCGAACGGAGTTGGTAGGGCAGTTTGTTCCATGCCTTTGCACCTACCACTGCCAGGGATTTTCCTCCCTTGGTCGACAGTCTAAATGTTGGGACAATCATAAGGTTGGCTGAGGCAGATCTAAGTTCACGGGGGATAGTACCGCCTAAAATTTTTACTAAGGTACAACGGGCCTTGCTTATAGAAGGCCCTATGGACAATCGTCAGGACCTTAAACAGAATGTGTTTCTAAATTGGTAGCCAATGGAGGGCATCCAGTGCCGCAGAGGCCAAGGAGTTCCGCGGCCATCTGAGCACCAGTCTAGCGGCCGCATGTTGGACCATCTGAAGCCTTTGTAGGGCCGATTTATTAGCCCCTACATACAGACTGTTGCAGTAGTCCAATTTAGATGTAATTAATGTTACTGCAACCGTGCGTCTGGGTGGCAGGGGAAGGAGATCAAAGAATTTCCTAAGACCCTTTATTATGTTAAAACATGAAACAACTACTTCTCTTGCTTGCTGTTTGAACGAAAGGGTCTCATCAAATTTAATCCCTAGATTTCGTGCTGCCACGATTGCATTGGGCGGAGCTTCTGCCTCCTCTGACCAGCCCTACCACCACCCTCCGAGGAACCCTCACCTACCGACCCACTGGACCCCGTGGACTTTTCGCCAATTCCATCACGGACATCATCTTCCCGCAGGCCATCGCATCTACCAACTACACCCTGCTGGGAGACCTCAACTTCCATCTCGACAACCAACTGGATCCCAACACCACATCCCGACTGGACAACCTCCACATCATTGGACTCCGCCAGATCGTGACCGAGCCCACGCATTCAGCAGGAAACACTCTCGACCCCGTCTTCACTACAGGAAACTCCATCACCTTCAGCCACACCACCAAACTTCTATGGACTGACCACCATTGGGTCCACTTCACCTTCAGAACCCCCACCAGGAACACCAAATTCGCAGAAGCCCACAACTTCAGAGCTGCCACCAATGCCCACCACCAACTCATCAGAGAAATGAGGAAAAAAGCGATTGAAGACAGAATCTCCACAAACGTACAACAGCAAAGAACTCTCCAACATCATCAAGGAGTGTGCCCAACCTACCACCGAGTCTACTGACATCCCTCCCTCACAAGACCTCTGCGACATACTCAGCACCTTTTTCCACCACAAAATCAAGAGCATCTATGACAACTTTGATTAAGACCATCAACACACTGAACCCTCACCAACCACCCCTGACACCCGGAAGCCAGCGGTTGACAAGTGGACAGCCCTCACCACCGAAGACACACTGAAGACAGTGATGTCAAGCCACTTCGGAGCCCCCACAGACCCCTGCCCCACCACATCTGCAACAGAGCCGCCAACACCATTGCACCCATGCTCGCCACACCATCAACCACTCCCTGGCAACCGCCTCGTTCCCCGATGATGGGAAACATGCCAAGGTTAACCCCCTCCTGAAGAAACCCTCGGCGGACCCCACCGACCTCAAAAACTTCAGACCCATCTCCCTGCTTCCGTTCCCAGCAAAAGTCATTGAGAAAGCCATCAACAGCCAACTCACCACATTCATCGAAGAGCATAACAACCTCGACTACTCCCAATCCGGCTTCTAAAAAACCCACAGTACGGAAATCGCCCTTGTTCCCTCAACAGACGACATCTGCACCATACTGGACAAAGGAGAAACAGTAACCCTCATCTTCCTCGACCTCTCAGCAGCATTCAACACAGTTTATCACTGCACCCTAATACGCAGACTCCAAGACGCAGGAATCCAGGACAAGGCCCTCGACTGGATCTGCTCCTTCCCCTCCAGTAGAACGCAGCGGGTCAGACTCCCCCCTTTTCTCTCGGACCCTACATCTACCACCTGTTGAGTCCCCCAGGGTTCCTCCCTCAGCCCGATGCTCTTTAACGTCTACATGGCTCCACTTGCCCCCATCGTCAGAATCTACGGACTCAACATTGTGTCATACTATGAAGACACCCAACTCACACTCTCCCTATCCAACGAACCCAACAACGCCAGACACAACTTTCGGGAAGGCATGGAAGCTGTCGCCAAATGGATGAAAAACAGCTGCCTAAAACTAAACACCAACAAAACAGAAGTACTCATCATGGACCCAAACCCCGATGCCTGGAACAACACCAGGTGGCCCCCCGTTCTCGGAAACTCGCCAAACCCCCACGGACCATGCATGCAACCTGGGAATCATCCTGGACTCCGAGCTCCAAATGGACTGCCAGATCAACTCAGTTTCATCCTCTGCTTCCACACCCTCTGCCTCCTACGTAAGACCTTCAAATGGATCCTGCTCAAACACAGAAAGACCGTCACTCACGCCCTGGTCACCAGCAGACTTGAGTACGGCAACACACTCTACGCTGGAATAAACAAAAACCTCACCCGCAAGCTACAGTACATTCAGAACGCCGCCGCAAGACTGGTCCTCAACCTGCCAAAACAGTGCCATATCTCCCATCACCTGCGCACACTCCACTGGCTCCCCATCGAGGCTAGAGTCACTTTTAAGATGCTCACCCACGCACACAAGGCCCTCCACGACACCAGACCAACATACATGAACAGCCGACTAAAATTCCACGCACCCCAAAGGTCCCTACAATCAGCCCAGCTCTCCTACGCCGTGGTCCCCCGCACCAGAAAGACCAGATTGGGAGGTCAATCCTTCCTAGCGGCCAGAGCCTGGAACGTCCTTCCGCTCCACCTCAGACAGACAACATCGCTCCCCATCTTTGCAAAAAACCTGGCTCTTCGACAGACCCCCTCCTTAATGGACTTGAATCTGCACCCCTCCACCCCTAGCGCCTCGAGACCCTTACGGATGAGTAGTCGCGCTTAACAAACGCCTGATTTATTGATTGATTGATTGATAGATTGATCGACAATTCCCTTGGAGCTTTTGTGTGATCTCTGGATTGTCTGTTCCAGTTTCATATCTGGAACCACAGCATTGAACTTTCCCTCTCTGTTTCTCAGCACAAAATGTCTTTCGATGAATTTCTATACAGGTTTGGTTTTTCCACCTCTAGCTTCTTCACTCTTTCCAAATACAAGGACCCATATCTCAAGTAGTTTATGTAATCAAATTTGTGAAACATAGTAATCAGTGACTTCATAGTCATCACATGCAGCTTCCAATCACCTTCCTAATCAGCATGTACCAAGTTTTTTTTCAAAAGAGCTATCATGTGTCAATAATTTCCCCAGTACATGCAAAGTACAGATTTTTCTTCACATTCTTTGACAAACTCTACAAACTTGGTTTTCAGGTTTTTTGATTTTGAACTGAGTGTACTAAACATTGCCGTACTTTGCATTATGTCTTTTGAATGAAGTGTACCCTATGCCTTATTCACTTCTGAGATAATATATGCAAAACCTAATTTGTCATTCTTGTTCCAGAAAGCATTCCAATGCAATGTTTCTATAGCCTCAGATATGAGGAGCATACATTGTAACAAAAACATAATGAGTTCCGATCAATACTGACTGGACAGTTTTGCTTCTAAAGATTTCAGCCTCAATAAGTGCATTATCTATGCCACGTTCGCTGAGATAACTTCCTACACACTGCAACGCAATTTTTGTCATGTGGAAAATGCCAATGATTGGATAAAGATCATCAAATTCTACTGGATTGCTCAGGATAGACTGGTCTTCAAGCTCAGCACACGCATTTTGGAAATGTTTTAGAGCTGTGTATACTGTTGCGTAGCTTGTGACTGGAGATGTTATTACTGGTAAAACCCCAACCTTCTTCAGTGGGTCGGTATTCTGGGAGATCAGAGCACATAGAGGAATTGGCTTTTCTTCATCCTTCATTCCGCACTGAATAAGTGATACGATAAATTTAGTTAAATCTGCTTTGCGGACTGCAGTACCAGGTGGAAAAAGATTCATGCTCGTCAGCCTTGTTAGGTTTGGGGGTCTCTAGTTGGCAGAGGTAGGTACCTTTCACCAAATAGGGACCCTTGAGTCTAGTTAGGGTAAGGGGCTACACTCCTAAAATAACCCCTGCTCACCCACTTGGTAGCTTGGCACAAGCAGGCAGGCTTATCTCAGAGGCAGTGAATAAAGCATTTGTGAACACATACAGTAATACAGCGACAACACCACAGATGGACACCGCACAGGTTGTATTATAAAAATAAGTATTTTTATAAAGACTTAACACAAGACCAAACGACAAAATCCACAATACTGCACTCAAAAATAGACTTTAAAATAGTAGAAAATAGCTCAGTTCTCTCAAGTTGTAAATGCAACACTTTACTCTCAATGTACTTTGGATGCGTAGCGCAGAACAAACAAAAGGGTCGCAGGGAAGGTGATGCCTCCGTTCCTTACACTCAGGGGACGGGATACGTCGGTTCCTTACTGCTGCGCAGGGGAGTTGATTCTCGCTTCATTAGTGTGTGGGGAGGTAATGCGTTGGTTTCTTACTGCTCTCTGGTACGATGCGACTGGATGGCACCTCGATTGGAAACTCTTCTCCGGTGCGATGCGACAAAATGGTGTCTTGGTTACGATGCAACAACGTTGATGCGATGCGTGCACGCCCGACGGCCTTGCAGTGACTCGATGATCTTCTGAGCCGTGACAGGCCCTGCGACATGCTTCTCCAGTCATGCGATGGCGACCTCTGCGGTGACGGCATGCTTCTTCGGTGATGCGACGCGTTTCGGTGATACAATGGCGACAGCGGCAGCGGCGGCACGCTTCCTTGGTGATGCGATGGCAACTGCTGTGGACTTCTCGTTGTTGAGTCGCGCTTTCAGCTCCCAGCGAAACGCAGTCTCTCGGAAGGCCCAGCACAACAGCAGGCACTTCAATTCCGAGCAAAGGAATTCAGGGGGAGCTGGTTGGTATAGTCTTGTATCTCTGAGACTTCAGGCAGGAGGCAAGCTCAAGTTCAAGCCCTTGGAAATTCTTCTTCAAGTTGATGAAAAGCACATTCAGTCCTCTTCTCCTTTCTTTGGCAATGAAGCAACCACTGCAGGCCAACCCCAAACACACAGCACAGGGGTAGTCTCCTCCTTCAGCTTCCTGGTTCATCTCCTCAGCAAAGGTTTGTCTTGATTCCCAGAAGTGATCTAAAATTCTGGGGTCTGGGTCCCCCTTTTTATACACCAAATCCTTTGTCTCTGAAGGCAGAGAGTGTCTGTACCTTGTCCAAACCAGTTCTGTGCAGTCCTAGAGCACTTTGTTTACAGGACTCCTTCTTTCCTTTGACAGTGTGGACCAGGGTCATTAGACACACCACCGGAGGTGGAGCCAGCATTGTGGAAGGCAGGCACAGCCCTATTCAGGCCCAAGTGCAACTCCTCCCACCACTCTACATGCAGATAGGTCTATTCAGCCCTGTGCTGATTCACCCTGTCCCCTGGAGCCTCCCGGCCCCTGTCACTCAAAAGCCAGACAAGGAATACACAACCTAGCAGAGGCAGGCTTGGATAGTTAGGTAAGAAAATACCTACTTTCTAAAAGTGGTATTTTCAAACACAGAATGTTAAAACCAACTTCACTAAAATATGTATTTTATCATTCTGAGTTCAGGCATACTAAACTTAAATTTCTACCTAGTTCCCTGAGTCAGTTAGGATAATAAGACGTTATAATCAAACTGCCCATTCTGCACTATGGGGAACAGGTAGCCTTGCAATAGTGAAAAATGGAAAATGGCTGTAATTCACTACTAGGACATGCCACACCCATCAGGGCATGTCCTTCCTACCTACAATGCACCCTGCCCTTGGGCCTACCTGTGGGGGTGACTAATATGTAGAAAAGGGAAGGTTTAGGGACTGGCAAGTAGGTGCACTTGCCAAGTCAACATGGTAGTACCAGACTGCACATAGGCTCTGCAATGGCAGGCCTGAGACATACTTTACAAGCTGCTCTGGTGGGTGGCACAATCAGTGCTGCAAGTCCACCAGCAGCATTGGTTTTACAAGCCCTGGGCACACGCTGTGCACTGTACTAGGGTCTGACAAGTAAACCAAACAAGCCAATAATGAAGTCACAAATCCATACATCAATTTACCATAGGGAGCACTTGCACTGTGGCACTGAATAGCAATGGCACAGTGCCCAAAAGCATCTAAAACCAGCAAAAACATAAGAGGCAACAGTAAAAAATGGAAGGAAGACCCACGCCAATAGTGCCAGGTCTAGCAAGCCTCTTGAAACTTTTTGGTAGACGGAGACATGTTGATGGCTTGTAGTGATTTTGCACACGTTGGCAAGGAAGTTGGGTTATAAGTTTGCAGCTTGGTTTGTTTATGTCTACAGCTGATACAGCTTATTTTCCAGCAGCTTCTTCATTGTTACAGTCTTGAAAAAGCACTTTGGCAGTAGGTATGCTGTGTGTTCCAAAAAAAGAAGAGCTGTTTTCAAAATGAAAAGTATCAAGAACAGCAAATGTAAATCATTTCCTGGTGAAGTGACTTAGAAGTGGTGTGCAGTCAGATTCACAAGATTTTCCAGCACGAGCTGCTAACAAGTTCCTGCTCCGTACTATGTTTTTATAACTTGTTGATACACAAATCCGATTCATCTAAGTGATTCGCTCTCTACTTTTGTGCTTTTCATAGATTGCGTGGGCAGTCATCATGTGTAGCAGAGATTTCTTTTTGCTTTGATGTAATTCATTAAACATGATTTGGAAAGGACAGTACATTTGCACAGCATAAGCCTGTCGGTTCATGGGATTGTCTTCCACTTCCTCACTTATGTCTTCAAAGCAATCATCAATGTTGTCGACTTCTGTTCTGAACTCAAGAACCTTTGTTTGTAACAGTTTTGCTTTGCTGATATTAAACAATGATGTAAAAAATGTTAAGACAACATCAGGCATTCTTGTTAACTCCCATGATTTACAGAGCTATGGGGCATAACAAAATGTGTCATTAAGTCCAAAATATAAATCTTTCAGGACATTTCTTAAAATGGTACCTGCTGATTTTACTGCATTCTGTAAACTTAGTTTGGCAGCATGAACTTTAGGAGTCAAATCAGCTGAGAACACCGTAAGTGACTCATTCTTTTTGTGAGATTGACAAAAGCAAATTAATTCTGTCATTGTACATTCTCACCAGAAAAATCTTAATTTCATTATTATGGACCAATACAGTTTCATCACTGTTGACCATTATTTCTCTGATCTCACTGAGTGTGAGCCGGTAGCCAGCATTCAAAAGTGGCTTTATAACTTCATTCGCTTTTGCAAAGAGTGCAAACTTAACTGAAGGCTGGCATTTACATTACTGCTGGGAGTTCACTGTACATTCATATTTTCGAATATATGCAGCATGCAGTTCGGGTGAGCATATACAAATCCGCTGCAAATACATTCACCTCACCGTTCAGATCAGCTATTCAGCTGAAAACCTCATCTTGGAAGAAACTTGCCACTGATAAAAATCAAATTGCCCTTTGAGACTCACATACTCTGTACCTTTTTCTTGTGTCAATCTTTGGCCCTTGTTCTGTCTAAGCAACAGATAACACATTGAAGATCCTGTTTTCTGATCCATTGTTGGAGGTGGACGAGGCTTAGCCATCGATCTTCTAAGTGGATGGGCATTGGGTTTGGTTGTCATCTCTTTCTCAAGAGACTCAAATTCTTGTTATAAATTCCCTGATTTCTGCTATTTATTGACAATTTGTTTCCAAGCTTTTTTTTCTATTGTATATGACTAGTAGCACTTGTTGTTACAATGATAAAATATTTTATCCTCTTCACCCATCAATTTCAATCTTTTGTGAACTTCGTCTTGTAATATTTCTACAGCATCTCAAACTCTCTTCTGTCTAGCCGCCGTTGATGTGTGTTCTTCTTTCAGATTAGTGTGGCATAAGACACATTTTTCTTTGTTAAAGGAGTCCTCAGATTTTGTAGTTAGCAACCCTCTGTCAGGAGGTAAAGATCCTTTGATATCACCTGCTTCGCTCATGTTTACAAATTTGAATCAACAGAAAACCTGAAACAAAAACAATATTAAAATAAAGTAGCAATATGATGGCTAAAACACAGCATTATAGAGCTGCCATTTTAGAAAATGGTGGAAGGGTTGCTTTGAGGAGTTATTTGATGTCTCTATAAGACTACTTGACCCCCCCCACAACCTATGTTTTGACAAAATGAAGTATATAGGTATCATGGTTTCTGAGATATTACATCATCACAAAAACACATCTGCCATTTTCAAAAATGTCGTCCAGAAAACTTCAGCCCAGATTAACAGTGTCTACCCAAGCTAAACTACTTCTCTAATGATGCAAAAATACAAATCAAAAATGAAAATCTCTGGCCAAAATGTATTTTACAGAGGTATATCAAGGGGCCAGGATTAAATGTGGTACTTCTGTTTGCATGACCTTAATGCAGACAGCTCATTTGCTCCTCTGAAGATTGATCCCCTTTGCCCATGCCAAAAAATGGCTCTGTGCCTACTTGTCTTGCTGTTAGTTATCTGAGGAAAGTCTCCTTTTGTGCAAGACCTTCAGCACAATGTGCCTGTAACCGTTACGAGCACATGCTAGTCTCTATTCCTCTTTTAAAGTCCATGGAGTTTTGATCAAATGTAACTGAACTATAAACTAGCTGATGCACCTTCACAGTGAAACTAATTGTGGACCTGTGCCCCAGATGAGACATGCTGTAAAATTGCATTTAAATTCTTTTTTGGTTTTACCTAATTATTCCAAAATGTGTTGATTGATACACTCTAAGCTATCTGTCAACCCATTTTTACATTAGAGGGAGTGTAGTTAACACATTTGGGTGGAGTTGGAAACCTACATTCTTTGCCAGGACAGATGAAGTTTCCATACTTTCCTGAGGTGAGGTTTATACCATTAGGCCCTCCAGGAGTTATGATTTTCTGAAGCAGAATGTCCTGGATAGGACATCCTACAGAATAAATTTGCTTCCTGCAGAGGCTCGACATACACCACCTCAGGCAAGTAGCCAAAGAAAGGGCATCTCCCAGTTAAGGGCAGCTTCTTTTTTGTAAAAAATAAATGACTAAGCTTTTCATTACATGAAGTAGGACAAAATAGAAAAAATAAAAAGCTGCATGTCAACTGATATAGGAACTTTAAATTCCAACTGATAGAAAAGGATAGGTCTAAAAATGTTTGCCTACTCCTTTAAATAAAATAACACCAATAATGAGAAAAGCAGCACATCTTGGTGTGCTTTAAAGCCTTGCACACAGTACTATTTTCCCATGGAGGCCACAACACTCTTTTTTGGGGACTAGCACTTATTTTTCTGCATCAGGCATTTACAGAGAACCAGAGAGGGAAAAAAACAAAGCTATAAAGATGGAGGAACAGAAAGATAGAGACACCATCATAACAGGAGAAAGCAGGAACTCGCAAGAGTAATGTAAAGTGGCAGGGAGTGTCTGGCAGTGGATTAAAGTAGCATGAGCGGAATTCATGAATACACAGCACTGAATACTAGGAAGAGCATATATCCCCAGCACCCTTTTTTAAAGATGGAACATTACTGGGGGCCTGGCTCCCGTGTAAATCATATACTTTTGGCTATAGGTCTGCTCTGGTCTGCTGAAGGGCAGGTTCTTCATGCAACCCTGCTAGTCCTCAGAGCAATATTCAAGGCTCTTTTCCCCGCCATTTGTGGTCAGTCTATTCGTATTTAGACAACAATACAACCAGGATGTGGTGAATAAACACACATGGCGTAATGAGACCTCACCTTCTCTGTGGAGAAGTGTTGAGCCTCTGGATATAGGCACATCAAAATGGGGTATGGATAATAACCAACTATCTGACCGGCTTATTAAACAACAGCGCCATGAAACCGCTGGTGTACGTGCGCTGTATAAATAATTTTAAATAGAAATAGAAAAACAGAGCCAACAGTTTGAGTCAGTGTCACCCACACCGCCGGCCACACGCTGGATCCCGTCTTCTCCACAGGCTCCCCCGTCACCTTCGACTACACCACCGAACTCCACTGGACCGACCACCGCTGCATCCATTTCACCTTCAAGAAACCAACCACGCACCACCGCACCCAACAGCTGCCTCGCATCTGCTAGAGCAAAGTCATGGAAGACCAGCTGATCACCTCCCTCGCCAAGAACCCACCCACCGACCCCAGCAACCCGGACGCCACAGCTTGAAACCTCAGACAGTGGATCAAGGACTGCGCCAACACCCTCGCCCCGCTCAAGAAACCCTCCAACAGCCACGCCAACAAGAGAGCCACCTGGTTTACCGACAAGCTCCAGACCTCTAAACGCACATGCCGGAAACTGGAGAAGACATGGCTCCACAAACGCACACCGGACAACCACGCAGCCCACAAGGAAGCCACCCGCAGACACCACCACCTCATCAGATTAGCCAAAAGATCCTCCTTCAAAGACTGCTTGGATAACAACGCACACAACAGCAAAGAGCTCTTCAGCATCGTAAAGGAACTCTCCAACCCCAGCGCCAACTCCAACGACATCCCGCCCTCACAAGAACTGTGTGACTCACTAGCCATCTTCTTCCACCGCAAGATCGCAGACATCCACGACAGCTTCAACACCACGACCGCCCTAACTACGCCAGACTCCACCTCCCCTGTGAACACCACGAGCGCCAACCGTCTGACCTCCTGGTCCAACGTCAACGACGACAAGACACGCAAGGTCATGAACTCCATTCACTCAGGATCTCCGGCTGACCCGTGCCCACTCCACGTATTCAACAAAGCAGATGCAGCCATCGCACCCTAACTACGGAAGGTCATCAACATCTCCTTCGAAACAGCGAGATTCCTGGAAATCTGGAAGCACGCCAAAATCAACGCCCTCCTCAAGAAGCCCCAAGCGGACCCCAAGGACCTCAAGAACTTCCGGCCCATCCCCCTGCTCCCGTTCCCGGCAAAGGTCATGGAGAAAATCGTCAACATGCAACTGGCCCGCCACCTCGAAGACAACAACATCTTGGACCAGTCCCAGTCCGGATTCAGACAAAACCACAGCACCGAGACAACCCTCATCGCCGCCACAGACGACATCAGGCGCCAATTAGACAACGGCGAAACATCAGCCCTCATCCTCCTGGACCTGTCAGCCGCCTCCGACACGGTCGGCCATCGCACTCTAAAGACACGCCTCCTAGAAGCCGTAATCCAAGAGAAGGCTCTTGACTGAACCATGTCCTTCCTCTCTGGCAGAACCCAGAGCGTCCGCCTCCCACCCTTCCGATCCGAAGCCACCGACATCATCTGCGGCATCCCCCAGGGCTCATCCCTCAGCCCAACACTGTTCAACGTCTACATGGTCCCACTCGCGCAAGTGGCCCGCCATCACGACCTCAACATCATCTCCTACGCTGACGACACCCAGCTCATCCTCTCCCTCACCAAGGACCCAAACACCGCCAAAACCAACCTCCACAAGGGAATGAAGGCCGTCGCCGATTGGATGAGGAGCAGCCATCTGAAGCTGAACTCGGACAAGACGGAGGTCCTCATCCTCGGACCCCCCCTCAGCCTGGGATGAATCCTGGTGGCCGACCACACTGGGAACAGCACCAACACCCACCGACCATGCACGCAATCTAGGATTCATCCTCGACTCCTCCCTCTCCATGTCTAAGCAGGTCAATGCCATCTCCTCCTCCTGCTACAACACCCTCCGCATGATCTACAAGTGGATCCCGACCGAAACAAGAAGAACGGTGACACAGGTCTTTGTCAGCAGCAGACTGGACTACGGCAACGCAATCTACGCAGGAATCCCAACCAAACATCTACAACGACTACAACGCATCCAAAACGCCTCTGCCCGACTGATCGTCAACGTCCCCCGCCGCAGCCACATCACCCACCACCTGAGAGACCTACACTGTCTCCCCATCAACAAGAGGATCACCTTCATGCTCCTCACCCACGCACACAAAGCACTCCACAATGCCGGACCAGCCTATCTGAACAGCAGACTCAGCTTCCACACCCGCCAGCTCCGCTCCGCCAGACTCGCCCTCGACGCTGTCCCCCGCATCCAACGGTCGACCTCCGGCGGCAGATCCTTCTCCTACCTTGCTGTCAAGACCTGGAACCCCCTCCTTACCCACATACGGCAGACCCAAGACCTACTCACCTTCAGAAGACTCCTCAAGACTTGGCTCTTTGAGCAGTAGCAGCACCCCCCTCCCCTCAGCGCCTTGGGACCCTCATGGGTAAGTAGCGCGCTTTACAAGTACTCTGATTGATTGATTGATTAATCCTGCCAGCTACAAATGGTATCTCCACCTGAAAGTGGTCCTTCACACCTTTGCTCTGTGACAGAAACCACAAGTGGACCTTTCTTGCCACTCACAACGCCAACTGGCGTAGTTGGGTGCTCTCCAGTATCCATTGCAATGAGCCTTGGAGGATCTGTTCCAGCTGAAATAAAATTTTCCACAACCGTATGGCTTTTCTCCTATATGCTTGATTCCTTAGGTGATAGCAAAGATTCGTGAAGGCCCGGCCCAAGTAATCTTTATCGCCACCGATCAGCCAAAAAAGGTGAGGTATGCAGACCTCCTGCACTTCTCACTTTGTCCCCTGCCAGGCCTTCCTCTCTGGGAGTATCTTCTTTCCAAGTCATAGGGCCACATTCTCCATCCTACCAGTAGAGCCAATACCTTAATGTCCAGAAATTGAGCGGGACATTAAGCTTCATTTCAGTTACCATTGTCAGATGTTATTTGGTCTGTTCACTGTGAGTCCACGAAAACTGTGTATTCTGGAAACTGGAACTCATTTATCACTTGCTTATTTATTTATTAAAAAGTTTTGTATAGCGCAAACAAGATCCAAGCGGGTATCAGAGCGCTTTATATACGGGTTGCGGGAGACATAGGAAGATAGCTGTAGGCAAGAAGAAAGAAAAACCAAATACATCAAGAACAAGAAAAGCAATATGCAACAGGAACAAAATGACATATTAGCGGGCGACATGGGCCCTAACAGGTGTCAGGTCATAGCTAAAGCAGCTAAACCGGATCAGAGGAAGGAGGAGAAAAAGTTCTAGATCAGCGCATTGTTCATTAGGAGGGACTTAACTTCCTTTTTGAAGGCAAAAGTTGAGGGAATCAGTCTTGTTTCCTCTGGTAAGGAATTCAAATTCTCTAGGCAATGCCAGAGAATGGGTTTGAGTATGGTTTGAGTATGGTTTCAGTTTCTTAACTTCCTTTGGCTTAAGCAGCAGTGTGCTGGAGCTCCTTGAGGGCTGGTTGCAGTCGAAGAGTTCTAGCTTGTTTTTCAGGTACAGTGGGGTATTGAAGTGTAGGGCTCTGTGAATCATACAAGCAATGTTTAGGTGGTTCCTTTCTTCAAAAGAAGCTAGATGAGCGATTTCAGGTCGGGAGAAATGAGGTTGGTTCTCTTGGAAACAGTGATGAGTCTGATCGCAGATTGAGTGAAGCTCTGAAGGGGGCTAGGCTGAGCTTTGGCAGTCCGCATAGAGTAGCACTGCCGCATTCTAGTCTAGAGATGACTAGTGCTTGCACCGCTCATTTGAAGTAATCTTGGGGAAGGTAGGGTTTGAGGTTTCGTGGGACGCTCAGTTGGAAGTTCCCTCCTTTGGTAGATGCTCTGATGTGGTCTTGCATGTTAAGGTTTTTATCTAGCACCACTCCCAGTGATTTTGTGGAGTCAATTATGTGCGGTGTGCAGTTGAGAGCGGTGAGGTTACTTAGATCATTCACAACAGTGGGGGGTTGCTCAGTGGGTGAGATGAGGAGGAATTCCATTTTGAGGGCGTTTAGTTTGAGGTGGTTGGTGGTTAGCCATTTGAGGGGTTTTGAGCAGGGTTCCGTTGAGTGACTTGATGTTTATGGGGGGATATTTTCATGGACAGGTGGGTGTCATCCGCATACATCTTGCCTTTCGGAAATCAAAATCTGTTTTCCCCGAAAAACTGGTGGCCGGACGATGCTGAAGCCCCCCCTAATACCATCTTGTCTGCTCGAAACCTGGGCATTAAATTTGATGACCAACTGTGCTTTAAACAGCAAGCGGTGGCCGTAGCTGGTATGTGTTTCCACATAATTAAATCTCTGAGGAAGTTTTTTGACCTTCTTCCTCTGTCAGCCAGAAAATCAGTCGCAGTTGCCTTAATAACTTCGAGGCTGGATTACTGTAATAGCCTATATGCTGGAGTCAATAAATCGGTACTCCATAGGCTACAGATGGTCCAACATGCTGCTGCCCGGCTGGTGCTACGCTCGCCCCGTAAGTCATCTGCGTCAGCTGCACTTAAAGCGCTGCATTGGCTACCAATTGGCAAAAGGATCCTATTTAAGATCTTGCTGATCACATTTAGAGCCTTTCAACAGCAAGGGCCTAAATATCTGTGTAACGGTTTTAAACGGTACCATCCCACCCGTTGCCTGAGGTCTGCTAGTCAGAACCTGCTAATAATCCCCAGATTCAGACTGGCTACCAAAGGAGGAAAATCTCTCTTCGTCCTGGGTGCTAGGGCTTGGAACAAGCTTCCACCTTACCATAGGTCATTGTCCCACGAAACTCAGTTTAGGAAAGCTTTAAAAACTTGGGTGTTTTCTCTTACAGATGTGGCCTGCAGAGCGTTAGTGTAAAGTGTAAAGCATTTTCCATCGAGTTGATCTCTTTCCCTCAACCTTGTCATCTGGTTGTTTGAGCGCCAAGATACTCCTTGGAGTGATAGGTGCGCTATAAAAGTGTCCTTTACATTACATTAATTACATGTGATATTGTATGTTGGACGCTTTGAGGATTACAGTTAGTGGTACAATGAAAAGGTTAAAGAGCGTGGGAGAGAGTGAGGATCTTTGGGGGACACCAAGCGTGCAGGGGCTGGATTTGGATAAAGATTGGTCGCATTTGACTCTTTGCGTTCTGTTGGTGAGAACAGAGGCAAGCCATTTAAGGACCGTGGCTGAGAGCCCCATCATGCATTCCAGGAGGTTAAGTAGATTGTCATGTTTGACAGTGTCAAAAGCAGAAGAGAGATCAAGTGGCATTAGTAGGCATGTTTCATTTTGGTCAAGCAGAGTTAGAGCATCATCCACAATGTGGGTGATGAACGTTTCAGTGCTGTGGCCCCTGCGGAAGCCTGATTGGAACTGGTTGAGGAGTTGGAATTGCTCAATGTGTTTGCGCAGTTGTTCAAGTACACATTTCTCCAGGAGTTTTGCAAGGGTCGGGAGGTTTGTGATTGGTTGGAAGTTATTAAGGTCTTCAGGGTTCGCTGAGGGTTTTTTGAGAATAGGAAGCACCAGGCCAGCCTTCAGGCATTAGGGGATTTTACCTTGAATAAAAGAGGCGTTGATGATCTTAGACTTGCTGTTCTGATTACACCCTGGATTCCCTGAAAGTCAATTTTTTGGATATTCTATGCTTTGTTCTTTCATTAGCACAACAAGGCTGAGCTGCAGGGGTAGTCAAAGGTTACTTGGTTGCCTTGTTGACATTCCTCTGTCTTCTGGACCAACCATCCTTATATCAATAGTTTCCTGGAGTTCTGCACAGAAAGGGGACTCGAAATCAACCCCCAGAAAACCAAATACATGATTCTCAACCCCAAGCCCCTTAATCGCCCACCTCCCCTGCTAGGTACAGTTCAACTGGAACGGGTCCACACAATCGAATACCTGGGGATCACCCTCAATGAAAACCTAGCGTGGTCGGCACACCAGTCAAAAGCAAACATCAAACTGGCACAGTTGGCGGGTGGTACTATGAGATTAGCGAATTAATCACCCTACCAGCCACTCACCCCTGTGATCCAAATCTATAAGGCACAGGCCCGGGGGGGGTGTCACATATGTGGGCGAGTTGTGGGGTCACATTCCATCACCAAAACTTTTGACTACTGAGAATAAATTTAGATTGCTGCTCTTCTGTTGAGTACTCCAATTCTTCCTCTCAGGCTGGATATGGGCATCCGGCCCATAACGGAGGAGCTGGGGCGCAAACCTTTAGCATTCTGGCGACGCCTATGGAGCAGCCCAGACCTCTCAACCTACAGAGCTGAGCTACAGGAATTCCTACTGTTGCCCAATGCCACAAGAACACCTTGGCTAAACTACATTAAGAGAACTTTTGAGGCAATTGGACTTCCTGAACTATGGTTGGATCCAGCAAATACAAGCAACAGGACCCCCAGAAAGGTGCTATCGAGAGCCTACTACGATCTAATGCTCTCCCGAGCTGTTGAAGGCACCCGTGATGGATCACTGACCAACCAGTTCATAAAAATGTAAAGACTCCTATCAATTGGAAAGTGTCCTAGATGCCATGACTCCGGTACTAACTAGGAAATTATCCCTGCAATGGGACTCTCCCCCTGGCATCTTTCACTGCAACATGGTCTTGTCGCTCCCCCACAGAAATTTGCCCCGCATGTGCCCACACAAAGGAGAATTATGTACATGTGGTCTTTTTCTGCCGAGCCTATGAGAGGAGCAGGAAATACTGGCTCGTTCCTTTGCTTAAAAACATGGGATTCAGAACTTTTTTACCCGCTTACAGAGTTTTAAAGACAGATTTAGCCCCAACTACTGATATTCTAAATTCTTAACCTCAATGTGGTATGCCCGAAATCGCTGCATTAAGAGACTTGGCGACTCAGGACAGATTTGAATTCCCGGCATACCTCTATTAATTTTGATCACTAATGTTGTTTAATGCGTTTTTAACTTTAAAATGAAATATTTTGTGATGCTATGTATATCTTTTATGATCATGTGATCGAAATAAAGATTTTTGGAATGGAATGGAATAGTCTATTTGTAAGGAAATACCTCTTTGTGTAAAGTCACCCCGCCCCTTTTTTTCTGGAATGATACTACTGGTTTTTCAACTCTGTGAGTGCACTGAGGCCTGCTACCCAGATCTCAGTGCCTGTTCCTTTTCAGTTAAACAGGTCTGTTGCATTGGCTCATACCCAATTGGCTAAGCTAACTCACATGTAACTCTTTAGTAAATGCTACATCGGGCATGTAAGTTAGAGGATTCTCCCCCGGGAGTGCAGCACTAGTTGCGCCACCCTGGGTGTAACATGAGACAAATGAGACTCCCAGCCCACCATTTGCGGGCTAAAGGAGCAGTTTAAACTGCTAGCCCAACTCTGCCATTTAAAGTAATGGCGAAGCCAGACTTCTCCCTGGTAAATGGGTAAGTCACCCCTATGGCAGGCCTATTGAGTCCTAAGGCAGGGTGCAACATATCTCACATGCAGAACATGTATGTAACATGTTTTTATAGTAAAAACGCAAAACTGTCATTTTTACTGTGGAATGGCTTGGTCTCCCAATTGGCGAGTACAGAGTTACACGCTGACCCCTCAGCTGTGCTAACTCTGGAATAGAGTGACCAAAGTGAGTCATCCAAGGTATAAAACAACGCATTACATTAAGCCGACTTGACTCTCAAGTCACAATTATTGTAACAAGTTACAGTGTACAACTTTAACAAAGTTGCCACTTTGTTGCCTGTAGTCTCCTATACCCACACTGGTTGCACACTGGGTCCTGCCACAGAGACAGCTTTTTGTTCTCTGGGGAGACATGCTAATGCCTCCCAGGAAAGGATACAATAGGGGCCTGCTCTGGAAGGAGATGTCACCTCCTTCCTGCAGGAAGCCACACAGGGGTTGAACCAAAAGGTAAGCTTCAGAGGACAAACCGTCATTGAATGGCAAATGGGTAACACTTGGGAGAGGAGCTGCTCCACTGTTTAGGCAGACATTCTGCCACTAGGGACGGGAGGGGGAAAACCGGCTGCCAAACCGTGTTTAGGGGCATGTAGAACCTTGGTATCCACACATCTGATTTGGGGTAGGAAGCTCCACACAAAAGAATAGGATTCCTGCATTATTGTAGATGGGCGGAATACTGCATCCTGGGATCCCAGATGCCATACTTTCCAAGAAGTGGTCATCAAGTGGTAGGGAACCTGGTGGCCCATTGGCTACAAACTGTATCCTGCCATGAGGGCATTTTCTGAGCAAAAGTAGAGTACCCCTGACACCCTGAACTCAGACCTCAACTAGACTGGAAGAAGGACAGCCCGGATGCACCGTTGTACACTACAACAGCTGCACCTAGCCTGCGACTGCAATACTGGGCGACTGGTAGTCGAGTGGCAATTGGGCGACTGCTAGCACCAATAGGATATGAGAGACGTCGACCCTCTGACAACCTCACTCTCTTCATGGACCCAGAAGTATTTACAACAAGACACCTATTGACTGCATTGTATCCACAGCATTCTTTGAACATCTTCACTATTCTTCATCCCTTGCATCAGGAACACTTCTATAGGAAAGCCATGCCAAGGATAAAAGTGTCTGGAACAGCCTACAGACTGCTTCACCTGATGAGATAACTGTTTCTGAGGACCTTGCTGGTCCCCCTGACTGGCTCCGTACTGAAGTTGAATTCCTAAAGTGACTCCAAGCAACCTCATTACCACTGTCCCAAACATTTTAGTGAAAACGCTTTGAAGTGTCAAATTCATTGAATTTGCCACTGCTTGTTTACAGTTGAGCAAAATGCTTTGATTAACTATACCTTATAAGTTCTATATCTCAGGGTCCCTCTGGTGGATCTTTTTTGTTGTAGGTTCTAAAGATACATACAAATATAGTCTATTTTTATAAATTGATGTCAGATTTTTTTGGTGTCATCGATTTCTTCTTCAATTGTTTTGGTGCTGTTTAAATGGTTTACACTTGCTCCTTTGTGTACGCCTTGCCACTTAGAGCCACAGCTGCTCAGGGTTGAGCATAAGGTTTGTCAAATGAAAATTAAGGGTCCTAAAGGGGTTGGTAAGTATAAGTATATTACATGGTGAGGACGCAAAACTGCACCATGTAATACACTATTTCCTCACACTATTTTTTGGGTTTCCTAAAAGGTCTTACAAACATGTTTCTCCCACTCCTTTCAGTAAAGTTATTTTACAATACTGCCCATGTGTGTAGTGTAATAGCACTTGTAGCTGAACGTTGAACTGGATAACGATACACATGACCCAAATCTCCCCCTTCAACTTCTACAAACCCACCCTCCAGCCCACTAACTTTATGAGGAACAGAAATAGCCCTGCACAAAGGTGAGTTTAGACTTTGCAAATTATTTTGCCCAACATTCCATTATCTTCTAAGCTGTGCAATTATTTCCAGCTGCTTCCACACCAAAACAGAACATATCAGCCATCTCAGTGAGAGTCCCAATGCGCTTCAGCGATGTGGGACCAGAGTGCTGAGAAAGCCTCAGTTCATTACCTTAGACAATAGTTTCTACTTAGCTTCGAAGCACTAACGGGTTCCATTCATATTGCTAGCTAGTAGTTTGAGCCCTAAAATGAACCATATTCTGTAAAACCATTGAGTGATCTTCAATTTAGCTTTAACATTCTTGATGAGTTCTCTGCTTGAACCTCTACATAATTGTCATATAAGGATGTTGACTTTCACAACACTATTTTTAGTGGATATTAGATAAGATGCATCAATGAGTTGCAGGCACTAAGTGTCCATCCACTTTTTACTTCTGTTTTAACCAACAAGTTGGTCCTACTAACTACAGCAACTTTTTCTGTCTATGGTTGTGACCCTGTTTAACCTAGGTCAGTCCATTACCCTTCCTTCTTATTTTGCCCACATCCACACCCTTACAAGGAGGAAGAAAGACACAATGGGCTGGATCCAAAATGAGTAGTTTGTTTTTACACAGATCAAGTAAGAAGACTTGTGTTGATGATCAGCTCTTCGTGAGTTACACAGGCAAGCGAAAAGGAAAATCAGTTCAAAGGAGGACATTATGAAGGTGGATTATTTTATGGATTAAGATTCATCATTCGCTAGCGCATAAACAACCACCTGACTCTGAGGGAAAATGTGCTCATTCTACCGGCCAAAAGTTTCCACCTCTGCCTTGGCAAGAGGAGTTTCACTAGCAGCCATATGCAGAGCAGCTATATGGGTTTCTCTACATACTTTTGCTTAACATTACTGTTTGGATACAGAGATTCAGTGGGATGGTCAATTGGCCTGAATTTGTCCTACAAGACTTCTTCATATCATATCATATCAAAAAGCTTTATTCGATTTTAAGTTTTAAAATCATAAAAGCATACAGACAAATACTACAATACATTTTAAAAACATTTTAAAATAAATCTCCTACTGGTTTAGTTTTAGGTTGCACAGTTAATGGATTGGACACACTTTACACAGCCTTTAGGCAACGTTGTAGGGCACAATAGTCTACAAGACTTAAGAATTATGACACAGAAAACTATTATACAACGGTTTGGGACAATTAAAAGCCACTGAAAAACTACTGCCATTACTTAAATGGGTTCCTCTACCCCCCGGGATGTAATCACTGCCCTGGGTACTAGGGGAAAGCGTGTAGGACGTATAGGGGTAAAAGTCTTGTAAATTCCAGGTGGAAATAAGTCCATCTCCATTTTGAGGTCGCCACGTCTGCATGTATGGCACAATGTGTCTACTCCTGAACCGTATCAGGATCAGATCCCCCTGGATGTCTTTTTTAAGAGGTCCAAGCCATCCCACCCTCCGGACACTTATTATTCTGCCATCAAGGTGGTAAGGCAGAGGTCTGTTTTTTGATAGCCAGAACTTGACCTTGTTCATAAGTTCGTTATGTCTCTCGGCTCTGCCTTTTGGTAGTTCAGGGACTCCTGTGAGAATAATTACAAAAGGTGCTGCTTCTGGAGGTAAGTGTATGTGGGTGGTGCGCACATGTTTAGATGGAATGTGACGTGGAGTTGTCAATTTCGGTGGGGCTTTGGGGTTGATAGGCAATGAGGAGGTGGAGGTTGACAATTGAATAGGCGCCGCTTCATAAGGGGTAGTCAAAATTGGGAAATTTGAGGGGGCGGTTGTTGACGAGCAATGAGTTGTTACAGCGTGGGCTGGGGGTTTCAAGAGAGATTCAATGGAGTTCTCCAACCCTGTGAGCTTATTTCCCAGCGTGGTGATTTTGACCATCAAGGGGTGTATTAAGGATTTGAGCAATTGCTCGATCATAGACAGAAGGGCCTGCTGGGAAGAAGATGATAAGTCCTCTAGATTGACACCAGGTGGGATAGTAAAGGAAGAATTAGTTAAAGGTGGAATTGGACTTGGAGGAGGTTTATCAGGTGTTAGGGATTTAGTAGAACTCCCATTGTCTTTGTTCCCAACAGTCTTCCTTTTGGCAGGCGTAACCCTAGATGGTGTAAGATTAGTATCAGGAAGAGATTTCAGCTTCCTTGGACATGGTGATAGGCCGCAGGATTTTAGCGTGGGGGGGAGTGCAGCTGGAACATATTTAACCTTGCACAGGCTATTTAAGTCGTCCAGCCATGGGAAACTAGATGGAGACTGAGCGAAAATGTCATCCGGGATTTTATTGGGCATATCCCCTGATTTGGATTTAGGCATAGATAAAGAAATACAAGTCAGTGATTTACCTCAGAACATGCAAATAGGGTGGCCCGTCCCCGTCCTCCTCTGTCCGATGAGGGCCGTAGAGGGCCCGCCCTTTGCCCGGGCTTAGCCCGGCGCGGCTCCCGCGCGCTCCCGCGACGCGGAGGCCAGTGTTTATTTCAAGGCGCCTCCTGGCGCGTCATCCCCCGGCGTCAGCTGCACAGCGCAAGGGCTCTTGGGAGATGAAGTCTCTCCTGCCCCTCGGTCTCCCCTCCTCCGCTGTCGCGCTGGTGTTAGAGGAGCGCAGACAGCTGGGAGAGACCGGGCGCTGCGTGGGCGTTGATGCGGTAAGCTTTCCCCAATGGCAGGGACCGAGTTTTCCCCCCTGGTGCTGGCACGGATTCCCTGGCAGTAGCCCCGCTCCACCGAGGTCAGTGTTTATTTCAAGGCGCCTCCTGGCGCGTCATCCCCCGGCGTCAGCTGCACAGCGCAAGGGCTCTTGGAAGATGAAGTCTCTCCTGCCCCTCGGTCTCCCCTCCTCCGCTGTCGCGCTGGTGTTAGAGGAGCGCAGACAGCTGGGAGAGACCGGGCGCTGCGTGGGCGTTGATGCGGTAAGCTTTCCCCAATGGCAGGGACCGAGTTTTCCCCCCTGGTGCTGGCACGGATTCCCTGGCAGTAGCCCCACTCCACCGAGGTCAGTGTTTATTTCAAGGCGCCTCCTAGCGCGTCATCCCCCGGCGTCAGCTGCACAGCGCAAGGGCTCTTGGGAGATGAAGTCTCTCCTGCCCCTCGGTCTCCCCTCCTCCGCTGTCGCGCTGGTGTTAGAGGAGCGCAGACAGCTGGGAGAGACCGGGCGCTGCGTGGGCGTTGATGCGGTAAGCTTTCCCCAATGGCAGGGACCGAGTTTTCCCCCCTGGTGCTGGCACGGATTCCCTGGCAGTAGCCCCGCTCCACCGAGGTCAGTGTTTATTTCAAGGCGCCTCCTGGCGCGTCATCCCCCGGCGTCAGCTGCACAGCGCAAGGGCTCTTGGGAGATGAAGTCTCTCCTGCCCCTCGGTCTCCCCTCCTCCGCTGTCGCGCTGGTGTTAGAGGAGCGCAGACAGCTGGGAGAGACCGGGCGCTGCGTGGGCGTTGATGCGGTAAGCTTTCCCCAATGGCAGGGACCGAGTTTTCCCCCCTGGTGCTGGCACGGATTCCCTGGCAGTAGCCCCAAGACTTCTTTGTTTAACCATTGTTCAACTCTTCCTCCAAGTACTGTATTGATTTGTAATCTGCTCATAAGGTGCGGAATCTGCAGGTTGAAGTATAAATCAGAAGAAAAAGTTACTTACTATGGTAACTATCCTACTGGGGAATACTCTATCTGCCTGCAGATTCATCACTTACACGTCCCACCAGTGCTTACTTTTTTTTTTAAGTGCCAGGGCCCTCGTCAGGAGGCTGTTGCAACTTGTGCAAACCATTGCCCTTGATAGTGCTGCAGATGACAGTAAAAACACACATACGAACCAGGTCTCCAAAGCTATAAGAATGGCTTGGGTGGTAGGTATCAGACTTTTTAGCATATATTTATAATTAATCAACAACTGTTGTTGTGCTCATCTCTAAATAAAACAAACAGTGCCACCATGTGGCAGACTGTCATAAGTGCCAGTGTTAACAATTAAGTGCCAGAGCCAAGCACCGGAAACCATCGGCTCAAATTAAGCACTACTGTCCGCCACTCCATGTTGAAAATGGGTTACTGTTTTAAAAAATATTCCCTGTCAATAGTTTTCAAGTTGATACTTGTCGTTAGTATATTTTAGAAATCTACATGTTTCACTTCCTCAGCCTTGCTAAGGAATAAATGGGTGGTGTGAGAAGTTGGCCTGATATATGATGTTTCCAATTCTGGAACCACCTTGTATCAGTCCAAACAATCCCTTATGGTGTCTGGTTGTAAGTCAACCTTATAGACAAGCTATCCTAGGGGTAGCATGGACTAAGCAGCCTGAAAGGCTAAACTCAAGAGGTCATGTTAAGCGAGCTGTTTTACCAATCACAATCCTGTAATATCAAATGAAAGGACACCACACAAGTATATATTTAAAAATATATGTGTTTATTACTAAAATAATCCCCAGTACTCTTTATGAGCAAAGGGGCACAAGCATTAAATCAAAAGCACAGTATAACATATGAAAGTTGTACAAATATGGATGAGGGCGGGTGGCCACTCAAACCATATATTAAGAAAGTGGTATAAGAGATACCAATCGAACAGTGGTTAGGCCTAGGGCCTAGGGAGTCGCTGGGAGCAGTCGGAACAAGCAATGCTGAAGTCGGGAAAAGCCCGCAGGATTCGGGTGCAGCGCTTAAAGCACATGCATGCACCAATGCAAAGTCAACGGTGCGTAAATGTTACACAGTTAGAGTTTAAGGATACTTCCGCTTAACCTAGAAGGATAAAACTTTAGACACAGACCCTAGAGGTGTGTACCAGTGTGGGAACACCGGCATTGCTGAGTTACCTCACCCACAGGAAGCGGGTGCATAGGGTCGAAGTGGCGTTGGGTTTCGTCACGCAGGTTGTTGGTGCTTGAAGCTGAAGATGCTGCAGGCGATGTGAAGGAGAAGTGTCCGGTGTGATCCAAGGGTGGATCAGAGTCGTAAAGTACCTGAAAGCAGAGTGGACAGAGTCTGGGTCACTCAGCAGTGACCAGGGTGGACCCAGGACGGAACCAGGCAATGTCGGGCGCAATCAGGTGGTTGTTGAGGAGCTTCTCTCCGCTGCCACGTGGGCTCTGGGGCATCTGCTACGTCCAGGAGCGGGTCACGAGCTGTCCCACAAAGGCTCTCACCGTCGGCACTGTCGGCTTCAAGATCGGAGCAAACAACACTTGGCAAGAGCAATCCACGCAGGACTGGAAGATTGCTTCTCACTCGGACCAGGAGGGTCAGAGCGGGTGCAAGTATGGACCAACCAGAATCACAAGTCGTATTTCAAGTTTCGTTGGCACAGGGGCCACAAGCCAGCGGGCAAGTGACCGGGCCAACGCGTTGAGCCAAAAGAAGCAGAAGGGCCCCACACAGCACTCGTCAAGTGTAGAGGGGTGAGCTTCAGTGCAAAAGTGGCTCAGGGCTGAGGCTTCTCAAACCCCATTGTACAGCTTCGAGGGTCACTCGTGGGCTGCACGGTCAGCGTCTTGTGGTCTTTTCAAGATGGCGGGCCCCACGCTTCCGGTCGCCTCCACAGGTCTCAGCTCTGCAGGGACTGTGGATCGGGCTGGTAGAAGGCAGGCAAGCTTGATCTTGTTGATCTCTGTTGCTCGAGTTCTGGCGGGAACTGCAACAAAGCAGACGTCGAGGTGCTGGATGGTGCCTGTTTGCACAGGGTGGTCACTCCTTGACCACAAGGGAGATTCTTCAGTCTTCTACGTTGAGTAGGATGTTGAAGGGTCCAGTTTTGTTTCAAATGTTTCATCAGGATAATCTGAGTGCATTGGCACTGCTCCCATTCTTATACCAATCTAGGGGGCTGGATTACCTGCTAGGTCCCCTCCTATGGGTGGGACCCAGGAAGGGGGTGGATACACCCCTTTCCCTTTGATCCAGGCCGCGCTGGGACTGGGGCTGGTGTGCCCCAGAACCGGTTTGGCCAGATTATGCAAGGGGAAGCCTTGTGCTCCCCAGGCAGTGTCTGGTTTCTTTCAAACCTCCCTGCTACAATCCACTATCTCCTGTCTGGAGTGGTGTGACACCTCCCTGTGACAGGAAATCCTTTGTCCAGGCCTCCTTGGCTGAGCTTCGGTCAGCTGCAGGAGGTCAGACTTGTGTCTGTGGCAGAAGCATCCATTTTGTGGTGCTGAGGCTCCTTTTAAAATCAACCGGGTTTTAGCAAAGTAACATGTCGTCTCCCTCTAGAGGGGTGGAATGCTACCCCCGTCGCCAGGACTGGTGAGGGGGTAGTATTCCAAATTGTATGACACCTTACACGACATGTTTTGATAAAGCCAAACCAAAGTTAACATATAACTGCGAGGATTATAATGCACTTAATAGTATATGGTATGGCATTATCCCGGAACAGCTTAGGGAATTGGTCCCGACAGCTGCAGACAGGCTCAGCTCATGCTAGAGCACCATCTCACATAAAACCAAGCACTCTGCCTCCAGGATTGTGAAAGCCTGCCATAGGAGTGGCTTATAGGTTTATATGTGTCCAGATAGGTGTAGATATAGGCATACTATATCTAAGCAAGGGGTGATTACACCACCTTGCCCCAGCTGAGTGATCAGCCAGTTGTGTCCATTTTGGATAGCCAGCCAGGGGTGGCAAAAGATATGCTGCAGCCCCTGGTAGGCCTTGGATGCACCTATGCCCTGGCTACCTATAGTGCTCTGTACAGGGGCTGATAAGGTGACCCAAGCCAATTTAGTTATGCACCTAGGGTACATGGAACCCATTTTACAGAGAGAGCAGATAGCCTGGGGCCCTGATTAGCAGGGAACCAGGCCAACTAAGTCGAAAACCAGCTTAACACAAGGCAAAAAATCTGGGGTAACCATAGTCAGGTAGCCACCTTCCTACAGGTGGGAAACTGCCATTGAAATGTCAGTTGGGCGCCTTATACTAGAGCTGTTGACATTGACAAGGAGTTAGTGCCCTCTGACAGCACAGATGAGATATTGCAGAAAGGTTTCCAGGTCCAGACTGACATCAGGGGATGCTCACAAGGTGAGAAGTCAGCAGGTAGATAGATTATCCACCAGAAAGACCAATACCAAAGGTAAGAAACTTTTTCTTCAGGTTGAAAAAAAAGAGGTAAAAGTATCCAAATGGAGTGAAGGTAGAGTATTGTTGCAATCTCTTCTCTTCATTTGGAATGTTCACTTATGAAGGTTCTATTGTTTCTTTGTGGGGTGTGGAATTCCATTCACCGGTAGTTACTCGCTGACCGGTGAAGGGAAGACTACAACTGAGTTTGCTCCTGAATAAACAGTTCTTATCTACAAGCTTTTGGAGTGAATGTTTCTGTCACAGCTGGTACCCTATGTAATTCTATGGAGAGAAGTTATGGCTAACTGTCTGAAGTTGAGGACACTGGACTGTGTTGTCCACATAAATTTACAGATGTCCAGGGTTAGGTGTATAGAGAAGAAAAGCATTAAAGGAAAGAAATGCAGTTTGATAGATGGATTTTAGTATACACCTGATTTTTAGATTTTTTTATTGGTTTTAAGTCAATATTTACAAAACAATACCAAAACCAGTGGTGAGATATTCATACCAGGACAAAGGTAACATTGGTCTTTCCGAAAATACCTATTTACACTCAAGCCTAAATAACATCTTTGGATCGTGTGAGTCATCCAAATAGTTAGCTGCTGTGATATTAGTTACAGGTGGTAGAAAAGTATTAAGAATAGTACTATTTAAGACATTAGAAGGAACTATATCAAAGCATTCCCACCAAGAACCCCAGAGCCGCCTAGAAACTAACTGAGGGTGACATGAAAAATCAAAGAATGTATGTTATTATGGATAAATACAACTGTGATGCTTAATGAAAATTGATCAGTGAGGAAAGACACTTTATGAATGAATAGCTCCATGACATTTTCTTTTCTTCTTTGCATTTCTGTTTTTTGACACCTGTATTTATACAAATGCTGCTAAAATGCTATATACAAAAATGTTGAGCACTTTCAAACTAGAGGAACATGACTTTTGTGAGTGAACAACTAATCCCATCACTGTACCAGATGCTAAAAAGGCTCAGTAACAATTTCTACCGCATTAATGATATTCCTTCATTATGGAACCATGTTATTTTGAAAGACATGTACTGTTTTTGCCAAAACAAATTAAGTTGTTTTCTACTAGTAATGCTGTAAATTCTGCCGGGGTCCCAAATCAAACACTCTTTCTATCTACCTGCAGTTTGTAGATGTATTACAGCCACGGAGATAGTAAGCGAAAAATTGTGTATTCTAGTTAAGGGTCTCCTTTCACACTTCCTCCCATTGGGTCCCCGATAATAAAGCTGTTACTTTCTGAAAGTAGCAAATTCACTACAATGCACAGGCAGGCAACAAGTCGGGGAGCAATGGGCAAACTGTTGGTTGTTCCTCTACTGTTATGGGGTGAATCTGAGCTGAGGTGGTGCAGCGGTGCAGGGAGTTCATACTAGTCTCCTCCAACTGATGCTTAATTATATAACTGGCCATCTGTAGTCCCTGAAAAGTAGCAAGGTTCTTGGGCTTAGGCTGCTCCTGTGGGCTGGACAATGTCCCCGCATAAGAGGTTAAAAAGGTGTGAGCTGGCAAGGCAGGGTACCTGTCTGGAGAAGGAAGTGAAAGCAGCTAAGGTGAAGTCTATAAAGTCAGTGCATGCAGATTACCGGGAGTGTGGATGCTTGCAAACCAAACCAAAGTGGTTAAAGATAGAGGACAAGGCACTGTAAAAAAAACTGGGCTATTGATTGAGAGGAGTGAAATCCCTATTCAAGCAACAACCACAATTTTTGTCAGTGTGACACAAAAAAATCACTAAATTAACCTGTGCTTAACCCTCTGGTAGCTTGGCACAAAAGCGGTCATGCTTAAGTTAGAGGCACCGTAGTAAGTATTTATGCAGGACAGAAACAAATAATGTGACTACACAAGAAAAGTCCCACACCAATTTAGAAAAATATTGAAATAAAATGATATCAAAAATAATTCAATCCAATCAGTAGAACCAGAGTTATGATTTTTTCAGTAAAAACTAGCGCCTATAAGATCAAAGGGCCAACCGCTGGCATATAATCACATAAGACTGGGGCAAAGTCAAAAGTTATTGCTAACCGCGATGCAGCGCAGTTCGGCTATGCGAGGTAGATTGGGCCCAGTCTCGGCTTACCTTCGGACTTTGAAGAAATTTCAAAGAAAAGTTCCTGAAAAGGTAAAGTTCGTCAGGACAAGGCAGTCGGCAGTGTCAGAAGATGAGGCGTTGACATCGGAGAGCAGCTGGATGAAGTCTTAGTGAAGAATTCTATGTTCAGACATTGCCACTTTTTTGGAACTTTCCAGTGAGACGAGGCTGCAGGCTGTAACTAATGAGTGGTCCACAAGACTGGATACCATTGCTCGGAGATCCACTGAACAGGATTTGCTGCTGTAGAGAAGAACATAGTGGGAGCTACTGAGAATTGAGGCCAACCACCAATGCACCTTGGGTGGATGGTCTAGCAGGTAGGTTCTGGTTTTCTGTCGGTTTTCAAGTCACTTTATGGTGAAAACATTTTCAGGTTCCAACTTTTAGGGTTGGTCTGGAGCAGACCCTTTCACACCACAACCAAGGGTCCAGGACTAGATGGGTACCACCTGGGGAGAGCAAGACTCACTCCAGCAGAGTCCAGGTGCTGGGTTGAAGGTCTCTAGAGCATATAATGTCCCTGTAGCTTACACAGGAGAGAGCCAACTAACCCTTGGAGTCACTCTGGTGGCCTTGGGTTCAGGAAGCAAGGCAGGACTCCAGCGAAACCACAATCTTCTGAGGGTACAAGGCAAGCTTCAAACAGCAGGCCAGACCTCTCGTAGCAGCAGGGCAGTTCTTTGAGGTACAAAGCAGGCCTCACGCAGCAGGGAAGTCCTCTGAAGTACAGGGTAGTCATTCTGTGGGTCCTCTGCAGGTCCAGGAGTGTACTGAAGAGTTTGTCAGGCAGTCCAATATTTATACCTGGTGCCAACCTGTAAAGTTGGGGAAACTTCTATGCTGTCCCCACATCTGGCTCTGGAAATGTCCTTCCTTCCCCTACCTAGGCTCCAAGTGGTAAAGGGTGACAATAGACTGGTGTTAAGTTCCTTTGTGAATGTGTTGGAGGCAGTCCTTAGAAATGTAAGTGAGACAACTAACAGTTCCACCCCACCCACTTGCATGATGGCCAATCCTGCCAACAACTAGTCCCCCTTTGTCTCGCTGTCTGGGAGGAATACACAAAGGCCAACTATTCACAGTTATGTGACCTAAGACACATGCTGCAGGCACCAAATGGTACGGACAAGAAAATGCCATCTTTCTAAAGGTGTAAAAAGAACAATTGATGGACGAATGCAGAACAATGTCATACATTAACCCCAGTACAGAGATCTGGGCCTAAATCCGTCGTTTTTTTGCTCACCATGCCTTTCCAGTTTGGACCCAGCCATATGCAAATCAGCTCTGATGCATGCTAACTGATCTAGTGACATTCTCATTACTGAATGTAGTTAATGGCAATTGCCTATAATAAACTATATTCCCCAGCAATATTTTTGTCTTAGTGTACAGTGATCCACCAACAACACACCATATTTTAAGTACTGATACAGTAATATTGCATATACACGTAAGTATGAATTTTTACACTCAGGTTATGAAAGGAAGTTAGGTACACCTGCCTGCACCTATACCGGCACACATCAAGATAGACACCAGAAAAGAAGGAAGTAGGGGTGCAGTTTACCATATTAATGCATGTCCTATGCTGCTTTAAGATGGGCCCCTTACTCTTCTAACTGAAATTGCTGTCATTGGTTACCTATGTAGTTCTTACACATATTTTGATTGTAGGCTCCTGCTCATTACCAGCATATGATTTATATGATGGTCACCCTGCTGGTTGCCCGTTCCCTTAGGAGTAAATAGTTAAAATACTGTTAATACAGCAAACAACATTTTGCTCTATTAACTTCTGAATGCAGTGTGATGTTCATGGACCAGCATTTTTGTGAGATGTTAGGAGTGATTTGGTGGGAGGATATGCGATGTGCAGAGCTGAATCAATACACCCCAACACCATACACCATACTGCTTCTAAACAACTTTAGGTTGAGCTTGGAAATAAAAAGGCCGGAAACGCCCCTCTAAGAGCCTGATGAAGAGAGAAGGCATTATTTATCACCCCTGATAAATAATGATACTACAGGGTACGTTATTTATTGGGTGCGATAAATAACACCTGTTACAAGTTCATGGGGAATAACATGCAGATTTTGGTGTTTAATGCACCACAATCTGCATGCTATGGTAAATACCGTATGTTTTCCCCTGTTAAATTTCAGAAGTTTTGACATGCTGAACTTTAACGAAGGTTGAGATATTAAACGCATCTGAGTACTGGATGTGTTAAATAATTCCGACCCATGCATAAAAAGAGGTTTATGCATGGGTCCTGATACCAGCTCTCCCTGTGCTACTGCATAATTCTTGTCCCTGTCTTCTCTTTGCTTTTCCCTTGTTTTCACTGCTTTCTCCTTGTTTTTTACCCCGTTTATTGTGTGCCTTCTGTTTGCTTTTCCCTCATTTTCACTGCTTTCTCTGAAGCTTTTCCATATTTTTTGAGTGCCTTCTTGCTTTTCCGTTGTTTTCACTGCTTTCTCCTTGTTTTTTACCCCGTTTATTGTGTGCCTTCTGTTTGCTTTTCCCTCATTTTCACTGCTTTCTCTGAAGCTTTTCCATATTTTTTGAGTGCCTTCTTGCTTTTCCGTTGTTTTCACTGCTTTCTCCTTGTTTTTTCCCCCGTTCTTTGAGTGCTTTCTCTTTCTGAAGGACCCTCAAGACATGGCTGTCCGACTGAGCCTCTGGGACCTGCAAGTACATGGATACCCTGTTGGGTGATTAGCTGCGCTATACAAATCCTGATTGATTGACATTACGAGTCAGGCCCTTAGCAATCATCTTGATTTTGTAATTTTAATTATGTTGCAATTATGTATGTCATTGTCTTTATCTCACAGATACAAAGAGCAATACTATAGAGGGACACCTGAGAAAAACCATGGTTGTCGGCATACCTAATTTTAGAACAATACTACCTAATGTAAGACAGTCTCTGATTACATGTATAGGTTAGGAACCATGGGGTACACTATTTATCGGGTGCGATAAATAGCACCTATCACAAGTTATTGGGAAATAACATGCAGATTTTGGTGTTTAACTACCAAAATCCGCATAGTATGGTAAATACTGTACACATTTCCCATGTTAAATTTCAGCAGGTTTGACCTGTCGAAATTAACGAAACTTGAGGTACTTAATGCATTTGATAATTAATGGATGTGTTAAATACCTTTTAACTGGTAATTCCGACCCATGCATAAACAGGGGTTTACTCACTAGTCAGAATACAACGAGTAACTCACAATCAGGTCCCTAATTATAAAAAAAGCGTCCCTTTAGTCCTGATGAATTACTTTCTCCAGGCAACACAGGGTACAAATATGTTATTGATTATTGAGACTCGAGTGGGGGTCAGGTTTCATAATCACCACCGTTTATTCATTTCAACCTTATGATACAAGTAAAGGAAAAGTTGCTTTCTAAAAGTAAATTAGTTTTGATCTCGTACAAATGATATTATAAAAGCTATACAAGGGAGCACTAGATATGATTTTACATAATGAACGGACTGACAAGTAGTATTTCACACCCTTGCAGGGCCAGCTTTACTGTGATAGTATTTACAGTGGAGTGGAGAGTGTGGCTCAATGGTTAGAGCGGCGGACCCTGATGCAGCGGTCTAGTCCGGGACCAGGGTTCAATGCCTCGGCAGGTCTTGGGCTCAAAATATAAAAAGTTGAAGTGTTAAAGAAATTCTGAACTGCGGATATCAACTAACACTAGCAACGAACTACTACACTGCTACTGCTGACTGATGCTAAGTGGCTTGTGACGTCACGTGAGAGCGCTACCACACCCTTGTGTAGGGTTTGGTAACCCATGGCGTTCCAGTCAGAGCCAGTGGAAAAATACTGCCCTTCGCGAGGTATTTCACCACCTGGAATGAGGAAGCAGCACGCGATGCCGCACCTTTGGAAATGTAAGTAATTAAACTCAACAGATAAGCACTGAAGACTGCCGCTGAAAACTACTGTCAAAGACGTCCTATGCCACATTATGAATAAAATGAAAAATTAAGTGAGGAGAACACCTGATAATATGGTGCTTGGCTCATTGTGAGTGCGATGCTACTCGTGAAAAAAATATTAGAATTATGCCTCCAGTTTTATCTTAATGACCACCTTGGGTACAATTTAAAAATATCCCCTGAATACGAAAATGTTTAAACATCATGGGTTCAATGGTACTCATCTCGAATCGAAATAAATCGCATTGTAAACTAAACATCTCTTTCAGCGTCTAATAAAATGAGGCAACTGAGGCCCAGAAGAATGTTGTGCTGGAGAAGACCAGAGTCCATGGTCGTGATCTGGCGTCACTGCAGTTCTCGAGGCTCGTGGTGTTTGGGTCAGCCAACCCCACAATAAAAGGATCTCTTGGGGTATTATGCGGAGACTGCATAGCTCTTGTGGCAATATATGCATATTTGGATTGTCTGTGCGGCTTCAAGAGGGACCCCGGGGTGTCCTTACTCTAAATGTGGTCACTCTGTCAACCCCTCATCGTGCGACCCGCTTCCACCTACCAAAGCTGAAGTGGAGGATTCGATAAATGTGCAAAGATATACAAATGGTGACCGGAAGGAAAAGTGAATTGGTGTTTTTGAAAAATGGGGTTAGACCGTACGTTTTAAAGTCAATTTTTGGAATAAGTTGACTAAAAAAGGGTATAGGCTTTACAGGCAGTTTTGAAGGGACACTTAGGTGCAATCCAAAGCTTATCCACACATTGGGAAATTGGAGGGGGCTCCCAGACTATCTTGCCTTATTTTGTATCTCCTTTTTTCATGTATTTCATGTGTTTACACCTTAAAATTTGCCATCACTTCTTTTCTTCTTCATTCAATTCTTTGCTTCCTTCTTTGTTTCTTATAACCCTACTCTGGTATTCTTCCCATCTTTCTGTCCTCCTTTACATCTTTCTTTCATCTTTATTACCTTCTTCTCATCTTTGTTTCTGCCTTTTTCTATCTTTGATACTGCCATCTCTCTGTCCTCCTTTCAGTATTTGACCTTCTTGCCTCCCATCCGTCCATATGTTTTTTTCTTATAACTTTTAATTAGCTTTTTCAACAAAGACTTAACTGGTGTACAGCATTAAACCGCACATACTGGTGGAGTGTACAGCAGAGTATCATGCTTAGAGCAGGACCTTAAAACTTATGGTATAATGATGCAACTGGAATCAAATAGCCTGACAGTATACACAATTATTTTCTGTCTCTGTCGCATCTTCACCCACACCTGAATCGACCCATCCGTCCATATTTATCTGAATCCATCCATCCCTCCATTCATACATCAGTCCATCCTTCCATCCATCTATCCATCCATTTATTTCATGCCTTCTTGATTCATTGTTTGCCTTCCCTGGTACTTCTATCATTCTGTCATTTTTGCAGTAGTTTATTAGCTTCTATTTGGAGATGAGAATCCTTAAATAGCAATTGAAATTTTTTAGGACTCAAAAAGCTGCCCAGTGATACCCTCCAGTGCTCAAACTGCTAAAAAGGAGCAGTGGCTGGTGGGGGAGAGTTATAACATCCTTGCATATGGAGCAGGTTTCCTATAAAATCCCAAATGGAAGGATGGGTGGTGGAAGATCAAGGCAGGACCTGGCTGCTGGCTTTACTACTGAGACTTCTGGTCAAAGTGGAATATCCGTTTGAGAACTGTCAGAAGTCCTGTTGGTGCGCGGAGAGCCATTCTCAGTGAGTGGGCAAATCACTTCTCATGCCCCTCTCAAGTAACACTGTAGGTCCAAACAGTGATGAGGTGTGCAGTGGCACCTGAGGGATCTGGCCTCGAAGTGAGTTAACTGCTTGCACTTGCACAGAAAGGTTTTTAGTGTCAGAGAGGCAGTGGGCGCACAGCCGTAAGTAGACGCATAAGTATTGAGACGCGCTTTAATTGGGTGGTGCAACTGGGTGAGTGGAAAAACCCTTGCAACCACTCTAAAGTTAGTCAGCGGAGCTGACCAACCAACTGAGACAAGTAAAGTACTCTATGCACACACGTGAGAATAAATTCTGTCGTATATGAGTAAATATACAAACAAGAAAGCAACAAAGCAACAGAATAATCAGGGATCTCCTGTACAGTATTATTCCAACGGAGTTCTATAATTTTCTTTCAAAAAACAGCCAGCCGACACGTGTTTCATCGCTTCCGCGAATCTTCAGGGCTGGGAATAATAAAAAATAATAACAATGGAGCATCCCACATGGTGGGTTGTAAAGAACAGTATTCATCCCATACTGAGTGCGTATCCAATGTTAGATCCACTAGTGTCTGACAATCTGTGGTCATTGAAACACAAAGTGCACCCAATAGTACATGCGTTGGTCGTGTGAAACTACGTCGTTACAAGGTATGTGCCGATGGTGTTTGTGTTCGACAAGACTTTGCGTTGTGTGAAGAAACCAGAAGTCACCCATAATGCAAAGGGCAAATAAGTCAAGTCAAGTCAAAATCCACTTTATTCGATTAATAAAAATCATAAAAGTAAACTATACATAATACGAAAATAGTGTCAGAATTTGATAGGTTCTCAGTAAAAACATTTTAAAAACATTATTTCATAAAAATCAGATAAAAATCAGTTTTCTGTGTACCATGCATACAGAAGTGGTGTCAGAATTTCATAAATTTACCATTAAAAACAATTTCACAAATGTGTCAATTTATCCCATTCAATGTGACTCAATGTGTTAAATGATCCTGTGCCGTTTGGATTGCCAATCTAGTCTTCCTACTTCGAATAGATGCAACAAGGAAGCTTGCAACACCAAACATGACTACCGGAAGTTCCATTAATTGTAAATAGAGTAATGCTGGTTTGGACTGCGTAAAACCCTTGTTTTTTAACAGTGGAACAATAAACTTTGACCGACCCCCAGTATAAAAGGGACAAAAAAACATGAAATGCATCGTGTCTTGGAGGGAGTGATCATCACACTTGCAAGGTGCAGCATCCTCCGGCCTACTCCAGCCCTTCAGATCACTTAATAACAAATAAATCTGATTAAATCGAAATTTCGTTAGCAACCATCGGTGAAAGGGGATTGTTACAATAATAAGATATGGTTGAATGGATAAGGACGAGATAAGCAGATAATGGGACCTTACCATCGGTTTCCTTAGTTCTATTGCTTCCCTCTCCAGCTCTCTAGTCTTTATGACTGAACATGTTGACACTACTACCATAGTCCTCCTAGAAAGACAAGATCCTCTTTCAAAATGAGAATTTCCAGAAAATGTATGATGGAAGGACAATATACAACTCCAGATTTTGCAGTACGAAATTGAAGTGTAGGACATTGTTGAATGCCTTATGGATCTCTTTCCACAACTTCTGAAAGAGGATGCTAGCTTCCTTGTAGGAATAGAAAGGGTTCATAGTATAGGAGGGGTCAATCCCAGGACGTAATGGCTTAAATGACACCATTCCCCTTCAAACTTTGACAATAAAGTCACACTACTTCAGGATCTCCCAGATGCAGTGTGGCTAAGGAGAAAGGACTATTGACCGGTGAGGAAAGAGCTGAACAAATGCCTAAAAAGAAATTGGTGGCTATTCCATAGTGGCTAGCAATTCAAGTGGCAGTGAATGAGGGTCCTGTCACCAAAACCAGAAGTGAAAAGTATGCCGTATATCACTGCAGCAGGCAGAGACAGACATTACAGCTTAGTACAGGAATAAAGATCAGTCTGATTGCAGTTCATCCGATTGTCTCACAAGAGGTGGAGTTGGCCCCCTCTGTTTCATCTGGGTACTGTGCTCACTTGCACTTTAAGCCCAACCATCTGTAAGAATCAGAAAAGTCCATTCTGTACTGCAAATCAGGGTCTCCAGATGATCTCTGTCCTCCCTCGGTTCTTGGTATATCAGTTCAGGTACTGAATCCAGTTTTTAATAAACTATTCAACACCTCTTTAGGCTCCGCTATCGTTCCATTTACTTGTAAGCAGGCCAAAGTGGTCCCTCTCCTGAAGAAACTGACATCAGATTTAGATTTACTGTTCAACTTTAGACTGGTTTTACTTTTGCTTGTGTCAACCAAGATGCTTGAGAAGCTGACTAATGGTCAGCTTTCAGACTTTCTTGAGCAGTATAGATTGCTACATCTCAATCAATAGGGCCTTTGCCCCATCACAGCACTGGCACGACCCTATTGGAAGTGCTCATTTCTATCTAAATGGCACTGGACCAAGGGAGATATATATGTCCGGGAGGATAACGTCGTGTGGAATAAGCCGCGAGGATCCAGAAACCGGAGAACCTAAAGTCGAAGCTCATACCCGACTTCCCAGATAGCTTAACAAAGCGGTCTCAACTACATAGAACCTTCTACTGTTGGCCATACAGTTACCACTAAATGTAACGAAAAGGCTCAAAACTTATTATCCGTGTCCAAGACAACAATAATGTCATTTCTTGTCCTGATGATGATGCCTCTATTTTAAAAAAGGCATCGAAACGTCGTCGACTTTTAACCCCATATGCAAACTATTTATGTAACATTTAAATGCAATGGTGTAGTTCTTTGAACATTTTAAGTCTGTTTTACTGAAGTAAAAGTGCGCAGACAGATTTCTTGCCTTTTTCCTTTTTGCTACTTTCCTCGTTGTTGTGTCTTGTATGTTGAGGGTCACGGCTGTACCCGCTTGACATTTTCTAAGAAACACTTTAATTGTATTTGATGGAAAATAAAAATCCTGTCCAGACGAACAGAAGGCATATCACTTATTAAGTGTATGATCATTGTTCTTTTGTATACTACTCACATATAGGGACTACTGTTTTTTGTAATATGATAACGCCCAAGGTCCCTATGCTATACCTTAAGGGTTCCCTTGTTTTGTTGAAACAGCATAATAAACTGGCACATCATTTCCTGACCTCACTCGAAGCTTTTAATTTGGAACAATTCGTAAAGGATTCTACTCACAAAGCAGGTCACACCCTTGATCTGATTTTTTCAACCGCTTCTACAGTTAGGGGTGGTTGGTTCGGCACTTAAATTTGCTTGGTCTGACCATTTTCTGGTGTCATTTAACGTTCTGACTCCTACTCCATGCCAGAGGCTGGGGCTGGTCAGGAAAACCGCCAGACCATGGCATAAAATCTCTCAAATCCAGCTTTTTGAATCACTTCAATCAGCCCCTATTAAGGGTAACAGAGATATGGAAGTTGATACCACAAGACCTAATAATTGGTTGACCGCTGCACTGGATATTATCACGCCCCAAAAAGCCCTCAAGTCTAATAGATCTAAAAAGTCTTCCTCATGGTTTTCAGATCCTCTCAAGGCAGAAAAATCACATTGTAAAAGACTAGAGAGGAGATGGAAGCTGGCTTATGACACGGAAGCTAAAGCAATTTATCAGGCCACGTTGAAAAGCTACCACACCCCATTCCAAAACCGAAAATCATTCATTGCATCCTTAATTATGGAGGCAGCTAACAAACCTTGTGAGCTTTTCAAAATTGTCAATTCCTTTCTTTCTCCCACCGCTAAAGAAAATGTGCCCTCCCCTTTGGTGGAGCTATGCCAAGAGCTGTCCAAGTTCTTTTTCAATAAGATCCAGATTATCTATAAGCAATTTACTATGCAGGTACCTCCTATGTTGGTGGATCGAGCTCTTGCTCAACCTGGCCATGTTATCTCTAGGCTTTCCCCCATTTCCTTTGAAGACTCCGTGGCTGAACTTGCATTATGCAAATCAGGATCCCCTTCGGATACCTGCCCTCTTTCTTCTTTGATCTTGTCACCGCAGTGATCAACCCCATTTTTAATAAACTCTTGAATACCTCTCTTGAATCCCCAATGGTTCCAAAAAGTGGACACAGGCATTATTGCTCTCTTTGTTGAAAAAAACTTCTTCCTACCCAAAAGTCTTAAGCAATTTCAGGCCAATTTCTCTTCTCCCCACAATTGCTAAAATCGTGGAGAAAAGGGTCAACAGGCAGCTATTGCATTTTTTAGAGTCCAATCTCCTTCTTCAAGACTCAGTCTGGTTTTCGAACAGGCTATAGTACTCAATCTGCCTTACTTGAGGTCTCCGAATACATTAAGGAAAATCTTGATCATAGTACGCCAGTAATGGTCATGCTTGTGGACTTGTCTTTAGCATTCGAAACTGCCTTGCATCCCATCTTGCTAGACAGGCTTGAGAAGATTGGAATCAGAGATCGGGCTTTACTCTGGCTAAACTCTTTTTTGAAGGATCGTTCTCAGGCAGTCTTCCTGCCTCCTTTCACCTCTTCATCTAAGCCTTTAGAGTGTGGAGTGCCCCAGGGTTCGGCGCTTAGCCCCACCCTATTTAATATCTACCTTGAGCCTTTGGCTAAACTTGCGGAGTCTTCGGGGTTGGTGTCCTATGTGGATGACACCTAGGTCCTCTTGGCCTTTCACGAAAATGCACCAGCAACCTTGTGCTCTCTTAAACCAAGCCTGAACGCAATGTGGAATGGTTGAATGGAAGCTGCTTGAAACTTAATTCAGAAAAACTGATATCCTCTTTTTTGGCACCAAGTCTTCCCTGAAGGCTAACATTTGGTGGCCACCGGAATTAGGTGCTCCCTTTTCCCCGGCTCCAGTAGTGAGGAACATGGGGATACCATTTGATTCCACTCTTACTTTTGAGCCTCAAGTCAAAACACTATCCGCTACCTTGAGGGCTCTCTGGAGGATGCTCCACTTGATTCCTAAAGACTGTCGGAAAACGATTGTTCATGCTTTGGTCACGTCTAAATTGGACTATGCTAATAGCCTGTATTTCGGCCTGCCAGCTTTTCTAATTCAAGAGCTACAAATTAAACAAAATGCTGCTGCTCGCCTAATCCTTAAAATTCCCTTGCGTTTATCAGTCTCTCATCACCTCAGTCATCTTCATTGGCTCCCTGTCATCAAGAGGATTCAATTTAAGGCGCTCACTTTTGCTTCAGAGCCTTTACTCATAAATGTCCACTTTATCTTAGATCAAGACTGAAGCCCTATTTGCAAATCAGGTCCTTAAGATTGAATACGCTGACATTCCTCCAAGTTTCTTGCATCTACAAAGCAAGAAGAGAAGGGAGTTCCTTCTCTTATCTGGCTCCCAAACTGTGAAATGCACTATCTCTTGGTTTACATTCCAGCCCTTCTTAACCCTGTTTCAGACAGAGTCTCAAGACTAGGCTTTTTGACTCATGTCTGTTAGGGTAATGGGTCCTTTTCTCTTTTTAGAACTTTTCCACCTTGAACTTTCTGCTAGCGCTGGGACGCCTCTCTGGAAGCAGCTGCGTGCTCTAGAAATGTTGTGAATTGAATTGAATCGAAGACATGCAGCAGATCCTATCAGTTGAGAATGGATTTGCTGCACTTCAGGATTCCTTCAAAGGCTGCCTAGTGTTACTAATGGACTGGATGGGCGACAGGAACCTTAAATGATATTCGGATGAGACTGGAGTCCTATTGTTCGGGTCTTTTCAAGACAACTGCTGCTTTGCTCCCTCCACCTCAACCTGCCACAGTAGCTGTGGGTGAAATTTGACAAGAAGCTTTTTTCCAGCCCCAGGACTCTTCTGTGGTGGTCTTGGGCTTTTTCCTGCTCCGTGCCCTAAAAACAATATTGTCTTCCCCTTGATAAAAACACAGAAGACAGTGGTTCACAGTCTGATCACCTTGAGATTGGACTTTTGCCAATATTTTGCACCTTGGCCTCCCTGGCCACTTGAAATATTCTCTGCAAGCTGTTCAGAATGCATCTGCGTGTTTGATCCTGAAATCCCCCGATGCGTATCTATCACACATCATCTCAGGAATTTGCATTGGCTGCTGGGCAAGAAGAGGATCCTTTTTAAAGCTATTAAAGTGGCTCACGTGTCCTTCCACTAGTCCAGCCCCCCAGTATCTATCAGATAGGTTATTCATTATCTTCCATCTCAAGCAATACGTTCATCACAGGCTTATTTGGTTGCGGTCCCAAGGTTTAAGTGGGTGAGCAAAGACGGTTGCTGCTTTTCCTTTCTGGCCTTGTGTGCTTAGAACAGGCTGTTGGTGAACCTACAAAGCACAAGCAATGAGCTGCAGTTTTGTAAGCTGTTAAAAACTTGGCTGTGGGGGGCGTGGCCAAGATGGCGGGGTGAGCGGACGCTTCCTCCCGTAGCTCCTCCGGCCCGGCTCAGCTCGAGCCCCTTTTTCTGCGCTTCTCTCCCCCCGCTGCTGCTCAGCGAGCGAGGGGGAGTGTGCCGGAGTGTCTGGTGCGCACATTGATACCACTTTGGCTCACATCGCCTCGGAGGAAGCACTTTGAAAGTTTGATCAAAGATCGGAGCACGGAGGAGAACCTAGGGGGCGGAGCGACCTGCAATGCTGTCCAGGCGCCTCGGCTGGGCCTGGTGCTGAAAGCTGCCGATCCGTCGGCTGGGCCTGGTGCTGAAAGCTGCCGATCCGGAGGGGACCGGACCCGCAGTGCACCGGAGGATATCTGAGCCCCGCGGAAGGTGTCTTGGGGACTCCGAAGACTTTGGATTTGAGTTTGCGCCTTGTCCCTCCGATTAGCGACAGCGACACACTGTGCTGTGCGGGTCCCGGCCCCGTGAACGACGACCGAGGGCCTCGACACTGGGATCGGCCCGTCGGGGCCCTCAGATGGAACTGTATGACAACGGCTGCGGGCTTTCTCTGATCGCTGTATCCCGAGGGTCGCCGGCGGTGTTGCCAGCCCGGGCCGCTCTACCTGGCCCCGCCCTGCCGCCATCTTGTCCCTGAGGAGCTGGTGTTGGTGGCCTCCGTCGGTGCCTTTGGCTAGCGGGCGCTCGTTGTCGCCTCCACTACTGAACTGACTTCCCGAGGGACGTGCTGAAGAGTGACCCTTGCCTTGGATCCCAGTTGCCGCCCTGGTCGGACGCCGCGACTGGTGGTGCCCGGGCCGGACCGCCATTTTGTCGCTTGTGACGCAGCACTCTTGCTTGCAGAGCTGTCTCCACATCTGGCGCCCTCGGGCGGCTGGGCAACTCTGTTGCGGCCGGACTTAGGCCTCGTCCACTGCAGCGACCATGATGACTGGTAGAGGCGGCTCAAGGAAGGGGGACCGCACCCTGCCGGATATGCTCAGCAGGGCCCAGCAGCTGCGGGACAGAACGCAACCGTCGCCGGGGTCTTCCCGGGCCTCAGCGGATGCGACTGGAGGCGAACCACCGGTCACGAGGTCCTTTATGGAGGAATTATTCAGCTCCCTCAAGGAAGACTTTCAGACGTTGAAGAGAGAGGTAGCTAGTGAAGTCCGTGAAGTGCGCAGGGAGGTGGAAGGCCTTGGCGAGCGGGTTGACTCAGTGGAGACGGCGAGCCAGCGCCGAGACGACGAGATAGTCCATCTTCAACAGGACGTTCTCCGCCTCCGGGAGCAATGTGTCGAGCTCCAGGCCCACTCTGAAGACCTTGAGAACAGGTCCAGGCGGAACAACATCTGGGTCCGGGGTGTCCCATCCACGGACGAGGGGTCCGACTTGGTGGCCTATCTACAGGACCTGTTCCGTGAGATCTTGGGAGAAGAAGCAGACTTCCCTGTCCGCATTGACAGAGCGCATAGGGTGGGTCGACAGCGCCAGTCATCAGCGCCCCCCCCGGACATTTTGGCATTCTTGCCCGACTTTCCGCTGAAAGAACGCATCATGGCGGAGGCCCGAAAGAAGCAGCCTTTAACTTTCAGGGAGCGGCCTGTGGCGCTCTACCAAGATCTGTCCGCCATCACGCTTCAGAAGCGCAGGTCCTTCAGGATTGCCACTGACTTTTTGCGTGAACACGAGACGCCCTACTCCTGGGGACACCCTTTCTGTCTGATCTTTCGGTGGAACGGGGTGCTACACCAACTGCGCTCCTTACAAGACATCTGCGGAGTACTGGGCCTCACGGCCACAGAGGAAGACGGAGCTACACCGTCCTGGAGGCGTCCAGAGAAACGGAGCCGACGGAGGTCGACGAGGAGACAGTCACCAGCGAGTGCAAGTCGCCCTGATTCCCCTACTATCAGGGCGGACATGGCGGATGCTTTGAGGGCAGCGGCCAGGGACTTGGCCGACTCCAATGGCGTGGCCTTGACGGCCTGAATTCACTCCGGGGGGAGAGATTCTTAGCCTCTACGACGCTGGGTTTGTGGCCGGGGGGGGGGGGGGGGCGGTTGGAGGTGAGTGGCTGGACGTCCACTTTTCTGTTTCCTACAGACTTGCCCGCTTTTTGGGCTTGACTGAGACAATGGGGTGTTTACATCTGTTTTTGTTTTTGGCTAGTTGCCATGAGTATGTTTTGGGGGGGAGTAAGGGTTGTTTTGTTGTTGGGAGGGTCCCGTCCGATGTTACCCATGCCTACGCTTGGCCTGTCCTGGCCTCTTTCGCGCGCCTGCCCCGCACGCCCCGCCTACCGACCCCTTGCCTGCTGCATAGCGCTTCTGTTCCCCGGGTAGAATGCCGTCCCTAAAGGTAGTGACCCTGAACGTTAAGGGTCTGAATAACCCTGTGAAGCATAGGGCGATCCTGTCATTGCTGGAGGGGACGCAGGCGGATATATGCCTCCTGCAGGAGACCCACTTGTTGCCCAGGGACTGCCATAGGCTGCGCTCTGCCAAGTTCCCCACCCAGTTCTTCTCCTCAGCAGCGACCAAGACAGAGGGGGTGGCCATTCTTTTAGCTAGCTCCTTTAGAGGCGAGGTTCTGTATAAATATGCCGAACAGAAGGGGAGGCTCCTTGCATACCGCATGCGCCTGGGAGGAACAGCTTTTACGGTTGGCTCCATTTATAGCCCGAATGATCACCAGGATAGTTTCCTAGATTCAGTGTTGGTGGACGTCACTGCCTCGCCCGATCGCCATGTTATTCTGGGGGGAGACCTGAACATTGTTTTCGACTCGGCTATAGACAGGTCGGCGCAACGCTCCCTGCAGACCGGGGAACTTCCCCGCGCGGTGAAGGATCGGATTGAGGAGATGGATCTGCACGACCTCTGGCGCTCTTTGCACCCCACTGATAGGGATTACTCCTACTTCTCCCACGCGCACCGCACTTACTCGCGGCTGGATTTCCTCCTGGTGAGTGGACCGATGCGCACTGCCGCCGTGGCGGCGGATATCGGGGTCCTGTCCCTGTCTGACCATGCGCCAGTTTCCGGCGTTTTCAAGTGGCCGGGGGCCTCTCCCTCTCGAGGGACGTGGCGTCTTCGCGATACTCTTTTACATAAGAAGTCGGTTGTGAAGCGCATAGGGGAGGTCATTCAGGACTATTTGATCCACAATGGCAACTCCGACACGTCTCAAGCAACGCAGTGGGCAGCTTTGAAAGCGGTCCTCCGAGGGGAATTTATTTCCATCTCCTCAGCCGAAAATAGGGAACGGCAGCGTAAGAGGGACGAACTGACTGCGCAGGTCAGGGAGCTTGAGCAGGTTCATCGCCGCACAGAGCTCCGAGAGTTTGGCGGCAATTGAAAGCAGCGAGGAAGCTCTTATCAGCACTAGATCTTGATAGGGCGGAATATGCCGCTTTGCGCCTGAAGCATGCCTTTTACTCAGGGGGAGACAAGTGTGGTAGGCTCCTGGCCCATCGACTCCGGGTGGCGCAGCAGCGTAATGTCGTGAGGGAACTGGTGGGAGCGGACGGGGTTACTGTTTCTGGTGACGCGGAGGTGGCGGAATCCTTTCGCAGCTTCTACGAGACACTGTACGCTGGGGAGCCCTCCTCTCCGCGGGACGCCGAGGACTATTTGGAGTCAGTTGCCCTCCCGGTGCTGGACTCCGCCCAGGCGGACCATCTAGAGAGAGACATCCATGTTGAGGAAGTCATCTCCGCTATAGCGCGACTAAAGCACGGTAAGGCCCCGGGCCCGGATGGCTACACAGCTTTGTTTTATAAGACCTTCTGCACCGCTGTCGCCCCAATCCTGGCTCGACTGTTTAACTCCTTCTCCGAGCCTGGCGCTATCCCACCGGACCTCCTCAACGCCACGGTGTCAGTCATCCCGAAACCCGGGAAGGACCGGACCTTGTGTGGTTCGTATAGGCCCATCTCACTCTTAAATGTTGACCTCAAGCTATACACAGGGATTCTAGCATCCAGGCTTGGTCTACACTTACCGGGACTGGTGGAGGCGGACCAGGCGGGCTTTGTACCCGGTAGACAGACGGTGGACAACACCAAGAGAGTGACACATGTATTAGAAAAGGCCTCGCGTATCCCGGGGGAGCGGATGTTGCTATCAGTTGATGCGGAGAAGTCCTTTGACAGGGTTCATTGGCCGTACCTTGAGCTGGTTCTCGGGAAACTGGGCATCGGTGAGAAGTTCCGCACCATGGTTTTCAACTGTTACAAAAGTCCATCGGCGTCGGTGCGAGTCAATGGGTGCAGCTCCGGTAGTTTTGCCATCGAACGCGGTACGAGACAAGGTTGTCCCCTCTCGCCGCTTCTGTTTGCCCTCTATATGGAGCCGTTTGCTCAGAGGATTCGCAATAATCCTGACGCCATTGGGGTTAAGATGGGCCAATATGTCCACACAGTCAGCCTTTACGCGGACAACGTCTTGCTGACCCTAGACGACCCCAGGAGGTCACTCCCTGCTTGCGTCCAGGAACTGGACGCCTTTGCGCGAGTAGCCGGCTTCAAAATGAATATGAGCAAGTCGGTGGCGTTGGACGTGTCACTGGCTGCGGACACCAGGAGAGACCTCCAACGTCTTTTTCCCATGCAGTGGTCCTCGTCTGCGGTGCCATATCTGGGGATTCTGCTGGCGCCCACACTGTCCGAGATGGTCACAGCCAATTACACTTCCCTCAGCAGGAAGATCAAGGAAGAACTTGGCCGGTGGAACAAGGGTCTGCTGTCGTGGCTGGGTCGTATCGCGGCGGTTAAGATGACGGTGCTGCCCCAGATTCTGTACCTCTTCCGCGCTCTACCTCTCCAACCCCCTGTGGGTTGGATACAGAAAACGCAAGCTGACATCTCCCGCTTCGTTTGGCAAGGCCGCAAACCGCGGATGAAAAGGGTCCTCTCCACGCTTGCTCCGGAGGCGGGAGGTCTTGGCATCCCGGACCTCCGGAAATACTTTCAAGCGGCACAATTGCGATACTTGGTGGAGTGGAGCAGGTGGGAATCCGATAAACACTGGCTGTTTCAAGACCAGGCAGTGGCGGGCCGCACCCTCCAGGAGGTTCCGTTCTTGCGCCGCACGCATCGCCCTGCTAATCTCTACGCCTCTTTTGTCACGCGGACCCCCCTGCGGGTGTGGGACGCGGTTTGCGAAGCCCGTGACTTGACCATCTTCCCCTCGCCGTTCACGCCCATAGTGGGTAACCCGGACTTTGCACCAGGCCTGGAGCCGGGAGCCTTTTCCCACTGGGTGAGCGCGGGTTGCAGGGCGCTTTTCCAGATCTACGGGCCGGATGGCGTGGTTCCTTTCCAGCAACTTCGACAGGACTTCGGCCTGACGGAGATGGACAGACTGCGCTATATGCAGGTCCGACACTGGGCTCTCCAACCCCAAGTGCGCGACACCGCAGCTCGCCAAATCACACCATATGAGCGGTGGTTGGTGACCCGGACCTCGGACGCCAAGCTAATTACTGATTTGTATAAATTCCTTCAACCCCCGACGTTTCACTATCATAACCCAGGGAGGGAGCGCTGGCACAGAGAATTGGGTAGAACACTTAGTCATAAGGAATGGGACAAAATTGCATATCGGGCGAGGCACTCTGCATACCACACTGGACTTACAGAGACATTTACTAAAGTGTCTACTTATTGGTATTACACCCCGGAGAGGCTATACGAAATGCATAAACACACTGACAAGGGGTGTTGGCGGGGTTGCGGACAGGAGGGTACTCTCTCGCACATTCTTTGGGCTTGCCCGGTGCTGACTGCTTATTGGAAGGAGGTCCTGGATGAGGTAGATAAGCATTTTGAGATTGAGCTGCCACGCTTCCCAGCGTATGTTCTATTAGGCCTTCCCAATGATCTCATGTACCCGTTGAAGTCCCGCAGGGGTAGACAGATTGCTATCGCGCTAGGCTCAGCGGTCCAGAATATTCTTATTCACTGGCGCACCGCCACTGCCCCCTCCATTACTGGTTGGTTGCATAGACTCTGGCAGGTGCTGGGTATGGAGAAGATGTCGCTTACAGTGGCTGGGGATGTGGATCAATTTAAGGAACTGTGGCAACCATTCCTAGCACTACTGTCCACGGAATTCCGGGAACTCACCTGCCCGAGGTACCTTCGCCTTCTCAGGCTTACGCCACCGGTGACCCCGGTGGATTAGAGTGTACAGAGGATAGGGGCATGGGGGATGGGGTGTGGGCTGTTTGGGGCGGGTTATCTTGAGACAGGGCCATTGGACGGGGGAGTTGGGGTGTTGTTTCCTTTCTTTTTCCTTTATCGGGGGTGGGGGGCATGGAGGGGTGGGGTTAGGCCTTGTTGGATCGCTGATAGCTACTCGCGCTCGACTTTGGGTGGGGTGCTGGAGTGCATGAGAAGGTTGCACAAACTACCTAATTGCCTTATATTTGTTGTATTTTCCTTATGGACCACCGGACTACTTTTGACCAACGCTCCTGAGATACGCTTCTTCTTGCTATACTGTATGTAACCTTAACCTCCTCTCCCCTACCCCATGTTTTTTTGTCTTAATAAAAATGCTTTAAACATAAAAACTTGGCTGTTTGCTTCCTCATAATTGGTCTATGGCTGCGGTTTCTACGAGTACTTCTAGCACTGGTATACCCAAGGACGGCTGTGCATTTAAAAAACCACAATCATTATATCTGGGCATTAAACAGCACTCGTTGAAAATATTGCAAGGCTTACAGAATTCCGCGGCGAGACTTTTAAAGACAATTCCAAAGGTCAAGCAAGTATTTGGGACACTACAAGAACTTCATTGGCTGCCAGTGAAGGAGACAGTAATAAGCAGTAACTTTCAGTCCAGGATCATTCCTGATTTACTGCAGTTGACATTAGCGCCAAGACACCATCGGCATTCGCACGCTTTACAAAGCAAATCAATATCAAATCAAACCTACCAGAAGCAAATGGAAAACAGCAGGTGCCAGAAGGGAAGTTCATAAACCCGCAAGAAGGCATAATGAATATATGGATGATTACTGAACTGCTATTTCACCCCACAGTGGATCTTTTAGATGCCAACATACTGAATGCCTGATGCTAACTTTTGTTCATAATGCAGGACACCTAAAAAGTAGAGAAAACATGAAAGTAGAAAACATACAAATGTCAAATTGCCAAATCATTTTATTTTCCGACTATCTATATTTAGGAAAGAACTGGGGCCCCTGTATACAGGATAACTATGCCCTGACAGGGAATAAACCACAAAGGGTAAGAGAACACCTGGGCCAGGCGGATTATAGCTTATGGGGGCATAACAAAATTCAAGTCGATCAAATAAATTGAATATTTATTGAGTACAATCATGTAAAAAAATATTTTTTTATTTCTTCTTTTCTCTTAAATTATATATGTGTGTATCAAATATCAAATGGATAAATTGATATTAAAAAACATTATTGCAGTCATTCAGTAATCTCTTTGTGTGAATTAATATAGTACAATTAGATATACAGCAATCAAAATACCTAAAAATATATAAAAAATGATTCAAAATATGCAACAAGTAATTCAGCGTTCAGATCCTTGGTTGCACCCCAACAATATGATGATGAAAAAATACTGTATGTAGAAACTGGCGGTATGTTGTTATTCTACGCAGGTTTCGGCAATGCCTTCATCAGGGTTCCATCTCAGAATTTACTGATGAAACACATAATCACATGATTAAAAATGAAATCGAATGCCCGCTAATTAGTTCAATAAATCACAAAAACATAGTGAAACCTGTTGGGAGACATTGTGTTTCACTATTAACGCTAAAATATCATATTTACAAATGTAAAACAGACATTAATGTGGTGATTGTACATGCAGAAAAACAAGGGAAATTTAGTATCTACAGACAGGGTGTGAGAAAGTAATTTTATGCTTAACATGCAACATGAAGCAAAATCTTCCTGTAGGTGACCATATTGCTTGCTCTTATTTCTGTGGTTGAGATCATGCAATCTAAAAGAGAGATATATTGCCACATACCTGTATGTAACTAGTCTAGATGCTGTCTCAGAAGTTCCTATGTATCTAGGGACTGAGATAATGAAGTACCAAGTACAAGATGCTTTGTGACAAGAGAGCGCAAGTGCTCCTATTCTGGGGGAATAAGGAAAAGAGAAAATAAAAAAAAGGCTGAAAAGAGCGAAAAATGTGTTCAGTCACATGATGTAAATTTGGCCAAGTAGATGACAACAATGGGGCAAACATGGAAGTTGGCATGATTCCCTATTTGATACAGGTACCTGTGGTATGAGATGAATTCTGTCCCAAACTTCCACATTTAGAGACAAGGAGTGGAGGGAGACAGTAAGTGTCCGTGTCTTTTAACCGATATCCTAAAGAAAATACGATGTAAGATGTAAACCATATCAAGGCAATAATGGGACATACCCAAAATTGACTTATGCCTGCTTATTATGAGTGCCTGGAGTGTGAATCAAACGTATTCTATTCCAGACTTCCAGATGTATAGAAAAGGAATGGAGTGAGACAATAATAGGCTATTTCTATTTAACCATATCCTAAAAGGACTGTGATATGCAATGAATAACACAGTCGTTCCAAAAACGGTCCACTAATAAATATATAGACTCTCAGTTGTGGTGTGTAATACCACATACATGTTTACCTGACAGATTTGTGATCTTTATATACGGGAGTCTAGAAACTTTGTGACTTCTATGGGGCAAGCAGATGTTCACTGCACTGACCAAAAGAAAAATAGACAAGCTTAAGAAGGATATGAGACTGTATAGTAGAGAGAACACCTAACCCTATCTGCTAGAACACTACTATGACCAAAGTGAAGACACCAATCACGCACCAATCTTCATACAGACAGCAAAATCGCAAAGTAACCGCATTTTCAGATACTTCTGATTCTGATAATGACGGCCCACCCAATCACTATGAGCCCAGAGGAAGTGGGTATAATGCAAGAACACTGCGTAATGGCCAGCCTTTTTTAGGGAGGCTTTTCACCAGGAGAGGGAATTGGAGGCCACAATATCAACAGTACCGACCCAGATTCTGGGGAAATCCACAGATAGATTACGATCACTATCTTGTGACCCGAAATGCACAATATTGGAGAGAGTAAATATTCCCATCTTTAACCGCAGTACCTCCACAATCTCTCCATCCACATATTCTCTAGTTTCCAGAGGGCTCTCTTTCGTTCCTGATTAAGGACTCAATACATTTAATTTATTTTGCAATTGTTGATAGCAGAAGAGACCACGCGCAAAAGAGGGGGTTTAAATTCTTTAGTTTCTTTATTTTGTCTGAAATAGGTAAGTAGGGAATTAGCAACTTTGGTACCATAATCCGTCGGCATCTTCTTCAGGGGCTGGTAGTCTCCTCCTTGGCGCACATACTCGTATGTTCCATCTCTCAGGGACTCGTGAAACCAAAGAAAAACCGAAAGAAATGGACCAGTATTAGTTCTGGTTATAGCCGTCCTGCTGGAACGGGGGTGAGGAGGTACGCACCCAGCTAATAGGGAGTGTGGGGTGAAGGGAGGGCCTTTTCAGTAAAAAAGGGAAACCGGCTGCACACCTTTTTCATCCAAATGTGTTATTGATTGCTTCAAGGAATGCGTGCGTCGCTGGAATGCGTGCCTTGCCCAATTGACACAGTAATTTCTGATCAGCCTGAAATGTGGAGCAACACGTAGCCCCACGTCCAGCCGCACTGCTATAATACGCTTTATTTTCTGCGTTAGTTCATTACGTTTTTTAACAGGTAATATGTCTTTTTCATTATCATTTTCAATCTTCAACTTCAAGTATTTCTCAACGTTTCATCCACTCGCACGCAGACGTCCTTATGCCATTTCCCAAGCTTCTAATGTTACTATAGTGCTGAGGCCTCATACTGAAACATGACTAGTGCATTGTACATTCCAGGCAGTGTTTATTAAAAACCCGATGCATTTCAGGCCAAAAGCCCTTCTTCAGGGGAAACTACGGATAACGATAAAAATATATGCCATTAGTTTAAAGTACATATACATGTGAACAGTACATTGATTTCATCTATGACATACACTTATTATTTCTTCAATTGTTGTTCAGTGTTCAGTATCATGGTTGGCTGCAACCCTTTATTTTAAACATGTTTGAATAACCTCAAACGCTACTCCTCTACTATTTTAACACAATGACAGTGGTACCTCCACCTTTTTCCATGTCACTTTTAAACAGACTAGTTGTTACTCTCTCTTATCTTCCTTCTATAAACCCTGTGTCCAACAAACTTAGTCGTTCTATACTTCTTTTACTGGTCTACTGTTATTATGATAAACATCCGTTTTTTACGATTCCATATTTAGTTTGTGTCTCATCCAACCCACTTTTCTATTTTCCGCTAGTTCTCTCTTCCAGTCTTTAGCTTGTGCCAATTTTATCTCAACCATACTATTATTCAGTCCCCTGGCGGGAAAACATTCGTACCTGCCGTGATGTTTAAAACCCGGTTCTCCTCCTTTTTCCTACATCTTCAAAAACCATTCGTCACGCCCTCACTTCCGTCCCTCTTATTCCTCGTCCCATCCTGTTTCCCCTCTCAGTGAAGTTACGTAATTAGTCACTGTGTTCCACCTCCCCCTCGCGCTAAGTTCCTACTTTTCCCATGATCCAACAATATTATTTTGATCAAATCCGACTGCGTGTACTGTTTGTAACCGACATTCAATACTGTGGTACACAGTACCAACAAATGTGATAAGATGTGTACCAATGTACGTTAAATCCTTCATTCATAATACATTAACATTCATTGGCGTTATCCTGTCCAGCAACTCCATCTGGCGTAGCAAACGTAGTTGTTTTAGGGAGGGCCGACACCAGGGAAGAGAGGCAAGGAAGAAAGTGTGCAGATCTTCACAGAACAGTTCAACCCACACTTGCACGCTTCCCGACCTCAGCGGTTGACACGAACTTCCACGCCCTGCCCCGCTACCCGAATCCTGGCACGCACCTGTTGGAGCCACATCCCTCAAGGGCCTTGGCTGGGCGCAGCGTCCTCCGGTTGTTCTTCTGTCGTCTCCGACTTACAGCAGTCAGATCGCTTCGTCCTCGGTCTTCGACACTCCGGGCTTCCTCGACTTCCTTCTTCCGGTCATGGACACACCTCTCCTCGGTTTCTTGACTCTTATTCAGATACGGGCTGTGGTCGTCTGTCCCCTTGGGGGCATGGCTTCTCTCATCCATGGAGGAATTAAAGGGCCAGTCCAGGGAGGTACAGGGAAGATCCCGGTCTCCCAAGTTGAAGTCTGCATCAGGCAACTGGAAGGGAGAGAGAAAGACGGTTCGTTGAGAGGGTGCCTTATGAACAGAATCGGGGCTTGTGGGTAGCTGATTTTGACACACCCCACCCCTAGAGTCTTTCCGCTTGGAGATGAATGGAAACCAGGACAGAAAGTCAGTATTGGAATTAAGAGTCCCTTTTCGATGTCGAACGTCAAAGGCGAACGGCTGTAAGGAAAGGAACCAGCGCATAACCCGAGGATTGTTCCTTTGTTCCTGCTCATCCACAGAAGTGGAGCGTGGCCAGTATAGAGTGTGTACCTGTTCCCCTCCAAGTAATACCTCAGGTTCTCGATGGCCCATTTAACAGCCAGACATTCCTTCTTGAGGACAGGATAGTGTGGTTCCCGAGGGAAGAGTTTAGGGCTGACAAACAGGACGGGACGTTCCAACCCATCATCAGAGAGTTGGGAAAGAACCGCCCCGATACCAACACAGAAGCATTGGTCTGTAATATGAAGGGGCATGTGTGGTCGGGTGAAATGAGAACAGGGCTCTGGGTGATGGCATCTTTCAGATTCTGGAACGCTGCTTTGACCGACGAAAGCAGGGACAATAGAATATGTTTGGGGATTCCCTTTTTTAACATATCGGTGAGAGGGGCAGCTATGTCTGAGTACAGTGGGATGTACCTCTTATAATATCCCAACAGACCCAGGAATGCTCTAACTTCTTTTTTGTTGTTGTAGGGAGAAGGGCCTCAGTGATAGCTTTAATCTTCTCTCTCTGGGGTTCGATGCAACCATTTCCCAATAAGTACCCCAGGTATTTCACTTTGGAATCCCCATACAAGACTTTTTGGTGTTGACGTGAAGACCTGCCCTTTTCAACTCTTGGAATATTTGGTGACAGTGTTCCAAATGCTTTTCCCATGTGGGGCTGAAGATGATGATGTCGTCTAGATAGGCCAAGGAGTATGCATGATGAGAACACAGGACTCTATTCATTAGCCTCTGGAAAGTGGCAGGAGCGCCGTGGAGACCAAAGGGTAATACCGTGAAATTCAAAAAGACAGTCTGGGGTGGGGAATGCTGTTTTCTTTTAGTCGGTATTGCGCAAGGGAACCTGCCAGTACCCCTTGGTCAGGTCTAGAGTGGTAATAAACCTGGCGACTCCCAACCTCTCTATGAGTTTGTCGACTCGGGGAGTGGGTATGCATCCAGGTTGGAGATGGAATTTACCTGTTGGAAGTCTATACAAATCTGATACTTTCATCCGGTTTGGGGACTAGCACTATGGGTGACAACCAATCACTCTGAGAGGGGTGTATTACTCCCATCTGCAACATGCTCTTAACTTCAGTCGAATACTGCCTTCTTTTGGGTGGCAGGTATCCTTTAAGGTCGCAGACGGACCACCTTACCGGGAGGGGTTTCGATACAGTGTTCCACTAAGGTGGTTTTTCACGGAAGGTCCGAAAAAAGGGGCACGTACTCCTCAAGCATGCCTAAAAGGGATTCCCGTTGCTCCACTGACAAAAGCTCATTCACTACAAGATGTTCTAGAGTACAAGTCTCCTCATTTGAGACAAGAGCAAGCTGATTGTTGGCGGGTGGAGGGCCTAGCCATTTTTTTTAAGATTGATGTGGAATGACGGTAACCGGTTAGGACCTAGCTGGATTCGGTAGGTGGTATTACCGATGGTGTCCACAACCTTGTAGGGCCCCTTCCAATTGCTTTTTACTTTGGCTAATGAGGTGGGTAGGAGTACCAAGGCCCAGTCACCCAACTGCAAGGTTCTCAATTTTTTCTCTTTATCGTAGTGCCATTTTTGTTGTTTCTGACTGTTCTCGAGGTTTGCATGTGCTAGTTCTCTTAACTTCCCTAACTGTGACCTAAGGTGCTGGGTATAATCAAGAAGCTCAGTGGTACTATTAGGCTCCTTCTCTCAGGCTTCCTTGGTAATTTCCAATAGCGTCCGGGGTTGCCTGCCACATAACATCTCGAAGAATGAACAGCCAAGGCTACTCTGGACCTGTCCCCTAATGACAAACAGGGCGAGGGGTAGGAGCCGGTCCCAGTGTTTTCCTTCATCTGTCAGTATCTTCTTCAAGGTAAGTTTCAGTGTACTGTTGTATCTCTCTACCAAGCCGTCGGTCTGCGGATGATAGACTGCGGTTTTTATGTGTCTCACGTCCAACATCCTGCAGACCTGCAACATGAGCTTAGATACAAAGGGGGTGCCCTGGTCTGTAAGGATCTGTTGCGGAAATCCCACACGGGAGAAGTATTCAAGGAGTTTGTCCACAATATTAACAGTGGTGGGTGATCTCAGAGTAAAAGCCTCGGGAAACTAGCCCCAGTCTCCTTTCTATTTCCGTCGTTGTGCGGGGGAGTTCCGTTTTTTTCATTAACGTCCGATCCCGCTTCTGTATTTATTTGTTTGTTTGGCGGGGAACAGCCGCTTACATAGTGCCATTATCAAGTGGTTCCAGACCATACAGTACGGTAAGCGGGGCTTCGTGAGGAACGGGGGTAGTATTTAGGACTTAGTCAGCTTTAACATTCTTTAATTACTCCTCAGACAGTTGTTTATTCACATTTCTGTTCCTTTACAGCCTCATGCATTTTCGAGGTGTTTTCTAGGTAGGATAGCGGTGCAAGCTAGTAGGTTATTTCTATATCGTTTTAAGAGTTTCATTTAACTCTTACAACATGTTATTTATTTTTTGTTTCAGCACGTTGGTGTTACAATACACCTTATAGTTATATTGAGACCTAATACTGGTGCTACCGCTACTCTTTGAAATGATTTGACCAGGACGTGTGCGGCATGCAAATTTCTAATTCATGATGTTTCCACAATTCCTGTGCATTCTTAAACTTGAGTACTGCGTTGCCAGTTGGTTTTTATAACACACTGGATACTCATGCTTGTTTCATTTTATTGTGCATTTTTAGACCTGAGCACTGCACTGCCACTGGGGTTTTATGACACATTGGGCATATATGCTTGATTCATTTTAGGAATGATAGCAGTTCACTAATTGAGTACATTCGTTAACAATCTTGTATGAGCAATTTTACGCTCCCTTATGAGTTTATGATAGAGTTACCTTATGACCACCCCTCACTTTCTACATGGTGTCTCATTATTGTCCATTTTCTTCTCTCACACAGGTAGTTTACTTTGTTCTATTTATATCTTTTTGCCCGATTGTGGAAAAAACTTAGCTAACCACTGGTGAGTGTCTGCTTTTGCAGACTTTTCGCCATACAGATATTGACATTGTGGTTTTACATCTGATACTGCCTTACTTTTGTGTTACAGTGTCTATTTTGATTGGTCTCACTAGCCACTTTTTGTGGCTTCATTTACGTGGGTTTCATCAGGATAAGTCAATACCATTTACATATTAGGTGAGACTCCTTTTTTTCCTTACGAGGCCCCCCACTATTTTGTCTAGGGATCTCTTAAGTGACCATGTCAGGTTTATGAATCTGACACCCATATCTATTACCTTTGGTGTTCATCCACATGTATTTTTCTTCATCTATTCCATAGAACCAATGGTAAGAAACCTCATTTGATACTCATCCAGCTGCATATTTTCGATCCACCCAATCGGGCAACTTGGACTGTGGTTATTTCTGGTGAGAAGCCTTTACCGATACAGCATTCTCTGGGTGTCTTGTTGACTATCTCTAGATTAAAATGCTTTCCTGAATTTAATGAGTCTGATTAAGTAGTGGCAGGTTGTCTTATTATTGACAACTGCCCTGTATTTCTAACTCTACAGGATATCATCTGTTGATGCGAGAATGCTTTAATACGACCTACTTCCATTTAGTACAACCTTATATTTACATACAATTTTGTCTCCAGGCATCCAGGAGCTTCAAGTTTACTGTATCTTCTACGTGATTTGACAATACATGTGCCGCAATATTTTATTACATTAGGTCAGTTTAAATCTGAATTATTACTCTTCTTGGTGGTTGTCGCTATCATACCCCTTTACACTTTGGAGGTTTAATATATATCCACATTTCTGGTGTCTTAATACTGGTGTTTCACTTTTTAGCCACTCACATATTTACTTTCTCTCTTTCTGATCCTTTCAATTCACTATCTGACCACATTAGATTTCTCTTCTTGGATCTTTTTTCTTACTTCACACATCTGGTTTGTCTTTCTGGTATATTCTTTACATTTAGCACTTTATGATTTCTTCAGTTTTTTGCTTAGGCCCTTTTCTAATTTCATCATTTTGTCAATTACTCAATTTTGAAATTTTGTAATTTCATGTATATATTCTCTTATCATGTCTTTACAGCCTTGAAAAAGTCCTTGTACTAATTCATAGTACAGACGAAACACGTGTCGGCTGTCGTTTTATCAATTGGAAAATCACTTTTAAGAACCAATAAAGGAAAAGATGATACAAAATTGCACTTTACTCATCTATTTGTCCTGCATCCTATTGGAAATTGCTGACCTTACTTGGATTTACTGTTGCCTAGACTTTACACTGCATTAGTGTAATACATACTTACATTGTAGGATTGTGCTCTCCTGACCATCTTTGCCTATAGAAATCGGGGTTATTGGTACCAAGGATTAATTTCTCAGGGAGGTTAGAAAGAACTCCACTGTTACTACTGAAAGGGACCCCCCCGGGCACCTGAGAGGGACTTGGGCTGTAGGTTATGCTCTGACATCCCCATAGACGCACCGTATAAGAACTCGTCCCCCCGGGAGGACTTGTTTGGGTCTGACTAATTCATTTCTGAGCACCGACTGTCCACAGCCAGAATCAAGGAGAGCGGTGACAGGGTCCCCGTTAAGCTGTAGACTTATGTTAAAACTTGCTTCCATTTCTTCTGTCTACAATAGGTTCCATGGGACATAGCTTACGTTCATAGGTTCCTCAGTTCGTTTTCTGGGACATGCCCTGGCTATGTGGACCCAATCCCTGCACTCAAAACAGTGGGGCCCCATGAAGTTTGTGTATCGGGTCTTGGAATTCATACTTTCTCAGGTTCTTTTATAGGATGTAGGGGTATTCTCGGAGTCTATACACCTCGTATGTGCTTTTCAGGTTCCCAAATTGACCCGCGGGCTGTGCACGGGAAAAGGACGCAGCCATGTCCACTGCTTGTTCGGGAGTTAGATTTGCATGTTGCCTGAGCCAAGGTTGTGTGGGGTAAGGGAGACCTTCAATAAACTTTTCTAGATAGATAGCGTTTATGATCTCTTTTTTACACCGATCCATAGTCTTCAGACATTTGTCCGCGGCCATTTTGGGTTGTCCCCAGGAGCCCACTTCTCCTTCCTTAACCCCATTCTATACATTTCGGCATCCATGCCCAGATGGTCCAGGATGACGGCTTTTACTTCCTCGTCGGGTGTAACACCTCCTGAATTAGCAACTTGATAGGTCGCCTGGGCTTCACCTGAAAGCAGAGGGGCAAGGAAGAATGGCCACTTGACGACCGGCCATCCTGAGGCTCTTGCAGCTCTCTCAAAATTCAGAAGAACAGTGTCACTGTCCTCCCCAGAGACATATTTCTGTAGGGACACCGTAGGGGCGGATGGGAAATTTCTGCCGGGTTTATGCCCACCACTGCCCTTGGCCGACTACTCACCCACTCTCTGTATAGCATACATTTGGCCTTTCATCATGTCTTTGAACAGATCTCTATCTGCCTGGGCTGAGTTCATTTGTCTCTCCACAGCCCACTCAGGTTTTTTGTGGCCCTCCACAATATGCTGGATCAGGGCCTCCATTTTGGGCACACAATGTTCCTCTTATGCCCGCATTCTCTACCACGTGTTGGTAGCAGAAGGGCTGACGCGTACAAGAGGGGGTTTGAATGCTTTAGTTTCTTTACTTTGTCCGAAATAGGTAAGTAGGAAATTACCAATCTTGGTAGGGTAATCCGTCAGCGTCTTCTTCAGGGAATTGGTAGTCTCCTCCTTGTCGCTCATACTCGGATGTTCCGTCCCTCAGGGACTTGTCAAACCAGTGTGGGGTGAAGGGAGAGCCGACACCAGGGAAGAGAGGCAAGGAAGAAAGTGTGCAGAGCTTCACAGAACAGTTCAGCCCACACTTGTACGCTCCCGACCTCAGCGGTTGACACGAACTTCCTGCCCCGCTCCCGACTCCCTGAATCCTGGCATGCACCTGTTGGGCCGTGGCTGGGCGCAGAGTGCTCCGGTTGTTCTCCTGTCGTCTCCGACTCACAGCAGTCAGGTCGCTTTTTCCTCACGTCTTCGGTACTCTGGGCTTCCTCCGATTCCTCCTTCCGGTCATGGACACACCTCTCGCCGTTTTTTTGCCTCTTATCCGGATAAAGGCTGTGGTCTTCCGTCCCCTTGGGGGCATGGCTTCTCTCATCCGTGGGGGAATTAAAAGGCCAGTCCAGGGAGGTACAGTGGAGATCCGGGTCTCCCAGGTTGAAGTCTGCATCAGGCAACTGGAAGGGAGAGAGAGAGAGCCGGTTTGTTGAGAGAGTGCCTTATGAACAGAATCAGGGTTCGTGGGTAGCTGATTCCGACAGAGATCTAATGGAATTCTTTCGAAAAATATGTTTACAGCCATTTTTCTCACAACAAGAAATGAAAACCTTGTCCGATAATCTTTTGGGATTAGCACATAAGTCCACCTTCACACCTTTAAATGATTTGCTTCCACCAGAAGTGGCGGTCTTTGAACAAGTAATGTTGGACAAAAGCAGTCAATTATGTGGCAAGCACACCATACAACCTCAAACAAGATGGATATAAAGTGTTGGAGGAGCTCAAACATACACCCACTATCACAATCAAAAACTGTGACAAAGGTGGAGGAGTCGTTATGTGTGATACTGCCACAAATATCCAGAAAATGGAAACTATGTTGAATGACATGAACTTTTATCTTCCCATTACATGAGACCCCAGGGCAAAAATCAAACAAAAGATCAACAGGCTGACTGATAAAGCGTGAACAGACAACTCGCTATGCAACAAAGAATGGACATATCTCAATGTACCACACCCCAAATTGGCCTGTATATATGGAAGTCTGGAATAGAATTTGTTTGATTCACACTCCAGGTACTCATAATAAGCAGGCAAAGTCAATTTTGGGTATGTCCCAGTATTGTCTGGATATGGTTTACAAAGTATTTCCTTTAACGATATCAGTTAAAAGACACAGACAATTATTGTCTCCCTCCACTCCTTGTCTCTAAATGTGGAAGTTTGGAACATCATTCATCTGACTCATACCACAGGTACCTATATCAAATAGGGACTCATGCCAACTTCCATGTTTGCCCCATTGTTGTCATCTACTTGGCCAAATTGATATCATGTGACCGAACACATGTTTTGCTCTTTTCATTCTTTTTCTATTTTCTCTTTTCCTTATCCCCCCAGAATAGGAGCATTTGTGCTCTCTTGTCACAAAGCAACTTGTACTTGGTACTTCATTATCTCATTCCCTCGATACATAGGAACTTCTGCGACAGCATCTAGACCAGTTACATACAGGTATGTGGAGATATGTCTCTCCTTTAGATTGCATGATCTCACCCACAGGAATAAGAGCAAGCAATATGCCCCTACAGGAAGATTTTTGCTTCATGTTGAATGTTAAGCATAAATTTCCTTTCTCACACCCTGTCTGTAGATAAAAAATTCACTTGACTTTCCGCCTATCTATACATGCGCATTGCTTCCAAGGTAGCTTTGGCATGTATGTAGCTGTCATACAATTGTGGCTTGTTAGTTAAAATAACCCTGCATTCTTGGACGTGTAGTTGAGCTGCTACTATAGAAGCATAGGCATAAAAATAGCAGGCCACAAAATACTGCTGGCCAAAAACCGAGAGCTGGCTGAAGATGACATGGGGCATAGCAACATGTTCCATTTATCTTACATCATCAAAAACTGCCATTTACATTGCTGTGAGTGACCTACTGCTCATGACCCTGTCCCCTCTTAATGTACATAGCCCCAAGCTACTGAATTGTACCTCACCCAAAGCACTTCAGATGCAGAACTCTGAATGCTCACTTCATCCGGAAGAGCCAGTGTTTTTCTCATGCTCATCACCCAGTGTTCCCTTGAGGCACAGGACCCAGTGCTCCAACGAAGGACGCCACACAGTACTTCATGAGGCACATCACCTTGTGCTCCCTTGAGGCACCCCGCCCATTGCTCCCAATAGGCACTTTATATTGGTAATGACTATTGCTAGGAAGGTGACCTCCAAGCTGTTCCAAGACAGTCAGTTTGTTCCTATAGCTCTGTTCTGGTGGCCATGCAATTGAAAATAAGCTATGGAATGACAGATGATATGAACTAGATTACTTTACAATCACTGCTGCAAGCCGATACCAGCACCTACTCATCAGGAGACCTGCATTAGAAGACCCTCTCAGTGGAATGAAGATGTTTCAAGGGAGAGAAGGCTTCAGCTTGGGCAGCAGATGGTGACATGCGACGAGCATGCAACCTTCCCTTCTATGATTGGTCAAAAAGAATCTGCAACTTAACAGGAAAAAAAGGTGGAAAGAATCTGAAAATCCGTAGACAGTTAAGCACTTGAGAGCTAGGAGAGCACCCCGGCTCAGAGGAATGGAGGGAGTGTGCCTGGAAACCTCTTCGTAGGACACTGGGTATTGAATAATGGGGGGGGACAAGATGTCTGACATCAATGTTTTTGAGAAAGCCAAACCAGATCAGTCTAGGCTCACTACCAATTTCCCCTTTTCTAACTTACCAGTAATTGAGCTGCTAGGGCTCTGTGCTCTTTATTTTCTCCTTAAGAGTATATGGAAGAGGAAGGATTCCCTAAAAATTCTACCTCGCTGCCTGCACCGCATACTATAAATAGATCCAAAAGAAAATGAGTGACAGAGACATTTCAAATGAGGGGCCGACTGATGGAGTGAACAGGATATAACAAGATCAAGGGTCCTACTTGGGATAGGTTGACTTTGTTATGTAACAAGGGCTCTGGTGGATGAAGTAGACACTTTCATACTCCAGTAGAGCTATCAATGTTATAAAACAGTGATTGCTGGGACACCACTGATGGGAAAGAATAAACAGGTCTACTCAAGGACTGGGTAAGTCATACCTCTCATTCTTAGTAGAGGGAGCAGGACAATGAGAAGAAAGCATGAAAGGCATTGAGACTTAAAAAGTCAAATGTCAATATCTCAAGATAACTCTTCCAAAGAAATGGATTATCTTAAGCTTGGAAAAAGAAGAATTTTCCAATGCTTTTCATGAGGATGATGGGGCGGAGGGGCCTTCTTTTTCTTCTATTAGAGCATCTGGGTCTCAAGGATTCAAATTGCTTTGAAGCTCTCTCTGCCATGACAGCATTTAAGGTACAAGAGGAACTGATCAAGACGAAGAAAGTTCTGAGAAACAGTCAGCGAAAATCACAAAAATTACAGCTACCTCCGGAGGCATCTGTGACAAGTTAGTTTTCTTTAATTAAATGAAAGAAAAATAGCAAGGAGAAAGGGTTGAAGAAGACAAAGAAGAAGTGTTTATCTCCTCATTCCTAGATTCATTATCAGAAGCTGACAGATTCTGAAATGGTTTCCAATGATTTTAAAGGAACAAAAATGACTCTGTATCGGTATATATTATCTCTTATACTTCGCGGATAGCACCTAGGGTCCTTCAATAATTGAGTGAGCACGGCTGCCAAAATACAGGATCCGGAAAGCAAAAATAAGAAAGATATCCTGTTGCTATTCAAGCAAACCCTTGCTGCAGTGCAACAATCCAAACATAAAGAAATAACCACCAGAAAAGACGCTATTCAAGTAGAAGCAAATTGGAAACCATGTATTAGAAGTTGGGAGAGTTTGCCACTAGCGTCACTGATATAGAAGGAAGAATCAAGACACTGGAAATTAGCTGTCCTCCTAGAAAGCATAAAACTGATGTAGCCATAAGGAAGCTTCAAAGAAAAAGCAAGGAACTGAATATCGATCCAGAAGTTAGAATTTGCACTTTTGGAAATCCCTGAGGGAGCTGAGGGAAACACACTTGTGCAAGAATCTTTAAGCCATCTGCTTAAAGCAAATACTCTCCAAGAGGCTGATGAGGCTGTCCAAGATTTGATGATAGTTGGGGCTCCTAGGGTTCTGTTCCAGAAACCTACATCAACAAACAATAACTGCTTATTTTCCTGATTATTATATGCAGGGGCATATGTTGGAGAAAGTGAGGATTGATAGCTGATTTAAGTTCAGTAAGTGCTCCTTCTACCTTATTTTCTTCAAATTAACCCATTTGATGGCCATGATGTAATGGTTCCGTCATGAGCATCGGTGCCCCTGTGCTCATGACGGAACCATTTTGTCATGAGGACAGGGGTAGGAAATCCCTCTTCTGCAGAGGGATTTCCTTCTCTCCCCCAAAGCCTCGGGAGCTGGGGAAGAGCTTCCCCAGCTCTCCAGGCCCCCTCCCTGGTTTCTATGCCATGAAGTACAGCGTGCACGTCGCGCTGTTGTCATTGCACAGAAACCAAAACTGAAATGAGCCTTGGGGCTCATTTCAGCTTCATTTTCTATGTGCTCAGGGGGCTATCTCATCCCCCCCGGGCACGTAGAAAGACGGAAGAGGTATCATTGGAAAGGGGAGAATCTCCCCAGCGGATCCCTGCTTGGGGATCGTCTCAGGAGGGCAAAACCCAAGCAAGGATCCACCCACTAGACACCAGGGAAGGGGGCAGCCCCTTGGGTAAGGGCTTTTGCTCCCCCCAATTTATTTGGGTGTGATTCAGTCTTTTTGCCCACCTTGGGGGCAGATGGGGGCAGTAGCCCCCAATCTGCCCCACCGGGGGGGGGCAAAAAACCCACTAGACCCCGGGGATAATATTTTTATGCTGCATAATGTATTAGGGTGGGGGCTGCCCATAAAGGGCATGTCAATGCTCCCACCCTGCAAAATTTACACCCTTTCTGCCCCCCCTGGGGGGCAGTTGGGGGCAGTAGCCCCCAATCTGCCATCCAGGGGGCAAAAAGCCCACTATAGGCCAGGTTTTTTTTTATTATAATTTGTGGTGTCGGCGGCCCAATAGGGGCATTCCCATGCCCCCACCCACCCCCATAAAAATGACAGACTTTCTTCCCCCCGGGGGGCAAAAAGCCAGTAGACGCCAGGGATTTTATGGGCAAATTTTAATTAGGATAGGGGCATTGGCATGCCCATTTTGGACAGTTCCCACCCGTATAAAAATTTGCCCAAACAAACCCCAGGCATCTTGTGGATTTTCTGTGGGGGCATTAGCCCCTAATCAGCCCGCCGGGGGAGCAAAAAGCGCACTAGATGCTAGGGATTTTTTGGGGGCAAATTTGAATTATTGTGGGGGCTCCCAAAACGGGCTTGCCCATGCCACCACCCTCCTCCCCCGCAAAAATAACAGCCTTCCTGCCCTCCCTGGGGGGGCAGATTAGGGAGGATCTCCCAATCTACCCCCCAGGGGGGCAAAAAGCCCACTAGACGCCAGGGAGTTTACTGGGCAAATTTTAATTAAAATTTGAACCATTTCGTCATGAGGTCAGGGGTAGGAAACCCCTCTGCTGCAAACAGCAGAGGGATTTCCTTCTCTCCCCCAAAACCTCGGGAGCTGGGGAAGAGCTTCCCCAGCTTCCCAGGCCCCCTCCCTGGTTTCTGTGTCACGAAGTACAGCACGCACGTCGTGCTGTCGTCAATGCACAGAAACCAAAACTGAAATGAGCCTTGAGGCTCATTTCAGTTTCACTTTCTATGTGCTCAGGGGGCTATCTCAGCCCCCCGGGCATGTAGAAAGATGGGAGAGGTATCATTGGAAAGGGGAGAATCTCCCCAGTGGATCCCTGCTTGGGGTTCGCCCCAGGAGGGCAAACTCCAAGCAAGGATCCACCCACTAGACACCAGGGAGAGGGGCAGCCCCTTGGGTAAGGGCTTTTGCTCCCCCCAATTTATTTCGGTGTGATTTAGTCTTTTTGCCCCCCTGGTGGGCAGATGGGGGCAGTAGCCCCCAATCTGCCCCACCGGGAGCAAAAAACCCATTAGACCCCAGGGATATTGTTTTTATGCCGCATAATTTATTAGGGTGGAGACTGCCCATAAAGGGCATGTCAATGCCCCCACCCTGCAAAATTTACAGCCTTTCTGCCCCCCTGGGGGGGCAGTTGAGGGCAGTAGCCCCCAATCTGCCCCCCAGGGGGCAAAACCCCACTATATGCAAGGGATTTTCTTTAAATTATAATTTGTGGTGTCTTCTGCCCAATAGGGGCATGCCCATGACCCCACCCACCCCCGCAAAAATGACAGCCTTTCTCCCCCCCTGGGGGCAGATGGTGGCATTAGCCACCATCTGCCCCCTGGGGGGCAAAAAGCCCAGTAGACGCCAGGGATTTTATGGACAAATTTTAATTAGGGTGGGGGCATTGGCATGCCCATTTTGGACAGCCCCCACCCTAATAAAAATTTGCCCAAAAATTCCCTGGCATCTAGTGGATTTTCTGTGGGAGCATTAGCCCCTAATCTGCCCCGCCGGGGGGCAAAAAGCCCACTAGACGCTAGGGATTTTTTGGGGGAAAATTTGAATTATTGTGGGGGCTCCCAAAACGGGCATGCTCATGCTCCCACCTGCACAAAAATAATAGCCTTTCTGCCCTCCCTGGGGGGTAGATTAGGGAGGATCTCCTAATCTGCCCCCAGGGGGCAAAAAGCCCACTAGACGTCAGGGAGTTTTCTGGGCAAATTTTAATTAGGGTGGGGGCATTGGCATGCCCATTTTAGGCAGCCCCCACCCTAATTAAAATTTGCCCAAAAAACTCCCTGGTGTCTAGTGGACTTTCTGTCCCCCTCTGGGGGGCAGATGGAGGCATTAGCCCTCAATCCAAAAAGCCCACTAGATGCCAGGTGTTTTTTGGGGGACAAATTTGTATTAGGATGGGGACTCCCAAAACGGGAATGCACATGCCCCCACCCCCTCCCCCACAAAAATAAGAGCCTTCCTGCCCCGCTGGGGGGCAGTTGGGGCAGTACCCCCCAATCTGCCCCAACAGGGGGGGCAAAAAGCCCCCTAGTTGCCAGGGATTATTTGAGGCAAATTTTAATTAGGGTGGAGGCATTAGCATGCCCGTTTGGGCAGCCACCACCCTAATTAAAATTTGCCCAAAAAACTCCCTGGCATCTAGTGGAATTTCTGCCCCCCCGGGGGGCAGATGGGGGCATTAGCCCCCATCTGCCATCTGGGGGGCAAAAAGCCCACTAGACGCTAGGGATTTTTTGGGGGCAAATTTGAATTAGGGTGGGGGCTGCCCAAAACGGGCATGCCCATGTCCTCACCCCCTCCCCCACAAAAATAACAGCCTTCCTGCCGATCAGTCTAGGCTCACTACCAATTTCCCCTTTTCTAACTTACCAGTAATTGAGCTGCTAGGGCTCTGTGCTCTTTATTTTCTCCTTAAGAGTATATGGAAGAGGAAGGATTCCCTAAAAATTCTACCTCGCTGCCTGCACCGCATACTATAAATAGATCCAAAAGAAAATGAGTGACAGAGACATTTCAAATGAGGGGCCGACTGATGGAGTGAACAGGATATAACAAGATCAAGGGTCCTACTTGGGATAGGTTGACTTTGTTATGTAACAAGGGCTCTGGTGGATGAAGTAGACACTTTCATACTCCAGTAGAGCTATCAATGTTATAAAACAGTGATTGCTGGGACACCACTCATGGGAAAGAATAAACAGGTCTACTCAAGGACTGGGTAAGTCATACCTCTCATTCTTAGTAGAGGGAGCAGGACAATGAGAAGAAAGCATGAAAGGCATTGAGACTTAAAAAGTCAAATGTCAATATCTCAAGATAACTCTTCCAAAGAAATGGATTATCTTAAGCTTGGAAAAAGAAGAATTTTCCAATGCTTTTCATGAGGATGATGGGGCGGAGGGGCCTTCTTTTTCTTCTATTAGAGCATCTGGGTCTCAAGGATTCAAATTGCTTTGAAGCTCTCTCTGCCATGACAGCCTTTAAGGTACAAGAGGAACTGATCAAGACGAAGAAAGTTCTGAGAAACAGTCAGCGAAAATCACAAAAATTACAGCTACCTCCGGAGGCATCTGTGACAAGTTAGTTTTCTTTAATTAAATGAAAGAAAAATAGCAAGGAGAAAGGGTTGAAGAAGACAAAGAAGAAGTGTTTATCTCCTCATTCCTAGATTCATTATCAGAAGCTGACATATTCTGAAATGGTTTCCAATGATTTTAAAGGAACAAAAATGACTCTGTATCGGTATATATTATCTCTTATACTTCGCGGATAGCACCTAGGGTCCTTCAATAATTGAGTGAGCACGGCTGCCAAAATACAGGATCCGGAAAGCAAAAATAAGAAAGATATCCTGTTGCTATTCAAGCAAACCCTTGCTGCAGTGCAACAATCCAAACATAAAGAAATGACCACCAGAAAAGACGCTATTCAAGTAGAAGCAAATTGGAAACCATGTATTAGAAGTTGGGAGAGTTTGCCACTAGCGTCACTGATATAGAAGGAAGAATCAAGACACTGGAAATTAGCTGTCCTCCTAGAAAGCATAAAACTGATGTAGCCATAAGGAAGCTTCAAAGAAAAAGCAAGGAACTGAATATCGATCCAGAAGTTAGAATTTGCACTTTTGGAAATCCCTGAGGGAGCTGAGGGAAACACACTTGTGCAAGAATCTTTAAGCCATCTGCTTAAAGCAAATACTCTCCAAGAGGCTGATGAGGCTGTCCAAGATTTGATGATAGTTGGGGCTCCTAGGGTTCTGTTCCAGAAACCTACATCAACAAACAATAACTGCTTATTTTCCTGATTATTATATGCAGGGGCATATGTTGGAGAAAGTGAGGATTGATAGCTGATTTAAGTTCAGTAAGTGCTCCTTCTACCTTATTTTCTCCAAATTAACCCATTTGATGGCCATGATGTAATGGTTCCGTCATGAGCATCGGTGCCCCTGTGCTCATGACGGAACCATTTTGTCATGAGGACAGGGGTAGGAAATCCCTCTTCTGCAGAGGGATTTCCTTCTCTCCCCCAAAGCCTCGGGAGCTGGGGAAGAGCTTCCCCAGCTCTCCAGGCCCCCTCCCTGGTTTCTATGCCATGAAGTACAGCGTGCACGTCGCGCTGTTGTCATTGCACAGAAACCAAAACTGAAATTAGCCTTGGGGCTCATTTCAGCTTCATTTTCTATGTGCTCAGGGGGCTATCTCCTCCCCCCGGGCACGTAGAAAGACGGAAGAGGTATCATTGGAAAGGGGAGAATCTCCCCAGTGGATCCCTGCTTGGGGATCGTCTCAGGAGGGCAAAACCCAAGCAAGGATCCACCCACTAGACACCAGGGAAGGGGGCAGCCCCTTGGGTAAGGGCTTTTGCTCCCCCCAATTTATTTGGGTGTGATTTAGTCTTTTTGCCCACCTTGGGGGCAGATGGGGGCAGTAGCCCCCAATCTGCCCCACCGGGGGGGGCAAAAAACCCACTAGACCCCGGGGATAATATTTTTATGCTGCATAATGTATTAGGGTGGGGGCTGCCCATAAAGGGCATGTCAATGCTCCCACCCTGCAAAATCTACACCCTTTCTGCCCCCCCTGGGGGGCAGTTGGGGGCAGTAGCCCCCAATCTGCCATCCAGGGGGCAAAAAGCCCACTATAGGCCAGGTTTTTTTTTATTATAATTTGTGGTGTCGGCGGCCCAATAGGGGCATTCCCATGCCCCCACCCACCCCCACAAAAATGACAGACTTTCTTCCCCCCGGGGGGGCAAAAAGCCAGTAGACGCCAGGGATTTTATGGGCAAATTTTAATTAGGATAGGGGCATTGGCATGCCCATTTTGGACAGTTCCCACCCGTATAAAAATTTGCCCAAACAAACCCCAGGCATCTTGTGGATTTTCTGTGGGGGCATTAGCCCCTAATCAGCCCGCCGGGGGAGCAAAAAGCGCACTAGATGCTAGGGATTTTTTGGGGGCAAATTTGAATTATTGTGGGGGCTCCCAAAACGGGCTTGCCCATGCCACCACCCTCCTCCCCCGCAAAAATAACAGCCTTCCTGCCCTCCCTGTGGGGGGCAGATTAGGGAGGATCTCCCAATCTACCCCCCAGGGGGGCAAAAAGCCCACTAGACGCCAGGGAGTTTACTGGGCAAATTTTAATTAAAATTTGAACCATTTCGTCATGAGGTCAGGGGTAGGAAACCCCTCTGCTGCAAACAGCAGAGGGATTTCCTTCTCTCCCCCAAAACCTCGGGAGCTGGGGAAGAGCTTCCCCAGCTTCCCAGGCCCCCTCCCTGGTTTCTGTGTCACGAAGTACAGCGCGCACGTCGTGCTGTCGTCAATGCACAGAAACCAAAACTGAAATGAGCCTTGAGGCTCATTTCAGTTTCACTTTCTATGTGCTCAGGGGGCTATCTCAGCCCCCCGGGCATGTAGAAAGACGGGAGAGGTATCATTGGAAAGGGGAGAATCTCCCCAGTGGATCCCTGCTTGGGGTTCGCCCCAGGAGGGCAAACTCCAAGCAAGGATCCACCCACTAGACACCAGGGAGAGGGGCAGCCCCTTGGGTAAGGGCTTTTGCTCCCCCCAATTTATTTCGGTGTGATTTAGTCTTTTTGCCCCCCTGGTGGGCAGATGGGGGCAGTAGCCCCCAATCTGCCCCACCGGGAGCAAAAAACCCATTAGACCCCAGGGATATTGTTTTTATGCCGCATAATTTATTAGGGTGGAGACTGCCCATAAAGGGCATGTCAATGCCCCCACCCTGCAAAATTTACAGCCTTTCTGCCCCCCTGGGGGGGCAGTTGAGGGCAGTAGCCCCCAATCTGCCCCCCAGGGGGCAAAAACCCCACTATATGCAAGGGATTTTCTTTAAATTATAATTTGTGGTGTCTTCTGCCCAATAGGGGCATGCCCATGACCCCACCCACCCCCGCAAAAATGACAGCCTTTCTCCCCCCCTGGGGGCAGATGGTGGCATTAGCCACCATCTGCCCCCTGGGGGGCAAAAAGCCCAGTAGACGCCAGGGATTTTATGGACAAATTTTAATTAGGGTGGGGGCATTGGCATGCCCATTTTGGACAGCCCCCACCCTAATAAAAATTTGCCCAAAAATTCCCTGGCATCTAGTGGATTTTCTGTGGGAGCATTAGCCCCTAACAGCCCCGCCGGGGGGCAAAAAGCCCACTAGACGCTAGGGATTTTTTGGGGGAAAATTTGAATTATTGTGGGGGCTCCCAAAACGGGCATGCTCATGCTCCCACCTGCACAAAAATAATAGCCTTTCTGCCCTCCCTGGGGGGTAGATTAGGGAGGATCTCCTAATCTGCCCCCAGGGGGCAAAAAGCCCACTAGACGTCAGGGAGTTTTCTGGGCAAATTTTAATTAGGGTGGGGGCATTGGCATGCCCATTTTAGGCAGCCCCCACCCTAATTAAAATTTGCCCAAAAAACTCCCTGGTGTCTAGTGGACTTTCTGTCCCCCTCTGGGGGGCAGATGGAGGCATTAGCCCTCAATCCAAAAAGCCCACTAGATGCCAGGTATTTTTTGGGGGACAAATTTGTATTAGGATGGGGACTCCCAAAACGGGAATGCACATGCCCCCACCCCCTCCCCTACAAAAATAACAGCCTTCCTGCCCCGCTGGGGGGCAGTTGGGGCAGTACCCCCCAATCTGCCCCAACAGGGGGGGCAAAAAGCCCCCTAGTTGCCAGGGATTATTTGAGGCAAATTTTAATTAGGGTGGAGGCATTAGCATGCCCGTTTGGGCAGCCACCACCCTAATTAAAATTTGCCCAAAAAACTCCCTGGCATCTAGTGGAATTTCTGCCCCCCCGGGGGGCAGATGGGGGCATTAGCCCCCATCTGCCATCTGGGGGGCAAAAAGCCCACTAGACGCTAGGGATTTTTTGGGGGCAAATTTGAATTAGGGTGGGGGCTGCCCAAAACGGGCATGCCCATGTCCTCACCCCCTCTCCCACAAAAATAACAGCCTTACTGCCCCCCTGGGGGGCAGTTGGGGCAGAAAGCCCACTAGATGCCAGGGATGTTTGTGGGCAAATTTTAATTAGGGTGGGGGCATAGGAATACCCATTTTGAGAAGCCCCCAACCTAATTCAAATTTGCCCAAAAAACTCCCTGCCATCCAGTGGACTTTCTGCCCTCCCTGGGGGCCAGATGGGGGCATTAGCCCCCAATCCCCTGCAAACCTCATATTTAGCTGAAAAATTCACTTTTTTCTCAAAGTTCCGTGTGGGAAAGTACTGGAATCTATGTGGATCCACAAATTTCCTCACGCCCAGCGTTCCCCCAGGTCTCTCGATAAAAATAATACCTCACTCGCGTGCCAAATGCCAAAACGGTGTCAAAAATGTTGGTTTTCTGACAAAAGTTTACTTGTCCCTGAAAGCTGAGAAGATGGTGATTCCAGCACTACAACTCCTTTTTTGATACTATTTGCAGGGAAAAAAACAGACGCTTTCATCTGTAGCTCCTTTTTCACACTTTTCCCCCACAAAACTAAATGTAGCTGTATTTTGGCTAATTTCTGGGTCCTCTCCAGGGGAATCCTCAAACCCTGGATACCTTTAGAATCCCCATGATGTTGGAAAAAAGGACGCAAATTTGGCGTGGATACCTTTTGTGGTCAAAAAGTTACAGGGGCCTAAGCGCGAACTACCCCAAATAGCCCAAAAAGGCTTAGCACAGGGGGGAAAAGGCCTAGCAGCGAAGGGGTTAACATTTGAGACATCAAAAAGAGGACAAGGTTTCAGAAGTTTAATTTCAGAGCTCAAGGTGGTAGGGAAACAGTGCCAGATTGTGCAACAACCTAAACTAAGACTTTTTCTGAAAGGTGACTTGTGGATCTTTGAATAAGTTTTAGAAGTGCTGGCATTCCTGACTAAAATTTAAGTTGCACTGGGGAGTAAACCTTACCAGTAGTGTAGATGAAGCTTGTAGTACAACTGGACACTAATGAAGTGATTGAAGAGATTATAACATTACCTCTGCATGCCTTGATTAATTATGTTATTTCTGTTACATTTTCATAATCAGGTTTCATTTTGATCATTGTCTAGAATCAATATATAATTGGTGTTGGGAGTGTAAACCATGTTGAGTTCTGTTGTCCCCATTTACGTGAGTTGATAAGGTCAGGGTTGGTCCACAGACCATCTCCAAAGTATGTGAATGCTGGTCTAGCTTTCACTTTTCATTAACAGCTGAGATTCCATTGTTGCTGGCCCAAATGCCATAGACAAGAAAGGACGGGGTCTCGGGTGTAAACAATTATACAATTGAGATGTTACATTAGATTAGGAATTGATTTATTCAGATGAAGGTGAAAAAAACAAATTAAGGACTATGAAAATTATACTAGTTAATATGAATGAGTCTCAAAATAAATACAATAGTATTGATGTTTGTATTTCTGAGTGCATGTTAACTCACAGTAAGGAAGCCCTAAATGAAGTTGTGACCACATCTCCTTCAGCGATCCCTGATTCACACCGACAGCACCTGAAGGAAATGGAAAAACCAAGCAAGAGTAAGGGGGCAGGACTGGGGATAGTTAGAGAGGACTCTGTGTTGTAGGAACTGGAGGTAGGAGCAGGAGGAATAAAGTCTACGATGGACAAAAAGGAGGAGTTCCCCGAAATCGAGAGTGATGCCGACTTGGAAGGAGAGTGTAAGAGGAGATTTCAGGTGGAACTAACAGGATCTGCAGGAGGGACTGATAACCATGGAGTGGATAGCTGTGACACCAAGGAAACCAAAGCAGAATAGGTACGAGGTTGCAGCAGACATTGATGATACGGAAGAGTGTAGTGAAGAGTGGTGGACACCGCCAGCCTTTGCACGAAAGCCCACCATAACTCAGGAGAGTTGTGGCTTCTTGAATGAGTGAAACCGGAACAAGCTCACCAGCTGATGTTTATTGATTTGTATACAATTTTCTTTTCTCTCTTTCCTCTCATACTAACAAACTTCTCTACAAGGGATTTTTTTATGGTGAAAGAAAAGCGGGGGTTAGACAAAAGGAAAAAGGCAAAAGCTTTGCCTTTATTTTGACTTAAATGAAGGATTATCCAGAATAATTTCAAAAACATAGGGGTTTCTTGAATTTAGGAAACTAACTATATTCACCAGGTGCCCAAGAGAAGGAAGACTTGTCTAAAGTTTATTTGGACTTTTCCCTTCTTTCCATTTCTCATATCACAGGAGACTGGTGACGGGATCGTCCTAACCCACAACCTAATTAGTGAATGAGATTGGGTAAAAAAATGAACTAACAGAACAGCGTAGTGCTGTGGCATTTCCTACAATCTACTTGCCACAATATTCTCCTATTCTTCCGAGGGTGCTGACAGTGGTCATCGAGCAAGACCTTCAAAGAGAAGAGAAAGACCTGGTCAAAAGCGCAGCAACAATTCCTTCTATTCCCTGAAGAGCTGACCTCAACATGAATTTATTGGTACTATATATACATATATAGCATATACTATATATATATATATATATATATATATATATATATATATATATATATATATATATATATATATATATATATATATATATATATATATATATATATATATATATATATATATATATATATATATAATTTAAAACATCCATAAAGACACTTATTTAAACATTTATTCTTCCATTGACCTTTACATATACATATATAAAACATATTTATTTTTCAGAAAGGCACACATTCACTGGATGGTGTCATCAGTGATGTCATGAGTGATGTCACTGACCATGTCATGAGTGATGTAATATGTGACGTCATCAGCAGTGCATTACACGCGCAAGTTATAGTGAGTCCAACTAACTATAACGTGGAATTTCAATGGTTTTATGTCAGTAAAATTTCCAGCTAACTATAACTGGTGTGAAACCTATGGTTTTTTCAGTGAATTTAATAGGTTTTTTAAAATCCTAATTCCTAACTATAACTGGTGTGAAACCTATGGTTTTTTCAGTGAATTTCATAGGTTTTTTAAATGCTAATTCCTAACTATAACGGATGTGAAACCTATGGTTTTTTCAGTGAATTTCATAGGTTTTTTAAATGCTAATTCCTAACTATATATAAGGCCCCAAACCTATATTTTTTTCTTTGAATTTCAAAATTTTGTTAATAGCAAATGTCTATAGCCATAAAATGTAATATTTTTTTAAAAAGAATGAATCCTATATTTTATTTGTATTTAAAACAATTTTTTTAATGTATTTTTTTTATTACCTATTTTTTTTTTTTACCCCGATGAGCGCCCCGGAAAGCGTAGTCTTTTTAAGCGCCCCAGGGCGCGCTCCGGAGAGCGTCCCGTTAGCGCTATTGCCGCGAACGCAAACATCATCGAACGAATCGCGTAGCCGCGTCCACGTGATACGCACGGCGTAAGCGCACCTGGAAGCACTCGTAAGCGCGTCGGTCATGTGACCTGAAAATAACACTTTTTATTGGTGCAGAACAGTTTTGGTTTCATAATGATGAAATCCCTGGTCTTGTGACCTGAAAATAACACTTCTCATTGGTTCAGGCCTTTTTTTTTTCCAAATGATGAAAGACCCCACCTTTTTTCCTTATTCTGACTTTGTCCTTTGACTTAGGAAGACCTGTTTGACAATCTTTCAAGAATATTTTGTACTTTGAAATGGCTTCAATAGCAGCAGCAGCTGGAGCATCTGCACCACCACCACCACCACAACCACCAAGAGGACCACCACAAGATTACATTGGTGGTCAACAAGAGGAGGAGGAGGAGGAGGAGGAGGAGGAGGAGGGGAGGAGAAGATGGCTGCAAGAACACAATACCCCATACCAGCCAAAACCACACATTGTATGGGAGTTTTTTTCGATCCCAGAGGGAAAGAAAAAAGTAAATGCGGCCAAGGTGACTTGCTTAATCTGTGGCGTGGAACTTTCCAGGGGAAACCCTAATAAGAAATACTCTTTCGGAAACAACGCCATGATTCGCCACATGCAGCGCAGACATCCAATCAACTATTCTTCTGCAGAGATGAGGGAACTGGCCAGTAACCTTCCCCAATCTTCAAGCTCCACCTCCCAAAGAAATCAACCCACTCCAACGGGACCAGAGGCAAGGGAGACGATCCCTTGCATTCAGCCACGGTTTGCGGATTTCCGTATAACATGCATACATTGTGGTAAGACCATCTCCTATGGTGAACTGAGCATAAAGCTCATCGTCCTTGCTGGGGATAAACACAAATGCACCAAAAAACCCTAATTTTTTCTTATTTTTTTTTCTGCTCCAGTTGAGACATTTTCAATTCCCTGTTTTTTCGTTTATCCCCATAAAAATACCAAAAAATATATAAAATAGTTCATAAAAGCCAAAAAAAGTACAAAATGTCCCAAAAACACAAAAAAATATAAAACAACAAAAAGAAGAAAAAAAACAGTTCTTTTTAGAACTACCTCCAATTTATAAAAAAAAGGCTACATTACTTCTTTCCCCATGGGCCGCTCCCCGGTCCGCTCCCCGGTGCACGTACCAAGGGCTCCCCCTGGACAAATAAAAAAAAATGTATTTTGCACCGCGGGGCCCTTTTATAGCCCCCACATCAAACCTGGGGTCAGGGGGGTCTATCCTGCCCCCTTATGGTCAATTCCCCCTTTGTTTTTGCCACCTCTTGTGTCTCGATCCTACCGAGACACAAGATGGCGGCCGCTCCGGACTGTTTAGAATGTTTACAGACACCCGACAGCCAAACAGATTTCCGTGCGCATCTCGCGTGTCGCGCCCGCTGCGCTCCCCGGTACGCGTACCGGGGTGCGGCCATAGATATATATATTTTTTTGAACCTAAATTACTCAAAAATCCACTGGAGCACATATCTTGAGACATTGCAAAGGCACATCGGGCTACCAGTCCCTACAATTTTGCCAAGTTTGGTGTAAATCCATTCAGCCGTTCGGGCTAAAAGTGACTTCGACCGCCCTAACGAAATTAACATGATGAAAATACAATTTGGGACCCCCTTTTATCTCGGCCCCCGCTTGACGAATCCCCCCAAACTTTCAAGGAAGGACCGGAGCTCCGCGAGGCAAATTTGAGGAAATTTTCAGGCAGATTCGTCAACCGGCGCCAAAGTTATTCTAAATAGAATTTTGAGATTTTGCATTGAAAAAAATCCTAACTATAACTACCTACTGGCGACCGCCAGTAGGTAATATATATATAGTATATTCTATATATGTGTGTGTAGATATATGTATGTGTATGTATATGTATATGTATATATGTATGTATGTATATATATAAATATATATATATATATATATATATATATATATATATATATATATCCAAACACCAATCTTTTACTTTCATGCAACAGATTGCGCCAAGCCCAGTCTCCAATTTAAAAGTGGTTTATTCTTTCAACTTTGACAAATAAACGCCTGAGGCGTTTCGGAACAGCCGTTCCTTTATCATGGGTCAGTACGACATTTGATTTCACATTTTATATAGTGCACCCAAGTGTAAACATAAGTGTAGGACTACTTGATAACTTTTAAGTCGATAGTAAAACAGCATCCATTTTGTAATGGTATTATATGTGGCAAAAACATGTACATTAGATCGATTGGCAAAGTATTTGACATTTAAACAAATACCAAAAGCGAACATACCTGATAATTTCAATTTGCACGTTAAAAATTCCATTATCATTCATGTGGCACATAAACAGAAAATAACGTATGAAGCACATTAAAGATGAGGAATTTGCGGTACACCTAGGCTGATTTCAGAATCATAATAGTATTGTAGCTGCCCAAAAACTGTCTTTTTTACCTCTCAGTTATGATATTTGTTTTTAAAGAAAGAGTAGGATCAATATTGATCAGTGCATTACTTTTATTTTTTGGGAGACGACGATATCTTCATGTATGGACGAAAAAGATTATTTACGTGCTTTCTATAGAGGATGATAAATGTGATGCAATTCTTGTATGCCTATGTACATAGGAGCAAAATTGATAATCTGTTGTGAATTTTGGATTCGAAAATCACTGAAGCAACATATGCCAACTGGGGCTTAATTGTTTAGAGTAAACACATGCAATAATCTGGGTGGCACAGAAAACAAGAAATGATATGCCCACTGGGGCTGAATTATTTAAATTGTTTATATGCATAAATATTGGGGGTGCAGCACATATGAAATATATGCTCACTGGGGATGAAGTGTTTAAGTGTATATATGTATACATTTTATCGGTGCAGCACGCTATTACATTATTATCTATAAATAGGAACTTGTGTACATTTAACACCTTGGCTTGAAAAATTTCGATTCAAAGCTCACAGGGGCAGAATTGTTTTGGAATACTCGATTCGTTGATTATTGAAAGGAGCGCTAATGCAATGAGCTTAATTCTTTATTTTATGTTTATGTGCCACATGAAGGATAATGGAATTTTTAACATTCAAATTGAAATTATCAGTTATGTTCGCTTTTGGTATTTGTTTAAATGTCAAATACTTTGCCAATCGATCTAATATACATGTTTTTGCCACATACAATACCATTACAAAATGGATGCCATTTTACTATCGACTTAAAAGTTATCAAGTAGTCCTACACTTATGTTTACACTTGGGTGTACTATATGAAATGTGATATCAAATGTCGTACTAACCGGTGATAAAGGAACGGCTGTTCCGAAACGCGTTGGGCGTTTATTTGTCAAAGCTGAAAGAATAAACCACGTTTAAATTCGAGACTGAGCTCGGCACAATCTGTTGCATGAAAGTAAAAGATTGGTGTTTGGAGGTTTAAAGGATCGCGTCCTTGCCGAAGCCCGCCGCCATTTGTTGGCAGAGGTAACGCAAACAACTTTTGTTTGAGATATATAATTATATATTACCTACTGGCGGTCGCCAGTAGGTAGTTATAGTTAGGACCTAGTTACCATAGGAAAATCACAACATTCTATTCCCAATAACTTTGGCGCCGATTGACGAATCTTCGTGAAATTTTCAAAACATATGGCCCGCTTCGGTCCACTCCTATCTTGAAAGTTTCGGGGTGATTCTGCTAGTGGGGGCCGAGAGAAAAGGGGGGTGCTAAAACGTGCTTCTCCATGTAATTTTCCATAGGAAACTTTAGACACTGCTACAGTCCGAACTGCTGAATGGAATTACACCAAATTTGGCAAAAAGGTAGCCCTTGGTTCAGAAAGAGCCCTTTTTGTTAACTGGTGTAAATCCGTTCAGTAGTTTTTTAAATATTAATGGAAAAATAAATATATATATCTGGGCAGAGCCTAACCACACATCTCATCCTGAGATCTGATTGGCTGTCAGCACATCATCCAAGAAGAGTTGGCAGCCATCTTGGGACCAAAATACATGATAATACCTCATTAAAAAGCATTGCAGTTAATAGAAGGTCTTAAGACTTTAGTTACATTATAAATCATTTGTTGATGGTACCATACTCATTTTTAGAATTTTGGTGTGTTCTAAGTTGATTTTACCACGTGAAAAAGCCTTCTGCTGGGATATTATGACACACAAGATGATGGACGGAATGTTGCACAATGGCAAAACATTCAACCCCAGTCACTGATCTGGGTTTAATTCATCGTTATGTTATTTTGCTCACCAAGCCACCCCAGTTCCGACATGGCCATATGCAAATCAGTCTTGACCCTGTGCCTCATGGGAACAGTCCAGCCCGAACTGCCAAGCCATGTCTTTCCTGGACCGGAATCAAGCATCCTCGAACCGGTTTCTGGCTATCAGCCGTCTTCAGCAAGGATAGCTTGACTCTAGTGGCTTAGTGAGCACGGGACCCACGTCTGGGCATACCCTTCCCACATAGGGCGAACAGCAAAACACACAAGATGATGGATGGAATGTTGCACAATGGCTAAACATTCACCCCAGTCACAGATCTGGGTTTAATCCATCGTTATTTTGCTCACCAAGCCACCCCAGTTCCGACATGGCCATATGCAAATCAGCCTTGACCCTGTGCCTCATGGGAACAGTCCAGCCCGAACTGCCAAGCCATGTCTTTCCTGGACCGGAATCAAGCATCCTAGGACCAGTTTCTGGCTATCAGCCGTCTTCAGCCAGGATAGCTTGACTCCAGTGGCTTAGTGAGCACGGGACCCACGTCTGGGCATACCCTTCCCACATAGGGTAAACAGCAAAACACACAAGATGATGGACGGAAAGTTACACAATGGCAAAACATTCACCCCCAGTCACAGATATGGGTTTAATCCATCGTTCTTTTGCTCACCAAGCCACCCCAGTTCCGACATGGCCATATGCAAATCAGTCTTGAACCTGTGCCTCATGGGAACAATCCAGCTCGAACTGCCAAGGCATATCTTTCCTGGACCGGAATCAAGCATCCTAGGACCGGTTTCTGGCTATCAACCATCTTCAGCCAGGATAGCTTGACTCCAGTGGCTTAGTGAGCACGGGACCGACATCTGGGCATACCCTTGCCATATAGGGTGAACAGCAAAACACACAAGATGATGGACGGAATGTTACACAATGGCAAAACATTCACCCCCAGTCACTGATCTGGGTTTAATCCATCTTTATTTTTGCTCACCAAGCCACCCCAGTTCCGACATGGCCATATGCAAATCAGTCTTGACCCTGTGCCTCATGGGAACAGTCCAGCCCGAGCTGCCAAGCCATGTCTTTCCTGGACTGGAATCAAGCATCCTAGGACTGGTTTCTGGCTATCAGCTGTCTTCAGCCAGGATACCTTGACTCCAGTGGCTTAGTGAGCACGGGACCCACTTCTGAGCATACCCTTCCCACATAGGGTGAACAGCAAAACACACAAGATGATGGACGGAATGTTGCCCAACGGCAAAACATTCACCCCCAGTCACAGATCTGGGTTTAATTCCTTGTTATTTTGCTCACCAAGCCACCCCAGTTCCGACATGGCCATAGGCAAATCAGTCTTGACCCTGTGCCTCATGGGAACAGTTCAGCCCGAACTGCCAAGCCATGTCTTTCCTGAACCGGAATCAAGCATCCTAGGACCAGTTTCTGGCTATCAGCCGTCTTCAGCCAGGAAAGCTTGACTCCAGTGGCTTAGTGAGCACGGGACCCACTTCTGGGCATACCTTTCCCACATAGGCTGAACAGCAAAACACACAAGATGATAGACGGAATGTTGCACAATGGCAAAACATTCCCCCTAGTCACAGATCTGGGTTTAATCCATTGTGATTTTGCTCACCAAGCCACCCCAGTTCCGACATGGCCATATGCAAATCAGTCTTGACCCTGTGCCTCATGGGAACAGTACACCCCGAGCTACCAAGCCATGTCTTTGCTGGACCGGAATCAAGCATCCTAGGACCGGTTTCTGGCTATCAGCCGTAGGGATGAGCGAATTTTGCGGATCTCGCGTTCGCGAATTTTGCGGATTTGCGGATTCGCAATCCGCAAAATCCGCGAATTTGCGGATTTTTTTTTTTTTGTGTTCGCCCGTGTTTCTGCCAGTTCGCGAGGGTTTTTACAATTTCGCAATTTGCGAACTTACCTGTCGGGTCGCAAGTTTTGCGAACTTGTTGTTTCTACGTGTCCAGCCTGTTTGGGACACTCTTCTTCATCACTGCCACTCTCTGTCACCACTGCCACTCTCTGACTACTCATGCCACCCTCTGGCCCACCCATGCCACCCTCTGTTTCATCACCACACCCTCTGGTTGTCCAGTGTACATTATTTTCGGCAAAGCAAAGCACACCTTCCCTGCCTCAAGTGACCTGAATTAATTTGGGGCTGATTAATGTGTCACAGAATATTTTTTTAGCTGGCACCTGCTTCCTTAGTGCGCCCTGATTAGTGATCTTTTGCACTTGCTAAGTGCTTTCATTGTTGCAAAATTAGTTACAACACCTGCCCTGCCCCAACTGACAATAATGAATTAGGGGCTGATTAATGGATTTTAACTTCCAGCCTGGCTCCTGCTTGTCTCCCTTAGCTGTAATTCAGGACCTTTGTGGCATATGTGTAACTATTCTGAGGTTCAGAGCAGGGTCACATAATAGTTTCAACTGGCAACTGAACTCTGGAGGGGCCCCTCAGGAAGCACTACAGGAAATGGCTACTAATGATGAGCCTGAACTTTTGAACCTGGTAAGTAGTTACTTTCAGTTTTGCTAAAATCGTATTTCTGCAATTTTGCACTTATTCGCGGGGCGCGAACTCACGCGAACAGTGCGAGCAGTGCGAGCAAAATCCGCTGCTCGCGGATTTGCGGATTTTGCGGGAGATTCGCAAATCTCGCGGATTGCGGATTTCCCGAAAATCCGCAAAATCCGCGAGCGGAACGGATTTTCCGCCCATGCCTAATCAGCCGTCTTCAGCCAGGATAACTTGACTCCAGTGGCTTAGTGAGCACGGGACCCACGTCTGAGCATACCCTTCCCACATAGGGTGAACAGCAAAACACACAAGATGATGGACGGAATGTTGATTCAAACTAGCCTGGCTGATGAGGGTGATGAACCCGGAACCGGTCCCAGGATGCTTGTTTCCGGTCCAGGGAATACATGGCTTGGCAGTTCTGGCTGGACTGTTCCCATGAGCCACAGGGTCAGACTGATTTGCATATGGTCATGTCTGAACTGGGGTGGTTGAGTGAGCTAAAGAATGATGATGGATTAAACCCAGATCAGTTGACTGGGCGTGAGTGTTTGATTTGCTCAAACGCTCCGTCCATCATCCCCTTTGGTATCGCTTTGTTCGCCCTAAGTTGGCAGGGTATGCCCAGATGTGGGTCCCTTGCTCACTTTGCCACTGGATTCAAGATAGCCTGACTGATGAGGGTTATGAACCCGAAACTGGTCCCAGGATGCTTGTTTCCGGTCCAGGGAAGACATGGCTTGGCAGTTCGGGCTGGACTGTTCCCATGAGGCACAGGGTCAGACTGATTTGCATATTGCCATGTCTGAACCTGGGTGGTTGAGTGAGCTAAAGAATGATGATGGATTAAACCCAGATCAGTTGACTGGGGGTGAGTGTTTGATTTGCTCAAATGCTTCGTCCATCATCCCTTTTGGTATCGCTTTGTTCGCCCTAAGTTGGCAGGGTATACCCAGACGTGGGCCCCTTGCTCACTTTGCCACTGGATTCAAGATAGCCTGGCTGATAAGGGTTATGAACCCGAAACTGGTCCCAGGATGCTTGTTTCCTGTCTAGGGAAGACATGGCTTGGCAGTTCGGGCTGGACTGTTCTCATGAGGCACAGGGTCAGACTGATTTGCATATGGCCATGTCTGAACTGCGGTGGTTGAGTGAGCTAAAGAATGATGATGGATTAAACCCAGATCAGTTGACTGGGGGTGAGTGTTTGATTTGCTCAAACACTCCGTCCATCATCCCCTTTGGTATCGCTGGGATATCATGAATCATGTTTAAGAGAAAACTATTTTCTCATGCTTTTCCCACAGAGGTTTGGAAGGTGATCTATAAGCTAAACTGAGAGCATATTTCTGTAAATTCACATTATCTTTCTCAGCCATGTGAGAATGAAGTCTGACATTCTCAGTAAAACATGTACATCCAACAATGGAAGAGACTGTCAGTTGATTCCTTTTTGTTCTACTGCAGCTTCCCAGAGTGTTCTAAAGAACAACTAGAGCGCTAACAGTCCTACTTATGACAAACGTATTGCACACCTGAAGCCATTTTGATTGGAATAAAGTGTTAACTAAAAAAAACATTTAATTTAAAAAGGAACAAAATGAGGGGGTTCATTTTGGCAAAGAAAGTATGATTAATGCTGCAGAAAGAAAAATTAGGGCACATTTTGAGTGACTTCTCAAATCGTCTTCTATTTCATTACAAAATTCTGTCATGCAGACTGAAACATGCACTTTCAGTACCAGCAGCAGACGTCCCTGGTGAGCAGTAACTTTACTACAGTGATCTAATCAACTAGAGTGCTAACATTCTGAATTTATGGCAAATGTGTGACACATCTGATTGCCTTCTTGATGGAATCAAAGTAAAAAACTGAAAGTATTTCCTACTGAGGAGACTGCAGTAAATGAGGAAATTAGGAAACTTCATAACAAATAAGTCTCCCAAGATGGCCACCAGAGACAAAAGATCCCAAATGTAGCACACATATCATCCAGATGTAGCACACATATCATCCAGATGTAGTCCACGTATAGCTCAATGACAGAATGTCCCAGAGTGTTCTTAAGAACAACTAGAGCGCTTACTGTCTTACTTATTACAAAAGTATGGCACACCTGAAGCCATCTTGATTGGAATAAACTGGCAACACTTAAAACATTTAATTTGCAAAGGAACAAAATGAGGGGGTTCATTTTGCCATAGAAAATATGATTAGTGCTGCAGAAAGAAAAATTATGCCACATTTTGACTTCTCAAATCCTCTTCTATTTCATTAAACAATTCTATTATGCAGACTGAAACATGCACTTTTAATACCAGCAGCAGACTTCCATGGTGAGCAGGAGCTTTACTACAGTTATCTAATGAGCAACTAGAGTGCTAACATTCAGAATTTATAGAAAATGTGTGACATATCTGAATACATTCTTGATGGAATCAAAGTAAAAAACTGAAAACGTTTCCTACTGAGGAGACTGCAGTAAATGAGGGAATTAGGAAACTTCATAACAAATAAATCTCCCAAGATGGCCACCAGAGACAAAAGAGCCCAAATGTAGCACACATATCACCCAGATGTAGCCCACATGTAGCCCAATGACAGAAGTGTGCAAAACACTTTTTATTTTTTGTGTTTTTGTAGTTTTATATAGTGCAAACTTGTCAGGTATTGGAGTGCTTTAAATGAGCATTGGTTACATCACACAAGAACAAATTCATTTTGGTTTTAGACATGGGGAGATTAAGTGATTTGACCAAAATCACAGAATGTCGAGCTGAAGCAGAAACTCCAACCTGGTTCCACAGTTGCAAAGTCTGCAGTTCTGGAAGTAACACCACCTCCTCTCCCCTAAGTGCAACATTTAATCAAGTGGTCAACTGGATAAAAAACATAAAAATAACAAATAATTTAAAAGTGCTTTGTCGCTATTTGAAAACTCAGAAAATATGTCCTCATTTTAGTTTTTTAGAGCACTGTCCCGGGGGTTGGAAGGATTCTCAACCACCTGAAGGGGAGTGGGCGTAGTGAACAGAAACACTGGTGCCTTCAATAAGGGTTTTAGTGAAGGCTTTATTGGAATGGATGTTTTTTTCATTAAACAAAAGATGGGGGAAACTCAGTCTTTTAATAGGGGAGGACTTCAGGAAGCTTTGGGGTCCTGGCGGTCTTCTTCCAGTGTGGGACTCTCGTCGGGTACCGTAAATGAAAGGAGAAACACAGGTCAGGCACAGAATTTGGGGAATTGTGGTAAGGGCCGGGAGTGAGGATACAGAGACCGTGTAGCGTGCTCAGTTTACAAAAGGGCGTGCTGAGGAGTGCTCGTGCTCAGGTAGGGAAAGTCGCATACAGGGTTCACACCGGGGGCTGCCTCCGCCTCCCAACCCAACCCGCGACCCGGCCCCGTACCTCTCGAAGCCACGCTCCTCCCGTGGGCGCGTGGCAGGGCGAAGCGTCCGACCGTTGGCCTCCTGGCTTGTGGTTCTCGCTCTCTCTCTCCTCTCGAAACCATCCTCCTTCCTCCTCGATACTCGTCTCCTCCGGGGAATCGCCGTCCGTTCTCTTGCTGGAACTTCCGCCTTTTGACGTCACCACGCTTGCGAGGGGCGGAGTCTCGTATTCCTGATCCAGTTTCTTAAAGGAGCCGAACACGGCATCCTCATCTGACCAATCATTTTCGGGGTCCTCTGGGTTCTCATACCAAGTGCAGGCTTGCGGCTGTGGGGAGAAGGTGCATGGTAAGAGGGAGGTGGCGGACCACCAGTCTTTGGGTGTACTCGGCTCCTGCTTGCTGGACCCGTGACAAGCACTAACCATAATTTTGATACACATAAGACCCTCTCATAAATGTCATTTCTAAAGGAAATGCTCTAGGTATTACAGTTTTGATTACATCAAGATGACATCAGGCGTTCCGCACTTTTATAATAAATATAGAATGTTAGCAATCTAGTTGTTCATTAGGATACTGTTGAGAGGCAGAGGTCAGGGGCAGGGACTCTGAAAATTGAAGGCAGGTAGGAATGTGCAGAGGCAACAATTTGACCACACTGGGTAGGCAGGAAGGGCAGTGGCAGCACAACAGGCTATGGAGGGCAGTGGAAAGGGGGGCAGGGGCAACAAACCAATACAGGACTGGCAAGAGACGCTTTGGCAATATAATAGACCATTGTGAGCAGAAGGAAGAGGCAGTGGTAGTATAACCATGTGTAAGAACTGGGACCGCCAGCTCTCCAGGGGGCAGCATGGCTCGAGCAGGAAGGCAGCCAGGGGCTTGCGTGTAAAGCAGCCACTTAACACACACATCCAATGAAACACACAGTGGCGCAATAATGGAGAACACACCAGTAGTTGTATTTGAAAAATCAAGATCTTTTATATAGGCTTTCAATTAGAGCAATGCATTGGTAATTCATTAGCATTTCAGGTAAGCATTTCATTAAGCAGTTGCAGCAAGACTTATCATTAAAATAATAATCAGCTCATTTAAGCAAAGAAACATTAAATAACCTCGCCTGTCACATCAGGCTCTCTGTCAAGTAAGAGGGTACTTTCATAAACCTGGAGGATCCTACAAGAAGCGACTATAGTATTGCATTAAAGTACCACATAGTAATAAAACATTTCCGCAAGTACTTTTCAGTATAACAAAGAACTTCAAAGAACACAGCCTTTAGTCATCCACCACAAGCCTTTCTTCTTGTGAACTCTGATCGTTTTGCGACCCAGATCAGATCATCAGAATACCATAGAAGTCCACCCCTGCAAGAAAATTCAGTACAGTGAAGTGAATCTCCCTCTCATTAATAGGCTTGTAAATATGGTGCACTATGAACATTTCAGGCTTGTAAATATGGTGCGCTATGAACATTTCAGGCTTGTAAATATGGTGTAGAGGGGAACATGTTTAACCCTCCAAACTCCAAACTCTGGAGGCACATTCAGAAGGGGGCCAACGGGGCCCAGTCACAGTTAACGCCGGGGGAGGGGCGACCTCGGGCCTCACTCGGCCTACCGCCCTCCTCCCCAGGGGGTTACCTCTCTTCTTCTGCCCTTCAGGGCCCTGGTGTAGGCTGGAGTTGCCGGGAGAAGCTTCTGGCAGTTGAAGGACTTCTCGCGGCCCGGCGCGGTGCCAGACGCTGCTGCAGCGCACCGGCGCCAGGGGCGAGGAACACACTGCGGGACCAAGCGGGGGGGTGCTTTCAGCTCAGGGCCCCCTCCGCAATGAGTCGCGGCCTGTCCCGGGTGCCGGTCTTGAAAGAAGGGCTGGATCGGGCAGCCAATAGCTGTGCGGCTTGGGCGGGGGCGCGGCCGATGACGCGGCGGCGCTCCCGCTCACGTGACTAGGGCCCAGGGTGGCTTCAGGCCCAGTGCGGCCTGACGGGCGCGATGCGGCGGCCCTCTCCTGGCCTACGGGGGCCGCCGTGAGGGTCAGGCTGAGGCGGCGCTCAAAACGGAGGGTGCTTCCCGGCCCAGCGCGGCCTACCGAGGATTCCGGTGTCCCTCTCCTGGCATACGGGGGCCGCCGAAGGGGGATACACGCTCCCTCTGAGGAGATTCCTCGACGCCCCAGGAGGGCGCGGGCGGCTCTGGGGTGTGGCGGTGAGTTGGCCTTGCAATTAACGCTTCAGGGCACACCGCTCGGGGACAGCAGGTGAGCGCTTGTGGGCCAATGCAGCGCCTCGCAGGCAGGATGATTCCTGAGGGGAAAAACGCCTGGAGATTCCAGTACCTCACAGGGGACTTCAGCGCTAGGGTCACGAGGGCCCAGTTAGCTCAGGGCAGGCAGGATGGGAGCACATTATCGCGCTCGTCACACAGTTCAGTCAGGGGGAGACAGGTAGGCCCAGTTGAAGGCAGGGGGGTGCGCAGGGCAGCACAGTCCAGTACCTGGTCGCTCCCCCAGCAGTCTCTGGTCACAGGAAAGCAGTTTTCTTGGCGCTTGGATGGTTCTGCGCTCTTAGATGGTTGTTTCTTGAAGTGGAAGAGGGGGGGTGATGAGTTGAAGGCTTGTAGAGTTTTTCCTCAGTCACTGCAGATGGACCCTGGGGTTCCCTACCACTGGGCCAGATCAGGGGGCTAGCTTAGGACACCTCACCCAGCTTAAGAGGCAACACCTAAATCCTGTCACTCCCAATAGCATAGGTTCCTAACTAGGCCCTCCCGCCTAAAACTCCTGCGTGGGTTCCCCAGGTCAGTGATGCCCCAACTGACTAGAAAAAGTTCCCTCCCTTGCTTATATATGCCCAGGTCAGGTGACCACTCTCTAAGGCGGGAAAAGTCAGGTCCGCCTTCCTTCTGGAAGGTTCCAGGAGCTTCCCCACTCTAACTATGGACAGGGGCTGGGTGGCTGGTGTTGCAACATTGTATGGGGACCCAGCCTGCTCCTGGCAACTAGGGTGCTACACTAAAAGACCACGCTGCAGTAGCAGGGGCCAGTGGCAGCCATGTTGGAAGTAGAGAGCACCTGCACCCTAACACAGATTAGCCATGAAAAGGTGCCCGAAGACCTAAGGGCCAACAAAAAGAAGGTGGGAAAAATGAGGCAAGGGCAAAAAATCACAGGGAAAGACCACCCTAGGGCTGACAGGTCTAACACCATGCATGCCAACAGACCCGATTCAGCCAGGAAATGTCCAATGTTTTTAAGCCCAAATGGGCTTTATTTGATCTGTCTCCTGTCTACAATCTCCTCTTTTTCAATGTAAGTCAAAGGGGAAAATCAATACCCCAGTTATTTTCAAAATCTCCCTCTTATCAAGTTCAAAATGTTAGCAAGTATGGTACATTGGATCATGGAAGGCAGGAGGAATTGGGGTAGGGACATGGACTTGCATAACAGAGGACAGGAGGGACATCTAGAGGTGTACCAAACTGACCCTAAAGGGCAGGCTTCAGGGTTTGCAGCAGCACAATACACCACACAGGGAATGCGGGACAGGAATGCAGCACATCAATCCGTAGAAAGCAATAGGGAGGGGACAGGGCCATGCACATGGACAACAGAGAACAGAAGGTAAAGAGGCAATGGTAGCTAGCTGACCATAATGGACAGACAGGAGAGAAAGCTGCAGCATAACGGACCATAAAGGGCAGGAGGGACGGATCTGGGGCATTACAATGGAACAGACAAGCCAGGAGGGAGGGAATAAGGGTCTGCACATGGAAACAGAGGGCTGGGGCAGGGCAGAAGCAGCAAGATGACCATGGGGGTCAAGCAGAATGGGCACTAGAAGCAAGATACACCATGGAGAGCAACAGTGAGACTATAATGGCAGACACACACAGACCGTAGAGGGAAGGTGGGAGGGGGTCAGGGGCAGCTAGCTGACCACACAGGAAAGGTGAGCACAGAAGACCATGCATGGCAAGCAGGAGGGTTAGTGGCAGCACAATGGCTATGATTGGCAAGAAGGAGGGTGCAGGGGCATGCACAAAGTACCATGGAGGATGGATGGGAGGGTCAGGACCTGGGCACAGACAAGAGAGGTCAGGGGAAAGGGCCTCACAACAGACCACGCGGGGCACATAGGAGGAGCAGGTGCAGCACAACAGACCAGGGAGGGCAGAAGGGTGTGGCAGTTAAATGGACCGTGGAGGACAGGAGGAACGGGATAGGGGCATGGAATGTGGACAGGCAGGGTGGAGGTGGTAGGGACAGGTTACAGTCATCTGACAATGCTAGGCAGGTGGGAGGGGAATGGCAGCTCAACAGAACACTCAGAGTAGATAGGAGTGGCAGGTCCATGGAACACGGTGGGCAAAAGGATGGAGCAGGGGCATGCACACAGACATCAGAGGGCAGGAGGAAGGAGAATAGGGGAAGCAACCTAATTATAGAAGCTAAGCAGGAGGTCAGCTATGGGGCATATAATTGGGCAATGGAGGGCAGGAGGAGTGGACTGGTACATCATGCTAAATGGAGGCCAGTGGCAGTACATCAGACCATGTATGGCAGGAGGGAGAAGGCTAGTAAGTGGGTTCAGACAACAGAGGATAGGGAAGAGGTGTCTGGGGCGCAATCTAACTGTTCAGAGAAGGCGGGAAGGCCACTGGCAGAACAACAGCCACACAGGGCTGTAATAAGGGAGCAGGGACATGGACTTAGACAATGAATGGCTAGGAGGAGGGAAGGCTGGAGCAGCAAGCTTGGGTGGGGGCAGCATAATGCCAGGCCCTGTTTCCAACCCCCACCATCCATTGTGATATGCATCTTACTTAACGTTACAAAAAACCTAGAAATTTTCTGAAAAAACAAAGATTACAGGGACGGTATAGTTAGACTCAAATTTCACTCATACACAACCAGTGAAATTCAACAGTTATAGTTATGTGAGCTAACTATAACTTACGCCCCCGCAATGTACTGCTAATGACCTCAGACATTACATCATTGATTACATGGTCAGTTACATCACTCATGACATCACTAATGACATCTCAAATGAGCTGCGAATGGAATGGAACTATAATCGCTAGAACTTTATTCTAGTATATTAACACCCCTTTTTTTCTTTTCTTTTGTGTAAGAACCATTATAATACGCAACGTGCCCAGATTAATATGGCCGATAGCCTTTCACTTTAAAGTAATGTGAAGTCCATTGTTTATGTTGATGTTTGCAATCCTAAGTATGTTTATATTGAATAAGTCACCTTGACGAACATACAGGCATGGCGGACACAGGGCAAGATATGCTGAAATGACATTGTGTGCATATTAACACTTGTTTTCTTTTCTTTATTGTATCAATTCCTGAATTTTCACATCGTGACCAGGCCAATATGGCCGCCAGCTTTTTGGATTAAAGTAATATGTAGTCCTTTGTTAATGTTGGCAACTTTAGGCATTTGTACATTTAAATAAGGATGCTACAATGACGTCTTGTATTGTTATCAAGGTTCGGATGAGCGGAAACGCGTGGATCACGTCCTTTGCAGATTAAATACTTCCAAACTACAACCTGAGTGCTGATTCCTTCCTTGTAAGAGGGAGAGTAGATTAAATGCATATATATAAAATTCACTGAAAAAAACTCAAGTTTCAGGGACATTATAGTTAGAAATTAGCATTTAAAAAACCTCAGAAATTCACTAAAAAAAACACAGGTTTCATGGACGTCATAGTTAGTTGGACATTTCACTCATACAAAACAAGAGAAATTCGGCCGCTATAGTTAGTTGAGCTAACTATAACTCACGCCCCCGCAATGAACTGCTGATGACGTCACATATTACATCACTCATGACATGGTCAGTGACATCACTGATGACATCCCAAATGACATCACTGATGACATCATCCACATGATCATCTGATGCACCTCCTCACACCCTAAAGTACAGACTATCATTCTCGAAACCATAGACACACCAATACTAGTACAGCTACAATATTCTGTGCACTATGCATGCAGACCTCTAACCAGCTACATACTATTGATACGCTCTTCTAAATACCCAGTTAGTACCTATGCAGTCTAGGAATCCTTCTGTTTGTCCCATGCACTTCTCCGTTCACCCATCCAGCACTATCTACGTATCGTATCACTCTACCAATACCTAAGCATTTATAAATTCAGAACCCACTTTCTTTGCAACACTGAAACTACTCCCGTTATTAGTTGTATACTTAAGGAATGGCGTAGTCACTAACACAAGTGCAGGTACAATATTTTGTACACTATGCATGCACATCTCTAACCAGTTACAAACTATTGATACGCTCTTCTAAATACCCAGTTAATACCTATGGAGTGTGAGAATCGTCTTGTCTGTCCCATGCAGTTCTCCAACCACCGATCCAGCACAATCTACTTATCCTATTACTCCACCAATACCTAAGCACTTACAAATTCACTATACACTCTGTTTGTGATACTGTCATTATTCTAGTTACTAGCCATGAACTTATGGAATGGCCTAGCTACTAACACAAGTACATCTATAATATTTTGTGCAGTATCCAAGCAGACCCCTAACTAGCTACATACTATTGATACACTCTTCTAAATACCCAGTTAGTACTCATGAAGTGTAGAAATCGTCCAGTCCTGCTCATGTACTTCTTTAATCACTTATCTACCACTATCTACTTATCCTATCACTTAACCAATACGTAAGCACTTATAAATTAAGTGTTCGCACTGTTTGCAGCACTGTCATCATTCCAGTTACTAGTGGTATTCATGTAAAATGACCTAGGCACCAACACAAGTACACATAAAATATTCTGTGCCTAATCCCTACAAATCTCTAAGCAGATACATACTATTGGTCCACTCCAATAAATACTGAAGCAGTACCCATGCAGCGTAGGATACCTCCTGTCAGTTTCATGCAATTATTCAATTTCCCATTCAGTACTATGTTCTTATTGTATCAGTCTGCCAATACCTAAGCACTTATGGGGCAGATTTACAAACGCCCTGCGCCACCAGTATGTCACTTTTTGTAACGTAGTGATGGCACTCCTTCATAATTACAAGGAGAGGAAAAGCCACCCTGTATGGTTTTTCCTCTCCTTGTAAATACGACCCCTTCATACACAGAACTTTGCATTAAAGGGGCGTTCCATAGGTGTTGCTGTGGGTGTAGAGCAAGACACATCTCCAGATTTATGAGAAATCGTAAACCTGGAGATGTGTGTGAATACTGAGCCATCCTAGTGTTGGTGTAGCAAGGTGCAACGAGGAGAATTGTTTTCATTTCTCCTCATTTTTTCCTCTTTCAATGCATGCTGCATTCCACAGCATACATTGAAAGAGGAAAATGGCTTTACTGATTGTTTTTTTGCAGGAAGGTGTCCCTTCCTGCACAAAAACAATCTCCGCACAACACAGACATCCTTGCACCATGGTGCAAGGGTGCCTGTGTCACAGCATGGCTGCAGTTTGTGCAGCAGTGCAGGGGGAAGTACAGATTTACAACATATTCATGTACATATGTCACATCCCTGTGCTTCGGAAGTGCCACAGTGCAGTGCAGCTAAAGAGCTTGCAGTGTCACGCTGCAGTACTTCTTCATAAATCTTCACCTATAAATTCACCATACACTACTAATGCATTCTTTCAGTCAATCATGCTGTATACATATATTCAACCAAACTGTCACACATTACGTTACAATTATAGTTCTTTCTTTAACCAGATAAGGTAGTTCTGATAACTTTTATTTCTTATTTTTTCTTTTGCATTTTAAAAAAAAGTTTGGAACAATTTTGTATTTTTTTGGTGTTTTTTCAAAAAATTAACAATAAAAAAAGAACGAAAAAAACAGGAAACTTTTGGAATTAATTATCATTCCAAAAACAACAACAACAAAAATTCACAACGATGGTTGCATTGTGCAGCACAAACTGCATCCACCAACTGCTCACCGAAGCATATAAGTTTCTTACACTTCACGCATTGTTGCTCGAGAAAGGCAAATTCTGGCCTAATGTCCATTGCAGGTGTTCCTGAGGACGCTCCAGACGTACTTGCCACAGCGGGTGAGGGGTTCAAAGCAGCTCGCCTCATTTCCTCCCAACCAAGATTGAGAGGATGTGCGGTCCGGAGATGCTTGTACATAGAAGCAGTGCCACAAGAGTATTTTTTTTTACTGCCTCTTGATAGGACTTGGTCACAAATCTTGCACATCACCTTTCTCGCATTTACTTTCTTCTCTCCAGGTGGAAAAGTGAAGAATTTTTACACAACAGATTCCGGCCTCTGTGGACGTGGTGCCTCCTGCAAGAATTCTTCTTCAGAAGATACTTCCTCCTGCTGCTGCTGCTGGCCAGATGCCATTTTGTTTGATATTTTTTGAAAAACACCAAAAAAAACAAGCAAAAAGGGTTCTTGTAAGAAAAGCAATGTCTCTCTAAAGATGCTCCAACAAGAATGATTAAATGGGTGGGGTCATTCAATAGTTACAGTGGTAAATGTTATGAACCAATTAAATCTTTTTTTTTTAGGTCACATGGGATCTGCGCACTCTGCTATCACGAAGCATGCACCCGACGCGACTTCACGAAAATATATTTATAAATAATATAAGATTATTATAAGCACAAATATATTATTTTTATGAATATCTTAGATAACCTCTTGCCCTAATATGTATATTAAAGACACATACATATCATTTTAGAACATACATTTTTTTTGCATAAGCGTCGCGTACCATAATTTGCATGTGTCGCGAATGGGAGGGAGCAGGAGTCGCAAACTGGTCGCATACAAATCACGCACATCACATAATATTAAATGTATATGTTGTAACTCAAAAACATGCAGCCGTCGCACATCGTACGCGGATCATTCCCGACTTTTCTAAAATGGCAGCTAGAATCCGCGCACCCACCGTGATGTGTACGCTTTGGGTGCGCAACTTCGAAAAAAAAATCAAAAATAAAGAAAATATTATAAATATATTAAAATTAAAAAATTAAACAATATTTCAGTTTGATTTTTTTTGTTGTTGCAATTTTCAGAAAAATATATAATGTTATTTATTGAATACATTATTTATAAATAAACAGTTAAAAAACAGTAGAAAATCAGTAGAAAAATAGGTATAACTACTATTGCACTTAAAAAGTAGCATTTAAAAAAACCTTTGAAATTCACTGAAAAAAACCATAGGTTTCAGAGACGTTATAGTTAGAAATTAGCATTTAAAAAAGCTTTGAAATTCACTGAAAAAAAACATAGGTTTCAGAAACGTTATAGTTAGAAATTAGCATTAAAAAAACCTTAGAAATTCACAGAAAAACCATAGGTTTCAGGGGTATTATAGTTAGCTGGATATTTCACTCGTACAAAACCATAGAAATTCCTACGTTATAGTTAGTCCTGCTAACTATAACTCACGCGCCCGCAATGCACTCCTGATGATGTCACATATTACATCATTCATGACATGGTCAGTAACATCACTGATGATATCTCAAATTACATCACTGATGACATCACTAATGACATCATCCACGTGACAATCTGATACACCTCATCATACACTAGTATAATCTTTCATCACTCACTTTAAAATACAGGGTACCATATTTGAAACCATCGACACACCAATACCATTTACTACATACCCACTAACTGATTCCTAAGTCTACACACACAACTACCCATTCAACAACAGAATCACTCATACATGCAGTCACTAATTAAAAGAACACTATCAAATGCACTTATAAACATATATAGACATTGACACATCAACAGTCATCTTAGTCAGTTATGCAGTCATCCTACTCACTCATGAAAAAAATTAATCATACTTACATTTACTCAATTACACAATTATACACACAACACCTAATTTATTCAAACACATAGTAACTCATAGTTAATATGTTAAAAAATCACCATTACAATTATACACTCATTCCTATAGTTACTCTCACAATCACTGACTCTTACATATACTTATTTATATACACCAAATCTCACATACAATGCCTTTTATTTTTTTACTTTGTTGAAGATGTATAACTAAAACATATATTCGCTCACGAACACACAAATAAATACACTCAGTCACCCAAACAACTGTTTCCACATGCACTCTTAAACCTATACACCTAGTCAATCAACCATTCACACATCTGTGCATAGAGTTACACACACCCCATCCAACCACACACAAACTCAGTGTCCCATACAAACTCACCCAACTAATCAATAAGTAATATACACACTCATGTAGTTATTGACCAACTGATGCAGCATGTTATACAACAACAGAGACAGTGATGCAAACATTCACATAATTTAGTTACTAATCCATGTATTAAGTGAGACACTTTTAATTACTCACTTAAACAGACAGTCAGACAGCCTATAAATCCTCCATCCAGACAGTTATATATCCACTCAATTTTCGATACAGATTGGTATATATATATAATACATATTTCAATTTCAAACTAAATCACATTCACTGGGTGATGTCATTTGAGATGTCATCAGTGATGGCATCAGTGATGTCACTGATCATGTCATGAATGATGTAATATGGGACATCATCAGCAGTGCATTGTGGGCGATTGTTTATAGTTAGCTGAACTAACTATAACGGGGGGATTTCTATGGTTTTGTACAAGTGAAATGTCCAGCTAACTATAATACCCCTGAAACCTATGGTTTTTTCAATGAATTTCTAAGGTTTTTAAATGCTAAATCCTATCTATAACGTGCCTGAAACCTATGTTTGTTTCAGTGAATTAAATGATAATTTCTAACTATGCCTACAGAGATAGGACATGTGAAGAAAGAAGAGAAAATGCACAGAAAGAAAAAAAGGAAATGCAGAAAGAAGCAACAGAAGTCCTCAAAGACGAAGAAAAGTACAGGAAGAAGGAAAACGTGCAGAAAGAACAAACAAAAGAGCAGAAAGAAGCCTTGTTGCAAAATTATCCTGTACCCTCAACTTTTTCATACGGATACTGGTGGTAACGGAATCTAACCAGTCCTAGAGCCAATGCTATGTTAAAAGACACTTAGAATACAGTGAAAACACCTACATACACTAGGGAACACTATGCGTTGGGGGTCCCCCTGTGATTAGCATCACCTCCTCTGTAAGCCCCTAGTATATAATAGGGCAGGAGGATTAAAACTACCTCTTAAAATGCGCCTCAGGGCGTGTTTGCACACGTCACCTCAGGCCCCGTCCCCTCTCTTCACCACTGGGCAAACACGCTCTGTGGCCGTTTTAAGTTGGGAGATTAAGTCCCTTTGATCCTGAGGGTCCCTAGGGTCCAACTAGCTCACTAGGAACCTCCAGTAAGCGCCACAGAGCTGCGTTGCAGAGAGGTTTAAAAAGGGGCACTGCCTAGTTCACCACTCTGCAACGCAATGGCACTTACTGGAGGCACCTGGTGGCTAGTAGGCCCCCAGGGGCCCTCAGATCTGAAGAGGAATTATTTCCCCAACCTAAAATGCGTCATAGAGCGTGTTTGGACACGACACCTCAGGCCCCGTCCCCTGCCTTCCCCACTGTGTAAACATGCCCTGTGGCCGTTTTAATTTGGGAGATTAGGTCCCCTTGAATCCTGAGGATCCCTAGGGTCCAACTAGCCCACTAGGTACCTCCAGTATGCACCACATATCTGCGTTGCAGAGAGGTGTAAAAAGTGGCATGGACTGGACCACCGCTCTGCAACACAGCCCAGTGGCACTTACTGGAAGCACCTGGTGCGCTAGTTAGCCCCCAGGGTCCCTCAGGATTCAAGTGGAATTATTTCCCCAACTTAAAATGTGCCACAGGGCGTGTTTGCACACATCAACTCAAGCCCCGTCCCCTCCCTTCTCCTCTGTGTAAACACGCCCTGTGGCTGTTTTAAGTTGGGAGATTAGGTCCCCTTAAATCATGAAGGTCCCTGGGGTCCAACTAGCCCACTAGGTACCTCCAGTAAGCGCCATATAGCTGCTTTGTAGAGAGGTGTAAAAAGTGGCACAGACTTGACCTCCTCTCTGCAATGTAGCACAGTGGTGCTTACTGGAAGCTCCTGGTGTGCTAGTTAGCCCCCAGGGGCCCTCAGGATACAAGGGGAATTATTTCCCCAACTTTAAACGGCCACAGGGCGTGTTTGCATATGTCACCTCAGGCCCCGTCCTCTCCCTTCCCCACTGTGTAAACACACCCGGTGGCCGTTTTAAGTTGGGAGAATAAATTACCTTGAATCCGGAGGACCGCCACCTTCCGGGGCTTCTTTTTAAAAAAAATAAAAAATACCTGTGTGGGGGGGGGGGGGCAAATTACTCACTAGGTACCTCCAATAAGCGCTGTTGCAGAGAGATGTAAAAAAGGGGCACGTCCTGCACCACCTCTCTGTAACACAGCACAGTGGCGCTTACTGGAAGCACCTTGGGGGCTAGTTGGCCCCCAGGGTCCCTCAGGATTGAAGGGAAATTATTTCCCCAACTTAAAATGTGCCACCGGGCATGTTTGCACATGTCACCTCACGCCTGTCCCTTCCCTTTACCACTGTGTAAACGCGCCCCGTGGCCGTTCTAAGTTTTGAGATTAAGTCCCCTTGAATCCTAAGAGACCCTAGGCTCAAACTAGCCCACTAGGTACCTCCAGTAAGTGCCACAGAGCTGTGTTGCAGAGAGCTGTAAAAAGAGACGTGGCCTCTGAACACCTATCTGTACTTCAGCTCCCTGGCGCATACTGGAGATACTTGTTGGGCTAGTTGGCCCTCTGGGACCCTCAGTTTAGAAAGATAATTAACTCCCCAACATACAACTCACCACGGGTCGTGTTTGCACAATAGCGAAGAAAGGGGGAGTGGCCTGAGGTGACATGTCTGCAAACATGCCCTGTGGCGCGATTTAAGTTGCTGAATTAATTCCTCCTCAATCCTGAGGGTCCCTGGGAGCCAACTAGCCCACCAGGTACCTCCAGTATGCACCAGAGAGTTGTGTTACAAAGAGGTGTTCAGAGCCACGCCCCTTTTTACAACACTCTGCAACGCAGCTCCGTGGCGCTTACTAGAGGTACCTGGTGGGCTAGTTGGCCTGCAGGGACCCTCAGGATTAAGGAGGTATTAATCCTCTAACTTAAAACGCGCCACAGGGCGTGTTTGCACACATGTCACCACAGAGCCACGCCCCTTTTTACAACACTCTGCAACGCAGCTCCGTGGCTCTTACTAGAGGTACCTGGTGGGCTAGTTGGCCCGCAGGGACCCTCAGGATTGAGGAGGTAATAATTCCTCAACTTAAAACGCGCCACAGGGCGTGTTTGCACACATGTCACCACAGGCCCCACCCCCTCCCTTCGCCACTATATAAATGCGCCCCGGCACGTTTTAAGTTGGGGATAAACTCCCCTTGAATACTGAGGGTCCCTGGGGTGCAACTAGCCCACCAGCTACCTCCATTAAGTGCCACAGAGCTGCGTTGCAGAGCAGTATAAAAAGGGGTGTGGCCTCAGAACACCTCTCTGCAACGCAGCCCCCTGGCGCATACTGAAGGTTCCTGGTGGGATCGTTTTCCCCCAGGGACCCCCAGTATTCTAGGGGAATTTTTTCCCTATCTGCAAAGGGGGCGTGTTTGCCGAGTGCTGCAAGAAGGGGGCGTGGCCTTTGGCGCGATGCCAGTCTTTTCTCTTTTTTTTTAACAAGGTGGGCTATGTAGCTCCCCTTCTTTTTCTAGTATCCTGGCCCTGGGGACCCCATCCCCCAGGGCCTGCCCCCTAATTATTTTTTTACGAAAAATTCAGGAAGGGGGCCACGGGCCTCCCTCCCGAGGCCATAATCAGCCCCAGGGACCCCAACGCCCGGGGCATGGCCCTTTTTTAAAATATTTTTCTTATTGGAGGGGGGCAGCCGTGATCCCCTCCTTAGGCCATTTATGGCCCCGGGGACTCCATCCCTGGGCCTTATTTTTTTACATTTTGGGGAGGGGGGCCATCTGGCCTTCCTCCAGGGCCACTAATAGCCCCGGGGACCCCATCTCCCGGGGCTGGCCCTCTTCGTCGGGGACCGTGAGGGATCCCCAAACCCCCCACGGTCCCGCCGGCTCCAGCGTCCTGCGGGAACCCGCATTGCTTTTCCACACGGGGAGCTGCTAAGATGCAGCTCCCCCTGTGGAAAAAGAATTTGCTTTGGTATTTGGAAGAGAGAGCTGGTTTCCTGCTCTCTCTTCCAAATACCAAAGCAGTTTGCTATGGCAGGGCGGGAGCCGCGAGGCTCCCGCCCTGCCATAGCAAACTGCAGTGTCCCGGGGGTGGGCACCCCGGGACACTGCAGGAGCCGGCCCTGGAGGGGGGGTGGCGGTACCCAGGGCCATAACAGGGCTCCAGAAGGGGGATTGCACGCCCCCCCACCATTCACAAAGCCCCGGGAGGAGGTGTTCCCCAGGGCTGGGGGGTCTGTCAACGACCCCCCAGTTGTAATGTTTACAGCCCCGGGGAGGTGGCGATTCCCGGGGTGTGTACACAGGTTTTTTTGATTTGTGGCGGTCCCCAGGGCTGCGGGGGCCGTGAGCCACCCGCATATATTCTCATAAAGTCCCGTTGGTGGCGGTCCCTGAGGTTTGGGGGGGCCCTTGAGCCCCCCACACATTTATTTTCAAAGCCCTGGGGGGTGGTGGTCCCCGGGGCTGGGGGGGCTGTGAGCCCCCCCTAAACATTTCTTTATGAAGCCCTGGGGTTAGCTGTACCCGGGGGTGGTGGTACCCGGGGCTAGGGGCCCCTTTGGCAGAGAGGTGCAGAGAGGTGTAAAAAGGGGCGTGACCTCATTACACCTCTCTGCAACGCAGCTCCCTGGCGTGTTTCCAGAGGGGGAACTAATTCCCCTTGAATACTGGGGGTCCCTGGGGGCCAACTAGCCCACCAGGAACCTCCAGTATACGCCAGGGCGCTGAGTTGCAGAGAGGTGTAAAAAGGGGCATGGCCTCATTACACCTCTCTGCAACGCAGCCCCCTGGCACATATTGGGGGTTCCTGGTGGGCTAGTTGGCCCCCAGGGACCCCCAGTATTCAAGGGGAATTAGTTCCCCCTCTGGAAACGCACCAAGGGGTGTGTTTGCAGAAAGGTGCAATGAGGGGGTGTGGCCTCCTCCCCGATCCCATTTTTTTAAAATGTACCCCCTCCTATGGCCTCTCATGGCCCCAGGGACCCCATCCCCTGGGCCGTTTTTAAAAAAAAATGTGTGGAGGGGGACCGCGTGGCCCTCCTTCCGGGCCACTACTAGCCCCGGGGACCCCTTCTCCTGGGGATGGCCCTCCTCGTTGGGGGCTGTGGGGGGGTCCCCAATCTCCCCACGGTCCCAGCCGGGTCCCCGCATCCTGCGGGAGCCGGCATTGCTTTTCTACATGGGGAGCAGCTAACATGCTGCTCCCCAGGTAGAAAAACAATCGTCTTTAGTTTTTGGAAGAGAGAGCAGGTTACCTGCTCTCTCTTCCAAAAATCAAAGCAGTTTGCGCGGCTCCCACCTTACCATAGCAAACTACTGTGTCCCGGGGGTAGGAGGTGGCGGTCCTCAGGGCCACCACAAGGCTCCAGGAGGGGGGCAGCATTTAAAAGCCCATTGAAAAATGTAGTGCCCCGGGAAGGTGGCGGTTCCCGGGGCATGTGGGAGGCTTAAGCACCCCCCCACCCCCCCACACAGGTTTTTTTTTTTTAAGAATCCCCGGGATGTGGCGGTCCCCGGGGCTACGGGGGGCTGTGAGCCCCCCGCACACATAATGTTAAAGCCCTGGGGGGTGGCGGTCCCTGGGGCTAGGGGGCCCCCCATTATAATAAAAAAGAAGCCCCAGGGGTGGCGGTCCCCAGGGCTGCGGGGGGCCGTGAGCCCCCCCGCATTCATAACAAAAAAGCCCCATGGGGTGGCGGTCCCCAGGGCTGGGGGACCCCTCTGGGCCCCCCCATTGTAATTATCCACATTGTCCCCGGGATTTGGCCCCCCCGGAGGCTAATTACAAATTTATAAGGCTTTGTTTGTTTTTTGCGGGATACGCGTACCCTACGCGTATCCCGCGTTCCTTTTGGGACCCCCTGAGCAGGCCTAGGGGGCCAGGGTGTTTCTACCCTGCCCCCATTGTGCCTTTTGCACACTTGTTTTTCAGTTTTCTTGTGCCTCAGTTCTACCGAGACACAAGATGGCTGCCAACACTTCCTGGTTTGGAGTGTTGACAGCCAATTAGCATGCAGCTCGTGCTCGTAATGGTATAGTCCTCGGAAGGTACGCGTACCGTACTTCGTCCATACATATATCTATGATTTTAATTTTGATTTTCTCAGGAACTACTGCACGGATTTACATCATTTAACAAAAAGCATACTCTGCGAACCAAACTCTACCTTTTTGCCAAATTCGGTGTAATTCCGTTCAGCAGTTCGGGCTGTACCCTCACTTAAAGATCCCTATGGAAAATTGCATGGGGAAAACACGTTTTGGGACCCCCTTTTTTCTCAGACCCCGCTTGATGAATCACCCTGAAACTTTCAGGATAGGAGCTGAGTGGAGCGCCCCATCTTCTTGAAGAATTACGCGAAGATTCGTCAACTGGCGCCAAAGTTATTCCAAATAGAATGTTGCGGATTTCCTATGTATATACATATACATACACATACATATATCTACACACACATATATAGAATATACTATATATATATTACCTACTGGCGGTCGCCAGTAGGTAGTTATAGTTAGGATTTTTTTCAATGTTAAATCTCAAAATTCTATTTGGAATAACTTTGGCACCGGTTGACGAATCTGCCTGAAAATTTCCTGAAAATGGCCTCGTCGAGCTCCGGTCCTTCCCTGAAAGTTTGGGGGGGATACGTCAAGCGGGGGCCGAGATAAAAGGGGGGTCCCAAAACGCATTTTCCCCATGTTAATTTCCATAGGGCGGTCAATTTCACTTTTAGCCCGAACGGCTGAATGGATTTACACCAAACTTGGCAAAATTGTAGGGACTGGTAGCCCGATGTGCCTTTGCTATGTCTCAAGATATGTGCTCCAGTGGATTTTGAGTAATTTAGGTTCAAAAAAATATATATATCTATAGGCGCTCTCCGGTGCGCGCACTTGAGTGCGCTCCTGGCGCGACACGCGACTTGCGCGCAGAAAGCTGATTGGCTCTTGGGTGTCTGTAAACATTCTAAACAGTCTGGAGCGGCCGCCATCTTGTGTCTCGGTAAAATCGAGACACAAGGGGTTTGAAAAAAAAGGGGCAAATGACCATAAGGGGGAAGAGTAGACCCCCTCTGACCCCCTAGGTTTGATGTAGGGACTAAAATAGGGTCCTGCAGGGCATTACATTTTTTTTTTCGTTTTGCGCGGGGGAAGCGCATGGTACGCGCACCGGCGAAGCACGGGGAAAATCCAGGACCATATTTATGAAGGCCTTGCGCTGTTAGTTTTGCGCCTCCTGTGCGTCAATTTTTGTGACGCACCAGCGGTGTAAAAAAATGCGCATTGTTATGCAATATTTAAAAAGTGACGCATCTATCTAGATGCGTCACTTTTTAAATATAGTGCAACGAGGCACATTTTATTACACTGCTAGTGTTATGCGTCACTTTTCTGTGCGCACTCCTTATGACATTCCAGATGTGTCATATTTAATGTATGACGAATCATGTTGCAAGGAGTTACAGATACGTCAGTATTTCTGACATATCTGTAAACATAAAAGTGATGCGAGGCAGGTGCAAGATTTTGACGCAACAGCATCCTAAAAGTGACGCAGAGAAATCTTATAGATTTCAGTACGTCGTTATTACCAAGCTTTTTGCGGGGGAATGCCCCCTTTGCATACATTATACCTGACGCAGATATAATGTGGCGCAGAGTTTTAAAAAGTGACCCATGTACCTAGATGCGTCACTTTTTAAAAATAGCGTCAGGTATAATGCATGCAGAGAGGGTGTTCTCCCGCAAAAAGCTTTGTAATAGCGACGCAGTGAAATCTTTGAGATTTCACTGCGTCAGTTTTAGGATGCTGTTGCGTCAAAATCTTGTGCCTGCTTTACAGCAGGTGTTAGACTGAGGCAAGACCTTTCACATGCTGCTTTCCCCATTTGAAAGGACGCATTACTGGAGTTGCGTCACTTTTGTGACGCACTCCAGCAATGCGTTACTTGGAATGTCATAAGGAGTGCGCACAGAAAAGTGACGCATCGCACCAGTGGTGTAAAAAAATGTGCCTCGTTGCGTTATATTTAAAAAGTGACGTATCTAGGTAGATGGGTCACTTTTTAAAATCAAGCGCCACATTATATCTGCGTGAGGTATAATGCATGCAGAGGGGGTGTTCCCCCACAAAAAGCTTTGTAATAGCGACGCAGTGAAATGTTTGAGATTTCACTGCGTCACTTTTAGGATGCTGTTGCATCCTTTAAATATAGTGCAACGAGGCACATTTTATTACACTGCTGGTGTGATGCGTCACTTTTCTGTCCACAGTCCTTATGACATTCCAGATGTGTCATATTTAATGTATGATGAATCATGTTGCAAGGAGTTACAGATACGTCAGTATTTCTCACATATCTGTAAACATGAAAGTGACGCGAGGCAGGCGCAAGATTTTGACGCAACAGCATCCTAAAAGTGACGCAGAGAAATCTCATAGATTTCAGTACGTCGTTATTACCAAGCTTTTTGCGAGGGATTGCCCCCTCTGCATACATTATACCTGATGCAGATACAATGTGGTGCAGAGTTTTAAAAAGTGACCCATGTACCTAGATGCGTCACTTTTTAAAAAATAGTGTCAGGTATAATGCATGCAGAGGGGGTGTTCCTTGCAAAAAGCTTGGTAATAATGATGCAGTGCGTCACTTTTAGGATGCTGTTGCGCCAAAATCTTGCGCCTGCTTCACAGCAAACCTTTCACATGGTGCTTTTTCCATGTGAAAGGACACATTACTGGAGTTGCGTCACTTTTGTGACGCACTCCTGCAATGCGTTACTTTTGTGTTTACAGATACGTCAGAAATACTGACATATCTGTAACTCCTTGCGAATTGATTAGTCATATATTAAATATGACATATCTGGAATGTCATAAGGAGTGCGTCCAGAAAAGTGACGCATCGCTGTTTTCACGTAGCGATGCGTCACTTTTCAGAAATGAGGCCTCCAGTTTATTCACTGTGTCATAACTTTCTTTTCTAACACTCACCTTCTTTCATTCCTCCTACTTCACTTCCTTTCACCTCTCATACCTTTCTGTTCTTTCTTACTCATTCTCCTTTCAATTATCAATGCACTATATTTCACTTACTCTTCATTTTTTAAGAATATAGCTCTTTGATGAGAATTGGAGGTAGTTCTGAAAAGAACTTTTGGTTTTCTTCTTTTAACTGAACAGGAACAAAAACAGGGAATGGAAACTGCTCAACAGGAGCAAAAAGAAAAGAAAAAAATTAGGGGTGGGAAGGGCAGCGATGGTTCTCCAATGCTCGAACCATGAGCAGGACACTTTGCTCCCCATAGGTGAGGAGTTGATTGCAGTATCTGCATTTGACGACCCCATGGTTAAATGCAGGTTGTATGTTTGCTACCTGCTCCTGTGATTGTTCTCTCCCAGAAGAAGTTGCTCCTCCTGTTGATGTAGAGGCCCCATCTCTGGGAACCTCTTGTGCCAGAGCCCTGACACTTTCCCGGGCAAAATTCTGGGGGTGCCTCCTCTCCACATGGCGAATCATGGTGAAGTTGCCAAAAGAGTATTTTTTTGGGGGGTTACCCCGTGACAGGACCTGTTTGCAGATCCTGCACTCTACTTTTGGTGCATTCACCTTCTTCTGGTCTGCTGGAAACTTAAAAAATTTCCAGATGAAATGTTCTTTGACCTTCGGCTGAGGAGGCTCTTCATCAATGAAATCATTGGAGTCATCTTCACTGCTGGATGGTCTGGCAGCCATGATTAATCAAGGAATATGGAACAGCAAAAAAGGCAGGTCTTTCAGTCACAAAAGTGAAAGAAGAAGTGAAGGAAATGGGTGGGGATTTCATTCATTGTAAAAAAAAACTGTTAGCAACCAATGAAAAGTGTTATTTTAGGGTCACATGACCCGACGCGTTTACGCTGCGCGCTCCGGAGCACTTCCGGTGCGTTTACGCAGCGCGATCGTAGGCGCTTCCGGGGCGCAAACGTGGCGCGATCGTAGGCGCTTTTGCGTGCGTTTATGCGCCGCGAACGTAGGCGCTTCCGAGGGCACTTACGTTGCGCGCCGAAGTGACGTCATCAATCTTTTATAGAAATGCATAATCATTTTCCTTATTAAAAAAAACTAATTTTATTTGTATGGTACGAAATGTTTTGCATTATTATTAACTTTTCATTCATATTTTTTTTCACGAACGACAGTTGCGCTCTGGGTGCGCTTTCAGATGAGCTCTCGGAAAAGCTTACCGGAGAGCTTAGCTGAAAGCTTCCCGGAGCGCGCACCCAGAGCGCAAAAGAAAAAAATTATATAAAAAAAATGAATACTTAAAAAAAACCAGCAAATTGTAAAAAAAAAAAAAGGTTAGAAACTCGATATACAAAGGAATTAGCATTTAAAAAACCTATGAAATTCACTGAAAAAACCATAGGTTTCACACCAGTTATAGTTAGGAATTAGCATTTAAAAAACCTAATAAATTCACTGAAAAAACCATAGGTTTCACACCAGTTATAGTTAGCTGGAAATTTTACTGATATAAAACCATTGAAATTCCCACGTTATAGTTAGATGGACTCACTATAACTTGCGCGTGCAATGCACTGCTGATGATGTCTTATTAAGCCAGTTAACCAATCAATTTTTAAAAACCATCCATTTAGACACTTATTTAAACATTTATTCTTCCATCAACTTTTACATATACATATATAAAATATATTTATTTTTCAGAAAGACACACATTCACTGGATGGTGTCATCAGTGATGTCATGAGTGATGTCACTGACCATGTCATGAGTGATGTAATATGTGATGTCATCAGCAGTGCATTACACGCGCAAGTTATAGTGAGTCCATCTAACTATAACGTGGGAATTTCAATGGTTTTATATCAGTAAAATTTCCAGCTAACTATAACTGGTGTGAAACCTATGGTTTTTTCAGTGAATATATATATATATATATATATACTCAGCTCCTATCCTGAAAGTTTCAGGGTGATTCATCAAGCGGGGTCCGAGAAAAAAGGGGGTCACAAAACGTGTTTTCCCCATGCAATTTTCCATAGGGATCTTTAAGTGAGGGTACAGCCCGAACTGCTGAACGGAATTACACCGGATTTGGCAAAAAGGTAGAGTTTGGTTCGCAGAGTATGCTTTTTGTTAAATGATGTAAATCCGTGCAATAGTTCCTGAGAAAATCAAAATTAAAATCATAGATATATGTATGGACGAAGTACGGTATGCGTACCTTCCGAGGACTATACGCGTACCATTACGAGCACGAGCTGTATGCTAATTGGCTGTCAACACTCCAAACCAGGAAGTGTTGGCAGCCATCTTGTGTCTCGGTAAACTAGGTCCTAACTATATCTACCTACTGGCGACCGCCAGTAGGTAATATATATATATATATATATATATACATATATATATATATATATATATATATATATATATATATATATATATATATATATATATATATATATATATATATATATATATATATAAGTGCTAAAGATCTACCAGCTATCGAGGCACTGGAGGACCTACGATTGGAGCAGGATTTGCAACAAGAACAAACGAACCTGACTATTGCCCAACGGGCAGTTCTTCAAGGGGTCGAACAGGAAAGAGAAGAGAGCACTTTCAAGCCTGCTTCGACCTTCGTGCCACAAACACCCTGGGACGCTATAGACGTCTTCACTGAGGCAATGAAAAGAGACCTGACCGCTTACAGAAAATCCAAACCGTCAATACCTACCAACAACATCACTGAGGATCAACACCAAGCCTTGAAGGGGCTGATGAATGAAGAATCTATTGTCATCAAGCCCTCTGACAAAGGGGGCAATGTGGTTCTTATAAGTCGGGAACTGTACCGAGCTGAAGCTTTAAGGCAACTTGCAGACAACACCTATTACAGGGAATGCACGAATGCGGTATATCAAACTAGCATAATGAGATACGATGCCTTAGTACAGAAATGGTACAACCAGAACATGCTCGGGAAGGATGAAAATCTCTTTCTCAGGAACCACACCCCCATGCTATCAACTTTTTACCATCTCCCGAAACTCCACAAAGACATGGAAAAACCTCCGGGACGACCAATAATTTCATCCATTGGGAGCTTGACCGAGAACATGTCACGCTTCGTGGATAACATTCTGTTTCCCTTAGTAACCAAACTGGAATCGTATATAAGGGACACAAAAGACTTCCTGACCAAGATCCAGGAAATGACATGGAACACTGGGTACCTGCTAATGGTGTTAGATATAACCAGCCTCTACACTCGTATAGATCATGGGCAGGGTCTAGAAGCCATAAAACATGCTCTAGGCCAGCGTCCAATGAAATATGCATGCCACAATCAAATGATTTTGGAGTTCATTGAGTTCTGCCTTACAAACAACATTTTCCTCTTCGAGGATCAGATGTATATTCAAACATCTGGGACGGCGATGGGTACCTGCTTTGCCCCCAGCTTCGCGAACCTTTTCGTGGGCTGGTGGGAGGAGCAGGTACCCAGGAGCTGCACGGCAGGGACGGAGACAGGGCAGGTAATAAGTTGGTATCGGTATATCGACGACCTGTTCATTGTGTGGGATGGAGGGATGGACTCAGCAGAGGAATTTATCAAGATCCTTAACAACAACGATCTCAATCTGCACTTCTCAGGCTCGGTTAGTCCGGTGAGAGCGGAGTACCTAGACCTGAGAGTGTACATTGAAGACAATCAGATGCATACCACCCTGCATAGAAAGGATACTGCTGGCAATTCCACACTCTTTGCCAGCAGTAGTCATCCCACCCCACTCAAGAACAGCATTCCCTACGGAGAACTCCTGAGGATCCGTAGGAACTGCTCCAAGGATTCCGATTTCGAGGTGGCTGCCTCGGAGTGCATAGAAAGATTTTCCATGAGGGGGTATGGTACTACCTTACTCTCTAAGACCCTCAAAAAAGTAAGGAAGATGCAGAGATCGCAACTGTTGGCTACGGAAAGTCCTATAGTTGGTAGGAACAGAAACTCCAATAAAAGTGAAGGTAAATTCAGACTCATCACTCCTTATTCAAAAGGAGCGGGGGATCTGAAAGCAATGCTAGCTAAGAATTGGAACATTTTGAAAACTGATAGTGTCCTTGCAGATGACCTACCTGCCTACCCCTTAATTACATTCAGCAGGGCTAGGTCGCTCAGTGACATGCTTGTCTCAAGCCATTTTAGAAAACCATCACCTAAAGAAAACTCCTTGAAGCGGATGGCAGGCTTCTTTCCTTGCGGCCATTGCAAGGCTTGCAGTGGCAGCAAACGGGTGCTATCATTTGAAATACCAGATACCGGGATGAAAGTGCCCATAAAGCACTTCATTACATGTAGTTCCCAGTTTGTGGTCTATTGCTTGATCTGCCCGTGTGGCTTACGCTACATCGGCAGTACGATCAAGGAGCTCAAACTGAGGATCCTGGAGCACCAACGGGCGATCGAGAAAGTTGACACCTCATATCCGGTCGCCCGGCACTTTGCAGAGGAGCATAGCAAAGACCGTAAACTACTCCGATTCTTTGGTTTGGACATGGTTCCACCAAATGTAAGAGGAGGTGATAGGCTGAGGCGACTCCGCAGACTAGAGTCCAGATATATTGTAGATCTCTCCACGAAACAACCTGGTGGACTCAATAGCGGGGAGGAATTAGCATATCACTTGGGCAAGTAACGATATGGGATGAGTAGAGTGTCCGTTCCTATAGGAAGCCATACACACTGTGATGAAAATCCATCTAGAATAGGTTTGCGCCATGGGACAACTTCTATCTTTTTATATATAGGGACTCTGCAAGATCAGTAACATCTTTCCCATTCTGTTCGGGTGGCAGTCTTCAAATCATAAGATCTTTGAACCTGACCTATGAGTTTCTGTACAACCTGTATATTTGTATATATGCTTTCTGAATTATTATGTAGAATTTGCAACACCTATACACCCTTGCCCCCTGATGGAATCGAGTATGGACTACCATGGACGTGTTTATATACCCAGAGAAACTCCATCCCAACTGACATATACATACACTATATATGTAAAGTGTGTGATTCCGCCTGTAGATGTACTTGTAAATAACTGGATGATGGGTATGATTTTGAGAGTATAGGTTTGTCTGTGACTTTGGGATTTCCATCTTGACAAACAACTGTATATTCAATTTTCAATTTCATTTTCACTACGATACACACGTAGAAATGGTTTAGTCCGACTCTATTCATGTAAATAGTGTAAATACACCTTTCCTTTGCAAGCTTTAGGAATATAAAAGAGTTTTTTCCTGTTATATATCCTGTAAACAGCATTATCTATGAACCGTGACGAATTATGACAGAATGTTTGGTTTATTGACTGTTATAGGACAGGTACCAATTCCATTTTTGATTCTCTTTTTGATTCCTCTTATTCTTTGCTTTTTGCTTTCATGTGCTTGAGAATTTATATGACTTCTTGCATGTTTTCTTTGCACTAATGTGACCATACTAGCATTGTAGATACATGCCATAGGACACTTGCCGATCCACGGCTTTATTTTTAACCATGATCACTTCATGTTAAAATCAGTATTTGACCCTTGGAGAGAACACCATTCCAAGATGGCGCCCACAGTGGCGTAAGGGTTGTAGTCCTATGTCCATGACAATGCCTATGGTTTGTGTGTATGTTTATAACATGGACTGTTAGATGTGGACGAATGACACACTGACGAAGGCTCACGCCGAAACGCGTCTGTGCTTTTCTTTTTCCCTCTGATTAAACCCTGGTTTGACTTTGTTCCGCGAGTGCTGCCTCTTTCTTTTGGACTTTGGGAGAGACGAGCGTAATATATATATATATATATATATATATATATATATATATATATATATATATATATATATATATATTACCTACTGGCGGTCGCCAGTAGGTAGATATAGTTAGGACCTAGTTATATATATATATATATATATATATATATATATATATATATATATATATATTACCTACTGGCGGTCGCCAGTAGGTAGATATAGTTAGGGCCTAGTTACCATAGGAAATTCCGAACATTCTATTGGGAATAACTTTGGCGCAGATTGAGGGATCTGCCTGTAATTTTCCTTAAATTTGCCTCGCTGCGCTCCGCTCCTTCCCTGAAAGTTCCGGGGGGATTCGTCAAGCGGGGCCGACAAAAAAGGGGGTCCCAAAACGTGTTTTCCTCATGTTAATTTCCATAGGGACATTCTGACAAGGCTACAGCTCGAACGGCTGAACGGAATTATACCAGATTTGGCAAAATGGTAGGGACTGGTATGCAGCAGTGCCTTTTGTATGTTTGGTGTAAATCACTGCATTAGTTCTTGAGAAAATTGAATTTGAAATTTTTCAAATGGCATTTTCTATGGGACCTTTAGACGCGGCTACAGCCCGAACGGCTGAACGGAATTACACCAAACTTGGCAAAATGGTAGGGACAGGTATGCAGTAGTGCCTTTCTATATTTGGTGAAAATCCCTCCAGTAGTTGTTGAGAAAATGAATTTGAGCAATTTATATATCTATATGCGCTCAACATTCTATTGGGAATAACTTTGGCGCCGATTGAGGAATCTGTGTGTAATTTTCCAGAATTTTGGCCAGCTCCGCTCCAATCCTTCCCTGAAAGTTTCAGGGGGATTCGTCAAGCGGGGGCCAAAAGGGGGTCCCAAAACATGTTTTCCCCATGTTAATTTCCATAGGGACCTTTAGACACGGCTACAGCCCAAACGGCTGAATGGAATTACACCAAACTTGGCAAAATGGTAGGGCCTGGTATGCAGATGTGCCTTTGCTATGTTTGGTGAAAATCCCTCCAGTAGTTCTTGAGAAAGTTGAATTTGAAGTTTTTCAAATGGCATTTTTTATGGAACCTTTAGACACGGCTACAGCCCGAACGGCTGAACGGAATTATACCAAACTTGGCAAAATGGTAGGGACAGGTATGCAGGAGTGCCTTTTCTATATTTGGTGAAAATCCCTCCAGTAGTTGTTGAGAAAATTGAATTTGAGCAAATTATAGATCTATATGCGCTCACCGTACGCACACGGTACGCGTACGGTACGCGTACCGTACGCGGGCATATCCTTACGTGCGCAAGCAAGTTTCTGATTGGCTAGCAGTCGACTGTCAACATTCCAAACTGTCCAAACCAGGAAATGTTGGCCACCATCTTGTTTTTCAGGAGAACTGAGGCACAAGAGAGCCCAAAACAAAAGTAGAAAAGGGGGCAGGGTAGAGACCCCCCAACCCTCTAGCCCTTCTCAGGGGGTCCCAAAAGGACCCCCAAGGGCAAAAAAAATCAATTAAAAAAAAATCGTGGGGTACTCGCACTGTACGTGTAGGGTACGTGTACCGTGCGTGTACCCCGCGATTTAAAAAAAAATAATAATTTATGCACTTGGTGGTCCTTCTGGGACCCCCTGAGAAGGGCTAGGGGGTCAGGGGGTCTGAACCCTGCCCCCTTTTTGCGTTTTCCACCCTTGTTTTGTGCTCTCTTGTGCCTCACTTCTCCTGAGAAACAAGATGGCTGCTCAGGTGGTCCCAGAAGGATAATAACATATATAAACGTTATCCGCTAACAAATTAGCATTTACAAAACCTTTGAAATTTATTGAAAAAAAATATAGGTTTCACACCTGATATAGTTAGGAATTAGCATTTAAAAAACCTTGCAAATTCACTGAAAAAAACATAGGTTTCAAGCCTTATATAGTTAGGAATTAGCGTTTAAAAAACCTTGCAAATTCACTTAAAAAACCATAGTTTTCAGGACTTATATAGTTAGGAATTAGCATTTAAAAAACCTTGCAAATTCACTTACAAAACCATAGGTTTCAGGCCTTATATAGTTAGGAGTTACCATTTTAAAAACCTTGCAAATTCACTTAAAAAACCATAGGTTTCAGGCCTTATATAGTTAGGAATTAACATTTAAAAAACCATTGAAATTGCTCCTATATAGTTAGTTGTACTAACTATATTTCGTGCACCCGCAATCCACTGCTGATGATGTCACATATTACATCATTCATGACATGGTCAGTGACATCACTGATGGCATCACTGATGACATCTCAAATGACATCACTGATGACATCTCATTTGACATCACTGATGACATCATCCAGTGACTGTGTGTTTCTGTAAAGTTTAAATACGTTTTACATATTGAAGAATGAGTGGATGTATAAGTATCTGGATGAAGGATTTAGGAGGTGCGTGACTGACTGTATGAGTGAGTAATTAAATGTGTCTTACTAAATGCATGGGTTAGTGACTAAACTGTCTGAATGTGTGCATCAGTATGTCTGTTGTTGTGTAAGCTGCTGCATGTGTTGATCAGTATCTATATGAGTGGCTATATGGGTTATTGATTGGTTGCCCAAGTATTTAAGAAATGGAACTGGAAAAATGTATGAATGTTGCCATCAAAGATCGGGATGATTTTCAGAAAGTCATACTGAGTCAAGCTGAGCACATTGGCAAAGTATCGCAGTCACAAGATATGGTAATTAGCAAATTGGCAGACGCAGTGGGCCAGCAAAGAGGCCGACCTCTCTACCTTCCCTGGTCTTCTAAAAATATGTGTCGGGATAAGACCCTGATTTTTTTTCAACAATTTTGAATGGTTAGCTCAAGCTGCAGACTGGCCTGAAGATCGATGGGGACAATATTTACGACCACTGTTAATTGAGACTTACAGACCGGATATAAGGCAGTCAATCCTAGATGAACTACCCCCTATCCTGACATCAAAAAGAGTATTTTGGAGCGACAAGGGATAGATAACGAGATCTACAGAAATTAGCTGTGACTTATTAAAGAAGGGGCCCAGGAACCTCCTAGAGCCTTATATTATGGGGTGAAAGATATGGCAGATAGATGGGTAAAACCAGAGAGCGCTACCAGAGAGGAAATGTTAGACAAAATGTATCTGGAAAAGTTTATTTTCTCTTTACGTCTCCCCATAACAAAAAGGGCTAAGGAAACGTAGTCGTCTAATGTTAGAAACTGTTGTGGAAATTGCTGGTGCCTACAATCCAGCCCAGGAACTCAGAGAATGACGAGTAGATGTGGGTTTGCGTGGAAGAGCAATTGCCCTTAAAATTCTAACAAACCAGTGGGCCCCAGAAGGCTAATACTATCACTCTCCCGCTAGGAGCAGGCACTGGACCAATTGGCCTGCAGTGCTTCAATTGTGGAAAAATTAGTTAAATGGCACAATAGTGCCCTCAGAAGGTGGAACCTATGGGAATTGGACTGGGACCTACCACCTTATTATATGTGAGCTCCGGTTTCAAAACACCCTACCACTGTGTCATTAGAGCAAACAGCCACCCACTGTCAATGCTGTTAGATAGAAGGTGCAAACAAAGCATAATGAGACACCATATTATTCCAGGAGAGGCACCAGAACAACATTCAGTGTGTTCACAGGGAAAAGAGAACATACCCTGTAGTAAAAGTAGACCTCCAACATAAATGAGAGACTATAGTACCTCTTCAGGTAGGGTTAGACCTGAAGTTATCTGAACCTCTTATTGTTGGAACAAGTTATGCCTAATAAGGATCCCTAGTTAGGAAATCATGAAAGGATCAGGATTCTTGGTGGGAGGATGTGCCCTATCAAGGGATGGAGGATGATGAGTGGACCTCTTCCAAACCAAGAAAATCAAGAGACAAAGAAGGACTGAAAACATTGAGGGCAGAAGACTTGACTACATTACTCTAGACTTAAACCATCTACAATGGCTCCCATTTGAGGCAAGGATCCAGTTGAAGATAGCTTGCATGACAGACAAGGCCCTTCACCACAACACACCTGTCTACCTGGCTAAAAAACTTGAAGTATCTAATGGAAGTTGTTCCCCAAGAAGCTCTAACTTCCTATTATTGAAACCACAGAAGTTTAAACAAAAAGTATACTTACAACCACTCCTTCTCCAGTCAAGCCCTGCGAATATGAAACGCGCTACCGCCTGACACTAGGACACGCCCCTCCATTTCCTCCTTCAAAGGAAGAAGTAAAACAACTTCTGATTAATAAATTCCTTCACTAGTAATCCTAAGTCACTCAGATTTACCATTGTCTTGTGGACACATACAGATCCTGGAACTACCAGACCATTTTGGTATATTGTAACTGTATTGCTCACTGCATATTCCTTATTGCATTCATTTTCTCTTGTATGTATGACCTGACTGGTATATGTACAGTGCTCTGATACCCTGAAGGGTCATGTCTGGACAATATAAAACTCTGCAAATAAAATAAATAAATAAGGAGAAAACTGCTTTTTTTGCACTCCAGGAGGGCTATGCCACTTTACTGTCTTACACTTTGGACTATATGGGGCCCCTGATACATTCCAAAGGATGATGAACACGATGTTACAGCCCCATGATACATATGCCACCACACAAATTGATGATATAATCATATATAGCCCCACCTGGGAAGAACATATACAACATCTGCAGGCCATCTTAGAGAAAGAAGGGCTTTAAGTGAATCTGGTAAAACGTAGTTTAGCCACCAAACAAGCAAAGTATTTGGGCTGTATATTAGGGAAGGGACTAATCCAACCCCAAAAGGAGAAAGTATCAGCTATCCTACAGGGGACTTTTCCAGAGACAAAAATATATCTACTGGCTTTTCTTGGGTTAGTGCATTATTATAGATGAATAATCCCCAGATTTTACAACTGGGCAGCTTCCTTAACTGACCTACTAAAGAACAACAAGAAAATTGACCAGGAGTTAAAAAATCCCTCAAAAACAGTATTAGACCCCCTTCAAGAAGCTGCAAACTGCCCTAACAACAGATCCCATCTTTTGCACCCCATATTATTCAAAACGATTTATATTACAAACTGATGTCTCCTGGGTGGGGTTAGGTGCTGTTCTTTCACAAAAAGATGAAATAGGGATAGAGACACCTGTAATTTATATCAGCTGCAAACTGGTCTAGCAAGAGATTAATTAGGCCATAGTACATAAAGAGAGGTTAACGGTCAAATCGGCTATCGATATCCTCAGATACTATTTTGAAGGACAGGAGTTTGATTTATATACTGATCATGCTCCATTAGAATGAATGTATCAAAATAAGGGGAACAGTGCCTGCATATTAGGCTGGTTCTTGGCCCTTCAACCCTTCCGATTTAAAACCTATCAAAGAAAAAAGGATGAACAAACTAATGCAGACATCTTATCCCAGGATCCTCGGAGAAGTCATTTGAGATGTCATCAGTGATGTTATCATTGATATCACTGACCATGTCATGAGTGATGTAATATGTGACATCCTCAGCAGTGCATTGCGGGGCGCGAGTTATAGTTAGCCTAGCTAACTATAACGTCTAAATTTCTCTGGTTTTGTATAAGTGAAATGTCAGCCTAACTGTAACGTCCCTGAAACCAGTGTTTTTTTCAGTGAATATTTAAGTGTTTTTAAATACTAATTCCTAACTATAACGTCCCTGAAACCTGTGTTTTTTTAGTGAATTGCTAAGGCTTTTAAATGCTAATTTCTAACTATACCTACATATAGGGAACATGTACAGAAAGAGGAAGAAAGGCGCAGAAAGAAGCAAGAGATGTGCAGAAAGATGCAAGAGAGGTGCAGAAAGAGGAAGAATGGTGCAGAAAGAAGCAAGTAAAATGCAGAAAGAGGCAACAGAAGTCCAGTAAGAGGAAGAAAGGTGGACAGAAAAGCACAAGAAGTGTAGAAACAAGCAACAGAGGTGCAGAAATGGGCCTACTTTGACTGTACCTTTCGACAGACTCATACAAAGTAGCCTAATCACTAGTCCTTATCCCAAGATGTCTTAAACCTCACTCTTCTCTTGAAGGTTCACTATTCATCGACTGCTCAGAATGTTAGGCCTCCCAAATGTAAAACGGCAATCCTAACCATATCACTGTTGTAATTCTGACCAAGTTTATGACGGTATGTATGGGTGTGTCTTTGCCTTTACCTAGTGACATGTTACATAAAAATAAAGATACAAATACTTGAATACCTGTGTTTCAAACAGCATACTCTGTAAATTTGTGTACAAAAGGAGTATGTCTTTCTTTCTCCTCATAATACAGGGCTCATGGGTATTCAATACTATATTTGAGGGGCTCTATAAGATATGTCTGCCTGTGCAACCGAATGACAGAGCAGAACTAAGAAGATTTGACCAACTGTAGGAGAAGCTACCCACTATTTAAGCTACCATCTTCAGATGTATAACAGATGTTAATGTCAATGTTAATGTTAAGTGGCATTTGTATTGTGCATAATCACCAATGGTCTCTTAGCGCTAATGAGAGAAGTGCAGAACCCTACCAGCAGTTTCCAATCAGCACGCCTATCTGGTCAGAGCACATCTTGTACCAAAGCCTGTGTGAACAAAAAAAACATTTGTTTTTTCCTGAATGGAAGGAGAGAGGCTTCCCTATGCAGACTTTCCGGCAACTTAGTCCACAGTTGGGGGATCAGAACTGAGAAAGCATATCCCCCCACGGTGGCTTTGTCAAACTGAGGGCAGAACAGCAGGCCTGCCTTGGACGAGCAGGGGTCACGTCCTGGCACGTATTTCCTTAGGCGGTCCTTGATGCAATCCGGTGCCCGCCCAAAGAGAGCTTTGTGTGCAATACATAGGCCCTTAAACATGGCCCTCTGTTTAATTGGGAGCCAGTGAAGCTGCTGCAGTAGTGGTGTATTTACAACAAGGGGTGGTGAGGGACAGAGTCTCTGAATTAAACAGAATACTCTCACCCAGTCAAGAGATCAGGGCTAGATCCAACACCGTTTTTTAGCTCACTGCACCATCCCAGTTTCAGAACCTGGCTGTATGCAAATTAGTCTGTTCCTGTCCCAGTGCATGATGGGAACAGGGCAAACCAAACTACAAAAGCCAATTCTTACACCGGGAAGGAAACAAGCTACCGGGGACCGGTTTCTGGCATTTCAGCCTCTTCGGCCCGGCTTGCTTGAATCCTGATGGTGCAATGAGCAAGGGACTCACATCTGAGTATACCCTTCCACGCTTAGGGTGGACAAAAATATTTACAACAAGGGGTGGTGAGGGACAGAGTCTCTGAATTAAACAGAATACTCTCACCCAGTCAAGAGATCAGGGCTAGATCCAACACCGTTTTTTAGCTCACTGCACCATCCCAGTTTCAGAACCTGGCTGTATGCAAATTAGTCTGTTCCTGTCCCAGTGCATGATGGGAACAGGGCAAACCAAACTACAAAAGCCAATTCTTACACTGGGAAGGAAACAAGCTACCGGGGACCGGTTTCTGGCATTTCAGCCTCTTCGGCCCGGCTTGCTTGAATCCTGATGGTGCAATGAGCAAGGGACTCACATCTGAGTATACCCTTCCACGCTTAGGGTGGACAAAAATATTTACAACAAGGGGTGGTGAGGGACAGAGTCTCTGAATTAAACAGAATACTCTCACCCAGTCAAGAGATCAGGGCTAGATCCAACACCGTTTTTTAGCTCACTGCACCATCCCAGTTTCAGAACCTGGCTGTATGCAAATTAGTCTGTTCCTGTCCCAGTGCATGATGGGAACAGGGCAAACCAAACTACAAAAGCCAATTCTTACACTGGGAAGGAAACAAGCTACCGGGGACCGGTTTCTGGCATTTCAGCCTCTTCGGCCCGGCTTGCTTGAATCCTGATGGTGCAATGAGCAAGGGACTCACATCTGAGTATACCCTTCCACGCTTAGGGTGGACAAAAATATTTACAACAAGGGGTGGTGAGGGACAGAGTCTCTGAATTAAACAGAATACTCTCACCCAGTCAAGAGATCAGGGCTAGATCCAACACCGTTTTTTAGCTCACTGCACCATCCCAGTTTCAGAACCTGGCTGTATGCAAATTAGTCTGTTCCTGTCCCAGTGCATGATGGGAACAGGGCAAACCAAACTACAAAAGCCAATTCTTACACTGGGAAGGAAACAAGCTACCGGGGACCGGTTTCTGGCATTTCAGCCTCTTCGGCCCGGCTTGCTTGAATCCTGATGGTGCAATGAGCAAGGGACTCACATCTGAGTATACCCTTCCACGCTTAGGGTGGACAAAAATATTTACAACAAGGGGTGGTGAGGGACAGAGTGCACTGGGCCAGGGACAGGCCAGGGACAGACTGATTTGCATATAGCCATGTTCTGAGCTGGGATGGGGCAGTGAGATAAATAACGGTGATGGATCAAGCCCTGATCTTTGGACTGGGTAAGAGTGGTCTGCTCAATTCAGACACTCTGTTCATCACCACCCCCTTTTGTAAATCGATTTTGGCCACTATAGGTGTGGCAGGGTATACTCAGACATGAGTCCCTTTCTCACTGCTCCATCAGGATTCAAGCAAGCCGGGCCGAAGAGGCTGAAATGCCAGAAACCGGTCCCCGGTAGCTTGTCTCCTTTCTGGTAAAGAATTGGCTTGGTAGTTTAGTCTGCCCTGTTCCCATGATGCACTGGGCCAGGGACAGACTGATTTGCATATAGCCATGTTCTGAGCTGGGATGGGGCAGTGAGATAAATAACGGTGATGGATCAAGCCCTGATCTTTGGACTGGGTAAGAGTGGTCTGCTCAATTCAGACACTCTGTTCATCACCACCCCCTTTTGTAAATCGATTTTGGCCACTATAGGTGTGGCAGGGTATACTCAGACATGAGTCCCTTTCTCACTGCTCCATCAGGATTCAAGCAAGCCGGGCCGAAGAGGCTGAAATGCCAGTAACCGGTCCCCGGTAGCTTGTCTCCTTTCTGGTAAAGAATTGGCTTGGTAGTTTAGTCTGCCCTGTTCCCATGATGCACTGGGCCAGGGACAGACTGATTTGCATATAGCCATGTTCTGAGCTGGGATGGGGCAGTGAGATAAATAACGGTGATGGATCAAGCCCTGATCTTTGGACTGGGTAAGAGTGGTCTGCTCAATTCAGACACTCTGTTCATCACCACCCCCTTTTGTAAATCGATTTTGGCCACTATAGGTGTGGCAGGGTATACTCAGACATGAGTCCCTTTCTCACTGCTCCATCAGGATTCAAGCAAGCCGGGCCGAAGAGGCTGAAATGCCAGAAACCGGTCCCCGGTAGCTTGTCTCCTTTCTGGTAAAGAATTGGCTTGGTAGTTTAGTCTGCCCTGTTCCCATGATGCACTGGGCCAGGGACAGACTGATTTGCATATAGCCATGTTCTGAGCTGGGATGGGGTAGTGAGATAAATAACGGTGATGGATCAAGCCCTGATCTTTGGACTGGGTAAGAGTGGTCTGCTCAATTCAGACACTCTGTTCATCACCACCCCCTTTTGTAAATCGATTTTGGCCACTATAGGTGTGGCAGGGTATACTCAGACATGAGTCCCTTTCTCACTGCTCCATCAGGATTCAAGCAAGCCGGGCCGAAGAGGCTGAAATGCCAGAAACCGGTCCCCGGTAGCTTGTCTCCTTTCTGGTAAAGAATTGGCTTGGTAGTTTAGTCTGCCCTGTTCCCATGATGCACTGGGCCAGGGACAGACTGATTTGCATATAGCCATGTTCTGAGCTGGGATGGGGCAGTGAGATAAATAACGGTGATGGATCAAGCCCTGATCTTTGGACTGGGTAAGAGTGGTCTGCTCAATTCAGACACTCTGTTCATCACCACCCCCTTTTGTAAATCGATTTTGGCCACTATAGGTGTGGCAGGGTATACTCAGACATGAGTCCCTTTCTCACTGCTCCATCAGGATTCAAGCAAGCCGGGCCGAAGAGGCTGAAATGCCAGAAACCGGTCCCCGGTAGCTTGTCTCCTTTCTGGTAAAGAATTGGCTTGGTAGTTTAGTCTGCCCTGTTCCCATGATGCACTGGGCCAGGGACAGACTGATTTGCATATAGCCATGTTCTGAGCTGGGATGGGGCAGTGAGATAAATAACGGTGATGGATCAAGCCCTGATCTTTGGACTGGGTAAGAGTGGTCTGCTCAATTCAGACACTCTGTTCATCACCACCCCCTTTTGTAAATCGATTTTGGCCACTATAGGTGTGGCAGGGTATACTCAGACATGAGTCCCTTTCTCACTGCTCCATCAGGATTCAAGCAAGCCGGGCCGAAGAGGCTGAAATGCCAGAAACCGGTCCCCGGTAGCTTGTCTCCTTTCTGGTAAAGAATTGGCTTGGTAGTTTAGTCTGCCCTGTTCCCATGATGCACTGGGCCAGGGACAGACTGATTTGCATATAGCCATGTTCTGAGCTGGGATGGGGCAGTGAGATAAATAACGGTGATGGATCAAGCCCTGATCTTTGGACTGGGTAAGAGTGGTCTGCTCAATTCAGACACTCTGTTCATCACCACCCCCTTTTGTAAATCGATTTTGGCCACTATAGGTGTGGCAGGGTATACTCAGACATGAGTCCCTTTCTCACTGCTCCATCAGGATTCAAGCAAGCCGGGCCGAAGAGGCTGAAATGCCAGAAACCGGTCCCCGGTAGCTTGTCTCCTTTCTGGTAAAGAATTGGCTTGGTAGTTTAGTCTGCCCTGTTCCCATGATGCACTGGGCCAGGGACAGACTGATTTGCATATAGCCATGTTCTGAGCTGGGATGGGGCAGTGAGATAAATAACGGTGATGGATCAAGCCCTGATCTTTGGACTGGGTAAGAGTGGTCTGCTCAATTCAGACACTCTGTTCATCACCACCCCCTTTTGTAAATCGATTTTGGCCACTATAGGTGTGGCAGGGTATACTCAGACATGAGTCCCTTTCTCACTGCTCCATCAGGATTCAAGCAAGCCGGGCCGAAGAGGCTGAAATGCCAGAAACCGGTCCCCGGTAGCTTGTCTCCTTTCTGGTAAAGAATTGGCTTGGTAGTTTAGTCTGCCCTGTTCCCATGATGCACTGGGCCAGGGACAGACTGATTTGCATATAGCCATGTTCTGAGCTGGGATGGGGCAGTGAGATAAATAACGGTGATGGATCAAGCCCTGATCTTTGGACTGGGTAAGAGTGGTCTGCTCAATTCAGACACTCTGTTCATCACCACCCCCTTTTGTAAATCGATTTTGGCCACTATAGGTGTGGCAGGGTATACTCAGACATGAGTCCCTTTCTCACTGCTCCATCAGGATTCAAGCAAGCCGGGCCGAAGAGGCTGAAATGCCAGAAACCGGTCCCCGGTAGCTTGTCTCCTTTCTGGTAAAGAATTGGCTTGGTAGTTTAGTCTGCCCTGTTCCCATGATGCACTGGGCCAGGGACAGACTGATTTGCATATAGCCATGTTCTGAGCTGGGATGGGGCAGTGAGATAAATAACGGTGATGGATCAAGCCCTGATCTTTGGACTGGGTAAGAGTGGTCTGCTCAATTCAGACACTCTGTTCATCACCACCCCCTTTTGTAAATCGATTTTGGCCACTATAGGTGTGGCAGGGTATACTCAGACATGAGTCCCTTTCTCACTGCTCCATCAGGATTCAAGCAAGCCGGGCCGAAGAGGCTGAAATGCCAGAAACCGGTCCCCGGTAGCTTGTCTCCTTTCTGGTAAAGAATTGGCTTGGTAGTTTAGTCTGCCCTGTTCCCATGATGCACTGGGCCAGGGACAGACTGATTTGCATATAGCCATGTTCTGAGCTGGGATGGGGCAGTGAGATAAATAACGGTGATGGATCAAGCCCTGATCTTTGGACTGGGTAAGAGTGGTCTGCTCAATTCAGACACTCTGTTCATCACCACCCCCTTTTGTAAATCGATTTTGGCCACTATAGGTGTGGCAGGGTATACTCAGACATGAGTCCCTTTCTCACTGCTCCATCAGGATTCAAGCAAGCCGGGCCGAAGAGGCTGAAATGCCAGAAACCGGTCCCCGGTAGCTTGTCTCCTTTCTGGTAAAGAATTGGCTTGGTAGTTTAGTCTGCCCTGTTCCCATGATGCACTGGGCCAGGGACAGACTGATTTGCATATAGCCATGTTCTGAGCTGGGATGGGGCAGTGAGATAAATAACGGTGATGGATCAAGCCCTGATCTTTGGACTGGGTAAGAGTGGTCTGCTCAATTCAGACACTCTGTTCATCACCACCCCCTTTTGTAAATCGGCAGTAGTGGTGTGGCACGTGAATGTCTTTGGAGCTTAAAAATTAATCTCGCTGCGTCGTTCATTACTACTTGCAGCTTACCGAACAGCTTGTCAGGTAGCCCAATATATAATGCATTGCCGTAGTCCAATCCTGACACAATAAGTGGCGTCACCACAGTGCGCAGAGTTGGTAGTAATAGAAGGGGTACCAGTTTCCTGAGTTGCCTCAAAAGGCCCACACAGGTCTCTACCACGGTGGTCATTTGTCCTGACAGTGTAAGCTTAGCATCTCGTTTAATGGCAAAGATCTTTACAAAAGGAAAAGAGTGGGTGTAGTACCCAGCTCTTCTGGTCAAAAGAGATTAGACCAGGGGTAGCCTCCTGTGGTGATGGCTAGTACCTCTGTTTTGTCAGTGTTTACTTTAAGAGAGTTGGCGGTCATCCAGTTCACTGTATATCTAAGAATGTTCTGAACATAAGATTGCGCTTGAAGGGAACTGTCGATCCGGAAGATTAATTGAGTGTCATCCGTGTAATTGAACACTTGACAGTCTATTTGTGCGAAGGCTGCCACCAGTAGCAAGAGACAGATGTTAAAACATGTGAGAATACATGTACAAGTAGACATATACCTAGTCACAAGAGCATGCAGACCTTTAAACGTGACAGGTTGCACTTCCCATTTGAACACAGAAAAAGGTGACCGCAGTACAGAAAGAAGCAAGAGAATTGCATAAAAAAACAAGAGAGGTGTAGAAAGAGTAAGAAATGTGCAGAAAGAGGCAAGAGTAGTGCAGAAAGAGGCAAGAGAGTGTGTAGAAAAGAAAGAGGCAAGAGAAGTACAGAAAGAGGCAAGAGAGGAGCAGAAAGAGGCAAGAGATGCAAGAAAGTAGCATGAGAAGTGCAGAAAGAAGCAAAAGAGGTGCAAAAAGAGGCAAGACAGTGGCAGAAAAAAGCAAGAGAGGTGCAGAAAAAAGCAAGTGACCTCAAGAAAGAAGCGACAGATGTACAGAAAGATGCAAAAGAACTGCAGAAAGAGGCAAGAGAGGTGCAGGAAGAGGGGTACAGAAAGAGGCGAGAAGGGTGCAGAAAGAGGAAAGAGAGGTGTAGAAAGTGGCAAGAGAGGTGCAGAAAGAGGCGAGAGGGCTGCAGAAAGAGGCAAGAAAGTTGCAGAAAGAAGCAAGAAGGGTGCTGAAAGTAGAAAGAGAAGTACAGAATGAAGGAACAGAGGTGCAGAAACAGGCAAGAGAGGTGTAGAAAGAGGCAAGAGAGGTACAGAAAGAGGTATGAAGGGTGTAGTAACAGGCAAGAGGGGTGCAGAAAGAAGCAAGAGAGGTACATAAATAAGAAAGAAAAGTGCAGAACAAACAAAAAGAGGTGCAGTAAAAGGCAAGAGCGGTGTAGAAAGAGGCAAGGGGGTGCAGAAAGAGGCAACAGAAGTGCAGAAAGAAGCAACAGAGATGCATAAAGAGGCAAGAGTACTGCAGAAAGAGTTAAGAGAGGTGCAGAAAGAGGCAAGAGGGGTGCAGAACAAAGCAACCGAGGTGCAGAAAGAGGCAAGAGGGGTATGGGAAGAGGCAAGAGAGATACAGAAAGAGGCAAGAGAGGTACAGAAAGAAGCAAGTGAGGTGCAGAAAGAGGCAAGAGGGGTACAGAAAGAACCAACAGAGGTACAGAAAGAGACAGAGTGGTGCAGAAAGAGGCACGAGAAGTATAGAAAGAAGCAACAGATGTGCAGAAAGAGGTAAGAGAACTGCAGAAAGAGGCAAGAGGGGTACAGAAATAGGCAAGAAAGGTGCAGAAAGAGGGGTGCAGAAAGAGGCTAGAGGGGTGCAGAAAGAGGCAACAGGGGTACAGAAAGAAGCAACAAAGGTGCAGAAAGAAGCAATAGATGTATAGGAAGAAGCAAGAGCTGTAGAAAGAAGCAACAGAGATGCAGAAAGAGGCAAGAGGGGTACAGAAAGAAGCAACAGAAATGCAGAAAGAGGCAAGAGAAGTGCAAAAAGAAGCAACATTGGTGCAGAAGGAGGCAAGAGAACTGCAGAAAGAGGCAAGGGAGTTGCAGAAACAGGCATAAGAAGAGCAGAAAGAGGGAACAAGGGTGCAGACAGAGACAAACGTGGTAATAAGAAAAGGAAGCGGGTGCAGAAAGATACAAGATTGGTATAGAAATGTGCAAGAGCGGTGCAGAAAGAGGCAACAGAGGTACAGAAAGAGGTAAGAGAGGTACAAAAATAGGCAAGAAAACTACAGAAAGAGGCAAGAGAAGGGCTGAAAGAAGCAACAGATGTGTAGAAAGAAGCAAGAAAAGTGATGAATGAGACAAGAGAGTTTCAGAAAGAAACAGAGGTGCAGAAAAAAGCAAGAGAAGTGCCAAAAGAGGCATGTGATGTGCAGAAAGAGGCAAGAGTTTTGCAGAAAGAGGCAAAAGAGTTTCAGAAAGAGCCAAGAGAGGTACAGAAAGAGGCAAGAGAGATGCAGAAAGAGACAAGAGAAGTGCAAAAAGAAGCAATAGAGGTACATAAAGAAGCACGAGAGGTGTAGAAAAAGGCAAGAGAAGTGCAAAAAGAGGCAAGAGAAGTATAGAGACAGGCAACAGAGATGCAGGAAGAAGGAAGAGAGATGCAGAAAGAGGGAAGATGTGTGCAGAAAGAAGCAAGAGAGGTGCAGAACCAAGCACGGGAAGTGCAGAAAGAAGCAGAAAGAAGAAAGGTGCAGAAAGAGTCAAGAGAAGTGTAGAAATAAGAAAAAGGTGCAGAAAGAGGCAAGAGAGGTACTGAAGAAAGAATCAAGAGAGGTGCATAAAGTAGCAAGAGTGGTTTGCACATCATTAGTACCAATTTAACACCCACATTTAGCGATAAGTAACAGGTGACCACTCCAGGTTTGCAAAGGGCCTTCCACCACGCTGGTACAATTGTCGCTGCATTTTTGCTAACGTTTGAGCTGTTTGAACTAGAAACAAGTTTTTTTGATGATGGATTATGTGGCAAATGTGGAAAATTTATAATAATGCGAAAATCGGTGCATCTGACCCGTTGCATAATTCCAGTGGCCCTGCTCATACATCTGACTTGGTCTAGAAGTGCTCCTCAGTGGTTTCTTCTTTGTTTGACTCATTGAGTTTATAGTTTAGCCTCTATGGATATGAAGAAGACTGAACCTGAGGTTACGACTTCACAACACAGACTACAATACCACACAATTACTCTCCATAACATGTAATCCCACTCTACATAATTGCTATACACTAAATACCACATACTTTCTATCCACATAATTTCACTGCACAACATACAACATAATTTCACTACACACAAAGTACGTCCAATCCACTCCACTCCAAAAAACATTAGTAAAACGCTAGCAAATATGAGACCTATTACATTGCAATTGCTTCTTTAACTAGTAGTCGGGTTTGCAGAGTGGTGGAGAAAAGGGGCTAGGCCTCTGACCAGCGCTCACGAATTCTGCTGCGTAGGACTTACAGGAGGTACCAGGAGGGCTTCTTGGCCCACAGAGTCCCTTTAGGAGTAAAGTGGACTTCATCCCCCCAACCAATAGTGTGCCAGGAGGTACTTTGCAGAGTGGTGGAGAAGGGGCATGGCCTCCAAAGACCTCTTAGTAATCCCACTGTGTGGGACTTACTGGAGTTAACAGAAGGGGTAGATGGCTCCCAAGGACATCCTTGGGGGGCAACTACCCCTCCTATTACCTCCATTAAACCCCACACAGCAGTATTGCTAAGTTCTCATAGCAGGCCATGCCTCCTTTGCCCACCACTCTGCAAACGCATTCCCTGGCACGCGCTTGGATGGGGATTGAAGTCCCCTTCACTGCTGGGGTTACTTAGGGGCCAACTAGCCTACCTGTTACCTCCAGTAAGCCCCACGCAGTGGGATTGCTGCAAGGTGGACACAGGCCCCGTCCCCTTTCACCACCACTCTGCAAATGCACCTTCTGGCGTGCTCTTGGTTAGGGATGAACTCCCCATGCCTCCTGAGGGTCCCTGGTGGCCAACTAACACTCCTGTTACCACTAGTAAGCCCCACCAAGCTGGATTGCTGAGAGTGGTCAGAGGCCACACACCCTTTTTACACCACTCTGCAATTGCGCCTCCTGGTGCACTGCTGCTTGGGGGATGAAGTCAACTTTAGCCCTGAAGTCCTCAGGACACAAGGGGTCCTCATCGCCCCACCAGCAGTGCGCCAAGAGACGTGCTTGTAGAGGGTTGTAAAAGGGGCGTGGCCTCAGACCAACTCTCAGCAATCCAACTGTGCGGGGCTTACTGGAGGTACCTAGTCGGCTAGTTGGTCCCTAAGAACCCTCACCAGCGAAGGGGCTTTCTTCCCCCAACCCAGAGCACGCCAGGAGGTGCTTTTGCAGAGTGGTGCAAGGAACGGGCGGTGATTTCAGTGAGTTGCTGGGTTCTTTTTTTTTATTTTAGGAAGTAGCACTGTGTGGCTCGCCCCCTTCCATTGACCCCTTTGGGGCTCGAAACCCAGTCTCAGGACTGGTTGATTCAATAAGGGAACACCAGGAGGGGGGGCCTATTCTGTACCAGGAGGCCATTTCCTGAGTGGAATCCCAAAGTGTCAGGTGAACTGGGGAGGACTGCTTTAACCAGCATCCCACCAGTTCTAATGTCTGGCAGCACCGCTCTAGTGGCGAGGGTGCATGAGTCCAGAGAAAAGGGTGAAGGGGACGCAGTCCCCAGTGGAAGGACCAGTGGGTCAAGGTTGCCAGCTATGAGATGACGGTACAAAAGAGGGTGGTGATGGACGGAACATCTGAATCAATCAAACACTCACACCCAGTCAAAAGATCTGGGTTTAATACATCACCGTTCTCTAGCCCACTCTGCCACCCCAGTTCAGACAGGGCTATATGCAAATCAGTCTGACCCTGTGCCTCATGGGAACAGTTCAGCCCGAACTGCCAAGCCATGTCTTCCCTGGACCGGAAACAAGCTTCCAAGGACCGGTTTCTGGCATTCCAGCCGTCTTCAGCCCGGCTTGCTTGAATCCAGTGGCAAAGTGAGTAAGGGACTCACGTCTGAGCATACCCTGCCACACTTATGGCGGCCAAAAGCGGTACAAAAGGGGTGGTGATGGACGGAGCATCTGAATCAATCAAACACTCACACCCAGTCAAAAGATATGGGATTAATCCATCACCGTTCTTTAGCCCACTCTGCCACCCCAGTTCAGACATGGCTATATGCAAATCAGTCTGACCCTGTGCCTCATGGGAACAGTCCAGCCCGAACTGCCAAGCCATGTCTTCCATGGACCGGAAACAAGCTTCGGAGGACCGGTTTCTGGCATTCTAGCCGTCTTCAGCCCGGCTTGCTTGAATCCAGTGGCAAAGTGAGCAAGAGACTCACGTCTGAGCATACCATGCCACACTTATGGCGGCCAAAAGCGGTATAAAAGGGGATGATGGACGGAGCGTCTAAGCAAATCAAACACTCACCCCCAGTCAATTGATCTGGGTTTAATCCATCACCATTCTTTAGCTCACTCCGCCATCCCAGTTCAGACATGGCCATATGCAAATCAGTCTGACCCTGTGCCTCATGGGAATAGTCCAGCCCGATCTGCCAAGCCATGTCTTCCCTGGACCCGAAACAAGCTTCCGAGGACTGGTTTCTGGCATTCCAGCCGTCTTCAGCCAGGCTAGCTTGAATCCAGTGACAAAGTGAGCAAGGGACTCACGTCTGAGCATATCCTGCCAACTTAGGGCGAACAAAGCGATACAAAAGAGGATGATGGACGGAGCGTCTGAGCAAATCAAACACTCACCCCCAGTCAACTGATCTGGGTTTAATCCATCACCATTCTTTAGCTCACTCCGCCACCCCAGTTCAGACATGGCCATATGCAAATCAGTCTGACCCTGTGCCTCATGGGAACAGTCCAGCCCGAACTGCCAAAGCCATGTCTTCCCTGGACCGGAAACAAGCATCCTGGGACCGGTTTCTGGCATTTCAGCCGTCATCAGCCAGGCTAGCTTGAATCCAGTGGCAAAGTGAGCAAGGGACTCACGTCTGAGCATACCCTGCCAACTTAGGGCGAACAAAGCGATACAAAAGGGGATGATGGACGGAGCGCCTGAGCAAACCAAACACTCGCCCCCAGTCAACTGATTGGGCTTGCAGCACTGATTGTGCCACCCACATGAGTAGCCCTGAAAAGATGTCTCAGGCCTGCCACTGCAGTGCCTGTGCACAGTTTGCTACTGCCATGCTGAGTTGACAAGTGCACCCGCTTGTCAGGCCCTACCATTACCTTTTCTTACACATAGGACACCCCTATGGTAGGCCCAAAGTATTACCCCTGGGAAGGGTGCAGTGATAGGTAGGGCGTGTACTGATGTGTGTAACATGTCCTGACAGTGAAATACTGCCATTTTTGTTTTTCACTATTGAAAGGTTAGCTTGTCCCATAGGACAGAATGGTGAATGCTTTGTAACATTTTACAAGCACATCTTCCCATTGGGGATAAGATAGAAAAATTGAGTTTAGTATTCCCTGAACTCAGGATTTAATAACACATCTTTTAGTACAAATGGTTTTTAAATTGTGTGTTTGAAAATACCACTTTTTAGAAAGTGGCTATTTTCTTGTTCAACCATTCTGTGTGCCTCCGCCTGGTTGTGGACTGACTGTCTGGCTTTGGAGAGACAGCCGCTGGGGAGGTGCAGTGGATCAATGAGTCTGGATGAGTCAGGACTAGGCTAAATAGGCCTGAACTGCATTTGAAGTGGTGGGAGGAGGAGCACCTGTACCTAAAAAGGGCTGTGCCTGCCTTCCACATGCTGTCTCCGCCGCCTGTGATGTGTCTGGAGCCAAGGCTCACACTGACAATGGATGTTGTTGTGCACTTGCAGAGTGCCCCCAGATCAGGTTTGAACTGGGCTCAGAGCCACTTGCACAAAGAGAACAAAGACATTTTGGGGTATGAGTATCAGACCCAAAACTCCAGACTTTAGATCATTCCTACAATTCAAGAGGAACCTTTGACAAGGAGAAGCGCTGGAGAGACTGAGGAGAAGTACTGCCCTTGCTGTGTGTCTGGGGTTGGCCTGCAGTTGCTGTTTCTGCCAAGGAAAGGAGAAGGACTTCTCCTTGAAGGAGATCTCCAAAGGCCTGAAGTGAGCTGGCCTCCTGTTCTGAAGTCTCAGGTACACAAAGACTTCATCCCCAGATCCCCTGAACTCTGCTGCTGTGAGTTCTGACCTGCCAAGAGGTGTCTGTGCCAGTTTTGTGCCTCTGGACGTTGTTGCTGCTGTTTGGGAGCTGGAAGCAAGAAGAAACTCAAAGAACTACAGAAATCGAAGCATCCCTTATCTTGATGCTGTTTTCCCAACGCATCTCCAAGGCATGAGAAGAATTTCCACGCATCGCTGTGCCACTGCGAAAACCGTTACAGAGCCTGTCACCGCTGCAAGAATCGACGCATCGAGGGATCGTGGCTTAAGAAGACCGGTGCAGCGCCGCTCGATGCCGCTGCATTGATCGCCGACGCATCCCGGAATCCACAAATCGTACCTGTGCGGCACGCTTTCCCGACACATCATCTGCGAACCGTAACTGGTGTGATGTCCTTTTGTGGTGTTATCACTGTGTTACTGGTTACTGTGAGTGTTGGTACAAATACTTTACATATTGCCTTTGGGATAAGCCTGTCTGCTCGTGCCAAGCTGCCAAGGGGGTGAGCAGGGGTTATCTAAAGTATGCATCCCCCTTACCCTAACTAGAAATAAGGGACCCTATTTGGGCAAAGGTACCTACCTCTGCCAACTAGAGACCTCCATTTCTAACAGTAATATAAATAGATATACATATATATATATACGTGTTCTATGCACTACTGGATGAAATAAACTGATATTTGCAAAATATCCGAAAGGGTCCGGCTTCGTTTTTTTCCCTGGAGTGAGATTTGGGGACTTGGCGGAATTCGTGGCATATATATATATATATATATATAAGAACTCTTTCTATCTCGCGTTTACGTTCTCTACACTTCCTTTAATAAAGTCACCATACGCCTTTTCCACCTCGCTATCGTTGTGCTGGACGTTGGAGTAGCAGAGGGATTCCAGAGCCTTTTCATCAAAACCTCGCGGAACCCGCTTCGCGGGTCCCGCAGCGCCACTGGGATCTGCTAGGACTGAGGGGCTGCGAGAGGACAAACATCAGCAGGCAAGGCTGCGAGCGTAAGGGGCCGGACTTCGTGTACCAGAAGTCACGGCTACCCTCGCCTCCTGCCATCGGGCCGCTCTCCTTGCCTGACACGCCCCCCTCACACTCATCAATTCAAATAGGTTGCAGCACCTGGAGGCAGCGGGACGCCTTTTCCACCTCGCTATCGTTGTGCTGGACGTTGGAGTAGCAGAGGGATTCCAGAGCCTTTTCATCAAAACCTCGCGGAACCCGCTTCGCGGGTCCCGCAGCGCCACTGGGATCTGCTAGGACTGAGGGGCTGCGAGAGGACAAACATCAGCAGGCAAGGCTGCAAGCGTAAGGGGCCGGACTTCGTGTACCAGAAGTCCCGGCTACCCTCGCCTCCTGCCATCGGGCCGCTCTCCTTGCCTGACACGCCCCCCTCACACTCATCAATTCAAATAGGTTGCAGCACCTGGAGGCAGCGGGACGCCTTTTCCACCTCGCTATCGTTGTGCTAGACGTTGGAGTAGCAGAGGGATTCCAGAGCCTTTTCATCAAAACCTCGCGGAACCCGCTTCGCGGGTCCCGCAGCGCCACTGGGATCTGCTAGGACTGAGGGGCTGAGAGAGGACAAACATCAGCAGGCAAGGTTGCGAGCGTAAGGGGCCAGACTTCGTGTACCAGAAGTCCCGGCTACCCTCGCCTCCTGCCATCAGGCCGCTCTCCTTGCCTGACACGCCCCCTCACTATACACTATTCAACCTATATAGGGGAGGTCTCAGCACCGCGGCGCAGGAGCGCGCGGGAGTGTCCCGGGAGAAGCTCGGGACAAGGGCGGGACCGTCTGTGGCCGTCCGGGGCCGTAGGAGGCCGGGCTGGGCCACCTTTCTAACGTTTTCTTCCCATTTTAAGCCTTTTACTTGGTATTAATCATTTGTTATTTCCTTTGTTTGCTTATAAATCAGTGAACTAGACTAAAGTCACGGTTGAGTCCTCATATTTGGAAGAACAAATTTTGTCACTTTGTTGATTGAACATTGAGATTGGTGCTAATCTCGTTTCTTGTACTTTTAAAAATGACTTTAAGGTCAGGCAAAAAAAGGCAAGTTCAGGTCTCCACCTCCAATGGTACTTTTACTGGAACAATCGATCAATTTTTTAAACGCTCAACTGCTATATTGGAGAAGGAGATCGCCTTAGTTGAAAAACGCCTTTCGCTTGACATTATTACAGGCAAGCGTTCTTCTCTTGGCAAAATTAATGAGGCTGTCTCACCTGTCCCACTTTCCTTGTTGATCACAGATAGCCATGATGTTAATGCAGAGTCAGTGTTGGCAACTGCACCTGAGATTCACACTATGGAGTCAGTGGGGACAAACCAAGAAAGTGCATATAATACTGCGCATGATAATTTGCCAAATGGTGGGACCATTTACCTAGATCAGTCCAGTGAGAAATCCGGTCTTTCTGACTCACCAAATCTTAATATTAGCACTGAACAAATGGATTCCCTTTCCCATTCACGACATACACCTACTCATAATCCTGGGAAACGTAAAAGGATAGACTCACCGGACCCAGAGGAACAAACTGAGGGTCTGGGAAACCTTATTTCATCCCCCTCACAGCTACTTAACACTAATGTGGTTGTCCAGTCAGAGGAACATAACACCACAATTAGCATTACAGAAGGAATATTCTTGGCTAAGATAGAGTTGCTAATTAAATCTTTACTTTTACCGCTATTTGAAAGGACAAGATTATTAAATACTAAAATGGACTCCTTAGATATGCTGGTGAAAGATAATATAGCGACTTCCAATAGAATCCTTGCCAGCTTAGCATCTAAAGGATTGACCCCCCCTGTCCCGATCGTTCCGAAGCCTACTACCATGAATAACAAAGTAGGGGGTAACAGCTCTAAAGCGGGACCCCCTATATCAAAGGTCCCGCAGCAAAAAACTGTTCCTGTTCCCAAGAAAGCAACTATCACGGAGAGTTCATCAAGGCCTAAGCCTGCAAAAAATCCCCAGGTTCAGAAAAACCCCATTCCCACTAGGGGTCATGACCTAAGCTATCAGCCCAACACCAAACCTATCCCAAAGAAACAATGTGTGAACCTCCCTCCAGAGTCAGTGCCTTATACTATCATCTTAACTGGCGTGGCTCCCCTTGGAGATGGTAAGAGGGAAACACACAAGGATCTTTATAATAAGGTCACATTCTGGCTTAATAAAAATCGCCCGCTCCCTCCTAACCTAAATCCTGAAATCCTTAATGTAAGGAGGGTGGACTGGATAGGTTTTGGTAAGAAAGATCTTGAGGGGGATTGCGTGGTAATCAGCTTTAGAGAGCCATGGGTGGCTGAATTTATCAGTAGGGAACCAAGATTCGGAAGAGTTGGGGATGTGCAAACGCTATCGTTGCATTATTTTTATCCCGCTTTATATGTAAATAGACCCCAAACTCTGTTTCATCACTCTAGAAGGGACAGGCCCAGAGGGAGATTTCATTTTGATACTCCGATTTACCCAATGTTTTATCCCCACCTTGCGAACCGGTTTGCCCCCTATCCGGTCTGGAAGGTGTGGATTGACTTGACAAAGAACCCTTAGCCGCTGGGCTGTCTGGAGCTGTAGTGAACTGCTCCCCAAATAACTTGAGAGCCCCCAGGGAAGAGACTGTTTCAGGGTCTAGTGAAATAACACAGGGGGTGATAACAAGGGAAACATTCTTAAACTGTACTCCTAGACCTTTGATCTCTGAGGAGACTGTGAACTTAGCTGTTAACCTGGAAGAGAAACCAACTCACACCCTCACAGTCTTGTCATGGAATATAGCGGGATTAAAGGGGAAAATGTCAGAGGATGATTGGGGTTCCTTCATGGATTTACATGATGTAATTATCTTACAGGAAAGTTGGTCAACTGACGCTATCTATCGGGTTGGCTACCTTAATTATTATAAACCAGCCTGTAAAGGTCCTAAAGGACGTCCTTCGGGAGGTCTGGTTATTTGGATAAGACAATCCCTAGCTTTTATAATTACAGACCTTCCCACTTTAAGCAATGACATTCTAGCCTTGAAACTATCCGGTAAAAATAACCAGTACTTTTTCCTGATTAATATATATGCAAGAGGGCAACCAGGTGGGAAGCCCGCGAGAGCGGCAGATGAATTAGATTCCCTATTGAACAATATTAGCAGAGACAAATGTGTTATGGTGGCAGGAGATTTTAACTGTTCTTTTGAACCGTTTCCCAATCTTGACAATGGGGGATATGGGGAAATTGATCAGATTTGGAACATTCCCCATTTATCTATCCCTCCAGTTAAAAAAGTCACTGAGGCTGTTATGCAGTGGTTAGGTCTTTGTCTTGAATGGGATTTGCGTGCAGCGAATGGTATGACTAAATCAGATTCGATGGGAAAGGTCACATTTGACAATTCCCAGCACTCGAGCCGCATTGACTATTTTTTGTTAAGGTTAGAGTTTTGGAAAATATTGGAGGACATGGAAGTAGTCACAAGACCAGAAAGTGATCACAATCCTCTGGTAATAAAACTATTAATGCATGAGGGTTTTCTTATGGATTCTGCAACCAATATCGTTACAGCAGATGCTGGTCTTACGAACGATTGCAGAAGGGTACGATGGGCTAGGTTCTTAGACAACCCCACTACTATCAATAAGGTTGCTACTGAGGTCTTAGCTGCTACAAACTTGATGGTACCCATACTTGATGAAGGAACCTCACTTGATCAAATTGGGATGATCCATGAGTCTCTTTTTAATAAAATCAAATCTTTTTTTATCGAACCCGTAAAAGGAAGAAATAATGGTCCAGCACAAACTAGGACTAAATGGTATGACAAAACTTGCCGTACTGCCCATAGCTCCCTGTTAACTGCTATCAAATCCAAATCAGCTATGGATATAAGGTTAGCAAGGGTTAATTACAGGAAAGTACTTAAAGTGGCAAAAACCAATTGGGATGAACAGCGTTGGTTAGACTTATATCAGGCAAGTATCTCATCTAACCAACAAAAATTCTGGGAGGTTGTGAAATGGGGAGGGACAGGGGATCTGCATGTTCCGGTTAACCATGTCCCTGCAGAGCAATGGGTCAAGCATTATGAGGCGCAGTTCAGTAACACGGAACGGATCTCCCTTACTATTAGGGAAGATGCCAGTGTACAGTCTGCGGTGCCCTCACTTGATCACATTGTTTTTACTGAAACTGAAGCTATTTCTGCTCTTAAACAAGTGCAGAATGGCAAAGCCCCCGGCATGGACTGCATCCCTGCGGACCTCTTTAAGTATGACCAAGCGCACTGGGTCCCGTACATAACAATTTTAGCGAATGCGATAGCCAGAGGGACTAGGATCCCTAACTCGTGGAAAGGGGCCGAGATCTTGCCCGTGCACAAAAAAGGGGATAGAACTGATGCGGGAAACTACCGACCCATCAGTCTTATTGATGCCCTACAAAAGGTAATAGCCAGAATGCTGCTAGGGAAAATCCACTCATGGATGACAGAAGTTGATATTCTATCTCCATTGCAGGCGGGTATTAGGGCATACATTAGCACAGTTGATCAGATATTAAGATTTGTTATGATCTATTGGAAAACTGTGTTCCTGAGAGGTGGCACGATATTCGCTGCATTTGTGGATCTCAAATCAGCGTTTGATCTGGTCCCCAGAGGGAAGATGTGGGCAGCTTTGAGAAGGATGGGTGTTCCAACTGCACTCCTAGAACTTACCATCAGGATGCATGAGGGAAATTTTGCTAGAGTCAGATGGGGTCGTCAGGGCCAGGTCTCAGAATCCTTCCCCGTGACCCGTGGAGTGAGGCAGGGCTGTGTCCTGGCCCCCACCCTATTCATACTCTTCATTAATCAGGTGGTCAAGTTCCTCTCAGATACCCCTACTGATGCTCCATCACTGGGTGGGACTAAATTTCCCCTTTTAATTTTCGCAGATGATACTCTCATACTGGCTAAAACTCGAAGGGCTTACAGGTAGCCATAAACAAATTCGTGGACTTCTGTAATGAGAACGATCTAGAAATTAACATTAATAAAACCAAGTTCATGGTCCTGACAAAGAATAAACCACTGAGGGGCCATGTTTCAATGAATGGGTCTAGTCTGGAGCAGGTTGAAGTAATGACATATCTTGGTGTTACAATGGATTATAGGTTACGATGGAAAGAGCAAATAGCGGCGCTTAGTCTGAAATTTGCTCGCTTGTCCGGTTGCTTAGTGAAGGAGCAGCGGTGTTCCTTGACCAAAAGAGTATTGCCCGCACTCAAAATTTATAGTGCTAAAATTAGCTCAGCCATATTATACGGGGCCGATATTTGGGGTTGTGTGGACTTGGCTGTCCTAGATAGGATTCAGAATAAATTCTTTCAAAATGTAGTCAGTCTCCCTCCCTCAACACCAGCCCTACCACTCTTGATGGATATGGGCTTTTATTCCATTAAACATCAAGCCCTCTACAGGATGGTGGCGTTATGGAGACGCATATGGTCTACCCCGGAACTTGCCATGTTCGCTCAAGAACTACAGGATGTGAGAATGCAACAGGGGGCAGGTGATATACCATGGTTAAAGCTAATCAGGAACACTCTTATTGAAATGGGTCTTCCCTTGCTTTGGTCTGAGCCGGGCTCTCATACCTTTCCCTCAAAGAAAGATTTTAAACTTCTCTTTTGGTCCACGGTAAAAGAAGAACACGTTGCTCTTTCGGAGAAACCGAACTTGACAGGCCAGTTCTTGCTCCATAAAGCAGTCCCCCACACAGAGACCTATTGGGATGTTATCCTTAAAACATTAGATAGGAAACTATACCATCAGTTTCGTGTAGGTACACTGCCACTAAGGGCTTTTACTAGTGGCTGGCAGAAGTCAGAGTCATCCCTCTGTCCTTGTTGTACCGATTGTAAAGGAACATTAGGTCACTTTCTATTTGTATGCACTGCTTACCGTGACCCACGTTACAAGTGGCTAAAACCTATATGTACTAGATTAAACACCCGAGTGAGTAGTGAAACATTGTATATTTTGAGAACTAACACTTCTGAATGGCTATCCATCGGAATGGCCAAATTCCTTGGGTGGGCTTGGTTAATAAGGATTAAGTCAGTTCGTAGCACCTCGACCTGAATAACCCAAATAGTATGTTAGCCTACTATATTTTGATTTGACCAGTATTGATGATCTGCTTTTTCATATATATATATACTTAAATGTTTCAATAATTTTCCTTTGACGTCTTTATATGTATGTTTAATTGAGATTTTTAACTATTCTCGTTATTTTTTTATTTGTTTAGTTTGTTTATAAATATTCATGACTTAGCTATACTAATTGTATTTTATGTATTTTTGCTTATATGTGTGTCTTTTATGAAGAAAATTCGAAATAAAGACGTTAAAAACTGTAACTGTAAAACTGAAAAGCCTTCTAAGCCATATTTCCGCCTGTCACTACACACTCAAAAAGTAAAAACCTCAGTATAAAACAATGATTTGCCAAATAAGTTGGGAGAGGCTGTTGAAACCATCAAGGGAAGTTGTGAGAAATAGGGAAAGTTTGTATGTTGGGTGTAGGGTTGCCAATGACATAAAACAACCTAGGCAATCAGTGTTTTGAACATGTTAAGTGAGATATTAAATGAGGAAAAGCTACCAATCAGGTCAGTTTCTAATATTTATTAACATGTGTATTTAAAAACATCAATGTCAAAAAAGTATATGGACAAATAAATTAATCACAGTACATTAATGCAAATGGATTCAACAAAACAAAGTTGGATTAGAATAAAAAAAAAAATTTTTTTTAAAGTAAAAAGTGGCACAATAATTCTCGACGCGCGTTTCGGCGACCAGTTACTTCTTCTGGAGGAGCCACTTATTTTCTATAAATTGAATTTATAAGAATAAAAGATAAAAGACAAAAGAAAAGTACAATTAGAAATGAACAATTCAATTTTAGGAAGAACATAATAAAGTAGACAAGTAGCCTTATATAAACCTCTTATATTGAGACAAGTTCACTAATAAAGTATTTTCAACATTCATTTCAATTCCTTGTATATGTCCAACCAGAAAGGATCAAATCTCAGGACAGCTGGGGGGGGGGGGGAGAAGGAAAACAAGGGGCAGAGGGGAGTGTCTCAGGGGAAGAAGGACACAGATGACTAATTATTTTATAGATTCATCAATAAACCCTGTTATCTAAAGGGGAGTCATTAACTATTTATGGATGAAAAACTCAAGGCTTATCTTAGTGAGTTCAAACATAAGTCAAGATAGTATTTTTCTATAAAAAGGAGAAAACAATTAATTCAAGCATGTCTATAACTAGGTTTAATGCTTAATTTAGGGGGACCTAATTTCATGTCTTTGATACTTACAGGTCAGGTTAGAAAAAGTTGTGATGTATTAAGGTCAGAGCTTGAATGGCTCGATTTCTTTCTTCACAGTAGTGTTCTAAATAGCAGGTCTCAGAACTGTGAACAACATATCACAATTAGGGTCTCCAATGCCTATTTTTGGGGGACCCAATTCAATGTCTTTGATACTTACAGTTCGTGCTAGATAAAGTTGTGATGTATTAAGGTCAGAGCTGAATGGCTTGGTTTCTTTCTTCACGGTAGTGTTCTAAATAACGGGTCTCAGAACTGTGAACAACATATCACAATTAGGGTCTCCAATATGATGATGGATAAAATAGCCCGATGTCGAGCGAAGGTCCTTCAAGCCTACTTTGAAAATTATAACATTTACCTATTACATTTAGTTCGGTGCGTCCCAGAGACATCAATTTCCTTAGGTGTATGATGAGACAAAGGGATAACTATTTATTTTCACTTGTTTTCCCGGTTCCTATATCATAACAAGATTTAGACATAGAGCGGGGATTCCCCTTGTTACAATCACGTTCCGTTCCTGACATGTTGAAAAAAGATTAATATGCGGCAAAAAAATATATAATTACCCTTGTGTGATGTGGAGCTCTAATATATAGTTAATGAGTACTTGTAGTACTGGAATTTTTTTCTGACAGAAAGAATCCAATCACGGCCTGGTAAACTTTAGATGGATATCCAACATTATCACTAGTGTTTACATGAGTCAAAGTGGTTTAGGCCCTTGGATCTAGGAATACAAAGTGGCAGAGATATTTGGGAGCCACAGTGATACGAGGGGTTTGTCATGATATGTTGTTTTGTCTTATGTCTATCAATTGCCGATATGTTTCAGATATGTTTCCATTAGTTGTGTATTTTATAATTGCGTTTGTATAATATTGTTTACATTAGTGTATGATCCCTCCAAGGTACATTCCTTGGATTTTAAATTGTATTGGTTTGTATGAATTTGCCTTGCATTTTATTGCTCAGACATTGGTTTTTAATAAAATTAGATTGTTAACGATTCTATTTCTTTGTGGAAATCTTTTTATATTACCTGATACATAGTGGACTATAGGTCCTTCTTCCCTGACAAGACAGGGGTGAGGTGAACAAGTTGACTCCAGGGATTCCCCCTTTGACGTACTGGAATGTATGCCCAGGAAAGAGCAGGGTCTATAAGGTAAGAGATATTATATATCAACATGTTGGCATACGAGGTTCCCTTAGTACTTAAGGTCACATTCTTATTCAGTGACAATATGGTATACTCAACTACATCCATGGTCGTTATGTATGAATAACCACAAATGAACTGAGAAGACATATACCTGATGTATAAGAAAGGTGCCCTCATGCCGTCCGGACTGCCGATTACTTGATGATTTGCGAGCTGGAAACAGAAAATATATGGGGCAAAAACGATTAACCTTTCAAAGAACGCCATAATGATAAAAGAGACTCGAAGGATGTGAAATATCGGCATACCTTAATGGCCGTGCAGATTCCGGCTATATCGGAAGGTCCTCCTGATGTGGGGAAATTCCTTCTTTTTCAGGTTCCTAATAATTTATGACAAGGGTGCATTATGTTAGTTGTTACCGTCGGACACAGCCAACGTGTAACTAGATTTCTGCTAGATAGCGTAATGAAGCACATAAAATCACATAGCTCTTACCTAATTATATTATGTAAAGAGCTCATAAGGTCCGGAGGCGAGAAGCGAGGTTCTGGAAGCAACACCAAACAGCTGATATACCTCGAGTAATGGGCAAACAACGCTTTTATAAAACGTTTCTAGCAGTCATTGGCCTCAGCTGTGTATAATATGTCGTCATCTAAAATGCGACGATACTTGACTCTGTTTGTAAAGATCAAAAATGGACTATTGTATCAAATACTAAGGAGATACAAAAAAAGGACTTCCCGTCTCTGGAATACGGCGGAGTGATAGAACGAGAGAACAGACCACAGACTACCAAACGTAGTACGCGGAAAACACCAATACCATTCTGTAACAACTTATATTGGTTTGTTGATATTCTGACAACTGCATAGATCCGCAAGTATTCGAAATAATAATAAAGGAAAAGTAAAGCATTAATAAAACTAATGAAACCCATTTTCTGTAATAAGGGTAATCATTTCAGACATCATTCTAACGTTCTCGTGTTGGATATGACATATAAAGATGTAGGGTTGCCACCTTTCCCAGAGAAAAATACTTTGCCACCTGTTAACGTTTTAAGATTCTGCAAAAGCCCAGATATGTTTCTTAAGTAGACTTTGTGTACTGGCACAGACATTAAAATACTGGCCAGGTGGCAACCCTAGTTGAGTGAGAAGCAGTTGATGGTATGGAGTAGGAGAAAGGAAGACGGCTGAATGTGGGTGAAGTAAGCAGCTGGTGATAGGAAGGGTGGCCTTTCTGCCCGTACCGGAGCAAGACATTTACACAGAGCAGTATGGTGCTGTCTGACAGCAGGGTATTGAGCTGTTTCCTGAAGGAGAGATGATGTCTGCAGGATTTCCTCTGGAACAGAATCCATGCCCTTGGAGACTAGCCACAAGCCTGGTGTTGTGCCTTCTCATTCTTGAATTATCAGAATTTCAGTGTATGATGTACACACAGTAAAAACAAAACTTTTAAATATACAATTTCAATATGTGGGTAGCTCTGCTAGTGCAGGTTTACCATTTAAATTTTAGGATTCGTAGGCCTGATTTTAAAGTTGGAACAGTATTACAAATCTCGGAAATCAAAACAAAAAATCCCAGATTGGATAAGCTTCTCACGCATGAACCTAGAAATATTGAGATTTCTTTATAAACTGAATTGTTGAAGTCAAGAAGATCCCAGTTAGTCATCGTCACATATGAATCTCTAATCATCTGCACTAGAACATCTACCTAGATAGGACTGTTACTTAGGTAGGACAATGGATCTATTATCCTGCAGTAGTAGACAGTGCTTTAACTACGGAGAGGTGTCATGGGCAGCTATGATCCTCACCGTCATTTGCCCCATCAGTAATGTTTCTTGATTGAACATATTAGAAAAGGACAGTCAGTTTTTACACTGCATGAGGACTTCAAGTTCACTGCAATTATTTTATGGCCTTTTTTAGACAATACGTTTGCATAAAACATTTACCATACCTGTTAACATATTGCATCACAAATGCAGGTGAAGTCAGGTATTTAGGAGGGTGATCCCAATAAGCTCAACGGGGAATTAACACTTGTTTGGAGGGTGATATAGGTTTGAAAAGCAGGTGACTCCAAGTCTACAGAAGCATTTTGCTTATCAAGCTGGTAAATAGAAGTAAGAGTGGGGAAGTTGACATATTGAGGTTACATGCCTGTAATATCTTGTTTCATACTTAATAATAATGTTTTGACCACTTCCGTGTGTACATATTGACTACCTCTTCCTTGTTGTCTTTCCCATGCCTTTCCTTAAAAGTCTGTGTTTGCGAGGCCCTCCTGTTCAGTTCATAAAATGTTGGAGATAAGTTGACGGTTGGCATCTGATGGTTTAATTATTTTGTAGAGAGACGCGGCTGGGAGTAATAATAAACACTTCGTGCTCCTACTTTTGACTCCCGTCGTTACTCATAAATGCCAACGTTTTAGAGCTGGCAAGTAAGAGATTTTTTTTTTGATTTTTTTTTGATTTTATTTATTTTTTTGCGTGTTTATAGAGCGCTTGAATAAACTCCCAGAGGAGTATCTCCGCGCTAGCTGACTGCTGAACCGGCAGGAGATCGAATTACATGGCTGCAATCTAGTTCATAAACTGAATGGTTAGACCTGGAACAAGAACGTCTTCAGCTTTTTCCTGAAGGCCAGATGATTTTCAAGCTGCCTAAGCTGGAGAGGGAGACCATTCCATATCCTCATTCCCAAAAACAATAGTCAGAAGAATGTATTTTCCCCATTGACTTAGATTGAAGCATAGGCAATCTGTCTGAATCTGGTCTAATGACAAGTATGGTGACAGACAATCAGCATTTAATTTTTGGCAGTTTAATCACACAGCGCAAAGAAAAACAGAGTTTTTGTGTGTGCGATGCAAAACTGCAAAAAATAAAATGTTGAGGCCTGTAACACCCTCTGTTATTCTCCTCCAAGAATTAAGGGCAAAGCGTTCTGACTCAGGATATATGTTTCCAAGCTCAAGCTGCCTTGTTTCCAGCAGATCATGATTCAGCAATCCGAATTGGGTTTCTGCATGCAGGAATCGGGAGGCGGGAGACTAGATTAGAATCAGGAGGGTTGGCATGTATGGTTATTGCAATGTATGAAGGTGATCTCATGTATGGCAAAATGCTTAATTCTATATTAAGAGTGACTCAAAGTGTCACACTTGAGGCATTTAGGAATCTATGTCAGGACCGGAGGCTCGATTCTGCTTCTCTTTCTTTACTTTTTTTCAGCAGCCATTCAAAACTTTAAACTGGAAATAAATTTCACATGAACACCTATAGTCACATGTACCAACCATGGAGCCTGTAGTGACCCAGAGCCACAGTCAGCAGTCTAGTGTTTCTTGTATGCCCTACACTAAACACCCACCCACCACTGATGTCACTGGTCAGGTGACACAGTTCTAATAAAAGAGGCCAGCGCACGTGCTCTGGGCCAGTTGTACCATGTAGCCCACTGTGTCTGCGTCAGTCATTTGCAGCATGAGGGCCCAGGGCCCCCAGCATTACATTGGCGACGAGTAGGGCAGACGCTAGCCACGCGTGTCGCATTTAAAAGAAGAAAAACCCGGGAAAGAAGAAGGGAAGTGCCCATGTGCAGGGCACCCTCCCGGGGAAGCGGCGCCGGCCGCCGAGAGGCCTGCAGGGCGTAAGCCGAGCCCCGGGCCTGCCTGCAGACAAGAAGGTGACCGGGAGCCTACCCCACACCTTCTGAGCCAAGCCTGCACGGCCCCTGCGAGGGGTGAAGAGGAGCGACCGACCAGAGCCCACCCGCCAGGACTGGTAGCCAAACGCTACGACCTCCACGGAGCCCACCCGCGTTAAGGAAGGAGGCCAGCCAGCCAGCCGAAGGTGAGCGGAGGGGGCCGCGCAAGCCTGAAGCGACCCCCCGTGACTGTATTATAAGCGGTGCCCACCCGCATGGCCGTGGCGCCCTGCCGAGCGCCGACAATAAAGGAACATTAAAGCAGAGCCAGCGGTGCCCACCCGCGGCCTGCTGGCAGTGCCCCCCGCCGCGTGTGTGAAGTACGGCGCAGGGTGAATAAACTTTTAAGAGCGCCGCAGCGTAAGGAGAGCTGCCGGGCGCCAAGTAATTAAAGCGGAGCCACCTGCTATAAACTAGACACTTAGCCCCCAAAAGTGCATAACGGAGCCCACCCGCTATAGACTTTAACTTTGTGTGCCTAGTAATTAAAGCAAGACTCCCGGAGCCCACCCGCGGCCTGCATGCAGCCACCCCTGCCCCGCCGCGCAGCGCACAACCAAAGCTGCCGCGGCGGTGGGGAAAGAAGCCCGCAGCGTGAAGAGAGCTGCCGGGCCCGTGATGGTAAAAAGCGGAGCCCACCCGCGCTTATAAGGAGCAGTACTGTCACCCCCACCCCGCGCAGCGTGTGGCGTGAGGCTGCGGCGGGGTGGAGAAGCGAGAAACTCAGCATCCGGCTGGAAGCAGCATCAGGACACCGGCAGCGCCCCGTGTGTGTCCGAAGGTAGAGCGGCCCGAACAATAGCGCCAACACCTCTCCCCCGCCGCGCAGCATGTGGAGAGTGAAGCCGCGGCGGCGGAGGGGCAACAGAAGGAAAGCAGCCGTCGGAGAGGAACTCCGCCCACTAGTGGCTAACAACTCAGCCCGGTGAGGTTCGCAGCGTGAAGGAAGCTGCCAGGGCCGACCTGAACAGACTGGGCGGCGAGAACTGATAGCCCAACAGCAGCCCCACACTAAACACCCGCGCAGCCCAAGTACTGAAAGCCTGCGGCGAGGGGTGGAAAAAGCCAGGAAGGCAAGAAGGGAGCACAACTCACCAGAGGGGAGACAGAGTTGTCCGGTGGCCTCCGGCCACCCATGCGTGTCCCGAGAAGACGAATGGGCAGTGAGGCCTCAGGGGAAAGTCAGGCCTGAGCACACAACAGAGACTACAAAGGCTGCTGCCGAATCCAGAAGAAAGGAGATGGTCCACTGCCATCTAGTGGCCATCTAACTCTGAAGGGAACTCAAGAGGACAACGCAGCGCAAGAACGCGCCTGAAGAATAGAACTGTGCCACAAGCCAAGGAAGGGACTCCTGTGTACAAACAGGCCACGCAGCAAGTGAGTGCGCAGCAACGCACCAGAAGCGCAAGAAGTGTTCAGGAGTCAGCGCAGGAACGCGCCAGAACATTCAGGAACACGTCAGGAGTCAGAGCAGGAACGCGCCAAAACCTTCAGGAACGCGCCAGGAGACAGCGCAGGAACGCGCCGGAAACTCCAGGAACACGCAAGGAGACAGCGCCGGGACGCACCAGAACAAAGCATTGCGCAGGACAGCGCAAGGAGTGAAGGAACCCCACACCCGCACGACAGGACCGCGCAGCACCGCGCCGGAACGTGCCAGGAGCGCCAGAAATCAGGAGCGCCAGAGTGGCGCTGCACAGCGACACGCCAATGCCACAGAACAGCACTGCGCAAGAACGCGCAAGGAGTGAAGGAACTCCACACCTCAGGACCGAACAGCACTGTACTGGAACGCGCAAGGAGTGAAGGAACTCTACACCTCAGGACCGAACAGCACTGCGCTGGAACGTGCAAGGAGTGAAGGAACTCCACACCTCAGGACCGAACAGCACTGCGCTGGAACGCGCAAGGAGTGAAGGAACTCCACACCTCAGGACCGAACAGCAATGCACAGGAATGTGCACGGAGTGAAGGAACTCCACGCCACCATTTTAAAAAAACCTGGCGCAGACCCCTCGATCCCAGCCAACTTTCGCCCCATTTCTCTCCTACCATTTTTGGCTAAGGTGCTCGAGCGCCATGTCACCAGGTCTCTGAGCACCTTTGTGGAAGAAAATGGGGTACTGGCTTCCCGCCAGGCTGGTTTTCGCCCCGCACACTCTACGGAGTCCGTAGTCCTTTCGGTCCTTGACAACCTCAGGGAGGGGAGGGACACCAATCAATTCCAGGCACTGGTCCTCCTCGATCTCTCTGCCGCCTTCGACACAGTGGATCATACCATCTTACTTTCCCGTGTCGCGGCGGCGGGGATCGGGGGTACGGCCCTGGTTTGGTTGTCCTCCTTCCTGAGGGACCGCACCCAGGCAGTTCGCCTGGGTGACTTCACTGCGGACTTTCGGAAGGTTCTGTGCGGGGTCCCCCAAGGCTCCTCCCTTTCACCTCTTCTGTTTAATCTTTACATTTCTCCCCTCATTTTTTCTTTACAACAAATGGAGGTCGCCGTATATAACTATGCGGATGACCTCCAACTTGTCTTCAATCTGTCCTCTTCTTCTGCCTCTATCTCTAATTTCCAGTCCACTATGATTTTCATCAGGGACTGGATGGATTTCAACCACCTGAAACTCAACCCTGATAAGACCGAGTTGGTGCTGACGAGTGGTTGTTCCAGTCCCTGGTCTTCACTTTTTTGGCCCCCTTCCCTTGGTCCCTCTCCGGTCCCCTCTACTTCGGTCAAAACCCTTGGTATTAAACTCAACTCTGACCTTACCCTTCACTCCCAGGTTAGTTCTGTGGTTTCTTCTTCTTTTCTTTCTCTTCGCACCATCCGCAAGGTCTCTCGATTTTTCACCTTTGAGGCCTTGAAGTTGATCGTCCTTGCGATGGTCATCTCCCGCCTGGATTATGGCAACGCCCTATATGCAGGTATACCTGCATATAGTCTCAGGCGGTTGCAGATGATCCAAAACCAGGCGGCTCGCCTGGTCTTTAACCTTCCTAAATCCTCACATGTCACCCCCCTTCTGAAACTTTTACATTGGCTTCCGGTTCGGGAACGTATCCAATTCAAGCTTGCATCTATCACTTACCAGGCTCGATTGGGCACGGCCCCTGCATTCATTTCTTCGGAGATTATCCCCTACTTGCCAACTAGGGAGCTCCGATCTTCTTCCCAATCCCTCCTGACAGTTCCCCGGTTTCGCCGGAAAAAGTGGGGGGGCTCAAAATTTGCGACCCTTGCCCCAACCCTTTGGAACTCATTACCCCTTGATCTCAGATCCCTAACCCCATATTCCCAGTTTCGAAAGAAACTTAAAGCTTACTTCTTCAGCAAAACTTTCATTTAATCCTTTGTTACCCGACCTCCCTTCCTTGTCTATTGTGGAGATCTGCCAGTTACAGCGCCATGAAACCGCTGGTGTAAGAGCGCTATATAAGAATTTTTAAACTCAAACTCAAACACGACTGAGTGACGCAGGAATCGCGTCCTCGGAGACCTGTCAGTAGGTCACAGCAAAGTTGACTTGCCAGAAAGTCACCACCAGAAGCGGACCAGTCGGATGGTCGCCCGAAAAGGAAGGAAGAAGCTGACCAGGCAGATGGTCACCCGTAAGGAAAGAAGGCGCGGACCAGTCAGTTGGTCACCCGAAAGGAAAGGAATAAGCTGACCAGTCAGTTGGTCGCCCAAAAGGAAAGGAAGAAGCTGACCAGTCAGATGGTCGCCCGGAAAGAAAAGGAGAAGATGACCAGTCAGATGGTCGCCCGGAAAGAAAAGGAGAAGATGACCAGTCAGATGGTCACCCGGAAAGAAAAGGAGAAGATGACCTGCCAAAAGGTCACGACTGCAAAGACTTGCCAGAAAGTCAAAGCTAAAGTAACTGAATATACTGACATGAAGACTGACGTGAAGTTCAAGAAGAAGTCCATGGACGGGACCCAGAAGAGGTCTGATAACACCGACCCGAAGTAAAGGAGGAGCGACAGGAAGAAAGGTGCGATGCCTGGTTTTGGTCATTGGAAGAAGAGAAGGCGTGTCCTAAGGGTAGGACGCAACCAGGGAGACACGTGTGGAGTGCACGCCACACGGAGATGGCCTGGGTGGTTGAAGAAAAGAAAAGGGACCGACCAAGTCGCAAAAGGAAAGGAGGAGAAGAAGGGAAGCGAGTGCCACGGTGCCACTAGAAGATCACAAGAAGAGAAGAGGTGTGACCAGCCAACTCACACAAACATCAGGAGAAGATGGCGACATGCACTAGAACACCAGAGTGCAGTGGAGAACAAGGCCTGGCAGGAACACCGGCGGCATAAGTCAAAGATATCCATCTACAAGCCATCCACCCATGTGGCAATCACAGAAGAGGGCAAGTTTGGACTGTTTGACAACAATCTACCTTTGGGGTTGAGCGGAAGATTGGATGGCGAGAGTGCTCACACATCCGGCTGAGGAACTGACCACTCCACACCAACCCATGGCAGCCCAAGAAGCAAAGGCCTCAAGGGACTCTGGTGGCAGCAAGTCCCGCAAGAGAGACAGATCCACAACAGTGCGTCTGCAAGACCCACTGAGAGGAAAGCTTCGCGTGCAAGAAAAGAGTAAACAGCGTAACCTTCAGGGGGAACTAGGACACAACGGTGAAGATCGTGGAGCGCCCCGCTCACGGCCCGAAGGCTATGGTGGAGCAACATGACCGAAAACACCAGTCCAGTGGAAGCCTGGCAAAGAGGTCCTCCCGGACATCTTGTGAGAGAGGAATACCGGCGAGAGGGGCATCCTAGTGAGAGGGATATATGCACCTACTCCTTTCATCTGCCCAGAAATACTTTGAAGCCTGCCCAAGACACCACCAAGGACCAGGACTGAAGAGGAGAACCAAGAAGACAAACAATACTCGGTTCACGTCACCCTTCTATCTAGCTACCAACTGTCACCAGTGGTATGAAGCAAAGACAAGACAAAGGACAACGTCCAGGTGGCGCAGACAGAAGATAGGACCCGCCAAACAACGGCAAACCATGCCACAGTGACTCATGAGTCCTGGATGCAGCAACTACATCATCTGCGACCTGCAATCCACCAAAGAGACTCACTTCAAATTATAGAGTCCAGTGTTATATTGTATGTACATTTTATTTCCCACAGGTTGAACTTTGTCGTGGGGTTTGCAAACTGCACTTTTTCTCCCACAGGTTGGACTTTCTTTTGTTTTAATTTTCCCCCAAGTTTGGGAGGGATGTAGTGACCCAGAGTCACAGTCAGCAGACTAGTGTTTCTAGTATGCCCTACACTAAACACCCACCCACCACTGATGTCACTGGTCAGGTGACACCGTTCTAATAAAAGAGGCCGAGCGCACGTGCTCTGGGCCAGTTGTACCATGTAGCCCACTGTGTCTGCGTCAGTCATTTGCAGCATGAGGGCCCAGGGCCCCCAGCATTACAGAGCCCACAGCCTTATATAACCCCAAACGCTAACTTATGTCCTCTTTCTTTGCTGCTATGCAGCAAGTTAAGCGCCTTATCTCTTTTATATTTCTCTTGTCATGTATTGTGTTTATATTGGCAAACGTATTGTTTGCCACTGTGTTGAGGTGTTATATTTCAGGATGCCATTCGACTAAAAAAAACTTTCTTTCAAGTGTGCCTGTGTCCGAATTGTCATTTGCATTGTTCATTTACATTGGAGACTGCTTTGCGCCTAACTTCTGGTCTTGTTTTGGGGTCGCTCTAGCCTCCTGGTGTTGTGGTGCTGCTGCGTGCTACTTAGATTGGTGGAATAGAAGCGGGGAGCGGTGATGCATCGGCCGCGCAGTCCTCTTTTACTCTCTGCACTGGCCCTGTGCGTGCATGCGCACCTTTTATTTCTGCTGTCAAGGTCAGCGTGGATTTGGTGAATACATCGGCTTTGTGTGAAATCTCGCCTGTACCTCTGGCTTTGTGCCCTATCCCAGAGATTGTTGTGTTCCCGAGGGTCCGCCCCCGAGGTCCGGAGGGACGGACAAGTTGGTCATGTGACCGCCCTATAATAAAAAGAGGTCGAGCACGTGAGAGGGCGTTCAGAGACGCGCGCCGACCGACCAAGCAACTTTATTCCCAGTGTCTGGCTGAGTTTATTCTAGGACCACGTGCTAGGCCTAGTCAGGGTTAGATGCCCCTGTTGAGCGTAGATCACCCGACACAACAATTGGCGACGAAGGGTGGTGATCGATTCCCCGCTCGGGGTGCGTGTGTGTGTCCCTGTTGGGGTGAGGCGGCTGCGGGCACTACCACGTGTCCGCGGTGCTCGTGCCTTGCCACCACACACCCCCCGCTCTGCCTGCCTGGAGGAAATACTCTGATCCCTGGCTCTCCTCAGGTGAGCAGCGCTGGCCTGCATCTCTCTGCGGCGCACAGGAGTCTGATCGGTCGCGCGAGGTGCGTCCGGCGCTCCGGCTGCCGCTGGATCACATCCCGGCTGCCCACGGACATCCTCCCGGGCGTCCAAAGCGATGGCTAACATTCCGCCCATTGAGCCGTTTGTGGTGGAAGGTGCGCCGTCCACTCTCGCACCGAAGTGGAAAGAATGGGTGGACAGGCTCTTCATATTCTTTGAGGCCACCAAGGTCCACAAGGAGCAGAAGCGTGCCATGATCCTCCATCTTGGTGGCAAGGACATTCATTCCATCGCCCGCACCCTTACGGAAGCAACTCCCAAAACCCACCACACGCTCATAAACGCGCTCAACGCGCATTTTGAACCCATGGCCAACCAAGACTATGAACGGTTCATCTTCAGGCAAGCGCGGCAACTGCCAGAAGAATCGCTGGACGCCTATCACTCTCGGTTGAAGAAACTGGCACTAACGTGCGGATTTCAGGATGTCACGGAGGAAATCAGAGGCCAGATCATTCAGGGTTGCGCTTCTGCTAAACTGCGCGAGAGAATTCTGGAGGAGTCGGGGAAACCCCTCCCAGACATTCTCACGCTAGGCCGCACGAAGGAGCTGTCCAAGGCCAGGGCAGCCCACATGGAAGCAGCTCTGCAGGCCAATATGAAAGTGGAACCGGTGAACAAACTGCAGGTCCGCCCACAGCCCAAATGGGTGAAGCGAACAACAACTCCGCAGGGCGGAGCTTCGGCACAATCATGTGGTTACTGTGGAGGCCCGAGACACCCGGCGCCAGAATGTCCAGCACGGGGCAAGATATGCTCCGGGTGCGGAAAAATGAATCATTTTGAAAAGGTGTGTCGGTCCAGAAAGTTCAGCAAGCCCCGCCAGACAGTACACGCGGTGGCAGAGCCTGAAGGCGCGGAAGGAGGACCCAGCAACAGTGATATGGACGACGACGAGGAGGAGCGGTCTGTACACAAGGTGCACATGATCGGCACGGCCACCCGACGCACAAGGACACTACCACAGTGTGCAATACAAGTAGCTGATCAGGACATCATGGCAACGGTGGACACGGGCGCCTCAATAAATCTGATGAGTGCGTCCCTCTACGGAGACATGGCTACTCCACCCAGCCTCCGCTCCACTCCGATCACCGTTTTTGCTTATGGCCAGGACGTGCCCCTCCGCATTCGAGGAAAGTTCAAAGCAGCAGTCCGACATGGAGACAAGATCACGCGTGCCAACATCTTCGTGTCGGAGGAAGGCCAAGGCATGCTCCTGAGTTGCCGGACGGCAGAAGACCTGGGAGTGGTCTCTTTTGCGTTTGGGGTGCACGAGGAATCAGTGCAGCAACTGATTGCAGACTTTTCGGACCTGTTCGAAGGGATCGGCCGCTTCAAGGGTCGGGAAATACACCTGCATGTGGACCCCACTGTCCAACCGGTGGCCCTGCGACACCGGCGGGTCACGTTTCATTTGAGACCACTGGTTGAGGAAGAACTACAGAAGCTGGAAGCCGCGGGCATCATTGAAAAGGTGTCCGGACCCACCCCCTGGGTATCGCCCATCGTGGTCACCCGGAAACCCAAGCAGCCGGGAGCGGTCCGGATATGTGTGGACATGCGCCTCCCCAATGCGGCCATCAAAAGGGAACGACACATCACCCCCACGATCGATGACCTGATCGGAGAGATGGCCGGGGCCCGGTGGTTTTCCAAGTTGGACCTCAGGGCGGGGTACCATCAGCTCGTGCTGGATAAAGAGTCCCGGAACATTACGACGTTCTCCACTCACATCGGACTGCGCAGGTACACCAGACTGAGTTTCGGGATATCCAGTGCTGCCGAGGTGTTCCAGAATGTCATCCAAGAGCTCATTACTGGCATACCGGGGGTGATCAATGTCAGTGACGATATCATGGTGCACGCAAGGACAATTCCCGAGCACAATCAACGCTTGGCACAGGTGTTCCGCAGGCTCCGCAGCGCTGGACTCACTCTGCACAGAGACAAATGCGAGTTTCTTCAGACCAAGCTGGGGTTTTTCGGCTACGTGTTCTCGGCCGATGGCGTCAATCCTGATCCGGACAAGGTCAAGGACATCAAAGATGCACCTCCGCCCACGACTGTCACGGAAGTCCGAAGCTTCCTCGGGATGGTGAATTACTGTGGTCGCTTCATAAGAGACCTAGCCAACATGACCCTCCCTCTACGTGATCTAACCAAAGACTCCACGCCATGGAACTGGGGACCGGAGCAGGAAAGGGCATTCCAAAACATCAAGAGTGCGCTGTCCAGCAACACCACGCTGGCGTTTTTTGACCCCAGACATTCCACTCTTATTGCAGTAGATGCCGGACCGGCGGGATTGGGGGCTGTCCTGATGCAGAGAGCTCGAGACGAGATAGACTGGGCCCCTGTCGCTTTTGCCAGCCGGTCCCTCACGGACACAGAACAAAGGTACTCCCAAATTGAAAAGGAAGCCATCGCGATTCATTGGGGATGCCGGCACTTCCACTTATATGTATATGGCAAGCCTTTCACAGTAGTAACGGACCACAAGCCGCTGCTGTCGCTGTTCTCAGGTACCTCATCCAAACCACCCCCCAGAATTGAAAAGTGGATTCTGCAATTACAGGAGTACAACTGTGCCATTGAGTACCAGCCAGGGGCAAAGAATCCGGCGGACTATCTGTCACGACACCCCCGGGCGGCCACCCCAGAGGAGATGGAGGAAGCTGAAGAGACGGAGGCCTATGTGCGATGGGTCGTGGCCAGATCATGCCCGCGCCCCATATCCCTGGAAGAGGTGGTGAGCGCCATGGCTCAGGACGCCTGCATACAGCGGGCCAAATATCTGCTCCGGGCGGCCAACTGGCAGAAAGCCAGGGAGAGCTGGAAGGTACTCACACCCGAGGCCCAGAAAATCATGGACGGTCTGTACCACGTGAGGGCTGAACTGAACGAGGACGCAGCGGGGTGCCTCCTGCGAGGGCATCGTCTGGTGATCCCGACGGCTTTGACAAGCCGAGTAGTTCAGCTGGCGCATGTAGGGCACCAGGGAATGGTTAAGACAAAGGCCCGGCTGCGGACAAAGGTGTGGTTCCCGCTCATGGACGATATGGTGGAAACTGTTGTGCGCACATGCACGGCCTGCCAAACCACAGGCGACAGCCCCCGCGAAGCCCCCATCATCGTGGAACCCAGGCCCCGAGGCCCTTGGGAAAGGGTCAGCATGGACTTTGGCAGCCTTCCGGATGGACGGCACACACTAGTGATGATCGACGATCACTCCAAGTACCCGGAAGTCGAAATCATCGCCGGTACCAGTGCCGACTGTGTGATTCCCAAGATAGAGAAAATCATTGCCACCCATGGAGCCATGAGAGAACTCAGAACGGACAATGGACCGCCCTTCCAGGGTCAAGACTTTGCAGACTATCTCTCGTCCCTAGGAACCCGTCACAGGCGCATCACCCCACGGTGGCCTCAGGCCAATGGGGAGGCCGAGCGGTTCATGAGAACTTTAAACAAGGTAATCCGTATTGCGCATGATAAAGGACAGTCCGTGGAAATGGCCATTTTCACTTTTCTCCGTAGCTACCGCCAGACCCCTCACTCCACAACGGGGGTAGCTCCTGCACACCTTCTCCTAGGGCGGGTCATAACGGACTCCATCCCCCATCACCCCCAGTGGGCACCTGAACTGATAAATGAACAGACCGTAGAAATGAGGAGACGGGCTGCCTATGACCAGATCAGCAAGAAACGGAGGGCTGTGGCCCCCCACTTCAAAAGAGGCGACCTAGTGCTCATAAAGAATCGGGCCACTGGTGGCAAATTCAAACTCAGTTATGAAAGACGACCATGGAGAGTCAGTGGTGTGAAGGGCACCCGCATCACCGCCACTCGTGGACGAGACAAGGTGACTCGCAACGTGTCTCACTTCAAGCTCTATCACCCGTCGAGCAGTGAGCCCAGGCGCCAGCAAGGCGACCGAGAAACCGAAACTGCAACTACGTTGCCACCTGGTGAATCAACATCTCAGCCCGAGGTCAGGCCACGTGACGAACAGCAGGTTTCTAGTAAGGACGTGGGCGGAGACACGGAGGCCCTGGATGAGGCCCCAGATCCGGAGGGGGCCGACAACGAGGCGCCAAGCCACGAGGTGGAGGCTGGAACAGAGCCGATGACTCAGCGAGGGTCCCAACGCCAGCTACGTGCCAACCCCACCCCCTCCAGCTGGCTGAGAGACTACTTTACGTAAGACTGTTCTCATTTACATATATGCCCGTAATGTTTGAACTGAATGCGCTAGCATTTTGAAAGACGCTGAAGGTATCGGTCCCGATGTTAGTGAAACAATGGGTTTGATCAGACCATGTTTGCGATGTTGCAGTATATTTTTGGTTTGTTGTTTTTCTTGTTTTAGGAGGAATGTTGTGTTCCCGAGGGTCCGCCCCCGAGGTCCGGAGGGACGGACAAGTTGGTCATGTGACCGCCCTATAATAAAAAGAGGTCGAGCACGTGAGAGGGCGTTCAGAGACGCGCGCCGACCGACCAAGCAACTTTATTCCCAGTGTCTGGCTGAGTTTATTCTAGGACCACGTGCTAGGCCTAGTCAGGGTTAGATGCCCCTGTTGAGCGTAGATCACCCGACACAACAGAGATGCCCTGCTGGAAGTTTTCTCCAGGGTTGTATACATTTTTGTCAGTTTTCTTGCCTAGAGTGCTGCAGGCTGTTCCCTCCAAGCTGTATTCGTTATTCTGTGACTGCCTGGGGGTGATAAGCTATTTTGGACTCATCCTTTTGAAACTTCTTTAGCCAATGGTGATTTGCCTCCCCTGAGGTACTACTGTAAATGCTTGGCAGCCTTATTTCTATGTGGGATACAGTTGAAGGGATGATGGACCAATATTACAATGGTACTGAGGGGTCTTTGGAGCAGGACTTGGTGGAAGCACTGGACACTGGGGTTCAAATGTCCGTAAAAAAGGCTTTGGTTAGGGCTTTGGGCCATATTACTAGACAACTGCATAGCTATGCAAGCCAGCAAGGATGAATCTCTGCACTCCCCTCACTGATTGGCAATGTTGGCCGTCCTCTCAGACAGGCCAAGTCCACAGAGAAATCTGCTAAAGGACAAATTGGCTGACTTCCTTTTGGAGGATTATGCTTATAGTGCTTAACTTGTTAATCCCTCGTCCCCTTCACAGACACCTGGGGATTCAAATTCTTCTGGCTCTGAGCATCTCAGATCACGACAACAAGCCTGATCCCAGCAAATGTAGGCACAAGATGCACCATGATGAGTCTTGGGAGCATCCCAAAGAACTGGTCATCCACCCTCATTCCACCAACTGACTTCCCCCACAAGAGGTTGCTGATTATGTTCAGTCTGACACCCACCTGGGCTTTGATAAGGACGCCAGGGCCTGACTTTGCTTCAAGTGTTCCAGACCAGATCTCCCTGGCAAAGTGACCGAAACCCCTGAAGTGGAACCCACTTTGGATATGTTACTCAAAAAATACTAAAAACATCCCAAGAAAGGACTTGACTGTCATTGGCGCAATTGCCAGGATAAGTTACCAGACATTTCTGGCTCGCTCACCAAGATCCTAGAATTGGCTTTCCAGGCCAAGGATTCAGCGACCCCCATCGATCCTGATGTCTTAGTGGGTTGAGCTCAGAGAGCCATGTGTCATCTTGGTAATGCAAGTTGCACTATATATACTGAGCGCAGATGCTCCATGCTTATGAAAATTGACCCCAAACTTAATGAACTGGCCTCCTCAGATGAGTGTCCGGTGGCACAGGGCCTCCTGTTTGGGGCTCATTTCCTTAAGGAGCTATCCAAATTAATTGCAATGTACAACACTCTTGACAAAGCCCAAGGGTCTCTCAAAAAGGTGTTCCACAAGTCCCTTTTTGGCAGGGCTGGACGTTTCAGAGGGTGTTCGTTCAGCCGTTGTTACTGTCAAGGCCAGCAACGTGACTACTACCAGCAAGGTGGAAGAAGTGTGGCTCAACGGTTAGAGGCGGCAGACCCGGAGGCAGAGGTTGGCCCGGGACCAGGCTTTAATTCCCGACGCGGCCGGGTGCAGGACAAATGTCAGCGGGCCAGATAAATCTCGCATCGGTGCCACTCTAACCATGGGGTGCAACGCTGCAACTCTGGACAATAGCTTGCTTAATCTCCACTCCGGCCCCATCACCGCCGGGGATGCCTGGCTGCACATTGGGGATGCCCAGTAAAGGAACCTTCTCACAGGGAATGCCAGGACGGGTTCCCCAGTGGTACAGCGCTGGGACGCTTCAGGGTAACCACGCGCTCTAAATCCAACATTCATTCATTCATTCATTGAAGGTAGAGGTGGTGGACAAGACTCATATAACTATACCTTCTTCCCTTCCCTCTCCCTTAGTGCTACAGAAGAAGGTGATACAAGGGAGCGCAAGGGACCTCCCAGGAGTCCGGAGCTACAGATGAGACTTATTCCTCTCTCAAAGGGGGCCGTTTAGACCTGCTTGGGGGACCCGGCGCAGTGTTGCCTCACCTGCCTGACTGCTTTCCTCAGCTGTCCTCCCTCCTGCCGCCGCTACACCAACATAGCGGCGGCTGAGTGGAGGGGAGGAACTACCAGCCCAGACTCCTCAGCGGCATTGCCAGCAGCCGCCACCGCCAATCACGCGCCCGGAGGCGTTTGAAATCACCGGCTCGGCCCCGGTGGAGCGGGGGCCGTTTAGACCTGCTTGGGGGACCCGGCGCAGTGTTGCCTCACCTGCCTGACTGCTTGCCTTAGCTGTCCTCCCTCCTGCCGCCGCTACACCAACATAGCGGCCGCCGAGTGGAGGGGAGGAACTACCAGCCCCAGACTCCTCAGCGGCATTGCCAGCATCCGCCACCGCCAATCACGCGCCCGGAGGCGTTTGAAATCACCGGCTCGGCCCCGGTGGAGCGGGGGTCGTTTAGACATGCTTGGGGGACCCAGCGCAGTGTTGCCTCACCTGCCTGACTGCTTGCCTCAGCTGTCCTCCCTCCTGCCGCCGCTACACCAACATAGCGGCCGCCGAGTGGAGGGGGGGAACTACCAGCCCCAGACTCCTCAGCGGCATTGCCAGCAGCCGCCACCGCCAATCACGCGCCCGGAGGAGTTTGAAATCACCGGCTCGGCCCCGGTGGAGCGGGGGCCGTTTAGATCTGCTTGGGGGACCCGGCGCAGTGTTGCCTCACCTGCCTGACTGCTTGCCTCAGCTGTCCTCCCTCCTGCCGCCGCTACACCAACATAGCGGCCGCCGAGTGGAGGGGAGGAACTACCAGCCCCAGACTCCTCAGCGGCATTGCCAGCAGCCGCCACCGCCAATCACGCGCCCGGAGGCGTTTGAAATCACCGGCTCGGCCCCGGTGGAGCGGGGCCGTTTAGACCTGCTTGGGGGACCCGGCGCAGTGTTGCCTCACCTGCCTGACTGCTTGCCTCAGCTGTCCTCCCTCCTGCCGCCGCTACACCAACTTAGCGGCCGCCGAGTAGAGGGGAGGAACTACCAGCCCCAGACTCCTCAGCGGCATTGCCAGCAGCCGCCACCGCCAATCACGCGCCCGGAGGCGTTTGAAATCACCGGCTCCGCCCCGGTGGAGCGGGGGCCGTTTAGACCTGCTTGGGGGACCCGGCGCAGTGTTGCCTCACCTGCCTGACTGCTTGCCTCAGCTGTCCTCCCTCCTGCTGCCGCTACACCAACATAGCGGCCGCCGAGTGGAGGGGAGGAACTACCAGCCCCAGACTCCTCAGCGGCATTGCCAGCAGCCGCCACCGCCAATCACGCGCCCGGAGGCGTTTGAAATCACCGGCTCGGCCACGGTGGAGCGGGGGCCGTTTAGACCTGCTTGGGGGACCCGGCGCAGTGTTGCCTCACCTGCCTGACTGCTTGCCTCAGCTGTCCTCCCTCCTGCCACCGCTACACCAACATAGCGGCCGCCGAGTGGAGGGGAGGAACTACCAGCCCAGACTCCTCAGCGGCATTGCCAGCAGCCGCCACCGCCAATCACGCGCCCGGAGGAGTTTGAAATCACCGGCTCGGTCCCGGTGGAGCGGGGGCCGTTTAGACCTGCTTGGGGGACCCGGCGCAGTGTTGCCTCACCTGCCTGACTGCTTGCCTCAGCTGTCCTCCCTCCTGCCGCCGCTACACCAACATAGCGGCCGCCGAGTGGAGGGGAGGAACTACCAGCCCCAGACTCCTCAGCGGCATTGCCAGCAGCCGCCACCGCCAATCACGCGCCCGGAGGAGTTTGAAATCACCGGCTCGGCCCCGGTGGAGCGGGGGCCTTTTAGACCTGCTTGGGGGACCCGGCGCAGTGTTGCCTCACCTGCCTGACTGCTTGCCTCAGCTGTCCTCCCTCCTGCCGCCGCTACACCAACATAGCGGCCGCCGAGTGGAGGGGAGGAACTACCAGCCCCAGACTCCTCAGCGGCATTGCCAGCAGCCGCCACCGCCAATCACGCGCCCGGAGGCATTTGAAATCACCGGCTCGGCCCCGGTGGAGCGGGGGCCGTTTAGACCTGCTTGGGGGACCCGGCGCAGTGTTGCCTCACCTGCCTGACTGCTTGCCTCAGCTGTCCTCCCTCCTGCTGCCGCTACACCAACATAGCGGCCGCCGAGTGGAGGGGAGGAACTACCAGCCCCAGACTCCTCAGCGGCATTGCCAGCAGCCGCCACCGCCAATCACTCGCCCGGAGGCGTTTGAAATCACCGGCTCGGCCACGGTGGAGCGGGGGCCGTTTAGACCTGCTTGGGGGACCCGGCGCAGTGTTGCCTCACCTGCCTGACTGCTTGCCTCAGCTGTCCTCCCTCCTGCCACCGCTACACCAACATAGCGGCCGCCGAGTGGAGGGGAGGAACTACCAGCCCAGACTCCTCAGCGGCATTGCCAGCAGCCGCCACCGCCAATCACGCGCCGGGAGTAGTTTGAAATCACCGGCTCGGCCCCGGTGGAGCGGGGGCCATTTAGACCTGCTTGGGGGACCCGGCGCAGTGTTGCCTCACCTGCCTGACTGCTTGCCTCAGCTGTCCTCCCTCCTGCCGCCACTACACCAACATAGCGGCCGCCGAGTGGAGGGGAGGAACTACCAGCCCCAGACTCCTCAGCGGCATTGCCAGCAGCCGCCACCGCCAATCACGCGCCCGGAGGCTTTTGAAATCACCGGCTCGGCCCCGGTGGAGCGGGGGCCGTTTAGACCTGCTTGGGGGACCCGGCGCAGTGTTGCCTCACCTGCCTGACTGCTTGCCTCAGCTGTCCTCCCTCCTGCCGCCGCTACACCAACATAGCGGCCGCCGAGTGGAGGGGAGGAATTACCAGCCCCAGACTCCTCAGCGGCATTGCCAGCAGCCGCCACCGCCAATCACGCGCCCGGAGGAGTTTGAAATCACCAGCTCGGCCCCGGTGGAGCGGGGGCCGTTTAGACCTGCTTGGGGGACCCGGCGCAGTGTTGCCTCACCTGCCTGACTGCTTGCCTCAGCTGTCCTCCCTCCTGCCGCCGCTACACCAACATAGCGGCCGCCGAGTGGAGGGGAGGAACTACCAGCCCCAGACTCCTCAGCGGCATTGCCAGCAGCCGCCACCGCCAATCACACGCCCGGAGGCGTTTGAAATCACCGGCTCGGCCCCGGTGGAGCGGGGGCCGTTTAGACCTGCTTGGGGGACCCGGCGCAGTGTTGCCTCACCTGCCTGACTGCTTGCCTCAGCTGTCCTCCCTCCTGCCGCCGCTACACCAACATAGCGGCCGCCGAGTGGAGGGGAGGAACTACCAGCCCCAGACTCCTCAGCGGCATTGCCAGCAGCCGCCACCGCCAATCACGCGCCCGGAGGCGTTTGAAATCACCGGCTCGGCCCCGGTGGAGCGGGGGCCGTTTAGACCTGCTTGGGGGACCCGGCGCAGTGTTGCCTCACCTGCCTGACTGCTTGCCTCAGCTGTCCTCCCTCCTGCTGCCGCTACACCAACATAGCGGCCGCCGAGTGGAGGGGAGGAACTACCAGCCCCAGACTCCTCAGCGGCATTGCCAGCAGCCGCCGCCGCCAATCACTCGCCCGGAGGCGTTTGAAATCACCGGCTCGGCCACGGTGGAGCGGGGGGCGTTTAGACCTGCTTGGGGGACCCGGCGCAGTGTTGCCTCACCTGCCTGACTGCTTGCCTCAGCTGACCTCCCTCCTGCCACCGCTACACCAACATAGCGGCCGCCGAGTGGAGGGGAGGAACTACCAGCCCAGACTCCTCAGCGGCATTGCCATCAGCCGCCACCGCCAATCACGCGCCCGGAGGAGTTTGAAATCACCGGCTCGGCCCCGGTGGAGCGGGGGCCATTTAGACCTGCTTGGGGGACCCGGCGCAGTGTTGCCTCACCTGCCTGACTGCTTGCGTCAGCTGTCCTCCCTCCTGCCGCCGCTACACCAACATAGCGGCCGCCGAGTGGAGGGGAGGAACTACCAGCCCCAGACTCCTCAGCGGCATTGCCAGCAGCCGCCACCGCCAATCACGCGCCCGGAGGCTTTTGAAATCACCGGCTCGGCCCCGGTGGAGCGGGGGCCGTTTAGACCTGCTTGGGGGACCCGGCGCAGTATTGCCTCACCTGCCTGACTGCTTGCCTCAGCTGTCCTCCCTCCTGCCGCCGCTACACCAACAAAGCGGCCGCCGAGTGGAGGGTAGGAACTACCAGCCCCAGACTCCTCAGCGGCATTGCCAGCAGCCGCCACCGCCAATCACGCGCCCGGAGGCTTTTGAAATCACCGGCTCGGCCCCGGTGGAGCGGGGGCCGTTTAGACCTGCTTGGGGGACCCGGCGCAGTATTGCCTCACCTGCCTGACTGCTTGCCTCAGCTGTCCTCCCTCCTGCCGCCGCTACACCAACATAGCGGCCGCCGAGTGGAGGGTAGGAACTACCAGCCCCAGACTCCTCAGCGGCATTGCCAGCAGCCGCCACCGCCAATCACGCGCCCGGAGGCGTTTGAAATCACCGGCTCGGCCACGGTGGAGCGGGGGCCGTTTAGACCTGCTTGGGGGACCCGGCGCAGTGTTGCCTCACCTGCCTGACTGCTTGCCTCAGCTGTCCTCCCTCCACCCACCGCTACACCAACATAGCGGCCGCCGAGTGGAGGGGAGGAACTACCAGCCCAGACTCCTCAGCGGCATTGCCAGCAGCCGCCACCGCCAATCACGCGCCCGGAGGAGTTTGAAATCACCGGCTCGGCCCCGGTGGAGCGGGGGCCGTTTAGACCTGCTTGGGGGACCCGGCGCAGTGTTGCCTCACCTGCCTGACTGCTTGCCTCAGCTGTCCTCCCTCCTGCCGCCGCTACACCAACATAGCGGCCGCCGAGTGGAGGGGAGGAACTACCAGCCCCAGACTCCTCAGCGGCATTGCCAGCAGCCGCCACCGCCAATCACGCGCCCGGAGGAGTTTGAAATCACCGGCTCGGCCCCGGTGGAGCGGGGGCCTTTTAGACCTGCTTGGGGGACCCGGCGCAGTGTTGCCTCACCTGCCTGACTGCTTGCCTCAGCTGTCCTCCCTCCTGCCGCCGCTACACCAACATAGCGGCCGCCGAGTGGAGGGGAGGAACTACCAGCCCCAGACTCCTCAGCGGCATTGCCAGCAGCCGCCACCGCCAATCACGCGCCCGGAGGCATTTGAAATCACCGGCTCGGCCCCGGTGGAGCGGGGGCCGTTTAGACCTGCTTGGGGGACCCGGCGCAGTGTTGCCTCACCTGCCTGACTGCTTGCCTCAGCTGTCCTCCCTCCTGCTGCCGCTACACCAACATAGCGGCCGCCGAGTGGAGGGGAGGAACTACCAGCCCCAGACTCCTCAGCGGCATTGCCAGCAGCCGCCACCGCCAATCACTCGCCCGGAGGCGTTTGAAATCACCGGCTCGGCCACGGTGGAGCGGGGGCCGTTTAGACCTGCTTGGGGGACCCGGCGCAGTGTTGCCTCACCTGCCTGACTGCTTGCCTCAGCTGTCCTCCCTCCTGCCACCGCTACACCAACATAGCGGCCGCCGAGTGGAGGGGAGGAACTACCAGCCCAGACTCCTCAGCGGCATTGCCAGCAGCCGCCACCGCCAATCACGCGCCCGGAGTAGTTTGAAATCACCGGCTCGGCCCCGGTGGAGCGGGGGCCATTTAGACCTGCTTGGGGGACCCGGCGCAGTGTTGCCTCACCTGCCTGACTGCTTGCCTCAGCTGTCCTCCCTCCTGCCGCCACTACACCAACATAGCGGCCGCCGAGTGGAGGGGAGGAACTACCAGCCCCAGACTCCTCAGCGGCATTGCCAGCAGCCGCCACCGCCAATCACGCGCCCGGAGGCTTTTGAAATCACCGGCTCGGCCCCGGTGGAGCGGGGGCCGTTTAGACCTGCTTGGGGGACCCGGCGCAGTGTTGCCTCACCTGCCTGACTGCTTGCCTCAGCTGTCCTCCCTCCTGCCGCCGCTACACCAACATAGCGGCCGCCGAGTGGAGGGGAGGAATTACCAGCCCCAGACTCCTCAGCGGCATTGCCAGCAGCCGCCACCGCCAATCACGCGCCCGGAGGAGTTTGAAATCACCAGCTCGGCCCCGGTGGAGCGGGGGCCGTTTAGACCTGCTTGGGGGACCCGGCGCAGTGTTGCCTCACCTGCCTGACTGCTTGCCTCAGCTGTCCTCCCTCCTGCCGCCGCTACACCAACATAGCGGCCGCCGAGTGGAGGGGAGGAACTACCAGCCCCAGACTCCTCAGCGGCATTGCCAGCAGCCGCCACCGCCAATCACACGCCCGGAGGCGTTTGAAATCACCGGCTCGGCCCCGGTGGAGCGGGGGCCGTTTAGACCTGCTTGGGGGACCCGGCGCAGTGTTGCCTCACCTGCCTGACTGCTTGCCTCAGCTGTCCTCCCTCCTGCCGCCGCTACACCAACATAGCGGCCGCCGAGTGGAGGGGAGGAACTACCAGCCCCAGACTCCTCAGCGGCATTGCCAGCAGCCGCCACCGCCAATCACGCGCCCGGAGGCGTTTGAAATCACCGGCTCGGCCCCGGTGGAGCGGGGGCCGTTTAGACCTGCTTGGGGGACCCGGCGCAGTGTTGCCTCACCTGCCTGACTGCTTGCCTCAGCTGTCCTCCCTCCTGCTGCCGCTACACCAACATAGCGGCCGCCGAGTGGAGGGGAGGAACTACCAGCCCCAGACTCCTCAGCGGCATTGCCAGCAGCCGCCGCCGCCAATCACTCGCCCGGAGGCGTTTGAAATCACCGGCTCGGCCACGGTGGAGCGGGGGGCGTTTAGACCTGCTTGGGGGACCCGGCGCAGTGTTGCCTCACCTGCCTGACTGCTTGCCTCAGCTGACCTCCCTCCTGCCACCGCTACACCAACATAGCGGCCGCCGAGTGGAGGGGAGGAACTACCAGCCCAGACTCCTCAGCGGCATTGCCATCAGCCGCCACCGCCAATCACGCGCCCGGAGGAGTTTGAAATCACCGGCTCGGCCCCGGTGGAGCGGGGGCCATTTAGACCTGCTTGGGGGACCCGGCGCAGTGTTGCCTCACCTGCCTGACTGCTTGCCTCAGCTGTCCTCCCTCCTGCCGCCGCTACACCAACATAGCGGCCGCCGAGTGGAGGGGAGGAACTACCAGCCCCAGACTCCTCAGCGGCATTGCCAGCAGCCGCCACCGCCAATCACGCGCCCGGAGGCTTTTGAAATCACCGGCTCGGCCCCGGTGGAGCGGGGGCCGTTTAGACCTGCTTGGGGGACCCGGCGCAGTATTGCCTCACCTGCCTGACTGCTTGCCTCAGCTGTCCTCCCTCCTGCCGCCGCTACACCAACATAGCGGCCGCCGAGTGGAGGGTAGGAACTACCAGCCCCAGACTCCTCAGCGGCATTGCCAGCAGCCGCCACCGCCAATCACGCGCCCGGAGGCGTTTGAAATCACCGGCTCGGCCCCGGTGGAGCGGGGGCCGTTTAGACCTGCTTGGGGGACCCGGCGCAGTGTTGCCTCACCTGCCTGACTGCTTGCCTCAGCTGTCCTCCCTCCTGCCGCCGCTACACCAACATAGCGGCCGCCGAGTGGAGGGGAGGAACTACCAGCCCCAGACTCCTTAGCGGCATTGCCAGCAGCCGCCACCGCCAATCACGCGCCCGGAGGCGTTTGAAATCACCGGCTCGGCCCCGGTGGAGCGGGGGCCGTTTAGACCTGCTTGGGGGACCCGGCGCAGTGTTGCCTCACCTGCCTGACTGCTTGCCTCAGCTGTCCTCCCTCCTGCTGCCGCTACACCAACATAGCGGCCGCCGAGTGGAGGAACTACCAGCCCCAGACTCCTCAGCGGCATTGCCAGCAGCCGCCACCGCCAATCACTCGCCCGGAGGCGTTTGAAATCACCGGCTCGGCCACGGTGGAGCGGGGGCCGTTTAGACCTGCTTGGGGGACCCGGCGCAGTGTTGCCTCACCTGCCTGACTGCTTGCCTCAGCTGTCCTCCCTCCTGCCACCGCTACACCAACATAGCGGCCGCCGAGTGGAGGGGAGGAACTACCAGCCCAGACTCCTCAGCGGCATTGCCAGCAGCCGCCACCGCCAATCACGCGCCCGGAGGAGTTTGAAATCACCGACTCGGCCCCGGTGGAGCGGGGGCCATTTAGACCTGCTTGGGGGACCCGGCGCAGTGTTGCCTCACCTGCCTGACTGCTTGCCTCAGCTGTCCTCCCTCCTGCCGCCACTACACCAACATAGCGGCCGCCGAGTGGAGGGGAGGAACTACCAGCCCCAGACTCCTCAGCGGCATTGCCAGCAGCCGCCACCGCCAATCACGCGCCCGGAGGCTTTTGAAATCACCGGCTCGGCCCCGGTGGAGCGGGGGCCGTTTAGACCTGCTTGGGGGACCCGGCGCAGTGTTGCCTCACCTGCCTGACTGCTTGCCTCAGCTGTCCTCCCTCGTGCCGCCGCTACACCAACATAGCGGCCACCGAGTGGAGGGGAGGAACTACCAGCCCCAGACTCCTCAGCGGCATTGCCAGCAGCTGCCACCGCCAATCACGCGCCCGGAGGAGTTTGAAATCACCGGCTCGGCCCCGGTGGAGTGGGGGCCGTTTAGACCTGCTTGGGGGACCCGGCGCAGTGTTGCCTCACCTGCCTGACTGCTTGCCTCAGCTGTCCTCCCTCCTGCCGCCGCTACACCAACATAGCGGCCGCCGAGTGGAGGGGAGGAACTACCAGCCCCAGACTCCTCAGCGGCATTGCCAGCAGCCGCCACCGCCAATCACACGCCCGGAGGCGTTTGAAATCACCGGCTCGGCCCCGGTGGAGCGGGGGCCGTTTAGACCTGCTTGGGGGACCCGGCGCAGTGTTGCCTCACCTGCCTGACTGCTTGCCTCAGCTGTCCTCCCTCCTGCCGCCGCTACACCAACATAGCGGCCGCCGAGTGGAGGGGAGGAACTACCAGCCCCAGACTCCTCAGCGGCATTGCCAGCAGCCGCCACCGCCAATCACGCGCCCGGAGGCGTTTGAAATCACCGGCTCGGCCCCGGTGGAGCGGGGGCCGTTTAGACCTGCTTGGGGGACCCGGCGCAGTGTTGCCTCACCTGCCTGACTGCTTGCCTCAGCTGTCCTCCCTCCTGCTGCCGCTACACCAACATAGCGGCCGCTGAGTGGAGGGGAGGAACTACCAGCCCCAGACTCCTCAGCGGCATTGCCAGCAGCCGCCACCGCCAATCACTCGCCCGGAGGCGTTTGAAATCACCGGCTCGGCCACGGTGGAGCGGGGGCCGTTTAGACCTGCTTGGGGGACCCGGCGCAGTGTTGCCTCACCTGCCTGACTGCTTGCCTCAGCTGTCCTCCCTCCTGCCACCGCTACACCAACATAGCGGCCGCCGAGTGGAGGGGAGGAACTACCAGCCCAGACTCCTCAGCGGCATTGCCAGCAGCCGCCACCGCCAATCACGCGCCCGGAGGAGTTTGAAATCACCGGCTCGGCCCCGGTGGAGCGGGGGCCATTTAGACCTGCTTGGGGGACCCGGCGCAGTGTTGCCTCACCTGCCTGACTGCTTGCCTCAGCTGTCCTCCCTCCTGCCGCCGCTACACCAACATAGCGGCCGCCGAGTGGAGGGGAGGAACTACCAGCCCCAGACTCCTCAGCGGCATTGCCAGCAGCCGCCACCGCCAATCACGCGCCCGGAGGCTTTTGAAATCACCGGCTCGGCCCCGGTGGAGCGGGGGCCGTTTAGACCTGCTTGGGGGACCCGGCGCAGTGTTGCCTCACCTGCCTGACTGCTTGCCTCAGCTGTCCTCCCTCCTGCCGCCGCTACACCAACATAGCGGCCGCCGAGTGGAGGGGAGGAACTACCAGCCCCAGACTCCTCAGCGGCATTGCCAGCAGCCGCCACCGCCAATCACGCGCCCGGAGTCGTTTGAAATCACCGGCTCGGCCCCGGTGGAGCGGGGGCCGTTTAGACCTGCTTGGGGGACCCGGCGCAGTGTTGCCTCACCTGCCTGACTGCTTGCCTCAGCTATCCTCCCTCCTACCGCCGCTTCACCAACATAGCGGCCCCGAGTGGAGGGGAGGAACTACCAGCCCCAGACTCCTCAGCGGCATTGCCAGCAGCCGCCACCGCCAATCACGCGCCCGGAGGAGTTTGAAATCACCGGCTCGGCCCCGGTGGAGTGGGGGCCGTTTAGACCTGCTTGGGGGACCCGGCGCAGTGTTGCCTCACCTGCCTGACTGCTTGCCTCAGCTGTCCTCCCTCCTGCCGCCGCTACACCAACATAGCGGCCGCCGAGTGGAGGGGAGCAACTACCAGCCCCAGACTCCTCAGCGGCATTGCCAGCAGCCGCCACCGCCAATCACACGCCCGGAGGCGTTTGAAATCACCGGCTCGGCCCCGGTGGAGCGGGGGCCGTTTAGACCTGCTTGGGGGACCCGGCGCAGTGTTGCCTCACCTGCCTGACTGCTTGCCTCAGCTGTCCTCCCTCCTGCCGCCGCTACACCAACATAGCGGCCGCCGAGTGGAGGGGAGGAACTACCAGCCCCAGACTCCTCAGCGGCATTGCCAGCAGCCGCCACCGCCAATCACGCGCCCGGAGGCGTTTGAAATCACCGGCTCGGCCCCGGTGGAGCGGGGGCCGTTTAGACCTGCTTGGGGGACCCGGCGCAGTGTTGCCTCACCTGCCTGACTGCTTGCCTCAGCTGTCCTCCCTCCTGCTGCCGCTACACCAACATAGCGGCCGCCGAGTGGAGGGGAGGAACTACCAGCCCCAAACTCCTCAGCGGCATTGCCAGCAGCCGCCACCGCCAATCACTCGCCCGGAGGCGTTTGAAATCACCGGCTCGGCCACGGTGGAGCGGGGGCCGTTTAGACCTGCTTGGGGGACCCGGCGCAGTGTTGCCTCACCTGCCTGACTGCTTGCCTCAGCTGTCCTCCCTCCTGCCACCGCTACACCAACATAGCGGCCGCCGAGTGGAGGGGAGGAACTACCAGCCCAGACTCCTCAGCGGCATTGCCAGCAGCCGCCACCGCCAATCACGCGCCCGGAGGAGTTTGAAATCACCGGCTCGGCCCCGGTGGAGCGGGGGCCATTTAGACCTGCTTGGGGGACCCGGCGCAGTGTTGCCTCACCTGCCTGACTGCTTGCCTCAGCTGTCCTCCCTCCTGCCGCCGCTACACCAACATAGCGGCCGCCGAGTGGAGGGGAGGAACTACCAGCCCCAGACTCCTCAGCGGCATTGCCAGCAGCCGCCACCGCCAATCACGCGCCCGGAGGCTTTTGAAATCACCGGCTCGGCCCCGGTGGAGCGGGGGCCGTTTAGACCTGCTTGGGGGACCCGGCGCAGTGTTGCCTCACCTGCCTGACTGCTTGCCTCAGCTGTCCTCCCTCCTGCCGCCGCTACACCAACATAGCGGCCGCCGAGTGGAGGGGAGGAACTACCAGCCCCAGACTCCTCAGCGGCATTGCCAACAGCCGCCACCGCCAATCACGCGCCCGGAGGCGTTTGAAATCACCGGCTCGGCCCCGGTGGAGCGGGGGCCGTTTAGACCTGCTTGGGGGACCCGGCGCAGTGTTGCCTCACCTGCCTGACTGCTTGCCTCAGCTATCCTCCCTCCTACCGCCGCTTCACCAACATAGCGGCCGCCGAGTGGAGGGGAGGAACTACCAGCCCCAGACTCCTCAGCGGCATTGCTAGCAGCCGCCACCACCAATCACGCGCCCGGAGGCGTTTGAAATCACCGGCTCGGCCCCGGTGGAGCGGGGGCCGTTTAGACCTGCTTGGGGGACCCGGCGCAGTATTGCCTCACCTGCCTGACTGCTTGCCTCAGCTGTCCTTCCTCCTGCCGCCGCTACACCAACATAGCGGCCGCCGAGTGGAGGGGAGGAACTACCAGCCCCAGACTCCTCAGCGGCATTGCCAGCAGCCGTCACCGCCAATCACGCGCCCGGAGGCATTTGAAATCACCGGCTCGGCCCCGGTGGAGCGGGGGCCGTTTAGACCTGCTTGGGGGACCCGGCGCTGTGTTGCCTCACCTGCCTGACTGCTTGCCTCAGCTGTCCTCCCTCCTGCCACCGCTACACCAACATAGCGGCTGCCGAGTGGAGGGGAGGAACTACCAGCCCCAGACTCCTCAGCGGCATTGCCAGCAGCCGCCACCGCCAATCACGCGCCCGGAGGCGTTTGAAATCACCGGCTCGGCCCCGGTGGAGCGGGGGCCGTTTAGACCTGCTTGGGGGACCCAGCGCAGTGTTGCCTCACCTGCCTGACTGCTTGCCTCAGCTGTCCTCCCTCCTGCCGCCGCTACACCAACATAGCGGCCGCCGAGTGGAGGGGAGGAACTACCAGCCCCAGACTCCTCAGCGGCATTGCCAGCAGCCGCCACCGCCAATCACGCGCCCGGAGGCGTTTGAAATCACTGGCTCGGCCCCAGCGTCACGGGACGCGCGCGGTCTTCGCCGGGCTAAGCCTGGGCAAAGGGCGGGCCGTCTGTGGCCGTCCGGGGACGACGAGGAACGGGACGGGCCACCCCCCTTGGCCCCAGCGGACTTTTAACAACTCATCCAGGTACTGCACCTTGTTCCTATGAAATACGCTATCTCTAGTGAAGCCCTCCATAAAAGTAATTAGACCAACGTAACGGCTGCACATAGAGGACCACTTGAAACCCAAGCTGGGTAGAATTCATTACATTGCGGGACTTTCAATTAATGCAGGTTACCCAAACTGATTTTAGCGGTCACTAGAGTGATTTAGTGGTAGAACATAAGGAAAAAAAAAAATGTCTAACCATCCTAACACACGTTCGGCTGGGAACAAATCCAACAAAAGAGAGACCCCTAAGCAAACACGAGTGGCAACGAAGGAGGGTGTCCTCCCGAAGGGGAACAAACCCACAGCAATTGACTTAATGTTGAAAAAAGTCACGGGGGAAATAGAACGCATGGAACGGAGTTTATCCTCCTCACCCAACCTCAATGTAATCACCCAAACACCCCCCAGAGACCTACTAATAGCAGAAAGCCCAAATATGCAAGGTAATGTGACCCAACCAAACAATGACTCAGAGGATGTCCCATGTGCACAAACCCCGGGCCAAGAAACTTCTGAGTGCAATGAAACGACCCATCAGAAAAAAAGGAAGCGACAGGGGAGGATTAAGGGGCACCAGAGACAAAGGAAAGCTCCAGCAAGAGGCAATCCCTCAACAAGCACACAAGAATATATAATAGTAGAAAATAACCCCCAAGTAGAATCCATTCCACCAGGGTGGATTGAGACAATAGTCGCAGATCTCAAAAAACAGCTAGAATCCTTTATTGCGGCACAATTAAAGCCTATTATAAGCAAGGTGGACAAAATAATGTGTGAGCTTTCTAAACAATCTAAGGCACTAGAGCACACACTGGCAAAAAATTCTACTGATCTAACCCAGCCAATCGAGGTAACCACTAATGATAATGTAAATAAAAATAGAGTGCAAAATAACAACTGTGTCAGTCACACTCAACACGCAATTGCCCAGATACACGAGGCCCCAAAAACTGTCCAAAATCAAAGAGGGGGTTCTAATGACAAATCAAGAGGGGGACATAATCAAAGTGCGAACATCAAAAATATGGAAAAACCCCCTTTACAACCACTAATGAATTGGAGACAGGAAGACCGCCCCCAGAGGGATGGGAATTATGATCATTGTTACACAGATTCCGACCCCTTTCATACTACTAACAGTCACGCCCCACACATAGATCTTCCCCCAGAGGCGAGTACATTTGTAATAGTTTTTGCAGGGGTACCAGAAATCAGGCCCACAGAGAGAGAATCACATTACCAATTACTCACCAAAATCTCCAAGTGGTTGAATATTCACAGACCTTTAAATAACGGGGAAAGAGGAGAGATAGTACACGTAAGAAGAGTAAACTGGATTGGGGGGAGATATAAAGACATAAGAGGGGACTGTATAGTCGCAAATTTTAGGGATACCAGTCTGGTTGATTACATCCTGAAGAATGCTAACAGGAATCAAACCAGCACAATTTGTGCACTTCCACTCGGGTATTTTTACCCTAGGAGTCGGAACACTACTCGTGCGGATGATGAGGGTGGGTGGATTCTTGGAAGACCACAACGTACACATAGACCAAGACCAGTAAGCCACCCGACCAGTCTTTTCCCCCACAAGACTACTCCCAATGGAGAAATAGATTTGCCCCTATTCAATCACTCGAGGACATCGATTGACTCATCCCACTTGAAAATAACTCTGTATTAAGTCTAGCGACTAGTGGACGCTCAGACCCAGAAATAGGGGGTGAACGTGGGAATGAGGAGAATACACAAACCGGGAGGTTAGAACCACATTTGAGCCAGGGGGAAAAAATGCAAACATCAAAGATACACCAATAGTGGGGGAGGTTAGAACAAATGAAACTCACACAGCAGGTGGCAAAGAGAGTAGGGAGGGTTTGACCATCCTATCTTGGAATATTGCAGGGCTGGAAGCCAAACTAAAAAGTAAAGAGTGGTTAGAATTCATAAGGCGCTTTCATGTTATAGCGCTCCAAGAAACATGGGCACGGGACTCGGACCCTTGTCAATTGGAGGGCTATAAGTGTTTCTTTAGACCTGCCCAAGGGACAAATTCGGGGAGAGCAAAAGGAGGCCTAGTAATATACGTAGATTTAGACCTGAATGGCACCTGGTCATACCCAGACTGGACGTCAGATAATATACAAGTAGTCTCACTACAACACCATGGGGAGAGTCTACTTTTTCTAAATTTCTATAACTCTGGGCCGGTGGAGGGGAATTTTCCCATACTAACAGAGCTGGAGAGCAGATTAAATGAGGAACTGGACTTAAGGACGAAGGGGCCAGAACCAACTGTCCTGTTGATGGGGGACTTTAATTGTCATCTATGCCCCAAGCTATTCCCTTTGTCCGCCGACTGGTCAGCCTGCCCACTAGAAAAGGGTCCCCATTTTACACACAATAAAGAGGGTACAGCTTTGATGAAGCTATTAGATAATTTTGCGCTCACTCATGTCATGGATTTAGCTGCACTTAAAGTAGGGGAATCCCCAACACCCACATTCAAAGGGAGAGGTGGCGGGTCCATAATAGATTATACAATGATCTCTGCCTGCGCTAGAGAGCAGATTTTAAAAACTAGAACAGAGTGGAGCCCCTTTAGTGATCACAACCCCATTTCAATAGAATTTAATTGTAAAGATGTAATCAGAAAAAATCCAGGGGTGATCAAGGAAACGCATATCCAACCAACAGACCAAGGGAGACTCATAAGGTGGTCACTGATTAATCCTCAAGAGTTTTACGCTAAACTAGTGGGCGAAGGGAAAGCCCATATAAAGACCTGCTTAAATCCCACAATAGAGGGCAGAGGAGTGGTAGTGGCTTTTGAATCTTTAACCAAAATTGTGGAAGGACTATTGAAAACCAAGAAGCCAGTAAAACAGTCATCCTCTCCAAGATGGTTTGATTCAAACTGTTCTAGGGCTCTACGTGAACTAAAGCAGAGTTTAAAAAAGACTCCAAGGGACAAGACTGAAATTGCCCGTTGTAGACAGAACTACAAAGCCCAGGTAAAGATAAGAAAGAGTGCTCTCCAAAAAGAAGTTTGGGCAGACCTGAGGGAGGCTGGTGAAAACAAGGACTACGCACAGTTTTGGAAAATCATAAACAGACCATGTTTCCATGACTCAAGTTCCCCAGTCATCAGCTCTAACATATTACCAGAACAATGGATCACCCACTTCAAATCCTTGTATAATCAGCAGGAGGTAGACATTGGAGATGGAATATGGAGGGGACCTAAGGCATAACAACTAGAATTATCTTTGGAGGAAGTCCTAAAAGCAATCCTAGGGCTGACACGAAACAAAGCCCCAGGCCCGGATGGTACCCCACCAGATCTATTCCTCAGTAACACCGAGCTATGGGCCCCAGTGGTAACGAGAGTACTTAATGCAGCAATCAAATCGGGACTGCCGAGATCATGGTCCACTGCGGTGATTGTCCCTATATATAAGAAAGGCTGTAGGGACAGCCCGCAGTGTTACAGACCTATCTCGTTGATTGATGTCTCTGCCAAAGTACTCGGGAGGGCGCTCCTCAACCGCTTAATAGATTGGACTGACACTCACAACACCCTGGTGGACACCCAGTACGGGTTCAGAACAGGCAGGTCAACTAGTGACCAATGCCTCAACCTATACCCCCTCACGGCTAAGTACACCAAGACGACTGATGGGACCATTTACATGGGATTCATGGACTTAGCAGCTGCCTTCGATACGTCATACCGATCCCTTCCCGTGCTCTGGCGGGGTGAGACAGGGGTGTATCCTGGCGCCGTTCTTGTTCTCCCTCTACATAAATGGCTTGGAGAGTGCCCTGATAAAACTAGGGACTGACTGTCCAAAGGTGGGCTCGCGTCATCTACCGGTACTTTTGTACGCTGATGACGCGGTCCTCCTGGCGCGAACGGCAGTTGGTCTGCAGCTCTTAATTAAGGGTTTCTCTGACTTTATGAAGAATTTGGACCTCTCCGTCAACCTGACAAAATCTTTCATCATGGTAGTGGGGAAGAAACCATTCAAGAAATTTGTGTTCAAACTAGGGGATCATGTCTTGGACACAGTCAACTCATTCCCGTATTTGGGTCTTTTATTTGACGAAAAGATCAAGTTTGCCCCCCTGATAGAGGAGAGGGCCAGGAGACTAGTCTCAGCAAATGGAGCCATATTAATCTTTGCCCGACGAATGGGACGTTGGTCCCCAGAGCAGGTGATGACATTGTACAGATCGGTCAGCATCTCAAAGACCATTTATGGAGCTGAAGTGTGGGGTTTCAGGGATGCACAACTAATACAAAGAGAAGAAGACAAATTCTTTAAAAAACTGTTAAAGCTCCCGTTGAGCATCCCAGCAGCGATAACACATGAAGAGTTGGGTACCCCATACATATCCGACCTGATCAGGCTGAGACCCATACTGGCCTGGCTTAAAATTTGGTCAAACCCCAATGCGGAACTGTCTAGACAAATCATCCAGGATTGCCTGCGGAAAGATAGATGGCTCCAAATCCCCTGGCTGAAATACGTCAAAGACACATTGGGGGATATTGACCAGCAAAGGTTATTTCTGGACCCCTCAACTGTGGACATATATTCTAGACACTCTGTACAAAAGCAACTACTGGAAAAATAAAATGGTAGGAGGAGGGAACTTGACTCTACTAAACCCTCGGCAGTTGCTCATTCGCTTGTTTGCAATGAAGTGGGCATGGAACCGTATCTCTTTTTAATGTACAGTCAACACGAGAGGTTTTTAATGACTCGTTTTAGGCTCAATCTGTTGCACCACATTTTAGCTTATCCGTCTGGGTTTACGCAAACAATTGAGCAGAAGGGTGCCTGCGGCTGCGACACCCTTCATTTTGTACTAGTATGTTCTTTTTACAAAACACCGCGCCAAAGATTCCTGGTGGACATTTTAAAGGACTCAAACATTATCCATGCCAAATCTGCCTTATTGTTTTTGCAAAGAGCCACTGAAATGCGTACTTTGTTTGCTATCATGAGTTTCCTAAAAATTGCTTTTAAACTAAGAAACACAAAGGGATGATAAAGTTGGTTGAAATGGGAGAAAACTAAAAAGTCACATGGGGCCTTGTGTCATATCTGCATTCTGTTTCTACTATCTACAAAAACCCCTTTTTAACTTGTCGCTCTTTTTAAAAATGTTATGATGTTCAGTATGGTTTTATGTGATCATGTATTACAATGTATTTTTATGATGGTTTTTAACCTTCAAAATAAATAAAAGAACTGAACTGAACTCTCTCAAAGATTTATAAGAAGTACAGATCCAGTTTTTTTCTTCACAATTGGCAAAGGTTAACCCAGGAGTCATGGGTCCTTGAGTCAGTACAGAGGTACAGGTTGGAGTTTTATGACACCCCATTCCAGAGTTCCCCACCCAATGAAATGTACTTTTTCCAACAAGAGCGAGATTTCATCACATCAGAAATTCAGGCTCTCCTGGTGAAAGTGGCCCCAGGCATAACCACTCTTCACACAAATAGTTTCCTCAGCCATATGTTTCTGGTAGATAACAAAGGGGGCAGGTCACATCTTTTACTCAACCTGTGGAAATTCTACACTTGGATAGTTTACTGCCACTTCAAGATGGATGGCATCCATCTTCTAAGAAATATTCATCAGGAGGGAGATTTGATGGTGCATCTGGATTTAAAAGACACATACTTGTCTGTCCCAATTTATTACCCTCATCTGCACTTTCTACAGTTTCTGTGGCTAGGGCATTGCTTCGACTTCAAGGACCTTCCCTTCAGCTTATCCTCCGCACCCTGGTGTTTCACAAAGATTATGAGACCAGTGGAACAGTCCCTTCGGACGATGGTTGTGCGTTTGATCATCTCCCTAGACAACATCATTATTATGGCCCAAAGGCCTCAGATGGTCTTGCCTCATTTGGAATGGAAAGCTGAGATTCATTATCAATGTCCAGAAGTCTGTTGTTGTCCCAGCTCAACACCTGGAATTATACGGTCTTCAGGTGGATTCAGTCTTGACACATCTAGTTTTCCCCCCGCAGAAGTTCAGAATATCAAGGAGAAGTAGAGGTCTGCTTTGTGCAAACAGATGGGTTCCTTGAGGTCTATAGCTAGGCATGTATGGCTTCTAACAACTTAGATCCAAGACATTTTCCCAGGCCCTCTCCACTACAGAGACCATCAAAGTCTCAAGATTCAGCACCTCAGCAAAGGCCGCCATTGTTCAGAACAAGACAGTTTGCCAGAGGTGTAGAGGACAGAAATGTCCTGGTGGTTGGATCACATTGAGGCCTGGAATGGTAAAGGGAGCTTTGGCTCACCCTCATTGAATCGGATGCCAGCTGATGGGACTGGGGTGCAAGATGTGGCACGATGACCACTGGTTGGTTCCAGTCACTACTGTCCCTTTATATCAATTGTCTGGAAATCCTTGCAGATTCTTTTGTGATACGGAGCCTCTCTCCGGAGAAGACAGACTTTTCCATCCTTCTCAGGATGGACAACATCCTTGCAGATCAGTATGTCAACAAGTTGAGCAGGACCAAATCTATTTATTATTTATTTATTATTTAAAATATTAGTAGAGCGCAGCTGTCGCTTTGCAGGCATCCTGGCGCTAAACAGAGAGTAGCTCCACAGAGGGGAAAAGCTAAGGAGGCTAAGAAGGAGTGAACTAAAATAGAAGGTATTGAACAAGGTTAAGGGGAGGAGGTTGAAGTACACAAAGGTTAGGGGAAGAGCCAGGTCTTGATGCGTTTCTGAAGGGAAGGAGTTGCGGTATTTGGCGGATGTCCAGGGGCAAACTGTTCCATAGTTTTGCCGCTGCAACTCCAAAGGATCTTCCTCCAGTCCTCACCTTGTTGAATCTTGGGACTGAGACAAGGTAGGCTGAAGCTGAACGGAGGGCTCTGGTAGGGGTATACCAAGTGAACATAGCTTGCAAGGGTCTAGGTCCGACTCCGTGCAAAGCCTTGAACACAAGACAGAGTGCTTTGAAAGCCACTCGTTGCTTCAGAGGGAGCCAGTGCAGTTCGGCTAAAGCCGCAGTGGCCGAGGATCTCCTTGTCCAGCCAAGGGCTAAATTGGCGGCAGCCGTCTGGATCCTTTGGAGTCGGTCTAACAGAACAGCTGGGGACTCAAGTAGCAAAGCGTTACAGTAGTCAAGGCGACTAAGAATAGTACACCTGACTACCAATGCCCGGGCTTGTACCGGAAGGAGTGGCATAATCTTGCGAAGAGAGCGTAGTAGGCCCGAGCAGGTGGACACTGTTCTCGCAACCTGAGTCTTCATGCTTAGTTTGTTGTTTATCATAACCCCCAGATTGCGGACAGTAGACACCGGCTGTGGTTTTTCTGAAGCCTCTGGGGGCCAGAAATCGGTTGGGAGCGGGCGGAGAATCTTACTTCCTGCACAAAACAACACCTCAGTTTTGGCGGAATTGAACTGCAAGGAGTTGTTGTGCAGCCACTTAGCGGTGTCTCTCAGGCAATCGTGAAATGATTCTAGAGGAATCGATTCTAACCCATCCCAAGAGAAAATAAGCTGTGTATCATCTGCATAGTTAATGGTTTTTAGCCCATGGGTTTTTATTAATGTGACCAGAGGTTTTAGGTAAACATTAAAAAGAATGGGGCTGATGGACGAGCCTTGGGGTACCCCATGGGGCACAGAGGAGAAGGAAGATTGGAAGGGGGGGAGGGACACAGCCTGCTTCCTGTCTCTAAGATAGGACTGGAACCAAAGCAGGGCCGTACCATAAACCCCAGACTCCCTTAGTCTTTTCATCAGAATCACATGGTTGACCGTGTCGAATGCGGCAGACAGGTCCAGCAAGATCAAAGCTACTGCTTGGCCCCTGTCTGCACGCATACGAAGATCTTCCATGGCTGTAAGGACAGCAGTTTCAGTCCCATGCGCTGGGCGGAAACCAAATTGAATGTCGTCCAGCATGTGATTCTGCTCCAGATGTCCTCGCTTCCTCGCAGAGATAACCAAGGACATTTGGCACTTTTGCCCGCAACATCATATATCAGTGGTGGAAGAGTATCTTTCGGGACAATGTAATACGGTTGAAGATCAACATTCCTGTCACATCCATGATTTAAATGACTGGAAACTTCACACGAAGATCTTCACTGCGATTCACTTTGGTCTCCCTTCGTGAGCTATGTGTTTTCCCTGTTTATGAAGATTCCCAGTGTTCTTTCCAAGGTTAGACGTTAGGGAGTGGAGATGGTTCTAGTGACTCTGTTCTTGCAAGCACAAGCTTGGTTTCCAGTAGTTCTCAAATTGACTTGTGCCTGCCGGATATTGATTCTATTCCGTTGCAACCTGTTACTGATTACAGTGGGGCAGCCCAATCCTCTGATACTCTCAGGACACCCCTTGCTATTGGCATGGATCGTTTCCGGGAGAGATAAAGTCTCCCAGACATATCGCAGGATGCTGCAATCTCCTTCGGACAAGCTTGGTCCACTGGCACACATAAACACTACGTCTCCGCTTGGCTGTACTAGTGTGGTTGGTTCAGTGAATGGGGTGCTGATCCCATTGGAGCAGATTGCTGTTTAGTCATAAACTTCTTGTCTTCTTAAGCCTCAGCTGGTATAGCCTATCATTCAGTCAATAATTTTCAGTCCACAATTTCTGTAGGTCATCTTCTGGTGGATGTTAAGCTCATCAGTGAGCATCCACTGGTGTGTAAGCTTTTAAGGGGTATCTCTATGTCCAATTCCTCTCGACCGATGTTTGAATGGGGCGTGGCCAAGCTGCAGATTAAGATGGCCGCGTAAGCTTGAAGCTCAGCTGCAATCTCCAGCAATCCTGCATGTTCCTAAGGAATATATGTAAATCCTCTAGAGGCTGAGTTGGAAAAACTGTTGCTTCTCCAGATGCCCCACGGTGACATGGGCCGCGGGGGAGCCTGGGGAACTGGCTCAGAATGCCGGGGTGGGCCAGCTGCCTCGTACCGCGTCTGGGGGTAGATGGAGGATCCCGAGCCCCCCGCGCTGACTGCAATTTGACGGCGCTAGTGTGTGGGGCACGGACAGCGGATTCCCCAGACTCTCCTGGACCCTGCGACACCATATATAGAGGCCAGGTACAATAGCAAAGAGACATTGAATGGGTGGCTGATAGAAAAGCGGTTCAAAAAGTGAGCCGGGATGATGGAGGGAGCCGACCTGGGCCACATCCACAACTAATTACGAACCCCCTGCTAGGTGCATTGACGAGACGTGGCCCATAGGATTCATTGCCAGGAGGGAGCCAGCATTGCCAGCAACGGCAAACCAGGAGTGCAACATAGGAATACACGACGCAAGTAACCCATCACATGATATTGGGCTGTGGCAAAAAGCGGCAAACAGATTGTGCCCGCATAGCGCAAACCCACCGGAACAGCCTACCAGAGGAGACTGGTGCACATAGGGCCACAGGAGCCGTGACTGATACTAGAGAATGTGGCAGCGCAGTGGCTGCAGAGTGCAACTGGCTGGCCTGCTCCGACCAGCCCATGAGCCACCTGCTATCCGCGGCCGCATAGAATATACACTATGGCACGAGGGAGCCCCAAGCAATGGCGCCTCACCTTTGACAAGAGCAAGAGCACTAGCACAACGCGGGCATCCAAAATCAGGAGGGAGAACCAGAGGTCCTAGCAACGCAGAAGGTGGAAATTGCAGTGCTTATGACTGAGCTGTGATCCGGATTCCGAACCATGGAAGAAAGGTTTGATTGCCTAGACAGAAGGCTAGATGCAATTGGCAAATGGATAGACCATCACGAAGCCCAATTAGACACAGCAGAGGGCAGGATCTCCGAGTTGAGAGATAGGGTGTTGTACGTCGCAGAGAAACTGGACCGCCTAGAGAAAGTCATAAAAAACATGGCCCTAAAGAACGACAATAGGGAGATTGTTGGAAAATAAGATCATTGAGCCAATAGAAGCATCAGAGTGGCTTGCCCCCATTGTCGTTGCCCCCAAGGAGGGTAATAAGATTCGTTTGTGCATTGATCTCAGAGATCTCAACAAAAATATCTGGGTGGATCGGCAGCCCCTTCCCAACATTGGGGAGATGTTGAGTGGAATGAGTGGTGGTAAGGTTTTTTCAGTCTTGGATATGTCAGCTGCTTACCACCAAGTAAATTTACATCCAGATTCAAGAGCCTTAACCCCTTCGATGCTGATGACGGAGCGGTGCCGTCATCAGCATCGGTTGGGCTGTGCTGATGACGGAACCGTTCCATCATCAGTACAGCCCTCGGGGGAGCTCTGGCGCTCCCCCCCCTGTGGCACCGATCGTGGTCGCAGTAGTGAGGGTGGCAGCGGAAGACTGTGCGCTGCCCCCCCCCGCCCCCACACTTCCCGGTGACGTCAGCGCGCTGTTGCGCGCGCCAACGTCGTCAGGAAGTGCTAGACGCGCTGGAAGCCATTAGCTTCCAGCGCGTCGAGCAGGTAGGTCTGTTTCCTGATCTCCGGTGGGGCGGGGGGGCCATTTCTCGGTGCCTTGAGGTATCAGGGGGGAGGAAACACTGTTTCCTCTCCCCTGATGTCCCAATGCAGGGCATTCCTGGTTCAGGATCGCGCACAGCGTCGCGATCCTGCACCAGGAATGCCCCACTAGACACCAGGGATGTTTTTTTTCAGTAAAGGAAGTGACCCCTTGGGCAAGGGTCGCTTCCAGGGGCACATAAATTTGAGACAGACTTTTCTGCCCCCCCCTGGGGGCAGATCGCTCGATTTCGCGAGCGATCTGGACCCAGGGGGGGGGGGGGGGCAGAAAAGCCCACTGGACACCAGGGATTATTTCTTTTGAGAAAAGGAAGCGTCCCCTTTGGTAAGGGTCGCTTCCTAGGGCATTTTTTATTTGTTTAGACTTTTCTGCCCCCCCCCCCCTCCCCCCTGGGGGCAGATCGACCATTTTTTTCCGGGAATCTGGACCCGGGGGGGCAGGTAAGCCCACTAGACACCAGGGATTGTGTTTATATTAGCAAAGGAAGCGACCCCTTGGTCAAGAGTCGCTTCCAGGGGCATATAAATTTAGTATAGACTTTTCTGCCCCCCCCGGGGGCAGATCGCCCGTGGTAGCGCGTGATCTGGACCCGGGGGGGGGGCAGAAAAGCCCACTAGACACCAGGGATTATATTATATTTATAAAGGAAGCGACCCCTTGGGCAAGGGTCGCTTCCAGGGGCATATAAATTTAGTATAGACTTTTCTGCCCCCCCCGGGTGCAGATCGCCCGTGGTAGCGCGTGATCTGGACCCGGGGGGGGGGGCAGAAAAGCCCACTAGACACCAGGGATTATATTATATTTATAAAGGAAGCGACCCCTTGGGCAAGGGTCGCTTCCAGGGGGCAATGTAAAAATTGTAGACTGTTCTTCCCCCCCCCCCCCCCGGGGGCAGATTGGCTGTTTTTTTACCGTTTCTGGACCCAGGGGGGGGGATAAAAAAGCCCACTAGACTCCAGGGATTGTTTTTTTTTATAGGTATCGACCCCCTTGATTTATATTCTGCCCCCCATGGGGACAGACACCCCATTTGCAACATACCCTGTGACAAAGCCTGTTGTAATGGGTGTTGTTTTTGTTTATTCTAATGTGTATTGTTTTATTTTCTCTTTAGATTGTTGCAGTGTGTGGTTCCGTTACTGGTGGTTCTGTTGTTCTGCTGTTTCTGTAGTTGCATGTGTTGGGTAAGAGACCATTTTTTGTTCCATTGTAATGTAAATGTTTATTTTGCAAAGTGTGTAGTAATACGAGTATGTTTGTTTTCTGTTTTTTGTGATTGTAAAACATGTTTTGCAATTGTTTTTGATGTGTACTTCTGTAGATGTGAGTTTTTTTTCTTCTTTCTAGTGGGATATTGTTGCCTATTTGCTGTGTCTTTGCAGAGTAGGTGCTGGTGAGTGTAGTTGTCTCTTGTAAGTGAATTGTATATGTTTTCTAAATATAGATATTTGTGATAAAGGCTTACATTTTTAACTTACTTTGCTCAGTGTTGGGGTTGTTGAGTTGTTTGTGCAGACTCCTTTATTTGTAAGGATAATGGCTAGCCGCCGTATTACCGCTCAGCAAGTTGTTGGAATGCTTTTTGATTCTTCCTCTGACCATGGTGCAGAGAGTGACTCTGATTCCGAGGCAGAGATGGGAGGTGAAGATTCTGGTAGTGAGTTTTCTCTGCGCATGGCATCGTCTGATGATGAAGATACCCTGAGTGCTGATGAAGCTATTTTTGGTGTGGATGAAGTGCCTGTGGTAGAGGAGGGCATTGATGTACCGATAGTGCGGCAAGAGGCATCTGTGGTGCAGCGTGGTGCTGCTAGACTTCACGTTGGTGTAGTGCGGCTAGAGGCAGCTGGGCGGCAGCCTGGGGCTGGTAGACTTCCAGTTGGTGTAGCGAGACAAGAGGCAGCTGGGCGGCAGCCTGAGGCTGCAAGACTTGTCGATGAAAGTTCTGACCTCTGGGTTGCCCCAGGCATGGTGCAGCCGGCATTGCCTGAATTTCTGGTGTTCCAGGGTGTAGAGTGAACACTGAAAACTTTTTGCCAATTGATTTTTTCAAGTTGTTTATGGATGATGTGTTTTTGGCAGGGATTGTAGAGCAGACTAATTTGTATGCAGAACAGTTTTTGAGGGAGAACAGTGCCAGCCTTAAGCCCCACGCTCGAGCTAACCGGTGGACTCCCACAAATTTGGAGGAGATGAAAAAGTTTTTAGGTTTAACTTTTTTTGATGGGCTTGCATAGGAAACCATCATTGGCTTCATATTGGTCTAATAGTCCCTTGATGGCAACAGCTATATTTCCGGCAGTCATGAGTCGTGATAGGTATTTGCTTCTGCTTCGGATGATGCATTTTGTTGACAATGGTGATGCTTTGCCACGAGATCACCCTGATTGTAACCGTCTTTTCAAGATTCGGCCTGTCCTTGATCATTTTGTTGATCGATTTTCTGAGATCTTTTATCCTGGGAAAGAAATTGCAGTGGATGAGTCTTTGGTGTTGTTCAAGGGCCGCTTGGTATTTAGGCAATACATTCCTAGTAAGAGGGCATGCTATGGAATTAAGCTTTATATGCTAGATATGTCTCTAATTTCAGGGTGTACACCAGTAAGGAATCCAGGGTTAACCTCCCTGGTTGTCCGTCCACTTTTGGAGTGACTGAGAAAATTGTGTGGGAACTTGGTAGAGGATTTTTTAACAAAGGCCTTCATTTATATGTAGATAACTTCTACACTGGTGTGCGGTTGTTCAGGGAATTGGCCAAAGTGGACACTGTTGCTTGTGGCACAATCCGCTGTAACCGTAAAGGTTTTCCAAAAGAACTTGTTTGTAAAAAGCTTGCTCAGGACAGTGCAGTGCATTGCGTTGTGAGGAGCTTTTAGCTGTGAAGTTTTCAGACAGGAGAGATGTCTACATGTTGACTTCCATACATGATGAAAGCACTGAAGCGTTGAATGTTTGGGGTCAGGTTGCAGAAGTGCACAAACCTGTGTGCATTATGGACTATAATAGGCACATGGGTGGTGTTGACAGAGTAGATCAGAGGTTGGAACCGTATGCTGCTCTTCGTAAGTCTTACATTTGGTACAAGAAGTTGGCTATCCATCTTTTCCACTTGGCAACCTTTAATGCTTTTGTTGTGTTCCAGCAATCTTGTCCTCAGTCAAAGATGACTTTTGTGAAGTTTCAGGAGTCTGTAGTAGGCAGCCTTGTTTTACTGGAACAGGCAAGTGTTCCTAGAGTTGGAGTGGTGGAGGATGTTGCCAGATTGAAAGATCGCCACTTTCCTGATCAAATTCCTCCTACAACCTCAAAAGACTTTTCCAGTCGGAGATGTAGAGTCTGTTGGTGAAGAGGTTTGCGGAAGGAGGTTCGTATGTACTGCCCGACTGTCCTTCTAACCCTGGGCTGTGTGTGCCTGCTTGTTTTAGAATGTACCACACACAAAAGAAGTTTTGGGAGCATCCATGAGTGGTAAAGTGAACAGGCTGGTCTCTATTCTTTAAAACTTAATGTTCCGTATTGTATCTAGATTTAGTTGTTGTGTTAGTAGATTTGTATCAATTTGCAATTTGTTTCTGTTTTTTATTTGTATTTCAAAAAAACTAAAGTATGAAATTGGTTTGCGTGTAGTGTCCATTGTCTGACGGTGTGCATGGTTTGGTGCTTGGCTGGCGGTGTCTGTGGACTGGTGCTTGGCTGGCGGTGTCTGTGGACTTGGTGCTTGGCTGGCGGTGTGCGTGGTCAGTTGTTTGGTTGGCGGTGTGTGTGGTCTTGCGCTTGCCTGGTGGTGTGTTGGGATTGGTGCTTGGCTGGTGGTGTGCCTGGGCTGGAGCTTGGCTGGCGGTGAGTGTGGAGTGGCGCTTTGCTGGATGCTGTGCGTGGAGTGGTTCTTGGCTGTCTGTGCACGGAGTGGTGCTTGGCTGGCGGTGTGTGTGGATTGGCACTTGGCTGGATGGTGTGCGTGGAGTGGCGCTTGGCTGGTGGTATGTGGAGTGGCGCTTGGCTGGTGGTGTGCGTGGAGTGGTACTTGGCTGTCTGTGCCTGGAGTGGTGCTTGGCTGGTGGTGTGTGTGCAGTGGTGCTTGGCTTGCGGTGTGCGTGGAGTGGTGCTTGGCTGGTGGTGTGTGTGGAGTGGTACTTGGCTGCAGGTGTGCGCTGAGTGGTGTGTGGCTGGCGGTGTGCATGGTCTGGTGCTCGGATGGTGGTGTGGGTGGACTGGCGCTCGGCTGGCGGTGTGTGAGTAGTTACTTTCTGTTGGTCACTACACACACTGCTAGTTGAGTTACACTCCACTAGTCCATCATTTTGTGTAGTTGCAGAGTCAGAAATGTGGGCGTATGAAAGTGATGGGCCCTTGAATGGCGCTGTCTGCTGGTGTGAGTGTTGTAATGTGATGGGTCCACGGCTGGCGGTGTGAATGTTTTGTATGTGTCACACGTACGAAAGGTGTATGAATGGCCTGTAAAGAGGTTGGTGCCTTGACGTGGCTTTACAGCTCAGTGGTCAGTTTATCATACTTTCAGATATACGCCGGGTATTTCATTTTTGTGAAATTACTTGCGAATACAATTGTATGTACTGAATCATCACTCACCCTTGTGACATTGTCACCATTGTCAAAACCACCAGCTTTTGCAAGAGGGGTTACCTGGGTTTTTGGCCCCGTGCTAGACGGCCATCTAGGGAAACCTACCAAACCTACACATTTCTAAAAAGTAGACACCCGGGGGCTTCCAAGGAGGTATGGCTTGCGTGGATCCTCCAACGTTCCTTTACCCAGAATGCCTTGCAAACCTCAATTTTAGCTTAAAAAATCAGTTTTTTCACACTTTTTTGTGTGGCAAAGCCTGGCATCACTGGGCTCACACAAATTACCTCCCACCCAGCATTCCCCCAGGTCTCCCGATAAAAATGGTACCTCACTTGTGTGGGTAGGCATAGTGGCTGCAATAGGAAAAGGCCCAATTCGTACGGTGGAGACTTAAAAATTACCTTTAGCAAATCTATCTTATTTTTTGAGGGGGTCACCTGAGCTTTTGGCCCGGGGCTTGGCGGGCATCTTTGAAAACTACCAAACCCAAACAGTTCTGAAAACTAGAC